>NC_140964.1:64869231-65034231 GCF_056783735.1 Eptatretus burgeri | reverse complement strand
TTCAAGTGGCACACTTTCGTTATTGCATTTTTTATGAACTGCTGAATGAAAGCATTTTCCCCTTCATTGCCTTCAAATAAACTGTTGTGAAACAGTGGCTCGTTGAAGAACGTGGGTTCAGTGTAGGTCGAGGGGTCACGACGGCAGCCAAAAGCTTGCCATGCATTGTGTAGGCTTCGGTGAAAAGCAAGTAACTCAGATAAATCTATCTTGGTTGAGTCCATCAAGAACAACTCTTGTGCAAAGTTCAATTTTCCAGCTTGTCAGGAGATGCAACTGGTGAGTTGTCTCCAGACCAAACAGCGTTCATACAAGAAGCGCCATACTGTTCACAGCTGGAAAGCCATGATGCGGCACTTGACATTCACAAGTCCTTGGCCACCTTCAGCCACTGGTAAGTTCAGGATTTCCAGTCGCAGCCAATGCTTTCCAGACCATAAGAAACGAGTGATGCATTTCTGTATATTGTCCATGATGTCTGCAGGTGGCTGTAGGGCAAGAACCTTGTACCATAACGTTGAGGTGACCAGACTGTTGATGACGAGTACCCTGCCTTGGTAGAACAATTGGCAGAGTAAACTCTTCCATTTCAGTAAAATTAGTTCCATGCGTGCCAACATTCCTTCCCAGTTATGCCTCACAAAATCGCCCGGACCAAGAAACACTCCCAAGAACTTGATCCCGTCACTTTTCCAAGAAATATTGCCAGGGAGACGAGGAGGGAGAGGGAAAGGGGGGTGGATAAGGGATAGGTAGAGGGTTGGAGCCACAGTGCTTCTGTTTTAGCCCAATTTATTCTGGCTGATGATGCTTTACTAAAGAGATCCAAGGTACTCGTCATCTTAACAATGTCTTCTGCATGATTTATGCAGACACAGATGTCATCTGCATAGGCGATGCTTTTTAAGGGATTAGTTCCCATAGTGACACCAGATAAGGATTTACGAAGGGTGTTTAAGAAGGGTTCAAGAGAAAGAGTATACAATATTCCTGAAAGAGGGCAGCCCTGCCTTACCCCTGTCCCAACCCCAAAAGGGGGTACAAGTTCATTGTTTATTTTTAACAAGGCCATTATGTTTGAATAACACAACTGTATATGTGATAGAAAGAGGGGGCCAAAACCCAAAAAATTTCTAAAACTTCAAAAAGGTATGTGTGAGAAACACAGTCAAATGCTATCTCCTGGTCCAAGAAGACCAGGCCACAACTTCCATGATTTATCTCACAAACATCAATTACATCTCGAATAACAGAGATACTATCCTGGATATTACGCCCGGGGACACAGTAGGTTTGGTCCATGTGTAGAATATCCTTTAATAGAGGTGAGATACGGAAGGCCAAAGCTTTTGAGAGGATTTTATAGTCTGTACACAGCAGGGACACTGGCCTCCACTGTGAGATGAGTAAGGGATTTCTCTTTTTAGGAATCAAAGTAAGTACAGCTCTTCTGCAACTTAGTGGGAGTTCATTCTTCTCCAGGCTCTCTTGGAAGACCAAAAGCAATTCAGGTCCAATCAGGTCCCAGAATTTCTTGAAGAACTCCGCTGGTAGACCATCCAGCCCAGGTGATTTCCCTCCATTCAGGCTCAAAAGGACAGCAGAAAGTTCCTCGAGTGCGAATGGTGATTCTAAATCTAACTTTTGTCTGGGGGATAGAACACTGATACCATCCGCCAATTGAGAAACCAGTTCGAAATCAACATTTTTTGCCTGGTAAAGTTTAGAGAAGAAAAGTTTTGCGTCGTTCTTAATTTATACCGGGTTAGTAGTGACCGAGTTATCAGGACGTTTTAAAGCAGAGATTAGGGAATGAGGCGATTTGGATTCAAAGTCAAAGAAAAACCGGGTTGGGTTATCGAAGAGATGAAGGTGTTGAAAGCGTAATCTCGTTAACGCTCCTTGGTTTTGGTTGGTGATTATACCATTGAGAAGAGACATTTTGCCATCCAGTCTTAGTTTTTGTTGGGGGGCAGGGTGGGTTTTTAGGTTGCTTTGAATCTGTTGAATTTCTTTCTCCAGTTCCGCTTTTATTCTGCATTCTACTTGTGCATTTAAAAGCAGAAATGTTGACAGAAATTTCGAATTTGGACCTTTCTGTTGTCCAAAACCATAACCACTGGTCTTTAAATTGGGGCTTAGCACCTACTAAATTGGACCATACACGTTGAAAGGCACTATTAAAAGAGGGGATGCCTAATATGGAGATGTTAAGTTTCCAAAAAGAGTAGCGATTTGGAGGCAACCCTATTCGGTAGCACGTGGTGATAAGGTGATGGTCTGAGAAACCAGATGGAGAAATTCTCGTGGTAGGTGAGAGGTTAATAAGGGGTGAGTTTATGTAAAATCTATCCAGCTGGGCAAGGGCCACCTGATTGTTGGCAACTTTACTCCAAGTAAACTGATGGGTGTTTGGATTTTGTATCCGCCATATGTCTTGAAGACTAAAATCCCTTACTATGTCAGACAGCAGTCTAGCTGATCCGGGATGAGGTTCTGCACCATTCTGATCACGTGCGGGCTGAAGGGTGCAATTGAAGTCACCTCCCATTACGATACACTTTTGCAAATCTAATTGCCTCATTTAGAGTTGTAACCTTTTGAAGAAACTTCGGCGGTCTGTGCCCTTGGAAGGAGCATAGACATTTATTAAAGTAAATTCAATATTATTATCAACAAAATCCAGGGAAGCAAGGTAACCTGGGATTATTTCCTGAAATGAAAGTTGTCGAGGGGAAAAGTGCAGACTAAGCAGAAAAGCAACTCCTGCTGTGTGAGAGTTGGAATCGCTAAAATAGCCGGTCTTTTTCATCATTCTATTCCAAACACTGTGCGATGCTGGAGTAGAGTGGGTTTCTTGTAAAAAGGCTACATCTAATTTCTGTTGTTTAATGAGGTTGACGACCTGGATTATCCTAGACTGGCCTGCTCCACCATTTATGTTTAGGCTGCCAAAGATCGCCATAGTGATGAAGAGGTGGCAAGCAAAGAAGTGCACGCAGGTCATCATTTCATTTCAAATTTTAGCTTTAACAATGTGCTTTTTAAGCCTACTGCACTGTGGTTTTGTGAAATGGTAATCATTAGGTCGACGAATGATAATTTTTGCTGTTTCAATAAAACTATGTAAGTCAGAAAAGTATTCCTTTATATCTACATGTCTTTTCCTAAAAGTATGATTTAGGAATTTAAGGATTTGCGATGGTGAGACATTAGGAGTACTGTTTGTAGGGAATTCCTCAATGTTATCTGGTTCTCCTTCTGACATGTCAGAAGCACTATCTGGAAAATTTTCAATTTCTAATTCACAAACTGTGTTTATACTCTGTAGTATACAGGTATCAGGTTGTTCTGTTTTCGATGTGGAGGGGAGGGGTGAGGGAGGCTCTGATTCCACCTTGAGTAATGTAGAAGGGGGAGATGGAGTGAGGGGAGGGGAAGATGGAGTCAGGGGAGGGGGTGAGGGTAGTAGTATCAGCGTCTGCCTCAGGTTTTTCAGGATGCGGTTTTTTTCAGAGCTTTGTCACAACACTCAGGTATGACTTCAGGAGTATTCGATGGAGTAATTCCCACCATTGAGGAGTCATTGGTGGTTAACTCGTGGCACGATTGGGGGGTTCTGGAGACAGTTTTTAATTCTTTTTCGGTAAGATCCTTACATGGTTCAATTTCCTTATCAGAAGTAGGGATCTTGACTGTGGTTTCCATAATTTTCTCTGGGAGTAAATCCCCTTCACCTTGATCTACCAACAGGGGGTCCATTTCATCATTTGAGAGTGACTCATACCGATTTGTCACTGACACTGTGTCACATAAGACTGGAGTTTTTTCACTCAGAGCCAAAACCACTTTTTCCCCTTTATGTGGGTTAAGTTCGTTCTTATCCGTTTTTCTTTTCCTTAATAAGGGAATAGTTGTAAACCCATCCCAGACACTTGAGGTAGTCTTCTGTATCCTTAGGGTCTGATGTTTCGTTCTCTGAGACTGCAACAGGGTCGCAGGTGCTAACAGGTGGGGCAGTATTAGATGGAGCGATAGTATCCTTGGCTGTTGGGGAAGCAGTTTTCGGGCAGAAACGTTTTAAATGGCCGAAACCATTGCAGTTAAAACATTTCAGTGTTTCCATCGATGCGTACACCTGGTACTCGTGTCTATCTATGCGAAATTTAAAGACCACATTAAGCACTTTATCGACGTTAGACGAGGGAAGTACAATGTACGCCTGTCGCCGAAAGACATCACGTTTCTAGCCTGCTTGTTCTGGCATCGCAAAGGTAACATTGTAATCTGAGGGACTACGGTCCCGAATCGAGATAATTATTTAACCAGATAATAAGATAATCGAGATAATTATTCCTGATGAAAGGTGGGACATTACTGAGTACAATTTTGGTACGAGTTGTGGCGAGAGCGGAGGCTAAGATGAAATAACCATTTTCAGTTGTTATTCCAGTTGAGACGATGTCATGTACTAATGAATCGTCCGATATAAAAATAACTACTCATTTATTCATGTGAGAAGCTGCGTGGACTTTTTCAAACCCAACTATATTACCAATGGCAGTAACAATGTCATCTACACTGACCTCGTTAGGAGGAACGAACATGACGCCATTTTTCCTCGTCAAGGCCTCATATGCCGCGAAGCGGGAACGTGTCGACATTCTTTGATTTCAACGAACGGAAGGGGAGGGGTGAGGGAGGGAATGAGGGGAAGGTTCATATGACCGCTCAGATGTGTGTCTCGCCATAGGAGACACAAAGCAAAAAAACACACCCATAATACAGGTAAACAGGAACGCACTCGATAATGGAGTAGGCTACCGGCTCGAAACTTACCTATACCACAAGCCGTAGGCTCTCTCTCTCTCTCTCTCTGTCTCTCTCTCTCTCTGTCTCTCTCTCTCTCTCTCTCTCTCTCTCTCTCTGTCTCTCTCTCTCTCTCTCTCTCTCTCTCTCTCTCTCTCTCTCTCTCTCTCTCTCTCGTCCCAAAGAAGAAAAGGGGAAAGGTCAGGGAACCAAAAATATAAACACAAAACCGTTATGAACAACGAGGGGAAAAAGGGTGGGGGTGGGTAACGAACTCAAACAGGGTGGATGAGGATGGGTGGGGGGAGGGGACGGGAAAGGAGGGGGGGGAAGGCGAGTCGAGAAGAAGGTGGTGGGAGAGGAAATCGGAGGGGGAAGGGGAAAAAAAGACGATTAAAATATTAAACGACATGGGAGAGAATAACACTGGATGCACAACACCGAGCAGGAGCCTACGGCGGCCATGACACCACACCCAGAGAGAGAGAGAGAGAGAGAGAGAGAGAGAGAGAGAGAGAGAGAGAGAGAGAGAGAGAGAGAGAGAGAGAAAGAGAAAGAGAAAGAGAAAGAGAAAGAGAAAGAGAGAGAGAAAGAGAGAAAGAGAGAAAGAGAGAAAGAGAGAGAGTAAAAAATAAAAAATAAAAAATAAAAACAACAAAGAAAAACAGAAAGATAGATTTCTCAGGATTAAATGACTATTCCAAGTGGTTTTGTCAAGGTCTGAAGAGAGGGAAGAGACTGCTGCCTGTACGGTTTAAGTTTTAAATAATTTTAAACAAACAATTCAATCCTAAACTCACCATTCATTGTGAAGGGGTGAGTCAGTGGGTGGATCTTCCAGCTGCTCCTCTTGCTGATGTTGCTGACCTTTCCCAACTCCAAAAAACACATCTGGAGATGGTTGTTTTGCTTTCCTTTTTTTCCTCTTTATAACACTTCACTCCATCACCAACTGTCTTAATTACTTTGGAGTGCATTCCCTGTTCGGATCATCATTGAATATTTGCAAGCCAGCATCAATCATTTGGACAGTTTCAGGAAGAGATGTGGTCATCAAAATTCGATGGATTGGTTCTTCTTGTACTTTTTGGCCCTCCTCTTCTGTTTTTCTCATCCTCTCTCATTGTTTCAGATATTCGTTTGGTTAGCTCTTCTCCATGTTCTTGCTGAAGTTGTGAAATATCGGCTTCTAAAACCTCATCAAAACCCGCTTTATTGGTCAAGCAGAGGATAACGTTCTTCATAGCACGGACGACATTTTATAATCCTTTCAAGTTATTCTCAAGTTCAGGCCACAACTTCCTCCACGCAACGTTCATGCACACTTAGGTAACATCAGCCCAGTACCCACCGATGTCATCGATGTACTTGAGAATGTTGTAGTCATGCCAACATTGCCGTATCATAGGTTTGATTCAGTTGAGCATGTAGTAATTACCTACTGTACACGACGTCAGAAATGAAACATTGCGCGACCTCAAACAAGTATGTTCTCCAATAGATAGTATGTAAGCATTTTACGTATCTTCAAAGAAAATTCATTATTCCTTACTGACATTTTGAAGACTCATCAGAGAGATTTGTTCGTGTGAAAACTCGTGATGCTCCTGCAGTGGGAAAATCTTAATATTTCTTCACGCGATGGGAAAATCCAATTTTTTTTCCATGCGGTGGGAAAATAAATTTTCTGTTTTTCCTTCCAATGAGTTTGCTTTTGTGTCCATCTTGTCCACCCCCTGCATCCTCCCCTGCTTCTCATCGTTGCCCACGTCCCTTATTTGTCCATCTCCATCTGTTGTGTCCTTCATCCCTGCTGTTGGCATTCCCCCCTTATATTTCTGTTGTTCCTTTTGTTCTGTTGCATCCTGATCTGTTCTGTGTTTTAGCTATTCAACAAGCCTTGACGGTGTACAAAAAAAAAAAAACAGAGAGAAAAATCCAGAGGTTTCTGTGAAAGCAAAATTCCCTATGTTCCCATGATGAGAAAAATGATGATATTCCTGTGGAGGGAAAATTATTGACGATTCTGTAATGAGAAAACTCTGGTGCTTCTGTGCGAGGAAAATGTTGTTGTTTCTGTAATGAGAGATGAGAAAATGTTAATGTTGTATGCTTGTCTGTTTGCTTATGGAAAGATTGTTTTGGTGTGATGAGCACTGATATGCTTAAGTTCCTCTCTTATAAATCCCAAAGTTTCTTCAGCTTGAGGTTTGATCACATCACCACCAAACTGATTGAAATATAATGTAAGATTCACCATGGAAATATGTTAATGTGACCCCAAAATGACATCGAGCAAAGTCCCTTATGTGACAACTGTCATGACTTTGTGCTGACAGGTGCGTGGGTGCTTTCATTGGGGGTGGCAGGAACAGGTGACAAGCTGCCATAAACTACAAATGTTGAGATTTCAATTGTGATGAAGGAATGTTTAAATGCATGTCAGACAATGCTGTGGTGTTCAGCTTTGAATGCTTTATCTGAACTTTGGAGATCTTCATGACATCCAAATGTCCATAGAACGACTACTCTTTGGTTTAACGCGAAAATTATTTTGTATAACAGGCAATGAAGTGATAAAATGAAAAACGCAATACTTTATTACCCCGCGTGCACAAAGCGAAAGGTGGGGTTGAGCGGTTTGTTCACTTTGTCTGTCTGTCCACAAACGTCAGTTTATGATTGAAGAGCAACTTGATTTCAATTAAATGTTATATTTTGAACACGAATCGGAAAACGAACCTGCCGTTTAGCAGTACTTTGGTTCTGAATTCGTCCCAATCACACAGGCGCAGAGAGGAGTGTAGCAATATTGTTTTACTCTGTCTGTCTTTCTGACAGTCAGAATTGAAAATTATTCCAAACAGGAAATGTAGTGTTTAATGACGTCATAAAGGACACGAGCACGAAGAACTAATATAATGCGTTAAATAATGTGGTGTAAAAGCCACTGCATCAACAGTGGTAAACTTATGAAAATGTTTTTTTTTTTTCTACAACCTTAAAAATCTTTATTTTATTTCAATTTAATTATACACTTGAACACTGGAGAACACAAATCACCTTTTTGGCATTTTCAAAACACTTTAGTTTAGCGGTAGTTTTGACAAAATATTTCAGCATTTTACATCTCGACCAATCAGGTTTTCCGTTTGCTGAGCTCGCCCATGTCCTTTTTTTCAAGACTGTGCGGTATGTTCTCATATGTGCGGTATGACTGTGCGCGTTCCATGAACTCTAGTTTTATCTTTAATTTGAAGGTTCAAATACTTTACTTTCAAGAATACAACTAAAGCATCTTCACTCGATAATGTTATAAATATATTTTTTGTTAATCTTCATTACCTACACTGTCGATATAATCACTCTGTAGAAGGTGAAGAACGTGTTCTCAAAGATTCATTGAATATCTTAGTCCTTGAACTTCTAAAATCTTTGTTGATCCTTTTGCTGAAATTATGGATATAACTTATTCCAATTAAACTGAAGTGGATTTTCATTCTACTTTTTATTATGAGTCTGATTACATTTTTAAACATGGTCTAAAGCTCATGGAGAAACCGTGAGACAAACCATGCACAAACGTGCAAAGACATTATACAGAGACCTCAATATTGATGGAATCTTGAGGAGGTCCTGCACAAATCTTGAAGGGGCTGTAGACTTCATTAAGTCTCATATAGTTTATTTTTCTTCTTCCTTGTGGCATGTCTCTGAGTTGTTGGTCTACGTCAGCAAGTTGGCTCTTTACAGCCAGCCTTGGGCCCTTGTGGTCAGATGCTGTAGTTCTTGCCATCCTTCCTCGAAGTATTTTACGGGGCAGTTTTGCACAAGATGATCTACAGTCTGGGGGTGGCCACACTCACAGTTGGGTGAGTCAGCAAGGTCCCAGGAGAACATGTTGTGATGGAATGTGTCAACATCCGTTTGGAGCTGGTGTAACAGGATAAGTCGCCCCCTGGACAACTTCCCCCCTGGGGGGGGGGGTACTTGTCCAAGGATAAGTCTCCCCCCTCCCTGGATAACTTGCCCCCCTATGGCCCAAAATAGATTTATTTTTGTTGTTTGTCTCTTGGCTCTTTGGGAAGATGGAAGTTGGCTTAGAGTGGCATGTAATAGTCATGGTGTGAGTCATGGGGGGGGGGCGGGAATTGTCCAGGGGGGGGGGGGTAGTTAAACTGTTACACCGGTTAAGGTGACGGTATTCCTTCCTAAGCAGATCACAACCAGGGGGGCTCATTTAGCTGCCTCTTCAAAATGACCTTTGATAATTTGCAGTGTAATGGTAAGAATATTATTGGATTTGTTAAGTCCTTGCTCTCACAAACAGAGAGTGACATCCGTGTTCACGTGAGGATATCATAATTTCTTGTCATTTTCAGTTAGAGATCAATCATGGACAATCCAGTTTTTATGAGGCCTTTAACATGTTGATGTTGATTGAGCTCCCAAGTAGAAATGAAAGTAAAAACCCACCAGTAAAGTAAGAATTACATCTTGTATTGTGACAAATAGAATATTTTTAATTTCAGCTTTCCTTGCTCACATCTGAATTTTTGTTGAAGTGCAATGTTTCTGGTCACATTAACATCTAACGAGCTCCATACTAATGAACCTGACGAGCCGACGTCTGTAAATGTGACTTGCATCGTCACAATGCTTTGCCTGTCGTTAGTGCGTAATGATTTTACTCGCTCCTTCAGACTTTACCCTAAAGGAACAAAAATAAGTTTCTGAAACATCTTAGCCATTGTTAGGAAGTTGCATGTATTTACTGTCATCTTTGGAAACCACCTTTCTGAATCTTTTTCCCTTATAAGACCTTTAAGATAGTGACCTACCACCAATTTGTGTTATCGTTTAATATGAACCCGTCTTTTCCATACTCACTGAATTTTCCCTTCTTTCCACCTTTAACTGTATTTGCACTTTACCCTCTTGTCTGGCTGTCCCATCTGTTTGCCTCTCATTAACATGTCATCTTATGCTTCTTTGTCCTTTGCAGGTTTATCTGTGTCCTTTGTCTGACTCTTTCTGCTTCACTGTTGGCCCGTTGGTCTCTCACCCTTTGTTATCTCGGTGTTATATGAGCCTTGAACTCTGTATTAAATAAACCAACCCTTGCACGAAGTTTCTGGAGATGTCACGTCTTCTTATAATAATCGAAATTCAGGAGTTTGCACATTGTCATCTTATGCCGTCGATCATTGTGCAGCGGCTCTTCATCAGTATAATCGAAGCCACAGTAACTGCAGTGAATGAGTAGCGACACACAAACTACATAAACCGCTGCCAACACAAATTTTGTTTGGACTTTATACGTCTCATTATTCCTTTCCAAAACATTTTTGACAACGTTAAAATAAATGTTGTAGTGGAGGGTAGTGGATAGTTTACATGGCTATCATGGGGGAAAAACAAACAATTCCTTTCATTACAGCAAATAGTGGGACTGTCAGAAGAACTTGTGCAAATAATGCACAAGGGATTGTTCCCCAAGCAAACATTTCTGGTTAACTAAGACTGTTTTGAGCAGATTTGCTTACAGTGAGCTCAGCACAAAGCATACAAGCGTCTCAAACCGTTCCATCGTTTACATTTTTTGTAGATCACGCCTAGCTTTAGAGCTGCGGAAACTGTTTTCTGTAGGAAAACCACAGCTGCCTCGTCTCATCACAACGACCCTGGCGATTTTTCAGGACCACCCGGAACACTGCAGCCAAACAAGGCTACGTTTGCAAGAGCACCCCCTCTCCCCCCCTCCTTTCCCCAATCCTGCCCTCGAGCCCTTGTCTGGCAGCAGTTTTTGACATCTAAACAGTTATACGAGGCATGCCTCGGTCTTCACGGTCTATTTCCATATATGCTGCTCAAATTTCATCGCACATCATGGGAATGTCCAAATGTCTTCCTGGTGTCTTGGGTTGTCTCGCGATCAGAACATGCCCTGTAGCTATTACCAAAGAGGAAACATTTATATTTAACGAGCTAGGGTACCCAGAGTTGCCCAGGTGAAAAAAAAACAAACAAATATTTATGTCAACTAACTTTTACCAGATTTAGTAGTTGAGAAATATGTAAAAATAAATGTTTCAAAAATTAAAAGTCCTATAAGTAGCAAAAATATGAAGAATAGAAGGGACCCGTGGAACAATCACAGAATGTAAAATGTGACTACAAGTCCTCAACTCCCCCTCCCCCCACCCCCCCCCCCCCACGCCCCACTCACAAACTTCAAGTGATTAACCCTTCCTCCAAAACCCCAAGTCTTCAACCTCCACCTCCCAACCCTAAGGCATCAATCCCCTCCTCGCTTCAAGCCTTCAAACCTCCTTCCCACCCCAACCCCTCAACCCCTCCATCCACCACAAAAGTCCTCACCCCTGCACCCACCCAAAGTCTTAACCTCCCCCTAAAAACTCTGTTCCAAATTTGCTTCCCCCCTCCTAACCCAAGTCCTCAATCTCCCCCTCAAAACCCTACGACGTTGATCCCATCCCCACCCAAAGATTTCAGACCCTCTCCATACCCTCTCCCCACCACAATTCAAAATCACATTAAATTAATGGAAAAGTAGCTGCTCTCTCATGAACCGATGATGTACTCCAAACCATCTATATCCATAAAAAGGAAGAGATAAGCACACAGACTCTGCAAGCAAAGTCATAGCAGTTGCAGGTGTGCTCAGTCTTGTCTCTTGATGAACAGTATCTGAAAAGCTTTATTATCCTGAAAAGAACAATTCTACATCAGTTGATCCTGATAACCAGACCGCAGCAATGAGGTAATGTGGTATTAAGCTTGCGACTTATATATTGGGAATGGGCTCTCAAATGGCACGTGTAGCAACATTTTCAGGTTATACAAAATACAACAAGAAAAAGAGCAATCAGAGATTGCAGACCCTCCCCATGACTTGTTTTGTGTGGTGTGTGGTGTGGTGTTTGTGTCGTTTTGGGTGGTGTTTGTGCACTGGTGTGTTACGTAATTAATAATAGACATAACGAGAACTGCCACTTTATAACTGCTGGAAGTGATGACCGGGTTCCAAGATGTCCCGCTTTGATGCAACTCCGCTTTAATCGGACACCTGACCCTGGCCCACGTCGTTTATTATTATTATTCAATTGAATTCAGAATGGGATGAAAATAAATTCAATTTAAATCAAATGGAATACCAAATAGGTCCAGTCCTACATTGGAGTAATCAGTAGGAACCCAAACAAACAAAAAGAAAAGATGAAGTCATCAGGAGGAACCTGGATAGGATTCACATTTCAGCTGCTACTCCTTTACCCTTAAACCCATCCAGGCACAGCCAAGTGAGCCTTATAAAAATTAAAAAAACCCACATCAACATTTTAAAAAATAATTCTGGCTGCCAGACCATGTGTCCGATCAAGTTGAAATTTCACACATGCATTCCCCATCACTACGAGATCACAATTGTAAAGTTTCATATCGATTTATTGAAGCAATTCCAGAGAAAATATTATTTAATATTTTATTAAATTCAATATGGCTGCCAAACCATGTGACTTATTAATGTGTCCTTAACAAAATTGTACCCCATGCCTTCGGGAACATTTATATGAAATTTCCTCTCGATCTGCCCAACTGTTCTGGAGAAGAAGATTTTTTACATGTTTTAGGGTAAATGCAATATGGCTTCCAAACCATGTGACCGATGACATCACATGTGTGAACATTTTGTTCCTCACGGATAGTCAGTCATATGTGTGAAGTTTGTAGATACTCTGTAGAACGATGAGAATCGTTCTACAGAGTAACCATGAAAAATGTGTTTGCCTCATAACGTCACCAAATGACGTCAGAATGTCTCAAGCTTGACATATCTAGAAAGCACTCATCGAGGTGTTCAATTTGAGTTACTACACGATATATTCGTGACATGCATGCGATGCAAGTTTGTTAATTTCGAAGTGATAGGTCACATGGTTTGGCCGCCATGTTGTATTTAAGAAAAATATTAAATAATGTTTTCTCTGGAATTTCATAAGCCATCGAAGCGAAAATTTGCAAGTGCCTTCCTCCCTCAAGTCTGCATACATGGTAAAAAAATTTTTTACCTCAGAAGTCACATGGTTTGGCGGCCATCTTGGATAGAAAAATAGACCTTATCCGATTTACACGAAACTTCACACACTTGTTCGGGTCGACGATGGAAAGCAGAATTTAAATTTATGATATCATAGGTCACAAGGTTCGGCAGCCATCTTGGATTGAAAATGAATAAATTTTAAAAATCTTCTTCTCCAGAAGGGCAAGAGAGATTAAGACGAAACTTCACACATATGTTCCCCATGCGGTCCTTTCTCAAGTTTGTTAATTTCTTCTTGATCGTTCACATGGTTTGGCGGCCATCTTGAAAAAACCCTCAAACCTTCAAACATCTTCTTCTCCAGAAGCGCTGGTCCGATGAAGGGGAGATTTCAGAACTATATTCGGGACACGTAGGCGATATAATTTTGTTAATTTCGAATTGAGAAGTCACACGGTTTGGCCGCCATGTTGGATTTAAGAAAAATATTAAATAATGTTTTCTCTGGAACCGCTTAACCTAACGAATCGAAAATTTGCAATTATCATCTACCATCGTGTATGCACGCATGGTAAAAATTATGACGTCACACGTTACATGGTTTGGCGGCCATCTTGGATAGAAAAACGCACCTTTACCGATTAACACGAAACTTGACAGACGTGTTCCAATGCCCAGTTGGAAGCAGAATATAAATTTCTGATGTCATAGTTCACATGGTTCGTCAGCCATCTTGGATTGAAAAACAATATCTTTAAACGTCTTTTTCTCTGAAACGGCTGAACAGATCCAGGCGAAACTCCACCACTATGACCGCCTCTCTATGACGAATAAAAAGTTCTCACCCTCTTTTGAGGTACGACGCAACGTTTGGCAGCCATAGTGGATTGAAGGAAAAATAATAATGAATGTTTACTCTGGAACTACTGCATCAATAAATGTGAAACATCACCTTTATGGTGCAACACTCATGCGGAATGAGGGTTTGAAATTTCAATGGGATCGGGCTCAGGGTTTGGCAGCCATGTTGTTTTAAGAAAAATATTAAATAATGTTTTCTCTGGAACTGCTTAACCTGGAGAAGCAAAAATTTGTAATTAATTATCATATGCTAACGTGTCTGCAGACGTGGTAAAACGTACGACATCATAAGTCACATGGTTTGGCCGCCATCTTGGATTGAAGGATAAATATTAATTAATGTTTACTCTGGAACCGCTGCATCTATATATGCGAAACTTCAGATTTATAATTGAGGCGACATGTGAAACAAAACTTTAAAATTTCAATCTGATCGGTCACGTGGTTTGGCAGCCATAATTATTTAATTATTTGAAGCTGGTAGCCAGTAATAACGAAATTGAACGCTTTGTGCTGCCCGGTTCATAACTCTTCAGTCCCACGCCGTATCGAAGCAGGCCTGTGTTTGTATCACTCTTAAATAATGTTTTCTCTGGAACCACTTTCTCGATCAAAGCGAAACTTTGCGACTGTCATCTGCAGAAAGTCCCATATTGTATCAAAGGCGGACGGACTGGGTACCCAGTCATCACTGCCAGCAGTTATAAAGTGGCAGTTCTAGTTTTTTTTATTTTTTGTTGAGTTGAAATAACACAAATAAACATAATTGACCACAACATTTGGAATTTAATTCTTGGACTTGAAATGTTTGATAAACACCATTCTGAAAGAATTTCATGACTTCAACAGATGGTGGAAGACCATAACTATTAAAATAATATTTAACCTGATTATTATAAATACTAACCCAATGAGAACCGTTTCCATTATGATCTTCTAAATTTATAATAATATTCTTTGTATTTTCAGACAAGTTTGTTAATTCATCTCTCATACAAATAACCACGTTATCAATTTTTTATTTCTTACAATATTTGACAAGTTCTAAATTTGATGTTGTATTCTTTCCAAATTCTTTAAACCACTCATCAATGCTCATTTATTTATGAGAAAGATATAATCCATTACCCCTTTTAGTTAATTTTACACCTGCTTTAGGTCATGTGGAGGTGGGTGGGTTCATTGAGTTTTGTTGTGCAGATCACCAATCTAAATGAAATTCACCCTGTACATTCATGAGAACACACCATTGAAATTCCTACTTGTTTCCATATGCACAAGTTGACACACCGACAGTTATTACCATTTGAAATTACCGCCGTGAAGTGGGCGTGGCGTGCTTCTAGTCGCGGAGGAAACGACCAGGAAACAACAAATCAAGATGGCAGCGCCCATGGTTGTCATTTGATTTTGAGTGATTTTTGGTCTTTCAACAACCAAATATGCGTTGTTTCATACACTTGGGTGTGGAGGATGATGAGAAAGTGACGCAATTCACGGATAAGAGCTGGCGTAAGGTATGCGAGTGTGCGAAGGCTTGGTGTGACGCTGCAGAGAGTGAAACTATCAACAAATGCCGTTTGCTGGCTGATCAAATTATGAAACTGCTGCCAATGACTGATCCTCCTGCGGATGCCGGCTGTCACCGGTTCTGCTATGCGTCGTTTTGTAACAAGGATCATATAAAACGTGCTGAAGCCAGGAAAAGGAAATCAGAAGCCATCACTACTGCAGTTTCTGCGAGAGCCAGTGAGGTGGTGGGCGGACTCGAAGAAGAGGGACACTCATACCACAAAATACGTAGAAAATCCCTCAGAACCTCTGTAGAACGGGTGGCTGGCAAATCAGCTGGTGTACTGCCAAGAATTTGTATCATATGCCAGAAAAAAGATAAATTCATCCATGTCAAAGGAAAATCTCAACGTGATCAGTTATCCCTAGCAGAAACACAGGATGGAGGAAAGCTGAGGGAAACTGCTGAGCAGTGGAGAGATGAACGTGATGTGAGAATAATGACAACTAGAAAGGATAAAGACTGTGTGGCGCTGGAAGTTTGTTATCACCGTAAATGTTATTATGAGTATGTGAATGACACATACCAGAGACAGAGTGAAAGTAAACTCCAAACTCAGAAAGTGAACTATGACTCAGCATTTGACATTTTCTGTGATAAAGTAATCCAGGTAAGACTCATTGATGGAAAGCAATCTGTACATATGAAGAAGTTGTGTGAGATGTTCAATGACCTACTCAGAGTATGCGAAGGTCAGGATAAGGCCAACTACCAGGCAACAAGACTGAAGAAAAGACTGCAGGAACGATTCCCAGACATGATTTTCTATCGTCCACCAAAAATGTCTGAGAGCGAAGTGGTGTACATGAAGGACATTGATATTGGTTCCATTGCTCAGGCTGCTGTTGTAGACAGAAGCTCTACAACAGAAACAGAGTCAACTACAGAGGATGAAGCCAGCCAGGGTCCACAGCAGGGTGACTCAGGCCTCAATTTACATGTTCTATACTCGGGAGCACTCATGGTGAGGGATGACCTGAACAAACACCAAAGTGTGGACATTACATGACCACCACTTGCTCCTGACTTCGACATTTCAGATGCTGAAAGAGCCATCCCTGTTGCATTGTACAACCTTGTTGCATGGATAGTGGGCCTGTCAGACGAGCCAACCCTGGAGAAATTTGTGGAACTCCCACGGCATGTTCATCTGAAAATGCTCTCTGTTCTTCATGCTTCAAGACGTTTCTATAGCAAGACGTTTCCATAGTTTCTATGTAGAAAATGCTTCAAGATGTTGTTTCTATAGCGTCAAGGGGTCAGACGTTTACTCCGAAGTCCTATGCATTGGGCCTGACTGTGAAACATTGGACTGGTTCTACTCGACTGTTAGGACTGCTCAACAAGCTTGGGCATTGTGTCTCAGTCAGTACTACACAGGCGTTGGAAACTGCTTTGGCACTGTTGCAGATTGATCAGGAGGGAAAACTGCCCTCAAACTGCCTCAGAAATGTACCGACAATATTTGTGTACGATAACATCGATTTCAGTGAGGAGACCCTCACCGGTCATGGGACCACTCACCACACCAATGGATTGATGATACAAGACGCACCCTCTGAGCCGATTCAGCACGCTCGTCCAGTGACTCCAATTAGCCGTCGTCAGCGGTCATTAGTTGGTAACAAGCCACCAATTCTCAAGTATAGTGGTGGGAAAAGGCAAGGGACCACAGCCTTTTACAGTTGTGACATTGACATCAGTCCGTCACAAGAGGACAGGCTATTGCTGGATGTGCTCAATTACACAATGAAAACGGTCCAGAAAACGGACGGGCGGTTGCTGACATGGACTGAGTACAACACCCTCCTTAGTCGGGATGAAGAGTTGACCAAGTCAGCCATCATCTACCTTCCCGTGATCGAGGCATCACCCACGGAACTGGACACCCTTTACACGGTCCTACGCCAAAGCATCGATATGGCTGATAAACTGGAACGTGAAGAAGACATGTAGTTCTAGTCTTCGACCTTGCGATCTACAGTAAGGCGCAGGAGATTGGTTGGTTGCACCCGGAGTTGACAGAAAGGTTGGTAATTCGTCTCGGCGAATTCCACCAACTCATGAGCTTCATGGGCGTGCTCGGCAAAAGATTCAGAGACGCAGGTCTGCTAGACCTCATAATAGAGTCTGGTATTGTCGCTCAGCGTTCTGCAAATTCAGTAATAAACGGCCACCACTATACAGGAGTCTGCGATGTCACAAGCTCGTCTACGGAGCGCTAGGAAGACTATGCTTCCAGGCCTTCATGGACTCCCTCGCAGAGGAGACGCGTGTGCGATTCGAGAGGTGTATAGAGCGTCTCCAGGAAACGTTTACATCTCCGTTGTTCAAACAGTTACTGTCATCGGAAGAGGTCTCAGAAATGTTCACATGCTACAGCGACTTCAGACAGCAGCAATGTACAGTCAGCAAAACATTCACATTCTGGTGCTCCTACTTGGAAATGGTGGCGCTAGCACTAGAGCTTATACGGGCAACTCGTACTTCGAACTGGCCGAAACACCTTGCGATCACGAGAGCATCAATGCCCTGGTACTTTGCATACGATCACCTAAACTATGCAACGTAATTACCCGTTTACTGACTGGAAATGGCCGGGCCAGAGCACTCCCACCCAGACACCTATCAAGCGTTCATGGACGGCAAATGGACTGCCCAACGGCATACTGGTCATGGATTTAGTAGTGTTGCGTGTGATCAGATCATAGAGCAGACTTTAAATAGGGACAGCAAGACCAGTGGAAGAATCATTGGTTACAATCAGAAAAGCACAGCTGTGAAGAAGTGGATCCTGTCCCAACCAGCACGTGGGGAAAATGCAAGGAAATGTGAGTCCATGGCGGGTATCCACGACGAGCCCCGAACGAGAAAGGATTTGGATGTGTCGAGCTCGAACAAGAACGAAGCAGTGGTGGTACAAGTGATGGACACACTACTTCAAATGATTAACCCTTTCTCCGGCGCTCACCTTGAACTCATCAATATTAGTTCAGGTGTCATCGCACCGCCAGCCACTTCCGCGGACTTGATGAACGCGTATATCAAGGGAGAGAATGCTGTCGTGCAATTCTTGCGTGATCGGCTTCTCTCGGGTGAGGTCCCATTCTTCAGTCTGATTTCAAAGGCCAAATTGGCAACTTTCTCGAAGGCGCGAGGCAAGTCGGCAACTCCCCACCAGCAGACGCCGAAGGTTGAAATTGCGAATGAACGTCGTCTTTTCACACGACTGCTGTTGATTGCAGAGAAAAGCAATGTAACACTCCACGATCTGCTCGCGTACCCACTGGTGAACATATCTTTCTCGCTGGCATCCGGTGATGGTTCGATTGCTAAGACGGACAAAGCCAAACTCCGCCACCATATACTGAAACTGTGGCCCGCTTGCCGTGTGGACGCTTGGCCTATCCAAGGTGCAACAATTGTGGATGGAATGGCCGTTATTCAGGCGATAAAGGCTGGTTCACTGCCTAACACTTTCGGCGAACTGGAAGAGATGGTGCTGAACATCGTAGTGGCCAAAGCACGACATAACCAATCTTCGAGGCTGGACGTGGTGTTTGATTCTTACCCAAGTATCAGCATCAAGTGCCTGGAGCACGCCAGACGAGCAGGCAGGGCGGGCAATCTTCAGGTGCGAACCATCTACGGACGTGATCAAGCCCTTCCAAAACAGTGGGCCAATTATCTCCTGAGCGGAGCCAACAAGGAGACGTTGATAGAGTTCATCGTCGAATCATGGACGACAAACATCTCTCCATCAAAACTGGGTGACATGCTGTTGTACGTCAGTCATGCTGACAAATGTGAGAAAATCAAGGCGTCAAATGGTGTCATGACTGTGTCGTGTCGTCAGTACCTGAACTTGAATGTGACCATGATGAAGCTGACAAGAAGTTCCTGCTATATGCCGCTCATGCGGGACAGAATGAAGAGTCGGTGCGCATAGAGAGTTTCGACACCGATGTGTTTGTGTTGGCGTTGGATCACTCGAAGTCGATACGGGCGCGAAATTTCCATCTGGTCACAGGAAGTCCCAAGGACATTATGGTCGTTCCCATTAGGAAGCTGAGTAATACCCTGGAAAGTTCTGTCTGCGATGCATTGATAGGTTTTCACAATTTCACGGGAAGTGATACCACCAGTGCATTCCACGGAAAGGGCAAAACAAGGCCATTTGACTTGATGATAAAGGGTCCCCATCTCATCACCTTTTTCGGGAGCATTGGTCGAGAATTCACGCTAGAACAGAATATCATTCACGACCTGGAACAATTCGTCTGCGCCATGTACAATCAGCCGACCATGAAGAGTGTGGATGAGGCTCGCTACAAGCTATTCTGCAGCCAGTCGCTGGGAGAACAGAAGTTGCCACCTACAAGTGACGCTCTGATGCTGCATTGCAAAAGAGTGAACCATCAGTCTGCGATCCACCACCGCGTGACTGAGAAGTTTATAGAAGCCCCTTCTCCTACATTTCACGGATGGGTGGAACGCAACGGAGCACTGACTGTTCACTGGCTGAGCAAACCACCAGCGCCGAAGGAACTGTTAGAGGCGACGAAATGTAATTGCAAGAAGATGAAATGCGAGACCAACCAGTGTTCTTGCCGGTCAAAAGGACTGTCCTGCACAGAGTGCTGTGGGTGTCAAAACTGCGCCAACAATGAACAGACCCGATGCAGTAACTGCACCAACGATGAACAGACCTGTGCAGAAATGGAACTTATGGATGATGAAAGCAGAACTGATGATGATTCCGACGACAAACTGTGAATGCAGGTGTCACACTGCTTTTGCTGTGGTGATCTACTAGAGTAGTATTCAGGTTGGTTAGCATGTAATAGTGGACTTGAGTTTTGTAATAGCAGCAGTCAAGAGCCTAGTTCAGCAACCGCTTCAGAGCAAGAAATACTAGAGTTCTAATACAGTAATCCTCTTGTGGCGGTTCTACTTTTCATCAGGCTGAGTCGCGCAGTCCCTTTGTCTTTGATTTAATCTGTAATAGCCAATGTAACTGTCTTTAATAGACACTGTAACTGCCTTTAATAGTCAATGTAACTACCTTTAATAGCCAGTGTGGCTGCCTTTTAAGCAAAAAGTTGCCTTGGTCAACTCGAAGGCCTGTCTGGTCGGTCCAGACGTTTTCGGCCGGTAAAAATATGTAACTGCTTCGGTTTACGACCTTTAATTATAAACATCTTTAATAACAGTGAAAAGGGCTCTGTATAAACATATTGTATCATTTTAAGACCTCACAAGAGTTTTCTTTAACGTACATATCAGTCTATCCTTGATTCTTCATTTCGGTGTCAAAATCGTGCTTTAATGTTCGGTTTATCTTTAATTGCCAAAAATGACCAATTGTGTCACATCCTCGACGTGGAAACAAGTGGATTTGGACTCAGCGTCTAAAATTCTTTAAGTATGCCAAATT
The DNA here is from genome assembly GCF_056783735.1 of Eptatretus burgeri. Classification (NCBI taxonomy): domain Eukaryota; kingdom Metazoa; phylum Chordata; class Myxini; order Myxiniformes; family Myxinidae; genus Eptatretus; species Eptatretus burgeri. Next base: position 65,013,489 of record NC_140964.1, on the reverse strand, counting down.
TAATTCAGATTGGTGATCTGCACAACGAAAATCATTTTCGGAAGGTAATAGCGAGTACCTCTACATGGTCTACTTGTGCGATAGAAGGAAGCATATCTCCAAGTTACAATCTCGCTTTATCAAGTGGGCTTTCAAGTCTTTCAGCAAAATTTACAAATACATCACTTCCACTAATTTGTTTCTCCAACTCTTTGTTATGTCTTTCCAACTCTTTTTGAGCCTGGAGCTGAGCCTTCCTTTCGTTGGCAGTTTTCACCGTTGCTGAAATACGGCCCGTCAATGCTCCAGCCACACTTAAACCAGCAAATAAAGGAAATGGAAAAGGGAGAAATCCTCCACTCATCTATCTTATTGAATATTTCTTCAATGTTGGTTTTGACATTTTAATTTTAAGTGAGCCAGTATCATTCAAGATTTTCACCTGTTCTCTTGTGAGCAAAACATCAATTTTTACTGCTCCTTTTCTCTGAATTGTATTGTTACGAATTTGGAATTCGATTGCACGCAACATACAGGTTCCTTTAGTCAGCTATGTCGATAAGTACTTGTTCCCTAGATAGCTCACCTTCCATTGTTTAAATGTTTAGAAATCGATTAGATGTGCTGCGGATCGATTTAATAGTTAGGGAGCGAACAATGGAGACCATGCCTGGTGTTGGCTGAATGGTTAAGGTAGTGGGCTTGGGATCCTAGGGTCTTGAGTTCAAATCCCGCTCAGCTGTTGAATTAACACCAGGTGGGGTTGACTCTGCCTGTCATCCTTCCGAGGTCGGCAAAATGAGTGCCAGCATGCTGGTATACTGTGTCGGAGTGGCGACCCGTCCAGGATTGTTCCCAATAGCCAAGGAGACTGCTTCGGCGGCACCAACGCTCTGCACAGAGTATGGTCCTAATGGATGGAATGGAGACCTCCCTCCCCCTCTTCTGCAAAGAGGAAGAAGAGCCCTTCCATCCCGTGATTCATGACGTCAACTCCCTCCCACCCATGGTTGAGTGGGGGATGGATCACGAGGGCACGAGTCACGCCGGGTGTGGGGGAGGGGCGGAGAAGGATAAAGAGGAGATCCTTTCTTTGTTCGTGCTCGGAGTGGGGGAGTGGTCGTTCAGCAGGCCGTCGGGTTCTGTTTGGCTTGGGTTAGGGTTGAGGCTTTCGGAAGCTTTTTGTTTCTGCTGAGTAGTTGTTCAGCAGGCAGTCGGGTCCTGCTTTGCTCGGGAGAGCTTTTTGCTTCGAGCTGCTTTGTTTGGAAGAGAGTTGAGCTGGTCGCTCGGCTCAAGCTGCGAGTGGTGGCTTCTTCTTCTTCTTGGTTCGTGGAGCTCTGTTCTCCGTTTGGTTCCCGGCTAGGTGCGACTCGTTGGCCTCTTCTTGGAGGTGGTTCCTCGGGAAAGTGACGCATCGACGGGAAGGATGGGTGCCTCATCTCTCCAGCACGTGTTGAGAAGCGCGGGAGGATTTGCGGGAGCTTGGGAAGGATCGCGGCTCACAGCAATTGGATCCAGCTCGCTCTCGCCGGAGCCCGGGTCCGAACAACCTGAAGACCACACGAGGTGGAGAGGTTCGAGATTCTGAGTTTCAGCTCATCTGTCCTCCAAGCTGGAGCTCGTTATTAAAGGCCTCAGCCACCATTTATTGGGTGTGTGTGTGCGAACGTTTGTCCGTGGGCCATTCTAATAAGTAGGAAACTGCTAAGGGCTTTGTTTGCTGTAAATCTTTGCATTGCATTTCGTATAGTCAGAATTGTTCTGCTCTTACGTGCTTCGCTAGTTTCCCATTATTATTAATAAATACCCCAATTGTTAAATGTTTTCAGCTCGTCGCGTCGATTCTTTCATTGACTGAGCATTTCGTGTGTTGGTAGTTAGAAAGCCGTTGGTTTGCCGTAAAAGGGGGACATTTGGACCAACGATTCTCGGCGACTAAGCCGCTCAGAATCGCGCACAGGACAGGCTCACCTCAGCAGTTTGTTCCGTACGAGTTCCGTCGAGGGTGGAATACCCCGGTAGTTGGATCACATGGGTATTTAGGTACATTGAAGATTGGCAATCGACCCGACCCCACGTGGTCTGCCCATTGACGTATTTCGGTTTTTGTACAAGGACCCGTCGACTCGGAGTTATCCGGGCGGCGATCTATATTCCGGGCGATCGTCAGGCCGACTCGACTTGCGGCCCTGTCAGAGCGGTCGGTTGGCGGCCGACGCACCGGCACCGTAGCAGTATTAACGTTAATCATTCAAAGCTTTTGATATTGAATTCAAGATGATAGTTTATGAAGATTCATTTGATTAAGATATACCCCAGTTAGCACTTTACTACTCATTTATTTATCAAAAAATTACGTGAGACTTATCATAACACCATTATCTGGATTAATCTGTAATTCTGTTTCTTCCAAAAGCAAACAATATGTATCAACTTCTTCACTCTATCCTCTTTCAATTCATAGGGAAGTATTCACTCTATTGGACTTTCTAGTTTCCTTTTGAGTGCTCAGGTCAATCGCTAGATTGTATACAGGCTTTTAAATGCTGTCATATCCAAAATGGGTTCCTTATTTCCATTACTTTCACACACCTTTTGGTAAGACTTGTATGCTTCAGCATAATCACTTTTTTCCCAATTAATTTCCAATCTATCTCGTGGATAAAATGTTCCATTCAGAGAAACGTGAAGTTGTTTCACCTTCGGCAGAGGTCACATTTGCTCTACGGCGAGGATACGGCGGCCGTACGCCCTCTGAATTGACAGAAACGTGCAGCGGCCGCAGATAAACTGAGGTGGCCTCAGGGAGGCCCTACGCCGTATGGCTATATTTTACAGGCCGTAGGGGCTCCGTGGAATTACAGCGTGGTGTTATAACTTTTTTCATTTCTATGTTCGTCGTAGCAATTCGACAAGCCAAGCTATGACGTAGATGTGTTCCACGTCGACCGTACGTAGGGTGTACGGTGGGCTTGCGTTATTCGTGCAGCTGCCATAAGCTCTTCTCAATGAAAAATGAATTTTACCAACCCCCAAAAAATTATGGCGGCCGCACTATTTCCACGGTCGCAGTACAGTGGCCTTGCGGTCTGTGTAACTAACTTGCGGGTCGACACACGATTCCCCTACGCACGTCGTGCACCTACGTACGGCCTCCGTGGCAGTCTGCGTAGACCGTGCGTCCACCGTGCGCGACCGCTAGAGATCGGAGTATAGGTGTTTGCCTAAACAGTGGTGCCCCCAGAATCCCAATTTAATTCATTCCAGGAGGCTGTTCGGATTGCAAAAAGTTCAGACTCCAAAAATATTTTCCCAATAAGAAATAATGGAGTGAATTAATCCGTTCGTGGACCCAAAGAAAACCCACTTTCAAGACACTTTAAACTGAAATTCCCCATGTTTAAGGTAAAATAAGATGAGTAAATGACCTTCGCTGGCGGTGTATTGCATCTAAACTGGTACAATCACCACATCCAAAGGTCCACACAGGCTCGAGCTCCGGCCTGGGTTCCGATCGCTCGCGCACTCTGTGAGAGCGCTGCCCCTGGGGCAGCTCATCAGACATGATGCCCCCAGAACCACAATCACTTTCATCAAACGTATCAGGCTGACGTAATCATGGATATTCCAAATTACAACTGGTTTTGCTGTGAAATTCAATCCTTGCCTGACAGTCCGTCACACCACGTGATCGGATTGCTTTTTTGTTATTAATTAAAACACAAGATGATTAAAAAAACAAACATCACAAATGAAGGTGAAAACACGAGGTACGGCCTGTCACATTTGGCTCGGTGGCCGGAGGGTCTACAAAATGTATGGCCACTCGCAATTATAAAGCGGCCGCAGTATTTCCACGGTCACACAATGTAGCAGTCACATGTTTTTATTTTTTGGGTAGCCGCACGGCGTATTTATAAATTGTGGAGACCGAAAACGTGTGGGTCCCGTACGGTCTTTGATTTGATGTGGTACGGTGACCTTAGGGCGTTCCTGCGGCGGCCATAGAATTTTCAAGGCAGACGCAAGGTGCCCGCAAGGCGACCGCAAGGGCACCGCAGGGGGACCGCAGGGGGGCCCTAAGCCGAACGTGCGGCCAGACGGACGGTAAGGAATGGGTTAATTTTTTTATTTTTTTTTTACCAGTTCTTTTGTTTCGGCTTGTCGAATTTCTACGACAAACGTAGAAATGAAAAAAAGTAATAGCTCTGCATTGTAATTCCACGGCGACCTTATGACCTGTAAAATATAGCCATATGGCGTAGGGCCACCCTGAGGCCACCTCACTTTCTCTGCGGCCGCCGCACGTTTCTGTCAATTCAGAGGGCGTACGGCCGCCGTATCTTCGCCATAGAGCAAATGTGACTGAGGCCTAAAGTATCGATCGACACACGAGAGATGTTTTCACGAGGACTTCCACCGACGAACTGAATGAACAAGGCGCGAAGATGTGGCTCGAACAGGTTGGGGAGACACGTGAACAAACATGAACGCCACGTTGTGTTCGTTTTAAAATGTATTAGGTTTTTAAGGCAAAATTTTCTCGGAAAAATTGTTCGGATTCCAATTTGTTCAAACAATGGGGCGCTCGGATTCTGGGGGCACCACGGTATATTATAGTTATAGTATATTCAGTTATATATGCTGGTATATTTTTATTTCAGTAAAAAAAAGAACTGGTATTTATACCCACTCGTTACCGTCCGTCTGGCCGCATGTTCGGCTACGGGCCCCCCTACGGTCGCCTTGTGGGCACCTTGAAAATTATATGGCCGCCGCAGGGCCCCCTTAAGGTCACCGTGCAACATCAAATCAAAGACCGAAAGGCACCCCCACGTTTTCGGTCTCCACGATTTCTAAATACGCCGTGCGGTTCCCCGAAAAATAAAAACATATGTGACTGCTACATTGTGTGACCGTGGAAATACTGCGGCCGCCGTATAAATGCTCGTGGCGGTAGATTTTGGAGACCCCACGGCCGCCGTGGCAAATGTGACCTAGGCCTTAGCATTATCATTCAATGCATTATTCTTATCAGAAGCAGTATCTCCAAGCAGTTTCTTCACACTATCTCCAAGCTCCAACGTGCCGCGCAGCAACTCCCGTTGCCTCTTGTTCGTCACCGCGTGCGTGGTTCTCCTCAGCGCGTTCTTGCTCCAAGCAGCGTCGACGATGCGAGATCGCCGATCTCTCTCTTGGGTTCAGTACACGAATCCCGGCCTGGCCTGTTCTCCATACAAGGTCCCAGTCGAGGTCCGAGTTCCGCAGGCGGATCACAACGTGTCGAGCCGTGAGGTGAGCAAGGACCGTCAGACGCTCCGGCGTATCCTCTCCGGCCTTCCCGCCTCGAAGCCCGACTCCCGCTTCGTCCCCTCAGTTCCTCTCTCGGTCGAATCACCGATGTGCAGGTCGGTTCAGCGTCTCTCCCGGCAGATCCAACACGGTGCCTCCTTCGTTCGCTCGTTTCGAAGCGACTCCGAGCACGCCTCGAGAACCCGGCCGTTCCTCACACACAGCACTCCCTTTGTCCCCTTTTCTTTTCTCTCTCGCCTCGACACGCGAGCTCCTTCGACACACGTCTGTCTCGGCGACTCCCTGAACTTCCCAAAAAAGGCAGTGGTGAATCGACCGGCAGAGAAAGCGGAACCTGCACATCGATTCACCTCACGACGCGAAGGAGAAAAGAAAAGGGGACGAAGGGAGTGCTGTGTGTGAGGAACGGCCGGGTTCTCGACGCTGCTCGGAGCCAGAACGCGCTGAGGAGAAAGCGCGCACGCGGTGACGAACAAGAGGCAACGGGAGTTGCTGCGCCATCTCCTGCTGCGCGGCACGTTGGAGCGGGGGTTTCAACCCGTGGACACCACCGCTTGGTACGAGCGACATTCGTGTTTTTGGACACGGTCCTCTCGTCCATGAGCCATCACCAAGTACTCTGTCTTGTCCTGCATGCATGTTTGTTTGCACGTGTTATATAATGGCCCAGTCACACCTTGACGTTTTAGCCAGCAATGGCAACGTATCAAAATGTATGTAAAACGCTGGCTTACGCTGAACTTTTGATGTTTTTTTTTTTTTTTTAAAGATTTGGACGTATTCATAACGAGTTGGTCATATGCATAACGTATTAGTATCAGACACAGAAAGTTTCGTTGTCTTATAGATAACTTATACCAACGAATGCTTAGCCTGTTGTCAGCGTTCACAACCTATGCCCAACGATAGTCTAACTTATGCATAGTGCGCTGCACGTATCGCCGACGAACTCGTGACGTAGCCTATTAGAAACCTGCCGCTCAACGATTGAAATCATAACCGCCGGAGAAATGGAAGTGTCAACATCGCAGTCACACCTTGGCGATCTTGGCAGCGTATGCCGACCTCTGAAAAATGCGTCTAAAACGCTGGCGCACGTCGAATACGGTATGGGTAAGTTTGGTATACGTGAATAGAACGCTAAAGTACGCTATCATACGTCGTATTAAGTGGAGTACGTCTTGTAATTTTAAACGTGTTAAACATTTTACAATGTACTTGCCGTATGACACACGTTCTGCATGCGATAGGAATAAGTTGTATGCACGATATGCGATCGTTGACACACGTCAACACACGTTACTTGTGAGGTACTCATAAGTCGAAACACGTCGAGGTAATGGTTAGCGTCAGTGTTCCAAAAATCGGCATAAGCTGGCTAAAACGTCAAGGTGTGACTGGGCCTTAAGGCATATTTCATAGAAATCCCCTCGAAACCTATTAGCCGTGGTTCTCTAGTAAAGAACGGGTTGATTGTTAATAAAACCACTGTCGTGTTATTGCTTGTGTTGTGATCCCTGATGTCCCCAATAAATCTGGATAATTCTGATGAAGTTGCCGCTATGGATTAATGCGTGTCGCGTCGAGGAACGATCCGTTCGATTGGCATACAAGACCAAAATGGTTACAGACTGGTCGACTCCGCTCGGTCACTGACAAAGCCAGTCTGTAACTACGGGTTCTATCTCCCCAACTGGTAAGGTACAGGATTACGTTGGTATCGCGATTAAAGACGCGTGACCCGAGGCCTGTGCCGAGCCGGCCGGCGTTATAGACTCCCGGAGACGGTGGTGACGAGGGTGGCACCAGGGACCGGCTCAGATTCCCGCCACCCCGGATCCGCAACAATATATATATATATATATACATAAAGCCTGGTGTTAGCGTAGTGGTTAGGGTAGCGGCTTGGGATCCAAAAGGTCCTGAGTTCAAGCCCCGTTGGCTGCTTGAATTAATACACACCAGGAGGTTGACTCAGCCTGTCATCCTTCTGAGGTCGGTGAAGTGAGTACCAGTGTACTGGGCCCAGTGTATGCCCTGGTTAGAATAGGTGTATCATATCCCTGTGTGGTAAGAGGCGACCAGGGTTGCGTCAGGAAGGGCATCCGGCGTAAAACCTGTGCCAAATCATTATGCGGATCATATCGGATGATCCGCTGTGGCGACCCCTCACGGGCGCTGCCGAAAGAAGAATGAAGCAGAAGATATATATATATATATATATATATATATATATATATATATATATATATATATATATATATATATATACTAAACAAATCATAATTACATATCTATCTATAATTCCAGCAATCTCTGTGTCTGTCTGTCTGTCTCTATGTGTGTGTGTGTGTCTGCAACCGCCGTTTCTCGACAACCCCTGGTCCGATGTAATTGAAACTTGCCAGGAATATTGCTGGGGACCTGAGGATGTGCTTTTTCAAGGTTTGATAGTAATCGGACAAGCGGTTCCCAAGTTACGGCCATTTATTTATGAACCAATGACAGGATACGGTGGTATGACGTCACTATTGATTTCACAATTAATTTTTTTTTACGGCCACGCACGTACGGCCACGCATGTATCGGCATGTGAGAGCGAAGGAACGGCCGGTGTGGTTGTTTCTGGCACGCGGTTTGAAAGTTTTTTTTTTGCACGTACGGCCACGCACGTACGGGCCCGCACTAGTCTATACAGTATACATACATACATATATGTATATATTAGTATATATGTATATATACAGGTGTATATATACACATATACAGGTGTGTGTGTGTGTGTATATATATATATATATATATATATATATATATATATATATATATATATATATATATATATATATATATATATATATATATATATATATATATATATATATTGTCGCGGGCCAGGGTCTGGCAGAGAGAACGACCACTAGGTGGGGGAAGTTACGTCGATTCCCACCAGACTCCCCGGAATTGTAGACCGTCGCTCACGGATAATTTTGTGATGCGGTGGGTTGCTTAACCGACCGTGGACACCAATACCTCAACCACATGACATAGTGTCCTCCTGTCTAGAATCAAATTACATAATTAACCACACGGTTTCGACTACTGGGGAACCATGCCCTCGGTACGCCTTGCCCGAGCCGGATCACTCTACCAACTACCGACTACCTTTCCGGATCGGATGCAGTCGAGTGGCACTGCCCAGGACGTACCGGCTAGAAGGAACGGATTATTGGGAATAAAGACCCGGTTAAACTTAGATCCAAACCATGCTGGACCAATGGAGGAAAAGACAAAGGCGAGCTGGGAACATTTCTGCAATTATTATTTATTTACAATAAGCGGGGAAAAGCATGTGACACAGCAAAAAGGTTTATTGGTGTGTTACGCAGGGGAAAGATGAGAGAGGTATGGTGTGACAATTTACAAGCAACTTACAAAGCGGACACAGAGCAGACCTAACGCGAGACTAATAAAAGCAACAATTACAACAATAAAGGTCTTAAACAGGCTTATCTAACGGACAGGCGGCACACACTCAGACAAACACTCTGACAAAATAAACCCAATAAAAAAGGGGACCTTTTGCAGCCAGGAAGGGAGGGAGTTGAGGTCACAGTTTCTGGTACCTGAGTGTTTCGGGGAAAAGGGTGCTCTGTGGTGTGGCACCTGACAAAGGTCGTGCGATTCAGTCCACAGCCGCACGTGTGGAGATCGTGTCCGTCAAGGACCTTGACTGGAGAGAACGGAGTCCGAGGCGAGAAAGGGAGCAGTCGACACGACCAGGTAAGAGACCCGGTCGAGGTTAAGTGTGCGTGGACCAGCAGTCGAGGTAAATGTACTTCAAGGTAAATGCAATAACTGGAACAGACTGGAATGCAAAGGGAACAAAAAGTTTTGAAATAAATAATCAACAAACTTATTTGAATCTCGCCAAAAGTTTCTTGTTGTGTAAATTTACATTCACTATGAGGCTGCGAATAACACAAATGCTACACTCGTAAATTATTTCTTCTGGAAAATGTTTGATAGTGTTCGTTTGTATATTGGAACACAAGAAGTTGAAGTGGTTGATTATGTCTCTGCTACATCTGAAATGATGAAATTTACACTATATTCATTTCGTGATAGAATGGGAAAGGGGGCTGTCGAAGGTTTTATTCCTGATATGGCAATGGGAACAAACACAGACCCTGGATATAGCCAAAGGAAAGGAATGTATAATGATGATACAAAAGCAGGTAATAGTTTTATTGTGGCGGTTCCTCTTAAAGGTATATTTGGATTTTGTGATCATGATAAAGTTCTGTATGGTCTTAAAATTAGATTTCAACTGCAAAGGAATGATAATGAAAATAGATTGCTTTTTGGTGTGGCTAATACTCTTGCTGATCAGAATAAATTTCTAATTTATGAAATTAGTTGGCATATTAGTGAATATACTCCTAATCTTAAAACAGAAGAGATGTTGAATACAAGACTTAACTCAAAGAAACCACTCAATGTATCATACCTTAAAAGAAGATGCCAACACGTTAAACTGAACCAAACCACTTACACGTGGAATTTGGGTGTTCTGGAAGGAAAGCCACGATATCTGTGGTTCATTAAACAAAAAAAAAAACAGATGGTGATACTGCTACTGATAAGAATAATGCATTGCGTGATAATGCTAAGGTGAAAGAACTTCACATTTCTCTAGATGGAACATTTTATCCACAAGATAGATTGGAAATGAATTGGGAAAAAAAATGATTATGCTGAAGCATACAAGTCTTACCAAAAGGTGTGTGAAAGCAATGGAAATAAAGAACCCATTTCGGATATGACAGCATGACAGCATGAGGTTGATTTAAAATATCCAGAAGAACTTCATCACAAACATAAAGACCTACCTTATTCCCCTGATAAAGAAAGTCCAAGAAAAGAATGGTTAAGTGATTACCAACAGTCATTTAATACAAAAGGTAAATCTCCAGAAAAACTACTTTCTCCATTTAATGATAAAGAAAGTCATGTTTTGCATCAAAGGAACTTGAAACAATATTTATCTGCCTGGTTGAGAATGAGGGAAATTCATCGGAATTTTTAAATTTAAACAAAGTCATTGGTTAAAGAAGTATATTGATTTTAATACAAAAAGGTTGAACAGAAGCAAAAACATATTTTAAGGACTTTTATAAATTAATGAATAATGCTGTATTTGGAAAGACTATGGAAAATGTTAGGAATCACAAAATATAAGACTTGCTACATCTTGGAAACAGGCTTCAAAGTTAATTAATAGACCAAGTTTTGAGCGAGCGGAGGTGTTTTCAGAGAACTTTTGTGCTATTCATTTGAAAAAAGAGAGTATTGAAATGGATAAACCTATTTATATAGGAACATCAATTCTTGACTTGTCAAAGTCGTTAATGTATGACTATTACTATAATAATTTAAAATCAAAGTATAAGGATAATGTGTCATTGTTCTATATGGATGCAGATCTCCATGTTAAAGATCAGTGTTGCAATGACATACACGGCGCATGTTCGGCTTCAAGCGGAAAACTCATTTGAATGCGTGGAACATGTTTTACAAAATAGAGCGAGGTCTGTGACGTCACCAATCCATTGATAAAGTAGAACGGCACTCGGTGGAGCGCATACCGCTGCCAGGCTGAATGGTTTACGTTTTGTATTCTCTCGAAAGGCCGGAACTGGATCCAGACCTAAATTCAATCGAATCGGCTTGTTCTTGTTACCTACCCAACTCATCCAGCTAGTTTTGTCATAATCCGTCCACAACTTTATGAGATATCATGATATTTATCGTTTTGTGCCCAATCTCTCAATGGTGATCGAAGAATCACTTGAAAATAAAACCGGATTCAGATAGGAATATCCGGATTCGGATCTTCACCAAAATCTAATCGGTTCGTACTTGTCATCCACCCAACCTGTCCACCAAGTTTTGATCGAATCCGTTCACAACATTTTGAGGTATCCTGCTCACAGACAAAGAGACAATGAAAACATAACCTCCGTCCACCTTTTGCGGCAGTGGTAATTAAACGATTAATTGCATTTTCTGGTCATTTTACCTGATTTACCTGTAGCCTGTGCGAGTATAACAGCAACATTGCTGTCAGTGGGCATCGGGCATTGACCATTGGTCATATGCTCCGGAGGGAGTAGGGGAATGTGGTCAAGCTCATTTTTGATATGGATGCAATTGGCAGGTGGAGAAGGGGAAGACCAACATTGAGATGGAATATGTTGGTGATGAATGACATGAGATCGGTGGGGGTGTGCAGAGGAAAAACTCGCTGCCAACCCCACAATAACATCGGATCAAATTGTAATAGTCGTAGTAGTACTAGTGGTAGTAGTAGTAGTAGTACTACTACTACTAGTACTAGTACTTTTGTTAGAATGACTTTAGTGGTTTGCGTTGAGGGTGCAGGAAAGCTCAGGCAAACGTAAGTTTTATTTTTACTTGCATAACCCGCGCTCTGCGCGACATGTTGGGGTGGGTGTGTTTGAGAAAGCAACTGATGCAGAGTATCAGTAGTAATTTTACTTTAATGCAGTAAGTGGAATACGATTTCACTGTTTCAGAACCATTTTATTTACTTTTTTGTACCATGCACCTCATATGGTCTTTGAGATAATGTAAGCCGAATATTACGTTACTCGAGCGCAGAACAAAGTCGAAGATAGCGCGACACGAAACCACAAACTCGGAAATAATATATAAGATTGTTGCTCGACTTCCTCCTCTTTGCAAGTCCATGTATAGAACAGTAGTAGTAGTAGTAGTAGTAGTAGTAGTAGTAGTTGTAGTCGTAGTCGGAGTCGTAGTAGTAGTAAGACATTGTTATACAGAGCGAGAAAATTTTTGTGGCTTTCTAACACCGTTACCCTTTAATCGAAGGGAGATCATTATTTCCAATTTAAAAACGTATCTGAGAGCCTTTATGTGACATTTAGCTCGTATAAAAATAGGACCGTGGGTCCTGAAGCTCACCTTGATCAGGAGCAACAGTCACTCAAACCTCCCACTGCAGACCTCCTATACCCTGATTGTTTTTTAATGCTGTGAACAAACTTTGGTACATCACGGGTGATGAAGGTTGTGGTCAAGTCTCATCGAAATCGTGTGTAGTTTCATATACGAAAGCAAGTACCTATTTATTTTTTTTTGGGGGGGGGGAGGTCCAAAAACCCCTGTAGACCCCCATAATGAGTGCATATTTTGATGCGGTCAATCCACCTTCGTAAGGCATCAGATATGAAGCTTGTGGCGTAGTTTCATCAAAATCGTATGTTTCGTTCAAGCAATAATGACTGAAGTGTTTACAGACTCACTGGTTGACTGACCCACTCACTCACTCATCTATGGACACTGCCCGATCACATAATCTCACCTGACTAAAGTCCAGGTGAGCTAAAAATGCTTAAACCAATGTGTTTTTGCATAGTCTCTGTTTGATCTGACCTCTCATTGATGTGTAGTCTGTCATGGAGCCCCGTTATGCTAAAATCAAGGCAGTTATCGACCTGCAGTTATGTTGTTTGTTGTTTCATATGGAGCCTCTGGCTGTTGGTTGCATCATTTCTGGAAGCACGGCTGTGCCACTGATGCAGTGTCTCTATTACCAGTACACTGGTACTCATTTTGCTGACCTCACAAGGATGACAAACTGAATCAACCCATCTGGTGTTATTTTAACGACATGACAAGGGCTCAAACTCAGGACCCGAAAATCGGAAGCCAGCCACCTTCACTGTGTAGCCAACACCAGGCTTGACCTGCAGTAATGATCTTAATTAAGGTGGTGGAAAAGGACTGGAAATTGGGAATTTGGCCATAGACCAGTCCCAAAGGCTTACTTTTGAAGACATTGAACGTCGGTAATGGAGACCCGACAGCCAGCTGAACGTCAAACCCAAAGAATGGCATGCTTTGCGATGCAACATCCTTTGCTGCTCTTACACTTGATGATAGTTTTAGTCGGATCACATTGCTCCGAGAGTCAAACCCAGGAGAGAGATTGAGATATCATGATAGATCACGATTTGCCTCAGTAAGTCGGTTGCAAACGCCAGGAGTCAAATGCAGCGACCACACAGACACCATGCTGGTAAGTCGCTTTGGAGTGCCAGGATTCAAGGCCAGGACCAAAGTAAGTCGGTTTGGAGTGCCAGGATTTAAAGCCAGGATCGCCATGATATGTCGCAGTAAGTCGATGCGAAATCCATCACAAGCACCATTTAAATCCAGGAGATATTTGATGGTAAAGTACTCATAAATAGTCGTGTGGCTGCTGGGTTTCAGCATTAAAGAAATCAAGTGGGATATTCACGGTTTGTCAATTCACAGACCATTTCACTGGACCCTCTGAAGTGAAAGGCAAGATCAAAACCAACTCGTATAACCCCTACGGCTCAGGAAATGGGAACATTTTTCCAGCACCGAATGCAGCGATTAGAGTGGAGACAACACAGACCTGCAAACCACACGGTATGGGATAGGGACGGGAAGCGTGAAGTGGTTGGTGGTGGAGTGGGGAGGGAATGCCCCACTACTCATTAACAATGGACCACCAGGAGTGCAAGCTGGAAAATTGGTGGATTACTCGGGTGGCCACCTCGGAGCCATTCAGCCCCATAGTCTGTGCCAAAATGGAGGTCAGACCCTCAATTGAAGTGAGATGTGTGATGCGGGGTTTTAGGAAGGAACTTTGAGAATGCAGCTGCTGGAAGCACTCTAGATAGCCCCTCACCCCCCTCTCCCCTCCCTCCCCAACACCTGCAGTTGTCTCTGTCGTTACCCTGCACATCTTTATTTCAAGCCAGTTGTCCAATCGAATCAGGTCTATTACACTTGCATTGTGACCGATATGTAAACCGCTTGCACCAACCGGTGCGCCACATTGACGTAATGACTTGTACATGACGATGCACTGAACAGACGAATAGAACAACTATATATATATATATATATATATATATATATATATATATATATATAAATTAAATGACATTTTAGTTCATTAAAAGTTGAGGACTATAAAATCAACTTCGGTGGCTCTGTTAATATATACAATCGATTTATATAAATAAATCACGATCACATTAAGCATGCATTGGCAATACACATACATTATTGTACATATAATTATCTGGACGAGGTCTTTGGGGCCTTTTGTGTTGAATGACGTCATAATCGGCATTCTTGGAGTCCAACCGCAGTTTTTGCCTCTGTGGCTTGGTGGTGCCAATACAATGGAAAACCATTTCGATGATTTCACCGCTTTTTTTTTAAGAATATGTAAATCCATTCACGACCGGTGTTTGTTGAACTTTGACGTTACACCTGAGAAAAGGGCAGCGCTTTTGGGCAAGGAGCTCGAGGGGAAGGTCGTGATGCATCACTTCGTGTGCTCAGCGTGAAGGGCGGTGACACGACAGGTTTGGCTTCACGAGGACGACCCCGTCGGTAGAACCTTCGCCAGGAGCCCAAGGTCTTTCCCGACCACGTCCAAGCTCCGGTCGCGATCCCAGGCAGTAGCGCCATCAGGTGCTTGAGCATGAACACGGTGAATTGGGGTTCGGAACCCGAACAGGTGTCCTCGGAACAAGAACACGCGAGCGACCAGAGCCAGCGCTCGGCTTGTCCATGCTCATATGTGAGACAAGCCAGAAGAGCTGTGCCAGGAGCCGCGTACAGCAGTGCAAAGGCCCCGATCCTCGCCATCAGTCGCTCCAGCTTCACCGTTTTGGCACCGCCTCGACGCACGTGGCGTCGCACTCGGAGCAGCGCCGCGAATCCACCGAGGAGGAACGTGGTGCCGAGAGCCAGGCACAGGGCGAGAGGGGCCAGGACGAAGGCACGCTGCGCCGCGGGAGGGTGCTGACTCACCCAGCACATCCCGCTCACCGGCTCCCCATCGACCGCACCCAACGCAAGAACGGCGATGCTCTCGAGACTCGGGGGCAACCAGGCGGCAACGTGGAAATATGGTGCGAAGCCCGCGATGGATTCGCTGCTCCACTTTTTGGCCGCCGCCAGGAACCAGGCAAGTGAGAGCACGACCCACCAAGTAGCGCTAGCCATTCCGAAGAAGTAGGTGAGGAGGAAGACCGTCGTGCAGAGGGCAGGAGCCGAACTGGCATGCAGGACGTGTGCGGAGTTTCCGCCGCACGCCACGAGCTCGTGTCCCGCCGCGAGGCGCACCAGGTACCCGGCAGAGACGAACACGTAACAAACAGCCAGGAAGATGATTGGTCGTTCCGGATAGCCGAAGCGGTGTGTGTCGATTAAAAACGTGGCCACGGTCGCCATTGCCGTCGCCAAGCAAAGCGCGGCCCAGAGTCCAATCCAAGCGACCAGGAGCGTGCGCTTGTCGGGACGCACGAAGGGTGAGTGACACGGCACGGCACAATCGGAGAGCGGGTTCGTGTGGCCCTGAGACCTCTCATTGGTCAGAGAAACCAAGGGTGAACCACCGCAGGTACATCCGACCGTCACCCCATGCTTGAGCTTCTCGTTTGGTGCGCCTGACCATGACGGTGTGTCGGGTGACCTGTGGACAGGGTGCTTTGGCTGGAGGGGGAGCACGGGTCGTGCCACCTGAGGAGCAGGGGTCGTCACTAGACCCTGTCCGCTTCCATGGTCCATGCACAGCTGGTCCTCCTCTCCATGTGCGGGAAGCCGCTCACATCGCATCCGCTCAGGCCAAGCGAAGCCGTACTGGCTCATGAGCGGCGCACAGCCATCCCGTGCTCTCTGGCACACGGCCCGGCAGGGCGGGAGCGGCTTGCTGTAATCATGGAGGCAAATAGGGGTGTAAAGGCTGCACAAGAAGAATCGCAGATCGGGGGAGCACTCGATCTCGACGAGAGGCCAAAACTGGTGCACCTCAAGTCCCGCCTCATCCTGCGAGCGATGTTTAAACGCGTTCGGCATCACCGTGAAGTTGTAGCCCACACCACGACACATGGGCACAGTGATTTCGTCACAGCTTCTTCGCTCCTGGGCGGAGGTGCCCCTAGTGGTCCACCCTGTGGGTGTCAAGACCAGCATCGCCAACACGACCAGCCGCATCTCGGATCGTGCACTTATACGTCGCACGCATGGATGAGTTTGATGGACATCTTCAGGGCAGTGAAACCACAACTCGGTTGGTGGTAACGTGACCCTCGTTCTCCGTCTTCCCTCTGCGAGTGCAAAGAGTGATCCCCTCGCGCTGTCTGAGATGAATACGGCTCGGCTCACGGAGGAGGGGCGTTTGGCAGTCCCCCTACCGACAAGGGGTGGTGTGGGAAGGGCTCAAGCTACAACCCACCCCCCCCCCCACCAGCGTGGAGAATGGCTTCGTAATTGCTCAATTAATCCGACGCGACTCTTGAGTCGGGAGCGGCTCCAGACTGTGCGTTTGGCATGTACAGCGTACGGACCCCTTTAGACCCCTTCCATCGGTGCTGTCCGGTTTGAACCCCGTGAGCGCCACCCCCTCCCACACTGCACGTCGCTGCCGGCGACTCCCATGGGGTTAATCGGAAAAACGAGCTCGCCCCAGGCTCGGAGCTCGTTATGGCGCTAAAGCAAACATCCACGTAGGGTCTCCCGGTATGGGCGCGCGACCGCCACGACCCCTTAACCCGCATCATTAAAAGATTCTTTGTTTTCATCCGTATTACGATCACGTGGGTTGGCGCAATGGTAAACAATACGTTACTTGACGACGCAGGTACCGAACGAGATCATGTATTGTTGTTCTACCGACCGTGTTCACCTTTTACTCTCATTCCTGATCCTTCGTCCTCTTCTCGGTGGGTCTTCTCTCCCATTCCTGTACGCCGGCAATTCACCATATTTACTCTGTTTATCATCTTTCCTGTCTCCTTTACACGATCCTCGTCTCGACTCGGCACACACAGGATTCCGCCTTGGTCCCGTCTGAATTGTCCCGACTCAAGCTGCTTGTGCGTTCGATTCATCCACAAGAACACAGGAGGCCAGTTGGCCGGGCCCATCATGCCTGTGCAACATCAGCACCACGTGAATCAACAATTCCTCCCATGCTCCATCGCTGCATCAGCCTCGTCCGGCTCTTCCATGAGCCTCGATCTCTGTGTGTATTGAAAATAACAAAGCCCTTAAATATTGCTATGAACCCCTGTCGATTGTATTGAATTAACACCAGGTGGGTTGACTCAGCCTGTCATCATTCTGAAGTCGGCGAAATGAATAACAGTATACAAGTAACAGGGGCACAACATCAGCGGCACAGCTGCGCCCCCAGAAAATGATGCAACGAGCAGTGCCACAGGCTCGCCACTGTATTTCTGATTCTGATGCACCATGTTTGTTCTGTTGCAGAACGTCGGTGCTGCCGAAAGAGCTTCTTGACAAAGGTTACACTGTGTGGTTTGCACTTGTCTTCCCAGCAGTTTGGGCAGGAATTTGTAAATTGTTTAGGGTGCCGGCGATAGCTCGCCTACTCTTTTGCGAAGGACACAGGGGGGTCTTTAGCTCCCACAAATAATGTGGGCAGACGAGATGACTTTTTAACGGGTTGATGAATCACCCTGCCTGAGAAACACCTGGATGACAGTTTATAGTTGGGTCGTGATTTGAACCCAGGCTTGACAGCTTTGAGCCTCCAGGTTTCGGGCCATCCTGCTAGCCATAGAAACGTATATATTTAATGCAGTATTTCCAATCCTGAGCGATCTGAAAAAGATCTCGAAGGATTGGGGTCCACGCGTGCTGACTAAATGATAAATGTATGATTAGTTACCTTAAAAGGTCTTGCAGGCCGCACGCCAACAAATGTAGTACGTAATATATAAATTGTGCTTGCTCTCAAATCCACCTGAATGCTTTGATTAAA
Organism: Eptatretus burgeri; assembly: GCF_056783735.1. Lineage (NCBI taxonomy): Eukaryota > Metazoa > Chordata > Myxini > Myxiniformes > Myxinidae > Eptatretus > Eptatretus burgeri. Next base: position 64,995,314 of record NC_140964.1, on the reverse strand, counting down.
AGTAAGCTTTATTAAATGTGAGACTGTGTCCAGAGCAATTGATCGTGTAATTTGTCTGTGTTATTTTTTTACCTTGGAACGCTCACTTTCCATCGGGGGGAACAGCTCGGTTATTGATGAGTGCGCGCGAGGAGCCCTTTGAACAGGGTCTGATTGGACGAGGGTGTTGGAAATTAAACAAGCTTCACAAATTAGCGGCACAAAGCACAGGAAATGTAAGACAAATACAGAACTCCGAGCTCGTGCATTACATTCAGCGAGAGCCTTCACGACAAGAGTTAACGATGAAGTGGTGAGTTAAGCGGTGAATGGGGGGCATGCGTGTGTGCATGTGTATCCAAACTTGAGGAGTCCGATGAGCACTCCACCAATTCCCATTGGACAACAGTCCACAGCAAAGCGTCCCTTCCAACACAGAGGCTTCAGCCTGATGACTCTGGCCAAGAAACAAAGATTATGTGGTCATCATCAGTAAACCATCAAACAGAAACACCGATCCAGATTTTAAGCTTATTTCCCCTCATCAGGATGGTATACCAATAAAGACCACTTTCGTCGTTTATACATCAAACGCACCTCCTGACTGTTATGGTGAGCATTGCCACGGATTATGTCTCCCACGATAAAACCGCATAATCCACGCAGAACAACCATCTGTCTGCCACCCAGACAATTGTTCCTGCGAATGCAAACCATTCAACCGGAAGGCACCGATCAAATGGAACATCAAACAGAACCACCGATCCCGAAATCTGGATTAGATATTTATCGGTGAAAATGGACTTCAGTGAGTCTTCAATCAGTAGAGCCAGGCCGGGGTACCTGTCCCGCCTCGTGCGGTCACACCGACCGGAACCTCCACGGTGGGTCTCGAATCCACGACCTTGGCGTTGCCAGCACCAAGACTGCAAACCACTATCGCCACGATCTCCATCTCTCCACGCTCGTCCCATCAACCACTCTCCCCTCTTTAGGAGGGAGCCGCTTCTTCTCCTGGCCACTCGCCTCCTGATTGGTCGGACCCATCGCGCGATTCCCTGGCCATCTCCCATTGGACAGGCCCACAGGAGGCGGGGCAACTCCCACCCTTCTTAGTGGAGTCCCGATCGGAGGCGTTTGTAGCTCCGCTTGGCCTGATTAGATATGAGGGCAAATAAGCCTGAAATCTGGATCGATGTTTCCGTTTGATGTTTAACTGATGATGACCATATAATCTTTGTGTCTTTGACAGTCACCGGGTCGAAGCCTTTGTGTTGGAGGCAAAGCTTTGGCGTGGACTGTGTCAAATGGGGATCGACGGAGTGCTCGTCACACTGCTCATGTTTCAAATTTCCCAGTGGTCACATCACGTTCCTTCTGGTTGAATGGTTTGCATTCACAGGAACAATTGCCTGGGTGGCAGATGGATGGTTGTTCTGTGCGGATTATGTGGTTTTACCGTGTGAGACATAATCCGCGGCGATGCTCACCATAACAGGCAGTCTGATATCCATCCATCCATTGGGACCACACTTTGTGCAGAGCGTTGGTGCTGCCTAAGCAGTCTCCTTAGCTATTGGGCACAATCCGGGTCACCACTCCGACACAGGATACCAGCAAGCTGGCACTCATTTTGCCGACCTCGGAACGATGACAGGCAGAGTCAACCCCACCTGGTATTGATTTAACAGAAAAGGGGGATTTGAACTCAGAATCCTAGGATTCCAAGCCCACTACCCTAACCATCAAGCCAACACCAGGCATATAGTCTGATCTCTATATCCATGTATATATATATATTATATATATATATATATATATATTATATATAGATATATATATATATATATATGTATATACATATATTTATTTATATGTGTATATGAGGTGCCATGAGGAGGAGCAATGGAAGGGAAACATCGGCCATTTTGGAGTTAATGCCATATAGCACTATTTTAACCCTTACCCTCTCATCCGAGCCTATCATCATGATATCATTAAAAAATGTCGCTTACATCACTCCTCCTCACGGGACCTCATTATGTATATATGTGTATATATATATATATATATATATATATATATATATATATATATATATATATATATATATACTATTGTGGGGTTGGATATCGGTGGCGAGCACGACCGCGAGAGGGAGCAGTAGAGTCGGTCCCATCGAACACACCGGAATTTAGGTCGTACCTCTCAGATAAATCGGAAAGGTCACAGGTCCCTTATCGGATCGAAGATTGCCAATAGGTCGACCACGTGGGATAGGGTCAATTGCCAATTTCGATATACCTAAATACCTACGTCGTCCAAACTTCGGGGGAAATTCACCCTCGGCAGGATCTGCGCGATCCGGGTCGTTACCGAGCCGGATCCAAGTCGTACCCCGAGTGGAGAGTACCAGAATCTTGCCGGGCCGATTGCACGATTACGGCAACAATGAGGCCTCCTAATTCCCATTTGCAGCATGGCAAACTAATGATAGAAAGGACAAGGACGAGCTGGGACATTCAACAAGAGGGGAATTTATTTACAATGGGGGGAAGGGAACACACAGAGCAGAGTTATCCGAATATGAAAATGTAATGTACAAGGAACACAGGCACTTAACAGTTTCTACTTATCAGACGGGGCCCACGGACACAGACACACACACACACACAAATACCCAGAAAATGGACCTCAGTGGGTCTTCAATCAGTAGAGCCAGGCCGGGGTACCTGTCCCGCCTCGTGCGGTCACACCGACCCGAACCTCCACGGTGGGTCTCGAATCCACGACCTTGGCGTTGCCAGCATCAAGACTGCAAACCACTATGGCCACGATCTCCGTCTCTCCACGCTCGTCCCATCAACCACTCTCCCCTCTTTAGGAGGGAGTCGCTTCTTCTCCTGGCCACTCGCCTCCTGATTGGTCGGACCCATCGCGCGATTCCCTGGCCGTCTCCCATTGGACAGGCCCACAGGAGGCGCGGCAACTCCCACCCTTCTGGGTGGAGTCCCGATCGGAGGCGTTTGTAGCTCCGCCTACCTCCTCACCTCCGACCCCATGCGTAATGGCGATGGTATTGAGTGGGAGACGGGGCGGGTGAGATGCTCGCTCCTTGCTGATTGGCCAAAGAGTGATGCCATGCCCATGTTAAACTCTGCCCACGCACGCGCTCGCTCGCCGGCTAGCACGCGAAGAATGCCGCGAGCAGAGTGTTGTTGTTGTGAAAGCGAAGATGGGCGTTGTTGTCGTTGTTGTAAGTGATCTAAAAATCCTAACTATAAAATAACTACGCAGCGCACGTACAATTGATTCCCATTAGACTAGGGACGGGACCCTAACTAGAAACACGTACTTACCGATATAACTGATCTATAGGACCTGGCTGTTGTGTGCAGTAAGCTTCCAAATTCGTAACAATATATGTATCTGTGTGTGTACATATATATATATATATATATATATATATATATATATATATATATATATATATATATATATATATATATCTATATACAGGATGTCCCAAAAGTCTGGATCCATAGGCAAAAATGTATTAAAAAGTTTTATGATAGTAAATGCTCAAATTGACGACCTTGAACTTCGCAGCACTTGTTTATACGCCGAATACAAGAACATTGAACATTTCTGAACCTAAAACGTTTAAACACTTTAACAGTGGCATGTGTTATTGGATGCTTATCAGGATGCTTTCTATTGAATTCGGCAGCAACTCCTCTTTGTGAAGAATCCTGTCTTGTGTACATGAGAATGAATTCAATTCGAACTTCTATTGTTAGTTTCGAAGCCATCTTGGATCTGTAAGAAAAAAAAAATATCACAGAATGCATCTTGGGTCAGGCAAGAGGTGACTGAGAAGATGGGTCAGTGTTGAGTGAAGGCTTGCGCTCGGCTGAAGCCTGTTGAACAGTGCAGGGGTCAAGGAAGCACAAAAACGAAAGGGAACCAAGGCCGATGCACTGGGTGCAGCCATCTGTGCTTCAGCTTCGACGCCTCGATTATCAGTGAACACTTTTGTCCATTTTTTACTATTTCGAAAGAGAAAGCAAACATTCCTTGGAAACTTAAAAATAAAATTGAATACCTCGTATTGCACCAATCTACACCATTTGGCCTATTAAGAATGTGTATGTGTGTGTGTTAACTGTTCAAGCTATCACTGATTAAATTCATACATGGAAACAATCAACATGTACTATCATTGTTGTAAATGTACGGAGGATGGACAGGCACCAACTATTATTTAAGGAAAGATATAGGGATGGTTTTACATGATAATCTGTTGTGACCATCTCTACCTTGTTTTCATTATTTTTGGCATGTCGTCATTAACAACACCATCCCCACATTTAGTACCATGTCTCCACATTGAATTATAATTCTCTTTTGCTCGCATTATAGAATTTTAATTACCAGAAATACAAGTAAGTCCAATAATGTTTTTAATTATGAGAAGTACCACATAGAACTACAATGGCCTGCAAAAGTATTCACCCCTCACCCCTCCAAATTCACCCCCCCTCCAAAGTTTTCACATACTGATGCTATCTGAGCTTATTTCATGATGCTTTCAAATCAAACTTAACATATAGCATCTTCACAAACTACTCCAAAGTGATAAAGCTAAAAAATTTAGATAAAATGTGAGTAAGTGAGATTAACAGAGAAAATCAGATGATTTTCAGTTGTATATGTAATTCAACCCCTTTGCCGAATTAACTCTAAATCACTTCAGGAGAAAATTATTTGTTTGAAAGGTTACAAAATAAATGTGATACATTTTACCTTTATGTAAAAAGTGGTTTAACTTAAAAATTAAGCTTCCCCACTTATCTAAGGAGTTTTAAGGTGCAACACACATTGTCCACCAACAAGGCAAACATGAAGACAAAGGAGCTTTCCAAAGAAGTCAGACATAAAGTGGTAGAGAAGCACCGTTCAGGAGAGGGTTAAAAGAAGGTTTCAAAGTCACAAATTATCCATTTGAATATGATGATATCAATCATTTAGAAGTGAAATCCATCATAAAGAAGTGGACATATCATACCACCCAGACTATACCCAGATCAGGTCGCCCATCCAAAATCAGCAGCCTCGCAAGCAGGAAACTGATTAGGGATGTCATTGTAAATCCAACAATGACTTGGAAAGATCTGTAAGGCTCTATGTCCGCGATGGGGGTCAGTGTTCATCAATCAACAATATCCCGTTCCCTTCACAAAGCAGGCCTCCAGGAACAGGTGGCAAGAACGAAGGCATTCCTGAAAAAGACTCAACTGAAAGCTCATGTGGGGTTTGTGAAAAAGCATCTTAACGATACTGCAGGCATGTGGAGAAAAGTTTTGTGGTAAGATGACACAATAAATTTATAAAGTTTTGTGGTAAAGTCAAAGCCTTCCATCTGATGCAAGCCAAACACTGCACATAACCCAGTCAACACATTTCCCTACTGTCATGCCTGGTGGTGATAGCATCATGGTATGGGGCTGATTTTCATCAGCAGGGACTGGCAAGCTTGTCAGGATAGAAGGGACAATGGATGGAGCCCAAATGAACATTTATTGTGAGACTTGAAGATTCCAGTTCATCGACGATCCCCATCAAACTTGCTAGAACTAGAGCAATTTTCATGTGAAGAATGGGCAAAGATTTCACCATCTCACTGTGCAATGTTGGTGGAGACCTACCCAAAAAGACATAGCAGTCATTGCTGCAAAAGGTTCTTCTGCCAAGTACTGACCTCACGGGCTGAATACTTTTACAACCAGTGAATTTTGACTTGTACATGTTTTTTGCAGGTATTCCTGACATATGACCTCCTTCAACTATAACAGTGTTTAGTTTGATCTCTTCAGTTGTGAATAAAAAAGTTCATTTAGAAAAATTGTTTCTCCTTAATTCATAATTCATCTCAATGTGGCATTATTGGTAGGGGTGAAGACTTTTGCAGGCCACTGTAGATATCTGTGATCACAAAGTGATTTCCAATGGTACCCGCAATACCCAGCGCCTGCACTCCAATAATGGCCATATTATTTTCGGACCGCCATATGACTTTGATCTTCAACATTTAGGAAGAGTGTAAATTTACAAAATTTGTCCTCATCTACAGTCTATGCATTAAAAGTAAATATGAAAATCGGAGGTATATTATTCAAGTTATAATCACAAGTATTTTTTGTTAGTTAGGTCAAATCCGAAAAAAGTAGGTCAAGGACACAAATCAAATATCAGATGCACAACTTCAGTGCAGGCCCACTATTATGATGCAAGAACATCTTGAAAGGTCTAGCGGTCTTTAACAAAATTGAGGGGTGTGATGTAAATGAAGCACAAATGCATGTTGCTCTAGTTTATCTAGACAGGGCAATCTCGTTCTGATTGGACAAACGTTAGTCGAGTTATGGTGAAAAATGTTAAAATGTCCATAATAAGGTCATGACCTTAATTAGGTCAGTCAAAAATATTTCGGTCAACCCCGCTTATTTTGTATTCCCATGATTGATGCTCAGTCCCAACCGGCTTCGAGATACAACTCGGACATTGGCAGAGAAAAAAAGGGAGAAAAACCTGAATGGTGGTTTCGCATTCCTGGGGGTTTAAGAAACTCTGAGGTCCCATTAAAACTGGGGCCACTAATTATAGAAACAAACCCTACAACAGGTAAAAGCCTCCCCCTCGTTTCCCTTCACATTCTTATGTGTAGTCATCCAGTTTTGTTGACTTTTTGTGGAATTCTTTCAAATTAAGAAAATTTAACGTAGTCACGGACCTTCCCACTGTAAAATGTAGACTTGTGTTTAATCCAATTCCTCAGGTTAAACCAATTTTGAGTTTGGTTCTCGAAAAACAAGAAGAAGAAGAGGACGAAAAATTGGAGTTCGTCTATTTTGGGTGGGTTAATTATTTCTTTTAATTATGTTGTCCAACATTTTAATGAATGTTGGATGTGAAATCCTCCACAGATGACTGGTTGGTACTTTGTAGGTTTGTAAGTTTGCATCGTGTTCGACTTTTTTTTGAGGATTTGTGTTCTCGGAGAACTCGTATTAAACCTTTTGGAGTGTCCGTGCCATCCCAACATCATCACAGGAACGTGAAGACACCTGGCTGGCACTTTTGGTGTTTTCGGTCTCCAATCATCTATCATTCAAATACCAAAGCTGATGTACTGTGCTCTGTTACAGAACGTCTGTGCTGCCAAAGAAGCTTCTTGGCAGTTGTTATACTGGGTAGTTTGCCAATGCCTTCCCAACTTTAATTGGTGGAAGGAATTCGTGAAGGACATCGTGGGATCGACCAACTAATGCTGGGAGACGAGACGCCAGTTTAACGTCCATCCAAGGGACGGCATACACATTAATGAATCACCGTGCCTGCTAAACACCAGGGTGACAGTTTATAGCTGGGTCGGGATTCGAACCCTGGCTGGGCAGCTTGGAGGCGTGTCTGCGTACATCTCGGCCATCAAGTCTAGGCAAAGTGAATTTTATGAGGGGTGCTGAAAATTCATGGGAACGAAATGTTCGGAAAAGTTTCCAAGAAACACCGACATCAATAACAAAAAGTGTTTTTCGGTGTTTCTTGTACTCTTGTCAGTATGTCGTATAACCTTGTAAACACCACTCATATTTTGAATCGCTGTTTCCATTGTTGAAAAGAGAGAGGGGAGCAGCATTCGTTTGAACCCACGTATCCTTGTGCGGCGCAGCTCCAGGGTGTGCATTTGTTCATCTTGGGTGGGGAGCTCCATTCTTGAGAAATTACCTTCATTAGGGCATGTAGATTGTAGACGAAACCATATCGCCAGGTTTCACCAGGAAGTAATCTAATTTGTGGTTTCCTTTGTGCGTGTGTGCTTTTCTTTCCTGGGGAAAGCAAACAGTCTGAAACCCAAGGGTCTCCCCGACCCGACCTCGTCTTGCACGTGAGCCGGCCGGTGGAGGCTCCCGGCTCCCATACGTGCGATGTTTCATGGTGGACGATTTCTGTCCCACAGAACGTGTTCTTTCACACTTGTTTTTGTCCCTCACTGTTTGAACTCTCATCGAGCGTAATCGAATTGCCGATTGTGCGTTTACAAGAACCAATGCTGCCATGGAGTCCCCGCGACGGTGTCAGGTATGCGGAGTAATCCATCATTGAAAGAACAAAAGAGTGAGTTTAATTCTCAAATTCGTCCGACCGTCTTGTATACCTGTCAAACACAAAGACACCATCACGAAGTAGCGTCGATTGGATTGAATTATATTTTTAAAAAAATATTTACTATATATATATATATATATATATATATATATATATATATATACACGGTCAGGGTAAGCAAGAATGAAGACTTTTCGAAAGTTATAATTCTATTGCATGAAACAGATTTCAACTGCCGGCAATTAAACAAGAAATATAAGAAGATGAAAGAAACAAAAAAAGGGTTTGAAAAACAAAAAAAAGAAAAACAATTGGGAATAATAAATAAATAAACAAGCCAGTAGGTGGACATGGGTAGTCGACTACCCAATAGAACCTGAAGCGATGGGCCCGTTCGATGGGGGGAATGACCTGAGGATTAAGCACAAGAAAATTCATGATTCTAGCTTCAAAGGTTAATGCTGCAGATTGTTTTTTCGTTAAAATACCCCCACATTTAGAGGTTTTTCGGCCGTTGATAGGCAACGGAGTGGTCCATAGCAACGATTCTTTCTCACACATAACTCGGACATACCATGAACCTACCATACCAGTTTCATGTATATCTGACTCATAGTCTCTGAGATATAACGAACTTCGTTTTTTATTGTTTTTGACCAGGGTTCATTCAAAGTCTATCTTCTCCGACAGTTTTCGTAGGATCCGGCTGGAAAATTTTGACAATATGGCTGAATGTACTGCCCACAGTTGGTCATGGCCCGATTTTTGATTTTCGAAAAAATTAATTTTTTATGATTTTTCCAAATTTCAAAGCACTCAACATTCAAAGCAAATCAAATTTGGAAACCATGAGCACTCAACATTCAGGTCCCAAAGATCAGTTATATCGGTAAGTATGTGTTTGTAGTCAGGGTCCCGTCCCTTTTTTAAAGGGTGATTAAATGTTCATGCACTGCGGAGTTATTTTGATAGTCAGGGTTTTCTTTTAGATTTTCAACAACAACAACACCTTCGCCTCACTCCATCCTGACGACATAACACTCGCGGTGGGCGGAGTTCAATGAAGGACTTGGCGTCTCTCTCGACCAATCAGAGAGATGCGAGCAAGTTTACCGTCGTTCAGCCAATGGGAGCCAATGCAGGCAATATTAGAGTGTACGAGGTGCAGTGGGACACAAGAAGCACGCGCGCCAGCATCAACTCCGCTTTATTGCGCGACCAGAAGTACACTCCTGCCACCCCTAGCGGGCGAGGCATGATATACGAAAACCCAATCACGTGACACAGCACACTCCTCCCCTCGTAAAATGACCAGTCACACGATGAAAGGACAATCACAACATGACCACCTGAAACCCATCAACACTCATAATCCTCCAAGTACCGCGGCCGCACCCTGACCCGCCTCAGACAGGCAGCGCCGCCAGACAGTCCAGGCTCAGACGCCTCCCGGCTCGGTCGAGGTGACACCCTCGCCGGACTCGCACATTCCGCAACACCAACCACCCCCGACCGCCCAGCCTGCCCGACTTCCCCGGGTAGGATATCAGGCGAAGACCCACTGGGCGTCGGCCCAACCAGCCCCGGCGATACAACGTCAGGTGCCGGCGACATTACCGGTGGGGGTCCCACATCGTTCGGCCCGGCGAGGTGTGGGGGGGGGGTGATGCTGAACAGCGATCATGCATTTGGTCCACGTGCCGCTTCCACACATCCCCACCATCAGTCCGCACCATGCAATTCGCCGGCCCCAGCACCATAGAGACCACCGCCGGCACCCATTTGGAACCGTGGAAATAATCGCGCACCATTACCCGCTGTCCCACATCGAAGCCGCGCAGCCGCGTCGGATGCGACATCGCCCCACTCCCCGACCCTCCAGGCCGCAGCAAATCCAGTCTGGACCGCAATGCCCGTCCATAGAGACGAATGGCAGGCGAATCACCCGTGACAGGATGAACTGCGTTCCTGTAATGGAGCAAAAAGACATCGACCACCGTCTGCACAGGTGCAACACCCCCCCTGCGCAAAGCCCGCTTCAACATCTTGACAAACGACTCAACTTGGCCACTCGTCTCAGGATGATACGGTGTGGACCTTAGATGTCGAATACCATTCTGCCGCATAAACTCATCAAATACACCCGCGATGAACTGCAGACGATTATCAGAGACCAGGATCTCCGGTAACCCTTTATTAGCAAAGATCGTCCGCAGTTTCTCTACTGTAATGTTTGCTGACGTATGCTGCATTACTACAACCTCCGGCCATTTAGAGAATGCATCGATCACAATCAAAAACATTTTGCCATTAACCGGTCCCGCAAAATCTACATGGACCCCCTGCCAGGCTAGATCTGGCGCAGGCCATAGACCCGAAGCTCGACGCGGGTTATCAGCATCTGTCTGGCACGTGGCACAATGCTTAACCAACTGCTCAATGTCTTTGTCCAACCCCGGCCACCACAACAGGCTATGAGCAAGACTCTTGGTCTTCACGATGCCAAGGTGACTGACATGCAGTTCTTCTAAACACCGCTGCCTGAACCTCGGTGGAATCACCGTCCTCATTCCCCACATTACGCACCGTTGGACCAATGACAGCTCCGATGCACGTGACGTGAAAGGTTGAAATGCCGGTGTTGAAGGCATATCGCTCCAATTCCCCGTAGAAATCGCCTGGACGACACGGGCAAGCACCGGATCACGAGCCGATTCCACCGCGACCTGCCTGGCCGTGACCGGCCCACTTTGGACCTGGCCCAGCGCGAACACATCGACCCAGTCGGCCAACTCAGACGCAGCTGGACCCTCCGCACACGGCAAGCGTGAGAGCCCGTCGCAGTTAGCATGCTTCTCAGTGCTTCGGAACTGAATATCATAATCGTAAGCACCCAGAAACAGACACCACCGCTGTATTCGCGCGGCCGTGACCACCGGCACCCCGCGTTCGGGTCTCAGGATGAATTGAAGCGGTTTGTGATCCGTCTGCAAAGTGAAATGCTGCCCCAGCAGGTATTGATGAAACCTCCGCACACCCCAGATGAGGCTGAGAGCCTCACGCTCAATCTGGGCATATCCGCGCTCTGCTGTGGACAGGGTCCGGGATGCAAAACAAACAGGCCGCTCAGAACCATCGTCCATCCTGTGGGAGAGCACTGCCCCGATGCCATATGCAGAGCTGTCGCATGCCAATAGGAGCGGACGCGCAGGCTCGTAGTGCACGAGGACCGTATCCTCTGTGAGCAGCCGCTTGATGCGGTCGAACGACGCCTGGTGTGCAGGCCCCCAAGCCCAGCGCTCGTCCTTCCTGAGCAACCGTGTTAACGGCGCAAGTTGTGAGCTGAGCCCGTGCACGAACCTTTGGTAATACTGGGCCATACCATTGAACGAGCGCAGCTGCGTCTTGTCGCGAGGAGGTGGCATGTGCTGAATCGCCTCCACCTTCCGAGGACCTTTCAACAGCCCCTCCGGTGTGATGATGTGCCCGAGGTATTCCAAGCGATGCTTGAAGAATGCGCACTTGTCCCTGTTCAAGCGCAGGCCACACGCTTCTAGCTTTGTCAGCACTTGGGGAATGTTCGCAAGATGCTCGTCCGCCGTTTTCCCCGCAATAAGCACATCGTCCAGGTAGGTCTGAGCGGGCAGGCCAATGCAAACCTGATCCATGGCTTTCTGCCACAAAGCTGGGGCCGAAGCAATCCCAAAACAGAGTCGGGTATATCGATAGAGTCCTTGACACATGTTGATTGTCAAAAGCTCGCTATCCTGACTGGCGTTATCTTCTCACGGGTGTACGTGAACAGCGTGAGGTTTGATCTGATAAGCTTCAAGCCGTTGAGTCTACGCACGGTCTGTTCGCCTATGATCGACACAGCCGCTCCCGTATCGACCTGGAACGTGATCGGCGTTTTGTTCACTTCGACTTCCACCGTCATCGGGCGCGCCGCCGCCGGGCCAATCGAAAACAGGCTCAACAACGGCCGCTGGTTCTGCCCCGAGTCGCCTCGCACATCGCCGTCCATGACCTTAACGGTGGCCAGCGCCCCACGGCACACACGCGCCAAATGACCCACCTTGTATAACATTTTCTACTTATCAGACGAGGCCCACGGACACAGACACACACACACACACACACACACACACACACACACACACACACACACACACACACACACACACACACACACACACACACACACACAAATACCCAGAAATGGACCCTGTCGGGTCTTTATTGAAGGCTTCCAGCTCGAGGAAAGGTGAGCTGGAGACCAGATCGAGCTTTGACCTGTCCGCCTTGTGCGGTCTTTGACGTTCTGGCTCTGCGGGACTTGAACCCGCAACAACAATGCCACTCCAAGCACCAGGGACGGAGGGTGAAGGACGGACGCTAACCAGCATGAGGGCGGACAAGGCAGCGAGCGCCAGCAGGCAAGGTGAGGTTATCCGAGATGATCCAGCAGGCAAACCCCAACTGCCCCCAGTCGGAATGCGCTGATCAATTATTCACTCCCCGTCCAGGGGGGAGGGACTCCCTCTCGTAACGCGCCCCCCCTTACTGGACGGTTTTGGTGTGTGATCTGCTCGTTGCCCCTGTGATTGGCCAAAAGGGGCGCCAAGTCCGCCGATTGGACCGGGGGGGGGAGGGCGTGTCGGGCGACACGGCGGACCGCCCCTCAAACAGGAAGATGAGTGATATTGCTCATCGGCGAACAGACCGCGCGTAGACTCAACGGCTTGAAGCTTATCAGGTCAAACCTCACGCTGTTCACGTACACCCGCGAGAAGATAACACCAGTCGGGATGGCAGACGTGTCTGTGCGGTACCAAGGCCAGGTCGCCACGCTTCGGGTGTAAGTCGTGTGGGGGAGGGGACCGTCTCTCCTCGGCCGAGATTGGCTGGCCCGCATCAGGCTAGACTGGGCCGCCGTTCATCGCGGGTGTATTTGATGAGTTTATGCGGCAGAATGGTATTCGACATCTAAGGTCCGCACCGTATCATCCTGAGACGAGTGGCCAAGCTGAGTCGTTTGTCAAGATGTTGAAGCGGGCTTTGTGCAGGGGGGGTGTTGCACCTGTGCAGACGGTGGTCGATGTCTTTTTGCTCCATTACAGGAACGCAGTTCATCCTGTCACGGGTGATTCGCCTGCCATTCGTCTCTATGGACGGGCATTGCGGTCCAGACTGGATTTGCTGCGGCCTGGAGGGTCGGGGAGTGGGGCGATGTCGCATCCGACGCGGCTGCGTGGTGTCACGTGATTGGGTTTTCGTATATCATGCCTCGCCCGCTAGGGGTGGCAGGAGTGTACTTCTGGTCACGCAATAAAGCGGAGTTGATGCTGGCGCGCGTGCTTCTTGTGTCCCACTGCACCTCGTACACTCTAGTTGGCTGACGAGGATGGTTGAATACGGACTTGTGCCCGTTTTCGTCGGAGACGACTTCGAATTGTTTTCAGAACAATTGGAATGCTATTTCCACGTGAATGATGTGGTCGACGAGAGCAAACAGAAGTCGATCTTGCTCGCTTCGCTTTCGGCGGAGCATTATCGACTACTGAGTGATTTGGTGGCACCGAACAGGCCCCGGGATGACGAGCTGTCGTTTCGGGACATTGTGCAGAAGATGAAGGCACACATGGCGCCGGAGATATCATTACAGCTCGCTCGGTACCAGTTCGATCGCCTCTCGAAAGGAGCAGAGGAACGCGTCGCTGATTTTGTGGCGCGGATTAAGCATTCTTCCGTGGCATGCAAGTTCATGGCGGAGGAGCGTCCAGCTCGGCTCAGAGATCGTTTTATCGCTGGTTTACAAGATGCGAAGATGGTTTCAGCGGTATTACGGCTGAAGAGTGAAGCCGTTACATTCGACTTGGCAGTCAGCACGGCTACAGCGGTCGAGCAGACTTGTTGGGATGTTCGAGCCATCACCGGCCACGCGGGGTCGCGAGCACCCCGGGACGCACGCACAACCTTCGATGCGGGTCGGACGTCGCCGCGCGACGGCGCGTGCAGCGGGGTGACCCCGCGGACAAGCTTGGGATGTGGAGGTCGACACCTGCGCCGTGCGTGCCCATGTAAAGGCAACATGTGTTTGAATTGTCACAATATTAAGTGCCTGTGTTCCTTGTACATTATTTGCCTTGTTATATTCGGATAACTCTGCCCTTACGTGCTCCCCTCGTTCCCCAATTATTGTTGTAAATAAATTCCCCTTTTGTTGAATGTACCAGCTCGTCCTTGTCCTTTCTGCCATTGGTTCGCCACAGTGCATATTGGGAATGAGGAAGGCCATTGCCATAGTTGTACATTTGGACCGGCGCGGACCTTGGTAACCATCCGCTCAGGTGACACACGGTTCGAGCACGGTAACGGCTCGTTCCGCTCGAGGCCTGCCGAGGGTGTGGTTCCCCGGTAGTTGGACTGCGTGGGTATTTAGGTATATTGAAGTTCGCAATTAACCCTGCTCCACGCGGTCGAATTATTGGCGATTCATGGTCCTGTAAGGGACCCGTGCCTTCAGACTTATCCAAGGGGCACGACCTAAATTCTGGTGTGTTCGGTGGAGCCGACTCTACTGCTCCCCCTAATGGTCGTGCTCGCCACCATTACCCGGCCCCACAACAACATGTATGTGTGTGTATGTATGTATTTATATATGTTTGTTTGTGTATGTATGTACGTATGTGTGTGTGTATATATGTGTGTACATATGTATGTGTGTACGTATGTATGTATATGTATGTGTATGTATATAAATATAAATATATATATATATATATATATATATATATATATATATATATATATATATATATATATTGTTGCGAATTCGCGCCCGCCGGCGTGCGAGCAGCCACGTAACTCGAATCGCGGCACGTCGCCCACCGGACGGACAATTCTGTCGTGACCCTCTTGGACTAACGCCGGGAACTAGTCACGGGTGGGCCTTTCGGTCTCACCATGATCATGCCAATCGGCTCCCCGCGTTGGATATGGTTGTTCGCCAAATTCGACCTACCTAAGTACCCACACGGAGGGTAGACCGGGCGATCGCACCTCGCCGCAGGTCGACTCCGGACACGGGCCACTTTAAGCGACCCGTTCCATACTATCGGGATAACCGAGCGGTGTTATCGTCAACCTCGACGGTTCCGATTAATTATCGGGCGTATTTAGCCCACTACCAACCCTTTATGTGAAGTAAGATGGAGATTCAATTAAAGAAAAGACGAAGCGAAACGGGAAAAACAGTTCAACATGAGGCACATTTATTCCGCGGCACACGGAAAGCACACATATACAATTACAACAATTATGCACCAAAAGCAATTGCAACAAAAGAAACACAACAATGCAGAGATACTACCGACTACGCGAGCACACGGCAACACTTACACAGTTTTACTTTACAGACAGCGCCGACAACACATATACTCAAAAGCAAAAGAAAAGGGCCACCCTCAACGACAAGGGGACAGACGGGGCTGTGGGCCGCGAGACCGGGTGGAGCCTACCCGTCTTGTGATGAGCCGCAAATGTGGCGGCGGTGCCCCGACTCCGTGCTCCTCTGCTAGTTTCGTTGGCACTGCTTGGAATGGGGTGGGAACGGGGCCCCCTTTCCGCACTATCTCAACGCGGGGGGGGGGGAGAAAGGGGGGGGAATTGTTGATGCGTTGGGGAAAGAGGATAGCTGGCTTGCTTGGGTCCCGCGACGAGCGACTCCACTGCGACCACGACCGCGCTCCCGGCTTCCCCTCTCTGCAGCTCCCCGACAGACTGACTCTCCTCCAAACCCCTCTTGACTGCTGCTGCCACACTCCGCCGCCGCCACACCTCTCCAACTCGCCCGAGCCCAAAACTGACTGAATTCGCCCCGCGCTCGGCGCTTTATAGTACGGCAGGAGAACCCATATGCAAATTTCCGGATCAGGATGAGCTCGGGGTCGGAGCCACGCTCGCCCATTGGACGGAGGAAAAGTGGGCGTGAACCTCCCCTGATCCTCGAATTTGCATATATCGATTCTACTCTGACGCGCCTGGAGGCCGTGAATCCAAGAGGGCCAAATCGCCCCGCGCTTGCTGATAGGACGGATCAGAAGTGGGCGTGTATCATTCCTCATCCGACTTCTCCTCGGAAAGGCCGCTTTTTGCACCCGCGGCTCGGCGCGCGTCCCGCACGAGCTAGGACAGCCTGACGCTCGGCGTTCACAAGTGGTGTGGGAATGGCCGCAGAAGGAGAGGCGAAGGTGGTGGAGGGTCTAAAGTGGCGGTCCCTGGCCACGGTGACGCTTCAAATGGCGGTGATGCGATGGTTGCGGGATGGTGTTCTGTGAAGGTAAAGGTCGTGGCTGTTGGCGTTGTTGTTGTTGTGAAGCGGCGTTGCGGTGTTGGTTGTTGTGTGATGGCGGTTGAGACGTGGTTGGTTCAAAATAAAGATAGAACAGAAAAAAAATCTTAAAGGGTCGCAGCCCGAATGAATCACATTTATTCCCTCTAAACAACGGGTTTGGGGCTAACTACACATGTACTTACAGAGATATCTCACCTACGGGACCTGAATGGTGGTTTGCAAATTTCCTCAACCACAACAATATATATATATATATATATATATATATATATATATATATATATATATATATATATATATATATATATATATATATATATATATATATATATATATATATATATATATATGTGTGTGAGAGTGTGTGTAAGGATTGTTTGTGCATAAAAAGAGGCCATTTGGCTCATCATGCCTGTATCATATCCACATCCAACATCACCTACTTTCCAGCGTTTTGAATCATCTATCCCATCGCAGCTTATGTGCTGCTTGTTCACCTCATGTGTCCTTGTCCTCCTCCCCTTGATCTCATTCTCTCCTCGACTCCACTGTTAGTCCTCTCTCTCTCTCTCTCTCTCTCTCTCTCTCTCTCTCTCTCTCTCTCTCTCTCTCTCTCTCTCTCTCTCTCTCTCTCTCTCTCTCTCTCTCTCTCTCTCTCTCTCTCTCTCTCTCTCTCTCTCTCTCTCTCTCTCTCTCTCTCTCTCTCTCTCTCTCTCTCTCTCTCTCTCTCTCTCTCTCTCTCTCTCTCTCTCTCTCTCTCTCTCTCTCTCTCTCTCTCTCTCTCTCTCTCTCTCTCTCTCTCTCTCTCTCTCTCTCTCTCTCTCTCTCTCTCTCTCTCTCTCTCTCTCTCTCTCTCTCTCTCTCTCTCTCTCTCTCTCTCTCTCTCTCTCTCTCTCTCTCTCTCTCTCTCTCTCTCTCTCTCTCTCTCTCTCTCTCTCTCTCTCTCTCTCTCTCTCTCTCTCTCTCTCTCTCTCTCTCTCTCTCTCTCTCTCTCTCTCTCTCTCTCTCTCTCTCTCTCTCTCTCTCTCTCTCTCTCTCTCTCTCTCTCTCTCTCTCTCTCTCTCTCTCTCTCTCTCTCTCTCTCTCTCTCTCTCTCTCTCTCTCTCTCTCTCTCTCGCCATTTTGTTCAATTCTATTCTGCTCTGGGTCTTCCACGAGCCTCGACCATGTACACAAAAAGGATGAAAGGAAAGGAGGGCACGAGGGTGGGGGTGCATGGGTGGAGGTGACCCTTTAAAAACCAAGAGAGACCAGTCACATGATACATATCTTTTGGAAGAAGAGATCATTATACAAGACCTTGCCTGAAGATTAAAAGCGATGCGATGTAATTACAGTACACTGGGCTGGGTTGGTGATAGATATATAATTAGCGGAATATTAAGCATCATAAATAATAGTATGAGATCACTAAATTGATATATTAGTTTGCAGGATAGATGAGTCAAAAGGCAGGTAAATGTATGGGATGTTGGATGTGGATATGACGCAGGCATGATGTGCCAAATGCCCTCTTCATCTGCGCAAACATCCCTTGTGTATGTATGTATATACGACGATATTGGCAGCGCAAGAGAAATAACAACACTGAAGTTCAAACATAAAAAGGAAAATGTTTTGTTGTTTTTTTCCGAAGAAAAAAGAAACGCAATAAAAGCTATGATGTCAGAATGGCTCGTGCAAAGAACATAGTTTGGCGGGGCAGGTGCAACACACACCTGGTTCCAAAACGTTCAGAGACTTCATTCCTCTTGTACGACTATAAATTGCATTAAAATGTATCGAGTGAGCCGTAAGAAAAGCGAACGAGTCACGAACGAATATAACAGATGTATTTGGCGTCACAAAGGCGTTCGCGCAGGATGGCCCAGTACTCACATTTGAGCTGTGTCGCTTGGGTTCGAATCTCGATCTAACGATAACTGCCATCCTGGTGTTTCGCAGGGCGAGGTGCGCGCGTGTGTGTGTGTGTGTGTGTGTGTGTGTGTGTGTGTGTGTGTGTGTGTGTGTGTGTGTGTGTGTGTGTGTGTGTGTGTGTGTGTGTGTGTGTGTGTGTGTGTGTGTGTGTGTCCTTCGGATGGGTATTAAAGTTGGCCTCCCATCTGTCGACATTGTTTAGACGTTAAAGATCCCACTGTGTCTTTCACCAAGAGAGGGCGAGTTATCCCTGGCACCTTGAACAAATGACAAATTCCTGCCCTGATTGACTGCTGGGAAGGCAAGGGCACACCATCCAGCATAACCTTTGCTCAGGAACTGTTTGTGCAGCACCGACGCTCAGTAAAGAATCTGGGACATTTGATTGATTGATGTGTTATACTCGCAGAAAATTTTTGGTCTTGCTCTTCTGAACATTCTGATCTCGCTACTCCTGATTACATTTACAGGAAAATTATCTCAGAAATCCCCCGTCATCAAGGGTGCATTGATTCAAATGTACTCAATCGGTCACAGCTCAATCCAAAATGTTCATTTCGGATCTAATTCCAGGGAAAAGGCACAGGAGGAATTTCTTGATTTCGTCCAGCGTTTACATTTAGGACAGTTTGCTGAAAGTCTAAGATGAAGAGCAGCGATACGCCTCTTTTGGGGTAATGATCCGAATCTGGTGGAGAAGGTGAAGCAGGTGAGCCTTTGGGACTAGTGATCACAACATTGAGGAAGTATGTCTTCTGTTAGGAGTTGGAGCGAGGAATAATAGAGTAAAACAATTGGATTTTCAAAGGTCAGACTGTGAAGGTGTCGAGAGAGGGTTTGGTGCCATATATCGGGGCAGGCTTCTGAAGGGCAATCTGCATCAAAGATATGGTCAACCTTTAAGGAACAATTGGGCAGAATGTAGAGGAAATATATTCCAGTTCGGTGTGAAGCTTGAGGTAGAAAGAAAAAAACAAAACAAGGGCAGTTCAGCAGGTTGGTTTGAAATAGTATTCAGGATACGCAAAAGGCGTTCATTGTAGTCCGGCAGATTAATGGAAGAATGGTGCACTTTTTGATAAATGCATAAAACATGGTTTCCATAATCAGTTGTCCATTACATGGTTACGGCGGCCATCTTTCAAAATGGCCACCACCTCACACTAAAATAGCATATAACTCAGCAACCAAGAGGCCAAGGATCCTAATTCTGTTGTCAGCATATATAGTCCAGTACATATGTCAAAAAGATGTTCACTTCTGGAAGAAAGCATGAAAAATTGTATACAGGGGTTTTTGAGTATGCTGAATCCATTTCTAACCGGATCCACACTGACAAACCAAGGGATCACACTCAAAATCAAGAAATTCAAGATGGCCGCCCTGCGTATTGCCGATTTTGATATTTCGTCAGAACTTTGGTTCTATTTGACATAAAAACATGATCTTGGTGCCGATTTATAGGTTTTTAGGGTCAAAGAATTCAATGAGATGCCTTAAAATACCATAAATGTGATTGAAACAAAATCCAAGATGGCTGTCCTCTGTAGGTCATGCAAATATCAATCTCGTTGTTTTTTTTTTTCTGTTTGGCATAGAACATGATCTTATGGCTAAATATAGGTTTTTAGGGACAAGAAATTCAATAAAGTATTTTTTATTACTATAAAATGTATCAGTAGGAAGATCCAGTTACACTTTTAACAAATTTCGATGAACCATTGAGAGCAATATTGTTCACACTCAGAATTCACAAAGAATAGAGATGTACACTTGTCATTTTTTTCCATTATTGGGAATGTGCAGGGAATAAACGGTTTTACTGATATAATACCAAACTAGATGAAATGAGTTTGAATTGTATTACAAATGTCAAAAAAGGAACTTAATCTAGGACACTGTCCACGTCTGCACATTGTCCACCACAAAAACACAGCTTTGTGCACGGGAGGCTTGCTTTAGCACACTGGCATCTTCCTGTGCACCGTTTTTTACATGCACACTTAATAAGTTCTCTGCAGCCCTTTGATGCTTCTGGCAGGGTACTCCATAAGGGCACCCAGATTCGCTCACTGTCGAGTTGCCACCCCCACTCGGAAGGTCTTGGAAGTGTTGGATTGGCCTCCAATGCCTGACCCCAGACGTATCCTGCTTGGTAAGTAGCACGCTTTACATGTTGTAGAAGTGCTGCACTCGACGGTGGGATGTTCTCCAGCTTCCTATTACAGTAGGAGAAGAGATGCTTCCTGGCTTCATTCACATCAGTGAGTTGTGACGTGCGAGAGTACAGCAGAACCACATATCTTTCGAGTTCCTTCAGGTCAGCTTCTGTAACTTTATCGGGAGTAGCTGACAGCCGTAGAAATACTTCAGTGATGTCTGGAAGTGATTTCCATACTTCCCAAGCGGTCTTCTTACCGACGGAGCTCAATGAAGACACCGTGTCACATCCTGATATGGCGTGCATAAATGGGAGGCCTCTGCAGTAATCATTGCCAAGCTCACTGGCAATGACGTGCTCCAATTTACTGAAAGTGTGCACCATGGCCAAAAGCTAACCAAAGTTCACAATCTTCCATGCTGATTGCAGTCACAATGGCTAGAACTAAGACGCCCGTGTTAGTAGCGTGCACCATGATCCTCTTCATGCCATTGGTGTAGGCATGGAAGCAGTGAAGCATCATTCGGTAGTCTGCTTCTTCGTGTGAACATGGTTGAAGCCCAGAAACATCAAGTGTTGCAGAGGAGGCAACCTCATACTTGCTTTTATGCACTTCCAAGTCAGGAATTTGTGCAAGAAGCTTTTCTTTCAAACGAGTTGAGTTTGTGCGCTGTGGCATATCGCTACCAAGTTGCTGAAGTCATGACCTGTAGAGTCGTACAAGGCTTGACAGCTTAAAAATGTGTTCAGCGTGCTCTTCTTCTTCTCGAGACCCTTCAATATAGGATACCAATTCGGCAAAGGCTATAGACTCAGGCGTTAGATGTGGATCTTCCTTCTGAGCCTCTTTCCTGACAAGTGTGCGGTGTCTATTGCATAAGGCAGTCAAACACTGTTTGTGGTATATAGCATCTATTGCGGTCATATCACCTGAGGACAGCTTGGCAAGCAGTCGGGTATCACGAAGCTCTGTTGCCATTTTTTCGAACATTTGCATCTATCTGTGCTGTAGCAGCTCTATGATAACCTTCCTCCACTTTGTCGTCACAAAAGAAGCAGGGCAGGCTTTTGTCAGTTTGAATGGAAGAACCAGGGAATGCCCCTCGTAGTCTGCCTTTGAGTGGAGAAGTCTCAGTCTCTCTTACTTTGGCTATCTTCTTGCAGGCACGCTCAACTTTCTCTTTGCTAAACTTCATGTGGCATGTTTTGTGCCATTTTGCATTGTGCAGGGAAAAAGTTGTAGCTATACCTTGGCCGTCATCCAAACGTGACAAATTTATGTCCATTGGCAGGGCACCAAGTGAGTGTAGCTCCTGGATATGTTCAGCTATTGTATCATAAGCTCGGGACTGATGGGCATCCTTGGATTGAGATGGGTCTCTCAGCGGTTCCGATGAACGTTTTTGACATAGGGCACAAAGTGTCCAATCTGTTTCGGGCAAAACCACATCAGAAGCACTGTCCAGCTTTATTTTCTTGGTTGCCATATTAGTCTATTCTACGTCAGGTTAGTTACAGGTAGGCATGCACCTTGGAATGGTCACCATCTTTCCTGAAAAGAAAGTGAAATCTGTTATATTTATATAACTGAGATATCTACATCAAATATTTCAGTTTTTGTCATACAATATGTAGCCTAATCAGATTAATGTTCTGAAAATGAAACAAATTATCATATTAATGACCAATTCTGAAAATAAAACAAACCATCAGATTAATGGCAAGTTCTGAAAACAAAATAAAACATTAGAATAATGAAATGATATACATGTATGGTCTTCCTGAGAAGTAAACAAAAATAAAGCATTAATTCATTGAATTGCTCACCCTATGTGTTAAGTGTTTTGATGACTTTCGTTGATCTTGTTCTGAATACAATGTAATTTAAGCTACGTAATTGAATTTCTTGTCCCGAAAAACCTATATTTAGCCATAAGATCATGTTCTATGCCAAACAGAAAAAAAACAACGAGATTGATATTTGCATTACCTGCAGAGGACAGCCATCTTGGATTTTGTTCCAATCACATTTATGGTATTTTCAGGCATCTCATTGAATTATTTGACCCTAAAAACCTATAAATCGGCACCAAGATCATGTTTTTATGTCAAATAGAACCAAAGTTCTGACAAAATATCAAAATCGGCAATATGCAGGGCGGCCATCTTGGATTTCTTGATTTTGAGTGTGATCCCTTGGTTTGCCAGCGTGGATCCAGTTAGAAATGAATTCAGCATACTCAAAAACCCCTATATACAAATTTTCATGCTTTCTTCCGGAAGTGAACATCTTGGCCTCATATTCTACATATCTACTGGACTAATAGGTTTTTGGGGTCATAGAATTCAAGGAAGGTGATGTCGAGTACGTGTAGCCACTCCACTTATTGTACCACTTTTTAAAGATAAATACCCTTTTATAGGTTATGGAGACAAGTTTGGAGATCTTTATATTGCTTTATACCTGGTGTTGGCTTAATGGTTAGAGTGGTGAGCTTGGGATCCGAGGATCTTGAGTTCAAATCCCACTTGGCTGTTGAATTAACACTCGGTGGGGTTGACTCTGCCTGTCATCCTTCTGAGGTCGACAAAATGAGTGCCAGCTTGTTGGTGTCCTGTGTTGGTATCCTGGACGAGTGGTGACTCGTCCAGGATTGTGCCCAATAGCCAAGGAGACTGCTTAGGCAACACCAATGCTCTGCACAGAGTATGGTCACAATGGATGGATGGATGTTGCTTAATTTTGCATTTATGAAAATATGATATAACCAGTACCTGGGTCCTGCATGAGATTTTGTGTGTGCTGGATGACCACTTCAACGACGCACGGTGGATACCAGTTCACCTCCATGACATGCTCGCTCTACCTCAGCAGCATCCTCTGGTCTACAATGAGTTCATGAAGGGACACTTCACAGAAAATAAAAATATAGCCATGCGTTTTAGAAACTGGCACTTGATCAGGCATACGAACAAAACAATGCTGTGGTGAAGGATGATGGCGGAGCTGTTGGCTTGATTGAGTCTCCTGCTGCTCTCCAAAAGTGGATGGTCAGTGGTGCAGAGATGGCACACCTCTTCACGGACTTTTGAGCATCAGTGGATCAAGCACTGTGAACCCCCGAGGTGTGCCACCATGAACAGTGACCAGGGGTGCAGAAAGCATTCGTACAAGATGACCAGGCATTAAGGTCTGCCATAGATGGTTATGGCATTCCTTTTTTCAAAGAAAGTGGTGACCTGCTCATTCTGGACACACACAAAATCACAGATAGGTCAATTGTGAACTCTCTTTATGGGATAGAGAAACTTGGATGTGAGCAGTACAACACTTTTGTTCAGGAATGACTCGTAGAATGTACCAAGCCACTACATGATGTCATCAAGAAGAACAAGCTCCCCCGATTCAGCACTACATGCCAGAATATGAAAGCACAGGGACTTATGGTGACACTGAAAAGTGACTGCGACCTCTTCTATAAGCTCTACTGTATGTTGCTTGTAAAGCTCCTGGGGGAAATCTGGAAGTGTCCTTCCATCACAAGAATCAAACATGCCCTCCGTCATTGTCAGATAGGGGAAAGCTGAGACAAGGCACCAAATCCGACATTGTTTAGTGCCTCAAAGATACAGTTATAGAAAAGGAGCACAACAGTCCAGATGCCGAAGTTGTTGTGCTAGAATGCTAGATGGACATATCATTGTACTTATGTTGAAACCTGGAGCAGCCAAAACATTCCAGGAGTATGCACAGGATGTCTTTCTGCCATATGTAAATTCAAAGCGAGAAATAGCTCAGAGGGTTGATGTCATCTGGGATGATTACAGGTCAGATTCATTGAAGGCACAAACCAGAGAGAGGAGGTGGAAAGAAATCAGTCAAAGGGTTGAGCCAAAGAATGCAGTACCCAAAAACTGGAAAGAGTTCTTGCAGCTCCCTGACAACAGGAAGGAACTGTTCTCATTCCTCAGTGGAGAAGTTGTCAACATTCAAATGGAGAAACAAGTAATCAGCACGCTGAATGAAAATGTTGTTTGTCGCCACACAAGAAACATGGAAGGTTTAGCCCCTTTCACATATGAGGAATCAGACAGCTGGATGATGCTTCATGTTGCTGATGCAGCCAGATTACACAAAACTGTTCTCATCTGCACCATGGACAGTGATGTCGTTGTTCTGACAGTGTATATATTTCAAAAGCTGCAAATGGCATTGACTGCCCTATTGGTGACGTTCGCAAGCATTTGTGCATGGTCTCAGCTCATGATATCTCAACTTCGATTGGGCCTAAGAATTCCATTGCACTTCCAATGTTTCACGCCATTACTGGGTGTGATACCACCTCTTCCTTTGCTGGCAGAGGAAAGAAGAATGCATGGGATACATGGAGCATGTGTCCTGATGTTACAAGGGAGTTGATGAAGCGGATGGAACAACCACAGATGTCAGATGTTGATGCTGCGATGAATGCTTTGGAGAGATTCGTCGTACTTCTTTATGACTGATCAAGTTCTAGACACCATGTTGATGAGCTCATGTTCGACCTGTTGACATGGAAAGGCAAAGACGTGAGCAACATTCCATTGACCAAGGGTGCTCGACTTCAGCACACAAGACGAGCAGTATACCAGGCCGGTCACATCTGGAGTCGGGTGCTTGAACCAAAGGTGACATCCCCACAACCAGATGGATGGGGAATGTGACAATGACAAATTGATTCGATTTTAGTGAAGATCCGAATCCGGATCTGGCTTCTCAAAATTTTTTAAGTGATTCTTCACCATTGAGAGATAGGGCTTAAAAACGACATATATAGCACGATATTTACCCTCACCAAAGGAGAGGGTATTGCATTTTGGTCCATTTGTTTGTTACTTGGCAAAAAAAATGTTTGTCTAGTATGTTTATCGTCTCTGTTTGTTTGTGTGTGTGTTTGTGTGTTCTTTTTTGTCAAGTATGTTGATCGCCTCCGTTTGTTTGTGTGTTTGTGTGTGTCTTTGTGTTTGTTTGTCTGTCCGCTCGCTTCCAGCCCAAACCGCTTCAAGCGATCGCTATTAAATTTTCAGAAATTAATGTCACTGACCCTGCGATGGTCCCACATTGAAGTTTCGTCGAATATGAAAAGGGCTACATTGGCCAATAGGCCAATTTGAGCCAAATTTTCTAAAATCCTGAAATTTCATCGGATTGACTTGAAATTTGAACAGGATTTGCAGATCATGTCAGTGAATTCAAGCACCGATTACTTTGAGGTTATCTTAGGTCAAAAGGTCAACATAGTCTATAAGGTCAACCCAAAACAAATCGAGGCGAAACCTTACACGTATGACTACCTCTCCATGAGGGACAAAAGGTTCACACATATGATATAGGTCATATGGTTTGGCAACCATGTTGGATTTACCTAAACTCTATAAAATACACCACTCAAAAGAAGTCCTGGTGAGGGTCTGCAATCTCTGATTGCTCTTTTTCTTGTTCAAAAATGTATTGGGCCAGATGTGTTTTCGTGGATCAGGCATTACGGGGCAGAGGTATGCGCTCTACCGAGTGCCTTTGTGGATAGTTCATGTGATGTCTGGCATTTCATATTTGACTGTGAGCTTATCTGACTCATGGCATTTCGGTATCTACAACTACAAATCTTAATTCAACTTCCTTGTTCTCCACACTTGGCATTGTTTTGACTGTTGTTATACCTTCGACATCAAAATCAATACGCTTCTCAGTTGAGACTACCACTACAACTTGGTAAAGTTTCATGACGATTGGTTTATTGTAACCTGAAGGTGATTGACAAATAAACAGACAAACAAACAGACAAGCCGGTAGGCAGCGATGGGTCTCTGAGCATGGAAACTATAAGATATAGAGCAAAATGGATATCATATCGCGGATAGGGAATCACCTTAAGATTTTGCATATCAAATCTCATCCAGTTCCATCTCCTGATAACTAGTCGGTATCCATTTGAATGAAAAGTACCGAAAATGCGGTTTGAAATCGGAAATCCCCAAAGTTCGAGGGGGTGCTGTGGGTGAACAAAGATCTAAATCGAAAATCTGGCTCGATTGTTTTGCACAATGTATTCCAGACGATTAGTGTGAATTTTCATGAACATCCGACCATAACCCTAGGAGGAGTAGCATTTGGCGCGAAGGCACCTCCAGCTCGCGCATATTATCGATTTTTGCACTAATTGACCTTTGACTCCTGACCTAAGCGAAATCGGTCAATATGTCCTGAGGCACAGTTGTTGTACTCATTGAGTACCATGAACCTGCAAAGTTTCATTCGTATCGATGCACTCACCTGGTCGCAAGGGGGCCTTCAGTTTTCGCCAATTTTCGTGCATACCCTAATTGTAGGGGGCGCTGCAGGTAAAGTATTCCATATATCACAAAAACCGGAATATATTTGATAGAGCATTACCTGTAGATCATTCCTGCCAAATTTCATAACCCTACGTGGGATAATGGCTTTCGGAATTGATTTCGAGTGAACGGTACCGATTTTGAAGGTTTTTCGGTTGTTGCTAGGGAACCAAAGCATCGCTAGCAACCATCACAACTTCCAACGCACTAGGTCATAAGATGTACCTACCACCCGAGTTTGGTCAAAATCCGCCCACGTTTACTACCAATTATGCTGATGATAAACGAACAAACATCCAAACAAACATCCAAACAAACATCCAAACAAACAGACAAAATTACTGACAATGAAGGTCACCTATTTTGGCGACCCAACAGAATGACAAAATCGACTTCCAATATACTTGCTAAATCAAACAAACAGACAGACGGGGGTGAAAACATAACCTCCATCCACCTTCGGTGATGGAGGTAATAACGAACCTATTTTGGATATGCTCGCACTGAAAAGCCTATATTCAATTTATGTGATTGACTTGAGTGCTCAAAAGGAAACAAGAAGAAGACATCGTGCAGAGCCATAAAACATGCAGAGCAAAATCCATAAAACAAATTTGACCTCAAAAATTATTGGTGGTTGAATTCAATGACAAAATATGCAACTCCTATTCAAATTTCAAGTCAATCGGATGAAAATTGACAATTTTAGAAATTCTGCCTGTTGAACTTTTGACCGATGTTGACCTCAAAAATAATTGGTTGTTGAATTTAGTGACCTGAAATATAAATTATCTTCAAATTTCAAGTCAATTGGATGAAAATTGAGGATTTTAGAAATATCACCTAAGTTGTTGAACGTTGGCCTATTTTAAGATTTTGACCTCGAAAACAACAGACCTCTTCCTTATGACAAACTCTACCATGTGGTGAAGTTTCGTGAAGATCGGTTTAAAATTGTGACCCGTAGGCTATAGACTAACAGACAGACAAACAGAATAACAAAATCGACCAACCAATATACTTGAAAAATCTTCGATTTTGCAAGTAATAAAGTCGAACAGAGTGGACACTTCTCTATATATTTACAGAGGAGAGAGTGAAGAAGTCGATGCCCATTACCTGCTTCTGGAAGAAACAGAATTCCAGATTAATGTCGAAAATGGTGTTGTGATTTATCTTACATCCTGTAGATGCTTGCGCATTTATGCACTTTGTTTTGATTAATATTTGAGATGAGTATTAAAGTGCCAACAGGATTATATGTAAATCAAATCAATCTGAATTAACGAAAATTATTCATTCAAAGTCAAAAGCTTTGTATGAATAACGTTGATACGATTGAAACAAAAGGTGCTGTAAGAATTGATGTTTTAGTCATGAGAGAACCTGCGAAAACCCTAAATAATACTGGTTCGCTTGAAATAAATAAGACAAAACCTATGTTGAAGAAATATTCAAAAAGGGAGGGGAGTGGAGGATTTATTTTATTCTTCCCTTTTTTATTGGCAGATATTGGTGCGGCAGGAGCTTTGACGGGTGGTATTGTTACAGTGCCGGTGCGTCGGCCGTGAGCACAACCGCTGGACGGAGCCGCAATTCGACTCGACCGATTGCCCGGAATTCAGATCGTTCTTCTCCGGAGAAGACGGATTCCTTTTAGACCGAAATCCGCCAATGGGTAGAACACGTGGGGTAGGGTCGATTGCCAACTTCAATTTACCTAAGTACCCACGTGGTCCAACTACCGGGGAATTTCACCTTCGACGGAACTCGTACGAAACCGAGCCGCTTGGCGAGCTCGTTCCGTGTGCGATCCCGAGCGGTTTTAATCACCGAGAACCGTCCGACCGAATTATCCTGCAACCATGGCAATGGCCAACTAATCCCTCACACACGACATGCTCAGTCAATGAAAGAAGGAACACAAACGAGCTGAAAACATTTAACAATTGGGGTTTATTTATACTGCAATGGGGATATGAGGGGAGCACATAAAGCAGAGTTATACCGAATAAAAGAAATGCAATGCAATGATATACAGCACACAAAGCACTTATCAGTTTTCTACTTGTTAGACAGGCCCACGGACACACATACGCACACACACCCAAGAAATGTTGGCTGATGCCTTTAATACGGACTTCAGCTCGGAGGGACAGATGAGCTGAAGCCCAGGACCTATCTGGGACCTTTCCACCTCGTGTCGTCTTCCAGCTGTTCGGGCCGGGCACCAGCGAGGGCGAGCTGGTTCCAACCACCGCGAGCCGCTATCCTTTCCAAGCTCCGGCAAATCCCCTCGCGCTCCGGAACACGTGCTGGTGAGACGAGGCGCCGATCCTTCCCAAAGATGCGTCGCTTCCCCGAAGAACCACCGACCAAGATGAGGCCAAAGAGTCGCACCAAGCTGCGAACCAAGCAGAGACCATGAAGAGCTCCACGAACCAAGAAGAGCCATCCGAACCAGACCACGAAGCAGAGCGAAAACCGAACCAGCACCAGAACAACCCCCTCCAATCTGCACCAGAACAAAACCCACTAATCTTTCGAGCCAAGCAGAGGGTCCCCTTCTTATACCTCTTAGTCCGCTTTGCTTCCGGCGTGACTCATTCGCCCTCGTGCCCGACCCCCCCCCCACAACCTCGGGTGGGGGCTGTTTACCTTGCTGAATCACGGGACGGGAGGGTTCTTCTTCATTGCAGAGGTGGGGGTCGTTTTTCTTTGTTGTTGTTCTGATTGAACCCTAACTATTAAAATAAATCACAGCGCATTTACATAGATTTACCCATTAAACAATGGAAGGCGAGCTATCTATAAAACACATACTTACCGAGATAACTGAGCTAAAGGACCTGAATGTTGAGTGTGATCGATTTCCAAATTCGCAACAGTATTTCATCAGCAGTTAAAAACTGCGAACGAAAGGAAGGCTCAACTACAGGCGAAAAGGGAGATGGAAAGACAACAAAGAGATAGAGAAATTTTTTTTTGGAGATTTTGCTCAAAAACTTGAAAGCCTATCTGATAAAGCAAGATTGTTTGTTGAAGATATGCTTTCTTCTATCGCACAAGCTGGTATAAAACTAACTAAAAGAGTAAATGGATAATATCTTTCCACTAAATAAATGAGCATTGATAAATGGTTTAAAGAGTTAAAGCTTGTGTTGGCTTAGTGGTTAGGGTGGTGGGCTCGGGATCTTGGGGTCCTGAGTTCGAGCTCCGTTTTTTCCGCTGAATTAACACCAGGTGGGGTTGATTCAGCCTGTCATCCTTCTGAGGTCAGCAAAATGAGTACCAGTGCACTGTTATAATGGTTGGATCGGCGTTATCCTGTGCCTGCAACCCCAGTGTGGTAATCTTCATCCTGCTGATGAAGCAGCACTTGGAAGGATGGAAAGAAGAATTTGCAAAGAAAACAACATTGAATATATAGTGTGTTCCAGAAAGACCTGAACAACTTAGGTTATTGGTATATTTAGAACCACAAATGATAAAACGCTACGCTTTGGTGTATATGATACAGAAACTCACAACGTTTTGTGCACCCCATCAACACACTTCAATGTCAGCTCCATTTGTTACGTGAAGGACATCAAGTTGGTACACGAGTTCTTACCATGTTCGTCTCGGCATGTTTGCGTCCACCAGTGTGCAAACAGCTGTGATCCCAGAACGAAGATCCTGCAGGTTTGCCACTTTGGTGTTGTAGACAACATCTTTGACAAACCCCAAAAGAACAAGAGTATTGAGAAAAAGTTAAAACGATGACTCGTAGAGCACTTGCTCGAGTACCACGATGGCATTGTTTCCACCGAGTACTGTTTATATGTTATTAAGCGGTACCAAGCACTCCGTTCCGTTGGAGTGCTTTTTAGGCACTTTGAATCAAGCAAGATGCTTGGAAAGCGATAGCAAGCTGCTTGCTCACATAATGCACCCCAGGATTGCAGGGTGTTCAAAATTATTGCCTTGTTACCTCATTGTCAATTTATCTTTGCTCTTCCATGAGCCTCGCTCTTGGAGGAAGAGAAAGAGAAAAACATTATATGAATATTAATAACCCGTTTTACACTCATGACGATCGATCATGTTTCGACTTTGAAAATGAATAGACGTCACTGATCACTCCTGTGACGTCGGCTATAATGTAAGATTATGTCAAATATGTTCTCTTGTGGTTAGTGTGAGTACCTGATGAAAATGTTAATATTATGAAGGAAATTAACTTTATCTGAACATGACAAATGTTTATCTAAAAGGTGAGAAAAGAGAAACAAAAACTAATTCAAACCAAGAATTCTCCCCTAATGTTTCGATGCCGGTGCAGCTTACATGGTGGTTGGTGAATGGCGGGAGTTAAGACTATACTTTCAGAGATCATTTCTATAGTTTGTTAGTCAAGAAATGTAATTGAAAGTCACTGTACATGTTAACTCTGATGCGGTATGGAAATCTCACTTCCTGAGCATGAAGCCAGTCCAAGGTGCTTCTGCTAACATGATTGCTTCTTGCAATTGATGATCGGTCTCTTCACCGCATGTTGGTCGTGTGGTGGAAGATATTCTTATTGGTTAATTTGTAACTTAAATTCAAAGAGAGGTTAAATGTTATTATATTTATGAGTAACTTCATTTTTTGTATATTTCATTTAACTCAATAATATTTTGTTAAAATATCATCAGCTGCAATGGCTCTTGATAGAATGCATTCCTACATCAGGCTGAACAGTTTATGTTTTGTATTTTGCATGTCGGTCATATTTGGATTTGGAGCTCAACCAAAATTAAATCGTCTTGTTCCTGTCACCGAACCAACATCTCCACCTCATTTCGTTATAATCTGCCCATAAATTATATTTTGACCTGAAAAATAATTGGTGGTTTAATTCAGTGAGCTGATATGAAAATCCTGTTCAACTTTGTCAATCAGATGAAAACTGACAA
Source organism: Eptatretus burgeri (assembly GCF_056783735.1). Taxonomy (NCBI): domain Eukaryota; kingdom Metazoa; phylum Chordata; class Myxini; order Myxiniformes; family Myxinidae; genus Eptatretus; species Eptatretus burgeri. Next base: position 64,963,417 of record NC_140964.1, on the reverse strand, counting down.
TTTTAGAAATTGTTTTTCATCTTGACCTAATTTTTAATCTCATGACCTAATTATAGACATTTTAACATTTTCCACCAAAACTCGACCAAATATTGGCCGATCGGAACTAAATTGCCTTCACTCAAAAACGGAGAGGAAGTCGCATTTATGCTTAATTTACATCATCCTACTAAACTATTGGGTCGCCGAAATAGGTGACCCTTATTGTCAGTAATTCTGTCTGTTTGTTTGGATGTTTGTTCGTTTGTCATCAGCATAATTGGTAGTAAACGTGGGCCGATTTTGACCAAACTCGGAAGGTAGGTACATCTTATGACCTCGTGCTTTGGAAATTGTGATGGTTGCTATGGACGCTTTGGTTCCCTAGCAACAACCGAAAAACCTTCAAAATCGGTACCGTTCACGCGAAATCAATTCTGAAAGCCATTATCCCACCTAGGGTTATGAAATTTGGCAGGAATGATCTACAGGTGATGCTCTATCAAATATATTCCGGTTTTTGTGATATATGGAATACTTTACCCGCAGTGCCCCCTACAATTCGGGTATGCGCGAAAATTGGCGAAAATTGAAGGCCCCCTAGCGACCAGGTGAGTGTATCGATACGAATGAAACTTTGCAGGTTCATGGTACTCAATGAGTACTACAACTTTGCATCAGGACATATTGACCGTTTCACTTAGGTCAGGGGTCAAAGGTCAATTCGTGCAAAAATCGATAATATGCGAGAGCTGGAGGTGCCTTCGCACCAAATGCTACTCCTTCTAGGGTTATGGTCGGATTGTCATGAAAATTCACACTAATCGTCTGGAATACATTTTGCACAAACGATCAAGCCGGATTTTCAATTTAGGTCTTTGTTCACCCACAGCACCCCCTCGAACTTTGGGGATTTCCGATGTCAAACCGCATTTTCGGTACTTTTCATTCAAATGGATACCGAGTAGTTCAAATTCATTCAATATACTGAGTAGTTATCAGTAGATGGAACTGGATGAGATTTGATATGCATAATCTTAAGGTGATTCCCTATCCTCTATATGACATCCATTTTGCTCTATATCTTATAGTTTCCAAATGGCAACCCTCTCAACTTGGGTGTCCGAGGGCCATTGAGCATTCCCGCTGAAAATTCAAAGTAGACTAGCTCCAAGACGATTGAACCGAATCGAATGAATCTTTACATGCTTATAGACCGTAATGAGTACTACAATTTTACTCGTTTGCATAATTACCTGTCTCGTTTAGTTCAGGGGGGTCAAAGTTCAATAAGTGCATTTTTCAGTCAAAATGTCTATTCAAGTCCCCCTACCGGCAAAACGGCTCAACCGATCCAAACAATTTTTGCACGTGAATTTGCACTCCCCAATGAGTAGTACAAGTTTGCTCATTTGCATAATGACCTATCTCCACTAGGTCAGCGGTCAAAGGTAAATAAGTGCATTTTTAGGACAGATGCTTAGGCACTATGTGCCTAGCACCCGGTGCTGTCATTACCTGCCAGGTAATCTGAGCTCTTGCAGAGCGAAACGGCACATCCTGTGGCTAGGAATCCTTTCATATGTTATTTCACAATATTGCGCATTAGTAAGTAGATCTTCGACTGCGATTGTGATTGGATGATCATACAAACACCGTTTCTCGACACCTACGATTGTCGCAATACTAACAGTCCTGCTCGGCAACCCATCGCCGCCTACCGGCTTGTCATTTATGTTTATCTCCTTTGTTTCTGCCAATATTGGAGGATTTTCAGAATGAAATTTTGCCTCAATAATGGGAATACAAAGAATGCGGAGTTAACAAAATGTTTTCTGACCTTGACGACCTAATTTTGAAGGTCATGACCCAATTATATCAGGCGAATAAACGGCTTCAGCCAAACCATCAGGCAAGACCTGCTCAACATCAAGTGGCATGACCATATTACAAACGAGAGTCTCGTGGAGGTGATCGGCAACTGATGGTGCCTCAGCAGTAGCAATGTGATGGAACGCAAGGCAACATGGCTGGGCCATGTGATTCAGTACGGTGGACTGGCTGCAGCTGTTGTGGATGTTTTTCCAGAGGGATTTCATCGTTTGCTAGGTCGATCAAAGATGCATTGGGTTAATAACATCCGAGAGTGGTCAGAGTGCAATATCACTGAAAAGTGGCAGCGCTGGAAAGATGGGTTGTATCGAAAGTACCGGCAGTGGTTCTGGTGGTGTATAATTTGAAGAGACGACCACGTGCTTATGCCTATGCCAAATTATGATGATCATGATAATAATTTTCACTAAAATTTCACAAAGGTTTGGCCGATCAAAACGAAATTGCCCTCTCTAGATAACCCAGAGCAAGGTGCATTTAAGCTTAATTTACATTATACCCCTCTGGGTTAAAGGTCAAGTTCTTACATCCCGAGGAGTACTAAACCACCATTTAGGTTTTTCTCCATCTTTTCCGCCATTGTCCGATATATATCTCGGAGCCAGCTGGGACTTTCGGAATAAAAGTTTACATCAGTTGTGGGAATAAGGAGAAAGTGAGGTTGACAAGTATAATTTAAAGGTCATGACCCAATAATAAACATTTTTACATTTTTCACCAAAACAAGACGACGTTTTCCCCAGAACAAAGTTTACCTCCCTCGATAGCCTACAATAAACCGAATTTACACTTCATTTACGTCATACTTCTACGGCTTAAAAGTCAAGGTCAAATTGCAATCTGAAAAAAAGGTCGTTTTTTTTCACCGCACAATTTCTCTAATGAGAAATCTTCAATACCACTTCACCTTCAAAGATGTTCTTGCATCATAATGGTGTTGTTGCACTGCAGTTGTGCACCTGATATTTGAATAGTGTCCTTGACCTATGTTTTTCTGATTGTGACCGAATTAACGAAAATTGTCCGAGTGGTTCTGGTGTGTTGTGTTGTGCACCTTTATGTTGATAAGTTGAAGAATTTTCCCCCGATTTCCATAACGTTGAGATTTTTTGATACAACGTAGAAGGAGACATTTTCTTCCTTTATACTTTATCCTTAAATGTTGAATGTCAAGGTCATATGGTGTTTCGAAAAAAATATGGCCATCATTGGATCACGGAGCAAGGGTAATTCGCTGGTCATCACCAAGGGTAAGCCTCCCCTGGTTGGTGGAGGCTTAACCTTGGCGATCGCTTTGTGATTGCAGATATCTGGTTTTGGTTTTTTTTTTCAAGGGGGGAGTGGTGGGCGAAGGTCGTTCTTTGGTGAGAAACACACAAAATCAACCACAGACCAACCCTTGATGAGACTCCCATAGAAATGACACTCCGCACAGATGCACACAATTACCAATCCATACTCGAGCTACCTAAACGTCCTGCCAATATCCCTATACCCCACTATCCCAAATGACGATAGGTACCTATCTAATTCCAATTTAAACTTATCTACTGTTTCTCTTCCAAGGAGACCATTCTATGCATTCTCAACTCTCTGAGTAAAAGACCCCTGTCTTACTACCCCTTAACTCTCATCTTCTTTACGCTCAGGTGATTGCCCTTGGTCTTATCACTGTCTATTGTGCTGAGTAAGGCCTAAGTCACATTTGCTCAACGGCGAGGATACGGCGGCCGTACGCCCTCTGAATTGACAGAAATGTGCGGCGGCCGCAGAGTTTCTGCGGTGGCCTCAGAGTGACCCTACGCCATTTGGCTATCTTTTACAGGCCGTAGGGGTCGCCGTGGAATTATAACGCAGAATTATAACTTTTTTCATTTCTACGTTCGCCGTAGCAATTCGACCAGCCGAAACAAAAAACTGGTAAAAATAAAAAAATAACAAAAATGAACCCACTCGTTATCTCCGTCTGGCCGCACGTTCGCCCGGCGGTCGCCTTGCGGGCACCTTGAAAATGATATGGCCGCCGTAGGGCCCCCTTAAGGTCACCGTGCGACATCAAATCAAAGACCGTACGGCAACCCCACGTTTTCGGTCTCCACAATTTCTAAATACCCCGTGCGGCTCCCCGAAAAATAAAAACATATGTGACTGCTACATTGTGTGACCGTGGAAATACTGCGGCCGCCCTATAATTGCTAGTGGCCGTAGATTTTGGAGACCCCACGGCCACCATGGCAAATGTGACTTAGGCCTAAGGCTTGTGCACATATTTCATCGCTTTGCTTTATTATCTTAAACATCTCTATCATATCTCCTCGTAACAACCTCCTTTCTAATGTACAGAGACGTGACATGGATACCATGTAAATATACACCATGATTTTGAAATAATTTATTTATTTAACATTTGAAGTACATTTGATCCATTTTAATACATGCACCAGTATTTGGTAGACTTGCCATTTGTAGATTTCAACTCTTTTACTCTTTCCGGCATAGAACTAATAGGTTCCGAAATTTTCTATTGTGGGATTTCTGCTCAGGCTTCATGCAAAAGGTTTAGGAATTCTGCCCATGACGTTGGTTTCTTGGAATTTTTCCACACAGCTCGATCCAACATGGTCCAGAGGTGTTCAATGGGATCTATGTCAGGAGACTGTTTTGGCCATGGAAGTCGCTTCATACCATTTCTGTCCTGTCATTCTTTGACCTTTTTTACAGTGGGGGAATGGAGCTCCAACTTCCAAAAACAAAGTGTTGTTTTTGACAATCTGACCAGTGGAGAAGACGGGGAGAAGTCCATCCTCAAGGATAGAATTGTATCTCGTAGAGTTGATGTTGCCAACACACTCCATAAGCTCTGACCGACAAGCACTTCAGACTGCTCCCAACACCATCACTGAAAAACCACCATATTTGACAGTTGGCTGCAATCGGTTCAAAGAGAACTCTTGATTGGGAAGTCTCCAAACCCATACCCGTCCATTGTCAGAAAATTGAGCAATTTGGGACTCATCTGAAAAGAATGACAGTTTTCCAAAACTCCAAGGGTCTGGTGGCCATCTCGTCAGCCCACTTCTTTCTCCTTTGAATGTTGGCTGGTCTAAGAAGAGCTTTTCTCCTCACTATTCTCCTATAGTAGCCCAGTTGATGAAGGCACCGCATGGCAGTTCTTGAGCTAATTTTAACCTCCTCTGCAACATCTCCTTTTCTTTCTGTCTGTCTTGTTTGTTTGTTTGTTTGTTTGTTTGTGTGCAGGATATCTCAAAAAGTTGGAGACTGATCCGGATGAAATTTTGTGGACAGGTTCGGTGTGTGACAAGGATGAACTGATTTGATTTTGGTGAAAATCTGAATTTGGCTACAGGAATTATTTAAGTGATTCTTCACCACTGAGAGATTGAGGCAAGCACAGCACAACATGACATCTCAAAGGGTTAAGAACAAATTTTGACAAAACCTGTTGGATAGGTTTGGGGTGTGCCAAGGATGAATCAATTCGATTTTAGCAAAGATCTGGATCTGGATACAAGATTTTAAAGTTTTTATAGTGATTCATCAACATTGTGAGATAGGGTCAAAAACTATATTGGTGTGGGAATGATTATTAGGGGTGAATAAAACTGCTTAGTATAGTGCAATTCTCACCTTAATATTTGTTTAGAATAAGCAAACATAATGAATTTTTAGGTTATCCATCACTATGACGTGCAGAGAGATGTTCGTTTTTCCGTGTCTTACTGTTGTTCTATACCCTACATTGAACCTCTGGCTGTCTGGTTTTATGTTCTTTTCCTCTGTTGTTTGTTTAAATGTTCTCCTTTCGAAATGCCCATGTGTGCCTTAAAGCTCAAGACACCACAGAAGAACGTGTGGTGAGTCGCATTGTGAATCCCGGCAATACGTTTCACCATAGGAGGCCATATCGGCATGACGAGTCTTATTGGCTTATCTCGTGCTGTTGACAGTTAAAAGTGGCTCATGCAGAATGACGTTAATGCCTGAGATCGCCAGAGGAGAATAAGCTTTGTGGAAAATGGCCGAGTGTGGAGAGCTGAGAATGGAGTGTGCAGAGCTTTTAACGCAGGATTATGGAGAGCTGAAAATGCCTGAGATCACCAGAGCAAAGAGCTTTAGAGAATGCTGTAACAGAGCAGACGGTTTTCACCAAATATCGCCTGATTGAGCAACAGCTGTAATGGTTACAATCAGCTGCCGATACGCCGACCTATACTTCAGGATTCCTGCACTGCTTTGTCACCAACCGATTTGAAAACAACCTCCTGATATTTTTGTGAATATCCCTGTATTGTATTTGTCAAATTAATGAAAGAGCTTAGACAGAATAAGGCCATTAAAACAATAATCGATAAGGAATTTGCATCAAGTAGGGGTTAATTCGTTTGTTGGTTAAATTATTTATTTTCATTGTCCTTCTTATAAAATGATTGCTGTTCTTCTGTGATTCCTTCTCCCTTGTCATTTACTTTGTTAATAAATATATCTGGTGTCAGGGTTGGATTATGCTAGTTTAGGTTGCATCCTTTGATTGTTTAGGTTGTTTGTCCTGTAGTTCGGAAAACTGGCTTAAGCCGGTTTCTGGCTGAGCTCATGACCAACAGTTGCTCAGCCAGATTAGAAAAGACATGAGCGCCTATCAGCACTTCCTCGGAAAAAAATCCATGGTCTCTTTCAGTATGGTAACATGGCAAACCAGCCCAGGAATTTACTCGGTGCTGTGAACATTGCTGGCAGTAGCATTCATTTTGACACAACCCAAGGAGCTCAAAACGGGTAACCAGAACGGGCTGCGGCTGGAGCAATATATAGCATGATATTCAATACCTAGCATGTGGATGGGGGTTATGTTTTTACCCCTGTTTGTCTGTTCATCTGTCTGTGAGTAGGATATCTCAAAAAGTTGTGGACAGATAATGACAAAACTTGGTGGATGAGTTGGTTAGGTGACACTGAACAACAAAATTTTTTTACTGGAGATGTGTAAAGTGATTTAGACTAATTTGGGTACGCTGATTTCAAAAATCATAACCGTTTTGCTGTATCACGTCAGGATTTTCAGTAACAGAAATATTCCCATTGCCTAGAAGTCAGGATTTCAATGAAATTTACAAAAATTCATTTATTCATTTATTTCATCATGAATGCTTCAAAATTATAGAAATTACAGAAAAACTCCACTAGAATGTAATTAAAAATGCTTTAGGCATTTGGCTTTGCATTTGTGCTGCTCTGTGTCAGTTTCACGATGCAGGAACCAGCAGAAATCGCCCATCATGTTCGGGTTGTGCCGCCCTTGGTAACGCGTCTCCATGAGTGAAATCTCTTGGTGGAATCGCTCGCCGTGCTCGTCCGAGACTGCTCCCAAGTTGTCAGGGAAGAAGTTCAGGTGCTGGTGTAGGAAATGGATTTTCAGGGACATCCTGGAGCCAAGTTTCCTGAAGGACTCCAGCAGCTGCTGCACTATTTCTTCATAGTTGTCCGCGTGCTCGTTCCCCAAGAAGTTGTCCGTCACAGCTTTGAAGCTCCTCCATGCTGCCAGCTCTTTGGGGTTTAGAGTTGTCGGAAAAGTTTCGTCCTTCATAATCTGTCGGATTTGTGGTCCAACAAAGACACCAGCCTTGATCTTGGCCTCCGACAAGGTGTTGCCAAACTTTTCCTTGAGGTATAAAAACCCACGCCCATTCAGATCCATTGCCCGTACAAAACTTTTCATCAAGCTGAGCTTTATGTGGAGTGGTGGAAGGAAAACCTTGGCTGGGTCGACAAGGGCGACATGCTTCACGTTGTGTCGACCAGGTACATGCTCTTTTCGCTCTTCCCAATCTTTCTTTGTCCAGTGATTCTTGTCGTCTCTGCTATCCCAGAGACAAAGGAAGCACATGTATTTCGTGTAGCCTGACTGCAGCCCTAACAACAGCGCCACCACTTTCAAGTCTCCGCAGATGTGCCAGTTGAAGTCATTGTACTTGATGGAATCAAGCAGCTGCCGCATAGTCTCATAGGTCTCTGTCATGCCGAACCCGTGAGCCAGTGGGACTGATGGTTTCTCGTTGCCATTGTGGAGCAAAACAGCCTTCAAGCTGTTCTTCCCCGAGTCGATGAAGAGGCGCCAGTCTGCAGGATCGTGATCACACCCAAGTTCTTTCAACAGACCGTTGATGTCACTGCAGAATGTCATCGTGTCTTCCATCTCAAAGAATTCAGCCATGTCTCTGTGACGTGCTCTGAACAAGGATATCTTGGTGTTAGGTTCAAGTAGATTCCACTGCTGCAGCCTTGATCCAAGCAGCTCTGCCTTCGCCTTTGACAGCGAGAGATCTCTTACAAGATCATTTAAGTCTCCCTGGTTCAGAAGGTGTGATTCTTGAGTGTCGGGTTCAAAAGGTTCATCATCACCATCCTCTTCACCACTGCTTACAGCTATGTTCTGATCAGCTGGAGGTGTTGGAACGGGTTCTCGTCATCATGAGGCACAGGTTTACGAGCAGAGACGCAGTCAGCGTACTTGATGTGACCTTTATTCTTCTTGTTGAAGCCGGCGATGCTTGTGCAGCAGAAATAGCAATCATCATGATGATTCTGCGGCTCACGCCATATCATGGGCACCGCAAATGGCATGCTCGCGCGCTTGCCCACCAACCACTGAGTCAAGGTTGTGTGACGGCTTGTGCAGCAGATGTGTGGTGCCCAGCTCTGTTCTTGGTCCCCCACCTTACACCCGAAGTAGTGAAAGTAGGCGGCCTTCATTTTCACTGCTGTAGATATACTTCGCTGTTGATCTTTTTTGGTATACCGACCACAGACATAACAGAAGTTGTCAGGATGATTGGTACAGGAATGCCTACTCATCTTTATCTGAAAGAAAGAAATATAACACAAGTTAACAACAATTGTACGAAATAGACATGTTAAAGACATATGTAAATTTCATTGAAATCCTGACTTCTAGGCAATGGGAATATTTCTGTTCCTGAAAATCCTGACGTGATACAGCAAAACGGTTATGATTTTTGAAATCAGCGTACCCAAATTAGTCTTAATCACTTTACACATCTCCAGTAAAAAAAATTTTTTGAAATTTGTTGTTCAGTGTGACAAGAACAAGCCGATTCAATTTTAATTAAGGTCTAAATCCAGATCCGGCCTATCAGTAGAATACAAAACATAAACTAATCAGTCTTGCGGAAGTATGTGCTTTAATGAGTGTCTTTCTAGTTACCCTCACTGGAGGAGGGGGTATTGCATTTGGGTCTGTTTGTCAGTTTGTCTGCACAGAACTTAAGTGTTTTTCTCCACAACTGCTTGTCGGATTGAGATGAAAGTTTCAGCATAGGAGCAACTACTCATGCAGAATGTTTTATTGATAATTACTTATAAACATAGGTCATGTGGTATGGCAGCCATGTTGGAAAAATGGAAAATCTTTGGACCTCTGTATCTCTGCAACCTCACTGAGAAAAATATGAACCTGGGCACATGGCAAGTACTCCTCATGGGGAATAAGAGTGATTTTTAATGACATCATAAGTGCCTTCGTTATGACATCATAATTGCATATGTGGAATGCTACATTTTATCAGTATGAAAAGGTTTGAGGGTCATCTTGGGATAAAATGATCCACAGAAAAATAATTGATGATGTCATCGGTCACATGATTCTGCAGTCATATTGTTTAAAAAAGCAATTTTAAAAACCTTCAAAAATCTTCTCTGAAATGGCCAAATACATCAAGGCGAAACTGTACAAGCATGACTGTCGATCCATGAGGAAGAAAAGATTCACACATATGATGTCATAGGTCACATGATTTGGCAGACATATTGTATTTACCCTAAAACCTATGAAAATTTTCTTCTCCAGAATGGCTGGTCAGATCGAGGGGAAACTTCACACAAATGTTCCCCAAGCCTTGGGGACACCATGGTATTCACAAATAATTGATGTCACATGGTCTGGCAGCCATATTGTATTGAGCAAAAAATCTTTAAAAAACGATTTCTCTTGAACTGCTAAATCAATTGACATGAAACTTCACAATTATGATCTCGTAGTGATGGGAAATATATGTTTTAAATTTCAACCTGATCGGAAGCATGGTCTGGCAGCCAGAATTATTTAATTACTAGATGACCCATGAACCCGTTGGGTTCCCGTTGTGATTGCTGTTGATGAAAAAAAATCATTTCAAGAAAAAAAAGATAGCTCCAGTGCACTATACCGCTGAGGTTGTTTGCATTGATCAAATTCTCCCGAAGAGTACTTGACTGAATCGGGATTTGATTTTTTAATAATTTTTTTCGTTGCCCGATTTGAACGAAACTTAATACTGCACACCGCAGGAGAATGGTGAGTAAGGTGGCCCTAAAAATTTTGCGCTATCGTGTATCGTTTTGGCTGTATTTCGGGAACATTCATACATACATACATACATACATACATGCATACATACATACATATATGCAAGATGAGAGTTTGAGTAATATATAGATAGATGTTTATCTCATTACTTGTTTTTTTTCCGTTTTTTTGAATAAGGCTCACTTGGCTGTGCCTGGATGGGTTTGAGGGTAGAAGAGTAGCAGCTGCAATGCGAATCCAATCCAGGTTCCTCCGGATGACTTCATCTTCGCTTTTTGCCTGGTTGGGTTCCTTCTGATTACTCCAAAGCAGGGCTGTACCTATTTGGTCTTTCATTCGATTTGAATTGAATTTATTTTAATCCCATTGCTGAATTAAATCGAATAATAATAAACGTCATGGGTCAAGGTCAGGGGTCCGATCGAAGCGGGACGTCTTGGTCCCCGGTCATCACTGCCAGCAGTTATAAAGTGGCAATTCGAGTTATGTCTCTAATTAATTACGCAACACAATAGTACACAAACACCACACAAAATACACGACACAAAAACTACACAAACACCACACAAAACAAGTCCTGACGAGAGTCTGCAATTTCTGATTGCTCTTTTTCTTGTTTAGACATTGCGATCCTGCATCTTAAGCTCGGTTAGTTTTGAGACTAACCATTTGTTTTCCAATTGTTTCCCACGTCCATTCGCCTTGTCTCATTCCCCTCTTTCCCCTAACTAACCACCCTCACTTTAATTACTATATTATACCTTTTGTTTAAACTTTTAAAATGACAAAAAACTGTCTTTATCCTATGTTTTGTTTGTCTGTCTCACTTTCTGTCTGTTGATCACATGTTCAACGGGCTATCCTTCCTTACCCCTTCTTGCTAAACGTTACCCCTCGTTAAACCCATCCCTCTATACTCTGCCTCAAAACCATTCCCTTTTTCCTTTCCTCGTTCTCAAAACGACCTCAGATAATAATAATAATAATAATAATAATAATTCAAATATCATTCATTCTCAACTCATTTATAAGCTCGTGTAACCCTTTTGTGAACCAATGCTTGTGGTAACAAATTATTGTCATGGGTGGCTGGATGGATGTAACTCCATCCACACATTACTCTGCCTTTCAAAAACATGTGTCCAGGTCAAATTTTAACCAGATTGATCGCTCCCCCCTCGTCCCCTACACACCTCTCCCCTCGTGCATGTTAAACAGGATATAAAACATCAGCCTCTGTCATGCTGGTCTGTCATCCTCATATTCTCATCAAAGCAGGAATCTTCATAACCAAACAAACTTTTATTCCACACTCAACCTCACCATCGCACAATCATTGTACAAATCCCATAAACGCTTCATGTTCGTTTTGAGACATCATTGATCGACCGGTTGCATGTAAAAGTGTGGCCATTTGTGGAATTCCATTTCGTTTCACAAAGGGTGCGTGACAATTATTTGTTAATACTACATTACACGAATCCTGAGGCTGAGAAAGAGTGAATGGCGAACGAGAATCCCAAAACGTGCACCTCTGATTGCTCTCGAAACAGATTGCTTCAGCCAGGCAGGAAAACCCAATCTGCCCGTACAGTGTGAACACTTTGTTCGTGCTGCCCATCACTGGCTAACGAGAAGGCGCCCTGGCCACACAAAGACCTCTTTTTCACGACACGCCTCGCTGAATGCTCCCGGCCTGCTTTTCACGGGGTGCTGGGAACAGGACGTGCATGGCTCATCAGACTCCGGGGCATACAACCATGCACACAAGCGGGACGGCTAAGAATTCCGAGGGGTAGGGCTCAGAGGGAAGAGGAGAAGGCACATGGTTGAGGGAGGGGGAGTGGGGGTTGGAGGGGAAGGGAGGGCAGGATGAGAGAGAGAAAAAAAGGGGAAAAAAAAACTACAAGCTCACAATGATGTCATTTTTAGACGTGATCGGAACAATAGCCGGCTGATCGTGCCAGGCAAAGCAAGCTGCTATTGAATGAAGACCGTTGTGACCGTGACCACGGCCACCAACTGGAATTCGGGACGCACAGAAAACCCCTCTCGAAAACACCTCCCCCTCCCCACTCCTAACACACTCTCCCCTCTTCGCCCTCGGGTTGGCAGTGTAGCTCAGAGGTAGCGCACTCGCCATTGAGCTGTCAAGTCTACATTGGAACTTGGATGGCCGGTTGGGTCAAACCGAACCCAAAGGCTGCCAAAGCAGTGCCAGCAGGGGGCGCTGCATCTTGGAGGCCAAAAACTACCGTTAAAACATTGAAGTTGTTGTGAATGTTAAGAGGTTACACGAGTTGATTTCGAAAGGCAAAGGTCATTGTGTGCCGGTAACCTGGCCAAAATATCTGCATTTATTTATTACCGTGTTATTTATTACCAAGGATGGACAGAGGTGATATTTTCACCCCCTGTTTGTCTGTCTGTCTTGTTTGTTTGGTACTTGTGAAATCGAAGAATCACAATTTTTCTATACGTAGGTGAGGCTCGTGTAAATGCGAGTACACTGAACGGATCAGGACGTAACAGACAAAAACAAAACACATCATGCGTGGAGTGGCCAAAATTAATTCAGAAAGAAACTCCAAGGAGTTTCCTGGAGGGAAGAATGAGATTGAAGAAAATGTGGAAGTTCGTTCCACAGTTTGGAAAAAAAAAGGGGAATGAATAAATGGAGGTGAGCAGTGATCTTGGATTTAGGTCGTTTCACCAGCAGGGGTTTGACGATGGACCATGTGAGCCCTGCAGAAACCTGGGGTGGATGGGGGACAAAGCATTGGAATAGCAGGGGGGTGCAAGACCAGAAAGGAGGTGGTAAAAGACAGAGACCACCGACCTGTCTGCGATTTCGAAGTGATAGACCCATCGACTAAGCCTGGTGTTGGCTCAGTGGTTAGGGTAGTGGCTTGGGATCCAAGGGTCCTGAGTTCAAGCCCCGTTGGCCGCTGAATTAATAAACACCAGGGGGTTGACTCAGCCTGTCATCCTTCCGAGGTCAGCAAATTGAGTACCAGCTTGCTGGGTTTATTGAGCCATTTGAGTATCCTGCGACGGAGTGGCGACCTGTCCAGGATTGTGCCCAACAGCCCAGGAAACTGCTTCGGCAGCACCGAAACTCTGTAGAGCGTATGGTTCCAATTATTATTATTTATTAGACCCATCGACTCGGCTTCATCGTGAGATATTCTAATAATTTTAAAGGCCTTGGTTTCTAATGTGTCAAGCTGAGCAAGATGTGAGGCAGGGGAGCCAGCCCAAAGTGGACAGCAGTACTCCATAAGGCTTCAGATACAGGCCTTGTAGGTTGATAGGATTTCAGGTATGCCAAGGGAGGACCTTGGACGATGAAGGATGCCCAGTCGGCGGCTGGCATTGGAGGCCAACGTTTAAATGTGTTTTGCCCAAGAAAGATCATGGCTGATCGTGAGACCCAGGAGTTTGAATGACTGAATGTCCTCAGGTGGATTGTTAAGACAGTAGATCGGAGGGTTTGTCAGATGGTCCCTTTGGAGAGAGATCGTGAGAGTGTGAGATTTGTCAGGAGTGAAAGAGATGTTCCAAGTATTTGATCAGCTTGTAACTTTTTTTGAGATCTGAAGAGAGGGAAGAGGCTGAAATGAGCCTGTCTGAAGGATGAGGGATGTCAGGGCAGAGGGTGGAGTCAACAGTAAATAGATAGAGGACTTTCCACAGAGAGAGATCATTCATTGATGAAGATCAAGAATACGACTGGGCCCAGAACACTGCTTTGGGGAACTCCAGTCTGACGAGGAGAGGAGATGAAAGGATTCCGTTCAGTGCCACATGTTGGCTACGAGAGTAGCGTAAGCAATGTGTGGAGTTGGCCTTGGATGCCATAAGAAGAGTGTTTGGAGAGTAAGGCAGGATGCCAAACTGCAACAAAAGCAAGAGATATGTCCAGAGAGACGACCCTGATCCCATCTCTGATATTGAGGGCCTCCATCTGATATTGATATCTCTGAAATATCTCTGATATTGAGGGTTGGGTGAGTAGAATGACCTGGTCTGAGACCAAATTGGTGGTTTGAGATGAGGTTGTTGGAGAAAATGAAGTATTTCATATCAACTGCGATGATGGATTCCTTGACCTTGCTGATGATTGGAAGTAAGCTGATAGGTCTAAACTTAAGGGGATCAGTTTTTGTACCTTTTTATAAAGTGCAGTAATGTTGGCTGATTTCCAAGCAGATGGAAGATGACGAAGCACAAATGACAGGGTGAAAAGGAAGAGAGAGGATGTGCAAGAGCAGCAAAGCAGGTTTTTAGGACACTGCATAAAACACTGCATTAGGACACCGCATGTTTGCTTCTTGGCAAAAAAAAACAATACATTTGACAATTACGTTTTGTATGTTGATTGCTTCTATTTGTTTGTCTGTCCACTCACCTTTAATCACCTACAGGTCACAATTTTAAACCGATATTTATGAAATTTCACTAAATGATAGAGTTGGTGATCCGACAGATTCATATTTATTTTTGAGGTCAAAAGGTCATCATAGGTCAAAGGTCAACAACTTTTTCAAATTTCTAAAATCCTCAATTTTCATCCTATTGACTTGAAATTTGAAGAGCATTTGCATATCAGGTCACTGAATCCAACCAACTATAATTTTTGAGGTCAACATAGGGCAAAAGGTCAACATCGACCAAATTTCTAAAATTGTCAATTTCCATCCGATTGACTTGAAATTTGAAGAGAATTTGCAGATCAGGTCACTGAATTCAAGCACAAACTATTTTTGAGGTCAACATCCGCCAAAATGTCTAAAATTGTAAATTTTCATCCAATTGACTTGAAATTTGAAAAGGATATTCACTTCAGCTCACTCATTAAAACCACCAACTATTTTTGAGGTCATCATATGCCTAAAGGTCAACATAGTCCAAAGGTCAACAACAGGTGCAATTTCTAAAATCCTCAATTTTCATCTGATTGACTTGAATCCGATTATTTTTCAGGTCTAAAGGTCAACATAGGCCTGATTTGTAAAATAGAGAGATAGGGCCAAAAACTATATGCTGTATACTGTATATATCATGCTATCTCAAAAAGTTGTGGACGAG
This sequence comes from Eptatretus burgeri, assembly GCF_056783735.1. NCBI lineage: Eukaryota > Metazoa > Chordata > Myxini > Myxiniformes > Myxinidae > Eptatretus > Eptatretus burgeri. The sequence continues at coordinate 64,948,074 of NC_140964.1, read as the reverse complement.
TTATGACAACACCAGGGGGATGAGTTGGTTCGGTGACAAGAACAAGCAGATTCGATTTTGTTTCAGATCCAGCACATCAGTGGGATACAAAATGCAAACTTTTCAGCCTGGCAGATGTATCTTTGATGATCGGCCATCTTTGATTGCATCGTGAAACAAAATGTTATGCATATTATGTGCACCATCATGTGTTGTCTTTGTGCCAAGTACAAATAAAATTGATCCATACATGTCCGAGATATAGTTTCGGACACATGCACGCATACACATGAAAGTTGTGACCAAATCAATAAGCCCCCATTTTGGATCAAGTTCAATGGGAGTTAATAAAATAACGATTGTAAAAGTCATAAATAAATTAATTTCAGACTTTACCACCATTTTACCACCGCTTTTGCAGTGTCTATGACCCCACCCTATCTAGCACATTACATTAGTTGCTTTATTTGTGCCTGTTGTTTGTGTCCTTTATGACGTCCATAAAAACCGTAAGTTTCCTGTTTAGTATGGTTTTCAATTAAATTTGACTGCCAGGCAGACTGATCTGTTACACTGTATTGTGTGCACGTATGCTCGGGACCAGATTCCATGCAATTTTCCAAACGAGGGTCCAATACTTAACTTAAATTTTCAGTACAATTTTCCATAATTCCGTGAAAAGTACTGTTAAACTGCAGATCTGTGTTCCGATCCATGTTACGATTCGTGTTCTACAGTGTTCAAAATAATAAAACTCAATTGTAATTAAGTACTTCCTTGATCTTCGAAATAGACTGACAGACAGAGTTAACCAATTCCTTAACCCTGCTTTGCACTACGCATGCAAGATAACAACCATTATTACTGCAAGCCCATTGCTCTTTCTCCTGAGCCCAGGGGATGGCTTCATCAAGGACGTGAATGAGGGAAACTCGCTCTTCTCTTGCACATTTCTGGATCTCTCTTCACAAAGAAATATCTCCAACCCTTTCTACGAACTGGTCTCTGACGGCATCACTCTCTTCTGAAGCTGCATCATCAGGCTGTCTCCAATTAATCACTGTCTGTCAACTAACTGTCATCTAACTGTCTATAGGGATTGTAATCACTGCAGAGATTGGGTGTTTGTTTCTATTTATAGAAATGTAAAGATGATCTCTGGAAGGATTAATGGCAGACAGAATGATATCAAGAAAATTGAAAGGGAAAGTTCTGATGTCGTGTGTAATGCCGATGTACTTTTACGGTCTGGGAACAGTGGCACTGACAGAGAGACAACAGAGGCGAGGGGCTTGCGAGAACAACTGAGTCAGGAGGATTGTGGGAATGAAGAGGCTCCCAACCATTTCTCGGACATGCACGGTCTGATTTTGTTCAACGTTGGCACAAGCACAAAACATTATGGCACACATGTGCTCCTCACTTTATTTTACGATCTGATCAAATATGACTGACTGGTAGACTGGTGGCCATTTTGTTCCTTCAACGTGTCCCCAACGACTATTCCGACAGACATTGTCCGATTTTGTTCAACCTTGGCACAAGCACAGTACGTGAATGCATACACGTGCACCTCACTTTATATTGCGATCTGATCAGAGATGGCCGACTGGTTGACTGGCAGTCATTTCAGTTGTAAACGAGAGGGGGGGCACTTGGTAGAGTGCAAAACCTCCGCTGCCAATACTGCTGGGTCACTTAAGTGAACCTGATATCCTAATCATTGTAGGTCAAAACGGATCAGACTCTACTGAACCACGTTTAAATCAACTAAACTAGATCGACGCGCATGTAGAAATGCCCAAAAAAAAATCGAAATTTTTTTGAAAAAAAAAGTGCAAAATGTTTTTTTTTTCTCTAACAAATTTTTTTGGGGGGGGGGTGGAAATCACTTAAAACATGTATAAATGCAAAAAAAATTCAAATATTTTTCAAATAAAATCGAAATATTTTTGAAAAAAAGTTGCAAAATTTTCTAAGTTTATTTTTTCTCCAACAAAATTTTTTTGGGGGGTTGGAAATCACTTAAAACATGTAAAAATGCAAAAACAAAAATTAAAATATTTTTTTCAAAATGGCCGCCATAGCGGCCATATTGGACTTTGGACCAACTCCAAAATCTAATGGCATGATCCTTGGACCATACCTAATCCCCCCACCACGTTTCGTCGAAATCCGGCCAGGAGTTTTTTCCGTAATACTGTTCACAAACAAACAAACAAACAGACAGGGGTGAAAACTAACCTCCTTCCATCTTCGATGGCGGAGGTTAAAAAAACAACAACCGAGTATTGATCACGTCCTCAACTGTGGACAAGCATTTACCGATCTTGTTCAAACTTGTTTTGTTCTAATTTTTTCATACCTATACCATGAAGCATCTTTCATGAAAATTAAAACAAAAATTCTGATTACTCTTTTCAATTTCACCACAACCACCTTGAATGCAGTTCACAACAACTGATCACATAGCATTTTCAACTGAATTATAATTTTCTCATGTCAACAGCTATAGAATGTCTTTTATACATAAATAAATATTATTAAATGTTGTACTGTTTATGTATTTTAGTATGTCTCCCCAAAAATATATGCTCATTGAATCCCTAATGTGCGAAATTTGCAATCCTAATCGAAACCAACTTACATGTCATGTGACCACTAAAGTCAGTTGCTCAATGACGTAAATCTTGTAAATATTGGCTTGTCCTTTAACTCCATTCAGCAAAATCTCTAAAAGCCATGGGGGCTATGACATTTTATGACTTTTTCTCCTTGTTGAAACGTGCATTTAATACTTATATTGTTATTTCAAATTTTACGCTCATTCTTCAAGATCTACAAACATGCAAAACTCCCCCCTTCCCTAAAATCCACAGTGATAGGGTCCACAGATGAGCTTGGCAAGGGGCTTCTTCTTCTGAATCCCCATTTATTTATCTTCCTTTCCCTCTTTCTTGTACACTGTAGTCCCTGCAAACACAATAATTCGTTTTAGGGAAGTTGTTACAAGAGGATTGTGAAAAACTGAAAACGATGGATCGTAGAGCACTTGCTCGAGTACCATGATGGCATTGTTTACACTGAGACAATGTTTACATTGTTACAAAACGTAACATAAAATCTACTTACTGCAGATGGACTCAAGCCTGACCCCTCAATAATTGAAGCCCAACGTAATATGCCTATTCCATGGAATAAAGAGAATATGCGGCGTTGCCTTGGATTTGTTGCTTACCCGGCTAAACTTATTCCTCAACTGAGTGAAGTCAATGCAACACTTCGAGCTTTACTGAGAGCTGATAGTATTTTTGACTGGCAACCTGCACAGGACCAAGCTTTCCATAAACTATTGGATCTCTGCTGTCGGCAGCCTGTACTGAGATACTATGACGTGAAGGCACCAGTGGAGATCCATGCGGATGCAAATCAAAGCGGTCTCGGTGGTGTCTTAATGCAGGAAAGGAAGCCGGTAGCATACACTTTGCGATCCCTCTTGAAGGTGGAACAACGGTACGCTCAGATTGAAAAAGAAATGCTTGCAATCCTCCACACCTGTATGAAATTCCACTGCTACATATTTGCGAAGACAGTGACTGTACTTACGGATCACAAGCCACTTCAAGAGATTTTCAAAAAAAACCTCTTCTGTCCGCTCCCATGCATCTGCAGAGGATGCTGTTACGTCTGCAGTGGTACGATGTTGAGGTAGTGTATAAAAGTGGTAAAGACATGCAGCTACCAGATACACTATCTCGTGCTTATCAGATTCACCAGTTGTCGGGATAAGAAGTGAATCTGGAGCAGGTTTCCATGTTAGACTTCATCTCCATCACCAAGGAGAGGTATGCCCAGCTGCAGGAACAGACTCGACAAGAGTTACAACTTCTGCTGGACATGATCCACACTGGATGGCTCAGTTATCGAAACGAAGTGCCCATTCCATTGAGACCATACCGAGATTCAAAGAGTGAGTTATGTGTCTCTAATGGAATTATCTACAAAGGTATGCATATCGTAGTGCCACCTAGTCTTCGTCAGCACATGCTCTCCATCATACACAGCTCTCACCTTGGTATTGCAAAGTGCAAACAGCATGCTTGGGAAGTGCTGTATTGGCCAACAATGAACCAGCAGATCGAAGAGACAGTGAAAACCTGCACTACATGTGCAGATTACCAAAATAAGCTTCCTCCGGAACCGCTCATACCGACACAGATTCCAGATTTATCATTCAACCAGGTCATCATGGACCTATTCGAGTTTGAGTCAAAACAATACATTTTGGTTGTCGATTATTTTTCGAAATTTCTAGAGGTATGTGAGCTCAAGGATATGAGAAGCCGCACAACGATTGATGCTCTAAAATCCATCTTTAAACACATGGTATACCTGAGGGTCTTAGGAGCGACATTGCATCCTCGTTAGTGTCCAAATAATTCAAATCGTTCTGTTTTGATTATGGAATTAACCAAACTACTTCCAGCCCTCGATTTGCTCATGCTAACAGTGAAGCTCAAAGAGCAATGCAAACTGTAAAAAAAATTGTGGAAGAAAGCAGAGGACAAACTACCGCACCTTTGTTATTGACTACCACTCCCCAAGAAGGACTACACTTGTCCCCTGCACAGTTGTTGATGGGTAGAAGACCACGTAACAAGCTGCCTGCAAAGCACAGCTTACTTGTACCAAACCCCTACAGCTTTCATGAGGTTAAACGGAATTTTCACACGGAAAAGACCAAGCAAAACTTCTATCATGATCGAGTAGCACGAGAGCGGCCACCTTTTCAGGGTCAGCAAGTCTGTGTGGAACCACTTCCTGGCAGTAGAAAATGGGTTCCTGGTGAAATCGTGCAAAAACACGAGTCCCCTAGGTCCTACGTGCTCCAAGCAGGAAACCGTTTATTCTGCAGGAATCGCCAACTTATCAGATCTTCAAACAAGCTGGCCAACCCCACTGGCTATGTGTACGAGCCAGAGATGGGAAACTCGGACGATGGTGAACACAGTGATACTTCCTCCCCTTCTCTTACGAGCAATGGTGATCACTGCAATGTTTCTCCTTTGCCCCCCTTTTGCCCCCCCCCCCCCCACTCTTTTGCTGGATGAACAGCTCCACTAGTCTGTTCCTTCTCCTACTGTTGTTGTTACTACTATGTGTGTTCATATAAATTGTTCATTTGTTGGTTGTAAGTGAAATCCAATCTTTGAATTGATTTTCATTTATTTATTTTCATGCTGAAGGAGAGGACATGTAATGTAAAGCAGTTCCTGCGGCTCGATCTGGATCCCTGGTGATCTTGCGAGATCCGGGATGCTGCTTCGGCCTGATATGAAAAAGCCAGTTATCTTCCAGAAGGCAATGGCAAACCACCGAGTGTAACCCTTGCCAAGAAGCCGCTTGATCGGCAGAACCAATGCTGTGTTAAGACTAGAAAACATCAAAAATAAAAATTCTGGGTAAGACTCCCCCAAACCACGACCCCACTTCCACATCATTGAACCTTCGTGAGCAAACACAAACGCTATAATTATGAACCAAAGAGTAATGATGTAATACCAAAATGGTCGCGAGGTGACAGTGTTGCACAATTATGGGTCCATCCTGCGCTCTTTGTTTCAACACCAAGACAGATGAACATCTCCCGAGACCCTCCAGATATTGAGGCTTATCGTTGGATACACATTCGAAGGGTAACCGAGGGTTTGAGCTGAACTTCACAGACTTTGGTTCAGTAAGATAACATTGTGGCGTGTTATATTCATTGTGTGATAATGGTGTGATGTGCGCACGCCTGATACAAATGGCAGTTCCTATACTTTGATTTCATTATTTTGTAATCCACTGTAATTGGTGTCTCAGAATAGTACTGGTGGTGAGAGGCAAGATGGTGGTGCACGGTTGTCCAATGAGAGGCCCCACTTGCACTCCACACATTCATTCCTCTTCCCTTCCTTCCATCAATATCTCCTCCGATTTCCAACTGGAAGGTACGCAGGTGAAACACTTGCCTTTGAGATGTTTATCCTTGGTTCGAATCTCGTCCCACCTATAAACTGTCACCTTGGTGTTACACAATCAGGGTGATTCATCAATGTGTGTACCGTCCCTTGGATGGACGTGAAACTGGATGTACCGTCTGTCACAGTAGTTGGTGGATGTTAAAGATCAACAGTGTCCTTGGTGAAGAGTACATGAGTTATCATGGACACCATTAACAAACCTTAAATCCTATTGAATCTGTGGATAGCAAGTGCTCTGGTCTTCGTGGACACTTCTAGGCACCAGGTTAAACTGTTTGCTATCGCAGAGTGCGGTTTTAGTCTGGGTAACCGCTTCTCCACTGTAAACTAATCATTGTAGTTTCATTCCATCACTCATCTGCAAGGATGATCAAATGAACCCACCTATCTTTTTCCATGATCAGTCCCTGGAAGAAGTTCACTCTCTTGAACGTCTTAATCTCACCTTTAGTCATGATCTCTCCTAGTTTGACCACATCGCAATGTTGGCCTCCAAAGCCAGTCTCAGTTTGGGTATCCTGAATCATTCCAAGTCACTCCATGATAAACCAGAACTACTCACAACCTGTAAGGTCTTTGTCCATAGCTCAATGGAGTAGCGCTCTATCCCCCTATGAGCCTTGCCATATTATTACGTCTCACCTGGATTCTGTCGACTCAAAAGCTGTCAACATTATTTGACTCTTGCACGGCGAGGTCATGTTCTGCCATCACAGTACAGCTAGATCTCTTCCGGTCTAGCTCACTCTGCCCTTGGAGCTCTATCTCTGACCGTCCTCAGCTCCTCCAGGATGCAAGTGTTCTTCCAGTAACCCTATCCTGGTTAAAATGCCCCCAAATCCACTCTAACTACTGTCTATCCACCTCAATTCCTAATCGTTCATTGGTCCTTTCTCCCATTTGTGGAACAGCCTTCCTGTTTCTGTTCAATCCCATTCCTCTCTCCAGGACTTCAAGCAGGAGGTACACTTCCATTTCATGTAACTCTTTCCCATCCATACCCGCAATCTTTTCTACCTCCAGTAACCCTACTTTAAACAACCATCTTACTGCTATCCCCTCTCTCTCTCTCTCTGATCTTTTCCCTCTCTGATCATGATCATGTTCGATAAGAGACAACTATTGTCCGACTGTCATTTTGTTGCCGTTTTTACAATCTGTCTCTTCGCTCTTCCATAAACCTTGATGTTCTCTTAAAAAAAAAAAATTCACACAGCAGATGTTCTCATGTCACGTGTGAACGAACAACCGGCTTCAGCAGTCAATTGTTTGTTCGTATGCAGCCTGTGGCTGCTTGTCTGCATCATTTTCTGGAAGCACAGCTGCTGTGCTGCTGATGCAGTGCCCCCTGTTTCCAGTAAGCCGGTACTCATTTTGCCAACCTCAGAAGGATGAATAGGTTGAGTCAACCCACCCGTAGTGTTAATTTAACGGCCCGATAGGAGCTTCAACTTAAGACCCAAATATCTTAAGCCAACCACCATAACCACTTCAACCAACACCAGGATAGCTACCTTCAGCTGCTGATGAGCAACCACATACCGTTATGATATACATCTCCTAAACTTCTTTCCATTCTTCCTGCACTCCTCTCAAACTCCACTCCACCGCTCATTTCATTCTCTCGCCATTCCCTTGTTTTTCCTTTCCCAATTATTAACCTCTGCCATCGAAGATGGACGGAGGTTACTGTTTTCACCCCTGTCTGTTTGTTTGTTTTTGAACAGTATAACGGAAAAACTCCTCGACGGATTTCGACGAAACTTGGTGGGGGGATTAGGTATGGTCCAAGGATCATGCCATTAGATTTTGGAGTTGGTCCAAAGTCCAATATGGCCGCTATGGAGGCCATTTTGAAAAAATATTTTAATTTTTGTTTTTGCATTTCTACTTGTTTTAAGTGATTTCCAACCAAAAAAAAAATTGTTAGAGAAAAAAAACAAAATTTTGCAACTTTTTTTCAAAAAAAATTTCGATTTTATTTGAAAAATATTTGATTTTTTTTTTGCATTTCTACATGTTTTAAGTGATTTCCAACCCCCCTCCCCCCCAAAAAAAAATTGTTACAAAAAAAAAAATTGCACCTTTTTTTTCAAAAAAATTTCGATTTTTTTTTGGCATTTCTACATGCGCGTCGATCTAGTTTAGTTTATTCAATCGTGGTTCAGTAGAGTGTGATCCGTTTTGACCTACAATAAAGAGGATATCAGGTTCACTTAAGTGACCCAGCAGTATTGGTGGCAGAGGTTTTGCACTCTACCGAGTGCTCCCCCTCGAGTTTTAATTTTGTTTTTCATCCAGCATGCCCCACCACATCTTCAGCCCATTGCGTACGTAATAATCCATACGACCTCTTTTACGATGGAGTTTCCAATAATAATTGAAGCGCTGTGCAGGACAAGGATTCAGCAACGCTCCAACATCCAAGATGGTCCACCACGAGATGGAGACAGGCGTCGGGTTATGACGTCTCACGTACTAGTGTGAGTCAGAGAAGTCTCATTAGGTTATTTTCATTCTCCCCGTTAACAAAAGGATAACCACACCGAACCTGCACACTTCCACCGGACACGAAACACGACAACTAGCAGGAGTTGGGGAATCCTCGGATTGCTCATAACGGACAGAGCGCACTGTCTCGCCGAAAAGACAACCATTAGTCGGTATATTCTGTCTTTCAGAGAGCGAAAGCGATGGAATAATAACACACAGACAGAGTCGTCGGTGTGCACGTACTCTGATTGTGACGTGCACGTACTCTGATTGTGACGTGTACGTACTCTGATTGTGACGTGCACGTACTCTGATTGTGACGTGCACGCACTCTGATTGTGACGTGTACGTACTCTGATTGTGACGCGCACTTTGGGAGGTTTCAATCGGCACTAGAGGGTTTTACAAGCATTTCCAGGATCAAGAACTTTCTCCGTCGGGGCTCCCCTTCTTTGCTGCCAAGAATCTTCACTGCAAGCCATAATTCCTCGATAAGATGGCGATTAATAAGACCAGCGAGCTGCGATTGTATCCCCACGTGGCCGTGTGTCTGCGACAGCCGGATTTCCAGGAAAACAACCGTTCCTGTTTATCACGGGCGGAAAGCATTCCCTGTTCCCATGGTGATTCCCGTGCGTGGAGAAAGTCCGAGTACCGTTTGAAATGTTGTACAATTTCCCATTATCCATATTTATAGTGGAATTCCATTGCATATTTAAGAGCATCGCATTGGGTTGCATGACGTTTCGATGAGAGATAATTGGAGCCGTCTATTTATTACGTACGCACGTGGAAGGTTGGGGGGGGTGGTAGGGGAGGCGTGTAAAGTGGTAAAAAAAATTGAGGAAAGTTAGTCGATAGAGATGATTTGGGAAAGAGGGTCGAGGTGTGTGTTGATAATATATTTGGGAGGAGAGTACAGGGAGGGAAGCACAGGTACATGTACCAGGGGCAAATCCAGGAATTGGGTAGAGGGGGGGGGGTTTCCAAATAACAGAAAATTATGAATTTTCATAATAATTTCCAAATAAATTACTGTGAGCTGTTGATGGTTTATTGTTTATTATCCCGCCCTCCGGAGGGAGAGAGCAGGATATTGTAATCGTCCGGTTTGTTTGTCTGTTTGTTTGTTTGTCTATCTGTTAGCAACTTTACGGAAAAACGGCTTTAGCAAACACTATCAAATTTAATCCACAGGTGGGCAATGAACCTTGGACGACCCCATTAACTTTTGGGTTCAATTGGATCAAAGGTCAAGGTCAAGGTCACGAAAAGATCAAAATCGTTTTTCGCTCATAACTTCGTCAAAAATGATCTGATTTACTTCAAACTAAGCTTATAGTGAACCTTATTCTATTTGTCACATATAATCCTACCCATTCCTATAGTGAAAAATGCACATTTGTGATGGGTGTGATTTGTTGTGCCTGGCACCACCTGTTTGTAGGTACTGTATTGATACAGTTTTTCTGAGGCTTCTGGCCTTTTATTTTTTTGTGGCACACTTTCGTGGGAGAAGGAGTTCTGGGTGACCAGGGAACCCCTGGGTTTGCCACTGTAAAGGTAAATATTGTTTTTGTTGGGAGGGGGGTGGGTTTCCGGGCAACCAGGAAACCCCCTGGATTTGCCACTGTGTACGATGGGGGTAAGAGGGATTGGAGAGCGAAAGACAGATCGTAATTCGGACGTATTTGCGTACGTAATAAATAGATGGCGCAAAATCGCGAAGCCGAACAAGTGAAGAAACCAAGCTGCTTTCCGATCGACATCGACGTCATAATCTATTTACTGCATTCGTATTCACACACTGATTGTAAAGCGTTTGGGGTTTAAGAGAATGCCCGTTACCTTGGCGAACGTTTGTACGGGATGTGTTCCCGCTATTACGACGTCCGAGAGCATTAGGCTTAATGACACCTGGCAGGGTTTCTCGGGAAAGGCTGAAAGCTCGACTGGAAAACAAGATTCGAAAATCAATGCAAGTGGAGGGAACACATGGCCTTGACTCACACGGTGACACATTGAATGCCTCGTATACGGTGCTCACCGGTAATGCATTCCAAAGCTTGTGAACCGTTACAGATGCCGAGAAGTTACACTTTGATATGATCGTTGAAAAGACTTTACTAACGAGGCACAGACGCGCGTTACTTGGATCTACAAAAGGTCACAGGGCCACAGCTGCGCTATCTTCACGGGTATTTTTCTTTTATCAGAACCACGAACAAAACTAGAGGAAAGTAAGTTCTCGAGAAAAAAAACGTTTGTTTTGAAGGCGCCAATTGTATTCATGGGGTCTTCATCATAATCTGTAAACAGGTGAGTGATAGGTTGTATGATCATCAGAGTCGTCATGGGGTCTTCATCATAATCTGTAAACAGGTGAGTGATAGGTTGTATGATCATCGGAGTCATCATGGGGTCTTCATCATAATCTGTAAACAGGTGAGTGATAGGTTGTATTATCATGGGTGTCGTCATGGGGTCTTCATCATAATCTGTAAACAGGTGAGTGATAGGTTGTATGATCATGGGTGTCGTCATGGGTTCTTCATCATAATCTGTAAACAGGTGAGTGATAGGTTGTATGATCATCGGAGTCATCATGGGGTCTTCATCATAATCTGTAAACAGGTGAGTGATAGGTTGTATTATCATGGGTGTCGTCATGGGGTCTTCATCATAATCTGTAAACAGGTGAGTGATAGGTTGTATGATCATCGGAGTCATCATGGGGTCTTCGTTATAATCTGTAAACAGGTGAGTGATAGGTTGTATGATCATGGGTGTCGTCATGGGATCTTCATCATAATCTGTAAACAGGTGAGTGATAGGTTGTATGATCATCGGAGTCATCATGGGGTCTTCATCATAATCTGTCAACAAGTTAGTGATTGGTTGTATTATCATGGGTGTCGTAATGGGGTCTTCATCATAATCTGTAAACAGGTGAGTGATAGGTTGTATGATCATCAGAGTCGTCATGGGGTCTTCATCATAATCTATAAACAAGTGAGTGATAGGTTGTATGATCATCAGAGTCGTCATGGGGTCTTCGTCATAATCTGTAAACAGGTGAGTGATAGGTTGAATGATCATCGGAGTCATCATGGGGTCTTCATCATAATGTGTCAACAAGTTAGTGATTGGTTGTATTATCATGGGTGTCGTCATGGGGTCTTCGTCATAATCTGTAAACAGGTGAGTGATAGGTTGTATGATCATGGGTGTCGTCATGGGGTCTTCATCATAATCTGTAAACAGGTGAGTGATAGGTTGTATGATTATCGGAGTCATCATGGGGTCTTCATCATAATCTGTCAACAAGTTAGTGATTGGTTGTATTATCATGGGTGTCGTAATGGGGTCTTCATCATAATCTGTAAACAGGTGAGTGATAGGTTGTATGATCATCAGAGTCGTCATGGGGTCTTCATCATAATCTGTAAACAGGTGAGTGATAGGTTGTATGATCATCGGAGTCGTCATGGGGTCTTCATCATAATCTGTAAACAGGTGAGTGATAGGTTGTATTATCATGGGTGTCGTCATGGGGTCTTCATCATAATCTGTAAACAGGTGAGTGATAGGTTGTATGATCATGGGTGTCGTCATGGGGTCTTCGTCATAATCTGTAAACAGGTGAGTGATAGGTTGTATGATCATGGGTGTCGTCATGGGGTCTTCGTCATAATCTGTAAACAGGTGAGTGATAGGTTGTATGATCATGGGTGTCGTCATGGGGTCTTCATCATAATCTGTAAACAAGTGGGCGATAGGTGGTATTATCATGGGTGTCATTATGGGGTCTTCATTACCTCCACCACCAAAGGTGAAGGAGGTTATGTTTTCACTCCTTTCTGTCTGTCTTTGTTAAAATACCGGAATCCTTCGGATTTCAGCAATTATGTTGGTCGGTTGTGTGTGTCATTCTGTGTGTCTGTCTGTCTGTCTGTTTGTGTTTGTTTACCCTGTAGCAGCCACACCATTTCAGCGATCATGACCAAACTGGGTACAGACGTCGGCCATGGTCCAACTTAGACACTTGTCGTTTTTGGTGAATCTCGGTCAAAGGTGAAGGTCAAGGTCACCGAAAAACCGAAATTCTTATTTTCACAATAACGTCCGCTGAAATCGTCTTATCGACTTCAAAGGAAATCCACAATGTGCATCCTCCAATTCTGCATCCAACCATATGTCTCAGTGGGGTGTCACACCAACACCCTTCTTAGCGGTCGGGGGTCGAATGTCAGGGGGGTCGGGTCAAAACTTTCAAATTGCGATAAAAACGCCATTTCAAGTCCGATTGACTTCCAAGTTATGATCATGACCAAACTAAGTGCTATAACTCATTAAACAGGAGCATTATCGACTTATAAGAACCAAATTGATTTCCAGGTTTTTGTTTTTTCAGAGATCATGGAGTATGACAAAATTATTCCGGCAATTCCTTGCTCAACGAGCAATTTCATTTGTTTGTTTGTTTGTTTGTTTGTGTGCAGGACATCTCAAAACGTTGTGGACGGATCCGGATGAAATTTTGTGGACAGGTTCGGTGTGTGACAAGGACGAACTGATTTGATTTTGATGAAGATCCGGATCCGGAGCTACGTGCTCAGATGGGAATACGAAACAAGCTAACCCTGTGCTGTCCCCCAAACGTGCAAATTATCGAAACCACAGCCACAGCACCTCTTAAACATACCCAGGTCCTTGTAAACAACTGCTTGCTGGACTCCATTTTGGATTGATGTGTTTAATACAAAGTGGTAAAGGTACTTTGCCTGGTTTTTCCAAACCCGAGCAATTTTATACCATTTGCCCTTATGACAGCACCCTTCGCCAATGGCTTTCGTCACTGGCCTGTTCACAATCTCCCAAAAGCTTTTTCATAGTTTCCCTAATGAAAGGTCTGTGAACAGTTGACCTTCGTCAGGAACCAATAATGGCTGTCCTACCCCTAAGGGGCTCCATGACTGAATGGGATCCAGTAATAAATGCTTTCGTGTGTCTCATGTGCGTTTCCGTATATATTTTGTTATCGATTGGTACTTGGTGCAATTGTGAATCTAACCCGCTGGTTGCATCATTGCCGAAGCGTGCCTGTCCTGCTGATGCAGTGCCTCGGGCAATTTTAGGGGAGGAATTTGTGTGCTCCATGTGTTAACTGATTTCTTCTTGGCAAAGGGCACTGTGGGATCTGTCACGTCCACCTACTAAACTCATGCTGGCGTACAGGACGCCCAGATTAACGTCCATCCGAGGGATGGCACACGCACACATTGATGAATCACCCTGCCTGCCAAACACCAGGATGGCAGTTTATTGCTGGGTTGAAATTCAAACTCAGGCGAGACAGCTTAGAGGTGAGTACACATACCTCGAGGCCATCCTGCGAGCCCATATATAGGTACTGCAAGCAGCTAAACAAACTGTGGATATTTTAATCACTTGAACTATCATACAGGACCATCCACATTGAGATCTCAGGGAGTTTACAGCATGACTTTCGAGATAATACAGGGAATAGCATTACCATTTGTCCATGGTTGGAATTGTGAAATGGCATTTATCCCAAAACTGAGAGTCTAATCTCTACCAATAAAAGGCAATGTGTGTGTGTGTGTGTGTGTGTGTGTGTGTGTGTGTGTGTGTGTGTGTGCACGTGTGTGTGTGTGTGTCTCCTCCATATCTCCAAAACCATAAAACCTAGCAGCCTGAAACTTTGCAGGCATACTAAGAAAACTCCAAGGAAGTGCAAGAGTGAAAATTGTTTGTTTAGGTTAATTAAAATTCTTCTTTTGAAGATAATTAACGGCCTTATTTAATTTCAAGCCAGTAGGCGGACATGGGTGGTCAACTACCCAATAGAACCTGACGCGATGGGCCCGTTGACCTGAGGGAATGACCTGGGGATTAAGCACAAGAAAATTCATGATTCCAGCTTCAAGAGTTAATGCTGCAGATTGTTTTTTCGTTAAAATACCCCCACATTTAGAGGTTTTCGGGCCGTTGCTAGGCAACGGAGGGGTCCATAGCAACGGTTCTTTCTCACACATAACCAGTTTCATGTATATCTGACTCATAGTCTCTGAGATATAACGAACTTCGTTTTTTTATTGTTTTCGACGAGGGTTCATTCAAAGTCTATCTTCTCCCACAGTTTTCATAGGATCCGGCTGGAAATTTTTGACAATATGTCTGAATGTACTGCCCACAGTCGCTCGTGGCCTGATTTTTGATTTTCGAAAAAATAAATATTTATGATTTTTCTAAAATTTCAAAGTCCCGTTGCTAGGCAACGGTGGTGTCCATAGCAACGGTTCTCATTTGCACACAACTTGGTCATGGTATGAACCTACCAACCAAGTTTCATCGAAATCGCCATTGTATTAACTGAAATCGACATTTTAATACTGATAATAAGGGTAGAACAAATCTCAAAAAAAAAAAAATTTTAAGTTTTTTTTTTCGACTAGATCGACTACCCAACAGACAGACAGACAAGCCGGTAGACGGGCATGGGTAGTCGCCTACCCAATAGAACCTGACGCGATGGGCCCGTTCGATGGGGAATTTACCTGAGGATAAAGCACAAGAAAATTCATGATTCTTCCTTCAAGGGTTAATGCTGCAGATTTTTTTCGTTAAAATACCCCCACATTTAGAGGTTTTTCGGCCATTGCTAGGCAACGGAGGGGTCCATAGCAACGGTTCTTTCTCACACATAACTAGGACAAACTATGAACCTACCATACCAGTTTCATGTATATCTGACTCATAGTCTCTGATATATAACGAAGTTCGTTTTTTTATTGTTTTCGACCAGGGTTCATTCAAAGTCTATCTTCTCCGACAGTTTTCATAGGATCCGGCTGGAAATTTTTAACAATATGGCTGAATGTACTGCCCACAGTAACTCGTGGCCCGATTTTTGATTTTCGAAAAAATAATTTTTTTATGATTTATCTAATATTTCAAAGTCCCGTTGCTAGGCAATGGTGGTGTCCATAGCAACGGTTCTCATTTGCACACAACTTGGTCATGGTATGAACCTACCAACCAAGTTTCATCAAAATCGCCATTGTATTAACTGAAATCGCCATTTTAAATACTGATAATAAAATAAGGTAGAAAAATCTCAAAAAAAAAAAAAAATTTTCGACGAGATCGACTACCCAACAACATATCGACGGAAAAATTGATTATAAGGGTAGAACAAATTTCAAAATAAAAAAAAAACATTTTTTGACTGGATCGACTACCCAATATCCTTCATCATGTGATCTCGGTCACCTCCCTGCCTGGGGTCTTAAGGCGTTTCCAGAGAAACCTCGCTGGGGTCTGAAGCCGCCATGTTTGTTGGCCTGGATATTAAGCTCCAGATTTGAAAGTATCAGCAGTTCCGATTCCCCCCAAAAAGTGTTGATTTGTCCAATTCGGACATTGCACGGGCGTTTCCGGGTGCATAGTTGTATCGAGGGTAATCGGTAATCGCTTACCAAGCCAAGCGTTCCGTTGGAGTGCTTAAACCACTTACGGAGTTTCACAGTTTGTTGTATAATAGAAACAAGCTTACAACAACAACAACAACAACAACAACAACAACAACAACAACAACAACAACAACAACAACACTTTAAAGATTCATCACAACAGTACAGTTCGTGTCCCGATCGGGATGTACAGTCGACAGGTACCACAAGGTAGAGGTATGTATACATACAGCACACACGGACGTGGTACACGTGGGTAGATTTGGATCCGTACGGACTCTCCTCGGGTGTGAGGACATGCCATGCCTGTTCCAGGTTCCGTGGTGGTAAAGTTTCATCCCGTATCTTATGGAGGTTCTATCAGGTTTTCCTTTGTCCTCGCACCTGTTTCTAAAGTATTTGGTTATCGGATTTGCTTTACAAAGGTTGTACGTTTCCCTTTGTGAGTTTCATAGTAAAAGGCCATTTGCAGTATGAACGTGTTTTATAAATTACTGAGCCAAGTTTTTTTCCTCCATCACTCGCAGCTGTTTTCATGTTTGTGATCATCTCCATGAAACGTCTCTATCAATGTAACGTTGTTCTTCGGTGACAGATACTCAAGGTTTCTGTGTTGTAAACTGTCCGAACTGTAGTCGGTAATCACTCAAACTCCAACCTGCCGATTCCCAAAAAATTGCAGTGTGTGTGTGTGTGTGTGTGTGTGTGTGTGTGTGTGTGTGTGTGTGTGTGTGTGTGTGTGTGTGTGTGTGTGTGTCGTTGATTGGTATCTTCATGTGCGGGTTTCAGAATGTGGAATGGAGTCCTTCCAAGGCAGACACAAATCATCCACCTTCATCTCAGTAATGGGTCACGATTCATGGACCAAGCTGTGAAGTTTTCTGTTCTCAAAGTTTTGTGCCAAGGGCTCTTTTCAGGATCGTCACTGAAACCCGGATAGTTTCCAAATGTAGTTTGTTTGTTTGTTATAGTATTCCCAGGGATGGTTTTTAGCTCACCTGTAAAGTAGTTCCAGGGAGCTTTCGGGATGGCGCGTCGTCCATCCGTCCGTCCGTCCACAAATACTTGCAACTTCTTCTCACAAGCTACACATACGATTTCAATGAAATTTTTACCACAACCTTCATCACCCGTGATGGCATAAAAAACGGGGTCTGAAGGGGTCTACAGAGGGAGTTTTGGGGGGGGTGGGTGGGTGGAGGGAGTGGATTTCCTCCCCAAAGAGGTATTTGCTTTCTTCTCAAACGATACACACAATTCCGATGAAACTTCACGACAACCTTCATCACCCATGACGTACCAAAGTTTGTTCATGATATTAGAAAAATCTGCTCTCAGGGGATTTAAGGGGGGTTGCCCCCCAAAATACACATTTGCTATCTTCTCCAAAACTACACATACAATTCCAATGAAACTTGACCACCATCTTCACCACCCATGATGTACCAAAGTTTGTTCACGACATTAAAAAAAAATTGTCGTCTAAGAAGGTCTTTGGAGAGAGGGGGTTTGCCCCCCAAAATATGTGTTTGCTTTCTTTTCAGAAACTACACGCAATTCCAATGAAACTTGACCACAACCTTTATCACTCATGATGTACCAAGGTTTGTTTATGGCATTAAAAAGAATCCAGAGGTGTTTACTTTCTTCTCCATTATATATTTTGTGGATCATACATGCCTTCTAGTGGTTGCCTGGTTATCTTATCCAGCCACAACCAGGTGAGCGACCAGTGGTATTGCCCCTCTGTTTAATATCTCTGTGAGGTTCTTTGTCATCATTCCTGTAGGCCCAGCTATCACTGGTACAACTTTGGCATTCTTCAGCTTCCAGGATCTTCTCACTTCATTCTGGAGGTCTTGGTGTTTTGTTGTTTGCTTGATTTCTGCATCATTTAGTCCAAAATCACTGCTATTAACACCTCAATAAGCAATGCCTTCTTCTCTTGTTTTTTGTACCTAAGTATGATATCTGGTCGCAACGCTTTGTTTTTGATGTTCACGCTCAATGGGATCATTAGTTCATATGTGAGCGATAGGTACTTCCATGTTTTCTGTGGGGAGGATGGATATTTTCTATTTAAATGTGTATTGTGTCGTGCCGCTCCAGGTGGGAGAGGGTATTACAAGTCCCACCATCTACAGTACAGTATTCCTGTCCCCACATTTTCCATTGCCATGAGGTGTTTTGAATTACACGGCGAGGGCTATTTTGGAGAGGTATTTTTAATGACAATTTTGAATAAAAATAACAACACAACACCCCTGGCCACTCCCGTAGCTGGTGCTTCTAGTCTTCTTAAATTTGGCAAAACATTGAGTAAGGGCAAAGATCAGCTTGGTTTGGTGGCTGAAAAAGTATTTTTTTGAGAGAAGCAACATATTTAATAAGTTACAGATCTGTCATCCTTCTTCCTATCTCTAGCAGGAAGAATAAGTGCAGAAAACCTCATCCTTTCTTTAGAGATTCTCTTCCTTCCTTCATTCTCTCTGCTATTCTCCTTGAAACTCACACAAAACGAAAAGTGGGGTGAAGCAATTTGTTTACTTCTGTCTGTCTGTCTGTCTAGAAATGTCAATTTATGATGTAGCAACAATTTAATTTCAATTGAATGTTTTATTTTGAACACAACTCGGAAAACAGACCTGTAGTTTAACAGTACTTTGGCTCTGAATTCGTCCTGACCGCACATGTGCAAAGAGGAGTGAGATTTTTTTATCTAAGTCTGTCTGCCTGACAGTCAAACAAAATTGAAAATAATTCCAAATAGGAAACTTACTGTTTTTAAGGACGTCATTAAGGACACAAACAGGTACGAAGAACTAATGTAACGTGTTAAATAAGGTGGTGTAAAAGACGTTGCATCAATTGCAGTAAATTTCCGAAAATTTTTTTACTACGATCTTTAAAATATTAATTTTATTTCAGCTGAATTATATACTTCAATACTGAAGAACACAAATTGCCTTTTTAACACTTCCAAAAACCTTTCATTTAGCAGGATTTGGAAAAAAAAATATTTATGCCTTGAGGGCAGAGTAAAGATGAGAAAAACTACAAGAATGGCATTCACACCATCATGCCCTGAGGGTTGAATAACTGTTTGAGATTCTGACAAATATGGTGGCACATAGCGCTGTGTGGTTATCATTATGCTTGTTATGCAAGGCTAACAAACAAAATGAAATTTCTCGTTGAGCAAGGAACTGCCAGAATAACTTTGTCATATCTCCCTGATCTCTGAAAAAACAAAAACCTGGAAATCAATTTGGTTCTTTTAGTTGATAGTGCAACTGTTTAATGAGTTATAGCACTTAGTTTGGTCATGATCATAACTTGGAAGTCAATCGGACTTGAAATGACGTTTTTATCGCAATTTGAAAGTTTTGACCCGACCCCCCTGACATTCGACCCCCGACCGCAAAGAAGGATGTCGGTGTGACACCCCAATGAGACATATGGTTGGATGCAGTCTTGGAAGATGCACATTTTTGATTTAGTTTGAAGTCGATACGACAAATTTAGCGGACGTTATTGTGAAAATAAGAATTTCGGTTTTTCAGTGACCTTGACCTTGACCTTTGACCCAGATTCACTAAAAACAACATGTGTCTAAGTTGGACCATGGCCGACGTCTGTACTCAGTTTGGTCATGATCACTGAAACGGTGTGGCTGCTACAGGGTAAACAGACAGACAGACAGACAGAATGACACACACAACCGACCAACATAATTGCCGAAATCCGAAGGATTCTGGCAATTAATGAGCGTACATCATGCTCGGAAACACAAAACAAGGGTTTAAAAGATTTCTCATGTCCTTTTACTCATTCATGCATTGGGTAAGGTGTTCTATAAACTCTCCAGTTGTCCATGTCTTTGTCCATTTACCCTCTCTACCCTTTATATCCTTCATCTAAAGAAATGATTTATGCATATTGCCTCAAACTCATTCATCTCAAACACAAGTTCACTATTTATTTACCTTAGTCACTCTGCAAAAGAAAATATTTTACTCCCGACTGAGCAATGAATAGATAGATGGCCTGAACCACAAACACAAATCAGGACAAATCTTTCTGGATCTGTAAAATCATTTGAATGATAAATATTATGGCCAACTTTGCTCAACTAGCTTTGTACGGATATAATTTGAGGTGCTTTTTATACCAAGCTGGCCCATTTCATCCATGCATATGCACACAAGCAATCTGTGACACGTAATAAGCTCATTTATTTATTTATTTATTTATGTATTACTTTTTCTACTGTGATCTATTAATTCACGGATGGGTTTATACACAAGTCGCATGCAGGACAAAGACATTAGTCGACATCAACGACACCTTTATATGAATTGCATTATGAGATAATGGGGTACACACATATGGTATATGGGATTTGAACCTGGGTTCCCTACATCATGAGTCAGAGGCTCAGATGGGAACACTAACAGGCTGATTTTATTCCTTAAAATTGGTCTCTGAAGGCAGCGCTCTGGGACCAATCTTTTGTTTGGTCTGCCTCATTAACCTCTTACCTCGTTGGAAAACCCTTTGTTTTTTTATTCATATGACTTCATCTCCAATTATCCACCTCCCCCCCCCCCCACACCCCACTTCCCTCTTCCTTTTTTGCCATCTGTGTGTGGTGCTGAATCACTGTTTGAGTTTGATCAAATCTTTATTTGAACGTCCTGCAAGGTAGCACAAATTACTCTATTAATTTACAATATGGATGTTTGTTTGTCTGACCCATTTCCACCTGTGTCCCATGCCCCCACTCCTCCACTTCACTTTGAGTGTGCAAATCCTGTATCATGAGTCATTTGTCCCTGATGTTCAACATCTTTAACATGACAAAAAAAGCAAAATGGGGAAGAAAAAGGGGGGGAGGGGTGAGGGAGAGACAGACAGAGACAGAGACAGATTGAGATTTCATCTAAATGTAACTCCCACTCCATTTTCGTGTCTGATATTCTGAATTTCGGAGGTGCTAATCTTATCTAATAATGTGCGGGTCTTTATCGGATCACCTAAATAAGACTGCACAAGGCTGATTGTTCCATGATGTTGTTGAACTATTAACGGTAGCACAACAACACCTCCGGATATAAATCTACCGGTTGTGCACCTAGCTCATCTCCATTCCCGGTCTCGCGCTGGAGCAGTTCGTGCCACACCGGGAGAATGAAACACGCAGGCAAGCTGTCTGTGGGGATGTTGTTGCAAACCCATGAATTGTATATTGATAGCCTTTGTGAAGACAGGAAACCGTCCATATGGCTTTGAAACGACTGACACTGCACATCTCCCAGGAGATAGAGTAAGAAAGTACACAAACGTTAATTCAAAAAAAAAAAAATCTAGTTGCTATGTGACAAGACAAGCCGAGGTCACTTTGGAGTTGACAGGAAAACATACAAAAGGGAAGAGACCCACGACATGAGAACTCTTCACATTTACGGGTAATCTCAGATTGAGATGTTTTGTTCTGGCCGTCTGTGGAAGGCAAGACCGATGGGTAACTGTCAATTCAAGGTCATCGCGGCCATCCCGTCTGAGCCAGGTACTCGTGCTATTGATGTAGTTCTCATACTGCAGATGAGATATTTGACCTCCTCTGTGTTGCTTCATAATTTATTCCTAAAGGTTTTGTTTATTTATTTAATTCAGTATGGCGTAGCCAAGAAAGCTGGAATGACATGCTCAGCAGAGTTACACAAGGGAGGCTTTGTCTTGGTGTAAAACCATGAAAGAAGCGTAGCAAGCTGTAGATCCGTCCTGCGTTTTGTCACCCACAATGTCCCCCCCCCTCCTCCCTCCTGTCATTTGTCACATGCATCTCTCTTTATCATGTTGCCCTTTTGGCAAGGCTTACCCTTTTGGCAAATGCTTGTGGGTCATCTCCTGACTTGGTTTGTTTTCTGCACAAACAAAATTTGCAGAATTGGTCGGAGGAATTCCATAAGGGGTTCAGAAGTAAGAGGTGGGGTGGGTGATTATGTGAGATTGGAGGGATAGGGTGAAAATGAGAGGCGATGCCGAAAGAGGAAGTGTAAGAATGGTCTGTCGGTGTCACAACCATGGTGTGGCTCAGTGGCTGCTAAGAGTGCGGGGGTTGGACACATCCGGGTTGGCCGGACGTTTTTCGTGAACACGTAATCTCTGCAGCACAGAGGCCTGGAATGCGCTGACATAACCGCTCGCTTTTTCCGCACAGCTCAGGAAATCAACACAGCCCATTCACACGAGGTTTTTTTTTCTTTTTTCCAGCCTTGGCTAACCATTCTAAATAACACCAGTGGCTTCACTGTGGTTTCTCAGAGATAGGTTTGTGGTTTCCATGCAGGGGTGGCTAAAATTTTAACAATTTCAATTTTGTTTGTCATTGCTTTACAGCTTTAGGAGATTAATGTGACAGTTGTCATAATTCAGAGCATCAGGCTCTATGTTAAGGCTCATGGAGGAGCTTGTACCTAAACCACAGGTAGGGACAAGGGCATCAGGAGAAGATGGCGAATCAACAGTACTAGGATTTGAACCTGGAATTCCACCGAGCATCGTGAGCACTGAACTCGGACAGGAAGAGCAGACAGGCTATCCCAGAGACGTTGACAGATGTGAAAACGTTCACAAACATATTTCAAATATTAATCTCTGTTCACTTGCAGAAACGGGCCATCTATTTATTCCATATGTAATGGAAAAGTTGGGGTGCAGGAGGGGTTGGGGAAAAATGGAAATTGGAGTGGTGTTTGTGTGTGTGTGCGTGTGATGTTAGGAATCCACTTGAGAAAGGGGAGGGTGGTGGTTGGGACAATCTGCCATATTTGTGTACGTCATAAGTCGATGATAAATAATTAATGAATGGAGGCGATCAAAATGCACGCATTGGTCGAATGCAACCGCGTAATGCGCTCAGGCTCGGCTGGGCAATCTAGTACTGTGAAAGGCTAATCTGATAAGGCATTCACCACACAGGGTTGAGAATGTGCCATCTTCAGCATCCCGTGGCATTCGCATGTAGTCACACGGGGAAGATGCCTCTCTTTGTTGTCTCGTCTCCATGGTGACCAGTGAGTCACCGGACTTTGTTATGAGTCACAAGGCCAGGGTGCGATCGGCATTTATAAAAAGATCCAAACTGCAGTTTTCACCAAGCTTTGTTTGATGTGCCTGGTTGGAGGAAATAAATAAAATACGTTCGTGTTTGTCGAGGAAAATGGATATTTAATGATCTGTTGGACTTTGTTTTGTAGTTGGACGTTTGACAATGAAATAACCATGAAAATGGAGGACTATTTTTACCCAGGAGAATCTTTTCGCACACTTTTACAACCCTTCGACCCCTTCCTTTCCGACCCCCTTGCTGCACTCAACATCCTCCCTGAAACCATTCTTCACCCCAATTCCTCTAACAGTCTAAC
Organism: Eptatretus burgeri; assembly: GCF_056783735.1. NCBI lineage: Eukaryota > Metazoa > Chordata > Myxini > Myxiniformes > Myxinidae > Eptatretus > Eptatretus burgeri. The sequence continues at coordinate 64,924,650 of NC_140964.1, read as the reverse complement.
TCAACCCTAGAAATAGTCAGATGAGCAGGATAGAGACAGGTAATCGATCCTTCGGTTCGGTAGTGTAAGAAAACACAGAGGAAGTTGTGGTTATCTTGATCAAAAAATGAGCAGCGTTTTGGGAAATATTGCCAGACATACTCCCAATGTGAATCCCATACAAACAGCTGGAAGCCATGACACTTTACCTTGCCAAAGACAACCCTTTATATGTAAACACTAAACAGTGAAAAGGAGAGGCGAGAAGGTGCTTTGTTGGTGGTTACATCAAAGCTGAAACGTGAAACGAAATTCCGATTTGGTTCACACAGTCACAGAATACAGGGACGGCCTGTTTGCCTTTGAAGGCTGTCTTGAAGATCGGTCTGAGCCAAGTTTGGTCGATAGTTAGCCCGAGGAGTTTCACATAATCGCTTGGCTGGCCTACGGCCAAGGATTGCTCACATAATATATTGTTACGTGGAAACGGGGTGGGGGCTGGGGTCCATAGATAGGTTGTGATAAGAATAGTATGGACCATGTGATCCAGTTGGGTATAATAACTCCTGTATTGGGTACCTGTCAGAGGTAAGTCATATGTAATATATGCACTGACGGTGGCAGTGATTTTTATAAACAATATAGCAGAATGAGGTAATAATATATCACGTAAATCCTCCTGTACAGGTGAGGACAGGCAGAGGACTTGTAGCACCTGGCACAGAAAGGCATTTAAATGGAAAATATCATAGGCTGTTTAGCCAAAGAACTGCAAGCCACAGCGGTGAAGTAGGCACCACCCCCACCCAGCATAATAACAATGGTGCCGTCCACAGGAAGCGGTTGGCCAATTAATATGATTGAACCAGTTGCATGATGGGAAGACTGTTCTGGTGAGGGGGGATGGGAGGATTGGGGTAAAGGCCGCATGTCCATGCATGCACAAGTCGTGGCAGTTGAAAATCGCAGTTGGACCTCAAAGACAGTTTCACTACCCCTCTACTTGGTTGCTGCATCAGAAGGACAAGTTCAAGAGATCGGACAGTTTACGATCGCTCCTTGTCACCATTCTCCTGCCCCAAGCCACACTTCGCCCTGTGTCACGCCACCTTGCATAACCACACGACCGAACTGGAGCCAACATTAGCTCAAGACCACCGTGTCTTACTCAACTCCTCGCCTGCCATTTGTATCCAGCTGAATCCGGTAATGTCAGCACTATTAGCGGGGTGGGGGTTAGTTGTTTTCATTGTATATAAGTGCATGTTTCTTTTCCCTTTCCATCAACTCCGCCACCAAAGGTGGACAGAGGTTATGTATTCGCCACTGTTTGTTCATTTGTTACTTGTGAAATCAAACGTCACAAGAAAATTGGTTGTTCTTATCTATTATTTTGTCTGTCTGTCTATTTGTTTGTATGTATGTCAATCCACTACACGTCACACTTTTACTCCGATCATCATGAAACTTAAACACCTGGGGGAGGAAGTGATGATTTTGATGTCAAAATGTCGTAGGTCAAGGTCACATAAATCTCCACTACTTGAAATATATATATATATATATATATATATATATATATATATATATATATATATATATATATATATATATATATATATATATATATATATATATATATATATATATATATATATATATATATGTATATGTATGAAGGTGGGCCGACCTGCAAGTGGAGCTACACTTCCCAGCTACGAAATTGTGCGATGGCATGGAAAGAAAATTGGGTGGGCAAGGCCCAAAATTGTAAGAGCACCAACACGTAGGATATGGAAATTTGGGTTTTTAGAACCACAGTTTGACAAAGGCCTCTTGGCAGGGTATAACCCCAGGAACAGTTTAAAAGTATCACAATATTAGCATACTTAGGATTGATGAGGACCCCTTTGCACCATCCACTGTCGGGATGATTGTCGGCTGCTGGACTTGCCCTCCTGAAGGACTTGAGAGTGAGATGTGTCACGACGTACATGTAAGATTGCATGTAGGTCTGATCTTTCTCCTTTCCAAAGAACCTTTGGGGGAATGGGTATGAATTTGGCAATGGAGATAGTAGAATATTGGAGACAAGATGTAGCAACAAATTGTAAAAACGGGGGGGGGGGGGCTAGGATAGAGCACATGAGGGAAAAATACGGATGGGTGCGCCCGAGTAGGGCCAACCTCGAGCTCTTGCTCTCCCGGCACCACCACCACTGCCCTAGGTATGTGCACACCAGGGACTGGCTGACCATGTTGGTCAGACCTGGTGTTGGATGGCATTACCTGGTTTACCTTTTTCATGCTGTCTGCTGTTTGCCTTGCTGTTTTGCTTTGTCTCGCCATCCCCGGGACCATCAATGCATCACTCACCTTGCTGGATCACCTGTTCTGCATCCAATGCTTCACTCACCTTGCTGGATCACCTGCTCTGTGTCCAGTGCATCACTCACCTCACTTCACCATTTGCTCCGTGGCCTGTGTTCCACCCCCACCTGTTCTGTGGACTGCCACTCACTGCAGCCTCATACCAGGTGACACCGTTCCAATTATTATGGTGGTTTTGTTTTGTTTTCTTTTGTTTGAACTGCATTTACAGCAGCAGCATGCCACCACACTTATGGACTGTCCCTTTGTTGCAGCCTCATACCAGCGTCATACCAGCCACATGCCACTTTGCTTCACTTCTTTTTCCACAAATTACCATGACTATGAACTGCACAAACGCAGCTCAGTGGAGGAAGTGGCTCGGTTCTTGTTGCTGCTTCCTTTGATCATTTTTATTTTGAAAGCCACAACATTTATGGCCTGTATGCCGGTTTGTTTTGTTAGGTGTGCTGGTGAAGAGCATGAAGGTGGCAAGAAGTCAACAGGTGTTCCCCCATCCACAATTTTCCTTTTGAATTTCTGTAGGTCCTGGGTCAGAAATTGTATATAGTTGTATAGTTGTGTAGATTATTAAAGCTCACCGGTTATATGTTTTAGTTTCAAAAATTCCGGCAATTTTGGTGCAGCATAAGGTTGTTTGTGTGAGTCATTTAGATAGTTCTTAAAGCATCAGGTGGGACATATCTAGCTTAAATTTTCGTACACACAAAAGGTTAGAGTTAAAACATACTAGGTTGGGGGTAACTTCACCTGCATGTCACACGGTAATGCTAACTTTTAATGGCAATGATGTAACTTTTAACCGACGTCTCCAGCTGCTGGACGACTCGGGGCGAGTCTGGGATAGGGAAGGGGGGTAGTGTTACGGATTTCAGAATCGGATCCGACTCATGCATACACACATCCAGGTCCTCAGACAGTTATTTCCCTAAATGCATGTCCAAGATAGACCCATCCCCATTTCTGGTGGGATTCTAACTTTGATGCATTGAGAAGGGTAAAGAATAGATTCCCTTTCTTATGGGATGGCCTTTTTCAACTTACGACAGACACATTCATGCACGTGAGATAGCCGTGAGCCCAAAGGAGGCTCACCCACCTCTTTCCATCGACGTTTGACATGCCATTCAGCAGCTTTATGGACGCTAACTGGCTCTTTTTCATATCAGAATGAACATTGAGGTGATCATTGTTGTTGACATTTTATGAGCGCTTCACGTTTTTGCTCGGTAATTCTGGCAAATGGCTGCTTTCTGCCGTTCGTCCAGCACCACAAACATGGCATCGTAGACAAGGAATGATCGCGGGATGGGCGGGTTGTCGCGTGCAACGATGCGCCATTAGGCAATGTGAATTTGGCTAAAGTCTGCTTGAGGCTCCGCCCTGATGGGCCGCCTATAGAAAGGATGAGAGGACCGTTGTTTTCAGTCAGTTGGCGACAGCCAGTTGGCGATAGGTGGTGGTGGTTCTTACAGCTTGGAGAGTTTTGCGACAGTTTGTGTCAGTTGGTGACAGCTGGGTGATGGCTATTTTCAGTTCCAGTCAGACGGTTGCTTCGTCAATTCCAGACAGTTGGTGAGCTGACAACAGTTCAGTTTGTGACAGTTGGTGATGGCCTTGCAGCCTTACAGTTTCTCACAGCTCCTAACAGCTGTCCATCGGCTGTGGCTCCTTGTGGGTCCTGATGGTGGGTGACATTCGGACCGTTAATGCTTGTTCTGCTCGAGACCGGCTCTTGGCGTACCTGATTCTTGGCGTCCCTGGTACCTGGGGGTGACCACGTGGCGTCGATTGGCATTCAAGCCTGTTTACGAGTGGGTGCACAGCAGGGCAGGGCGCTGGCAATGGACCAAGGCACGCTCACACATTTTAGGACATTTTATTTGACGTCCGACGACTTGTATTTGGTGAGCGAGACTGGATTTCTCTTCCCCCCTGAATGATCTGCTGGGTACCCTTGTCTCATGTTTAATTGATAAGTAAGGCTTGGTGACAGGCATCTGCTCTTTCTCTTTTTCTATCAATACCTGATTAATTCCTTATTTGCTTGCGATTACTTTGATTCATTTGAATTTACTTATTTTCACCACAAGGAAATAAAAAGTTCTTTTTATTTATGGTTTTTCCTTATTAATAAATTCCTTGTTGACCTTCCAACCTGTCCATGCTTGTCCGTTCCTTCCATTGATCCAGCAATGTCCGAACCTCCAAAGACTGGGAGGTAATTACCAAACTAATTCACCTGTCAGAGTCGGTACGCACCAGCGATTAAACGCTCGGCCACCCTAATTAAGATCTAGATCTAAGATCTAATCACACTCCCCGTTCAGGAAGCCACATGACCTCGAGTTAAACGGCACAATTAGACGGTGGACACTGGAACTCGTGGTTAAATGTTTGGCGTTCATGGTTCTAAAGCAACCCACCATATCACGAAGTTAATTGTAAGCGGTGGCCCCAGGTCCGGCTTTTCCGAGGACAAACGGGTATTTTCCCCCTCATAATACACTCGGTACCATGGCCGTAACTATATATATATATATATATATATATATATATATATATATATATATATATATATAGAGAGAGAGAGAGAGAGAGAGGAATAAGGAGGACAGAAAGGGTGGTGAAGCGAGGAGGGGGGAGGGGAAAGGAGAGTGAGTGAGGAATAAGGAGGACAGAAAGGGTGGTGAAGCGAGGAGGGGGAGGGGAAAGGAGAGTGAGTAAGGGTTGGCAGATAAGGGAGAGAAGGGGGAGCGAGGAGGAGCAGGGGGGAGCTTTGAGGGGAGAGTGTGGAGGAGAGGGGGAGCAATAAAGTGGGGTGGGAAGAGTGATGCTTCACCGTGTGTGGCTATACACTCCGGGAGGTAAGGGGTGCGAGGAAGGGGAAAGGGTGTATTGTGGATTTAGTATTGGGACTTCAAGGAAAGTGTGGGAGTGGGGGTTCCACTAGCAATTGGGAGGGGATTTGAGGGGAAGCTGGGGGGGGGGGAGGAAAGGATAGTCCCACCTGCCGGCATTAGTACAGGATTGAACAAAATGGTGTACTCCGCGCTTGCCTGCTCTTCACCCTAACATGGTGTATGCCCTCCCTGGCACTCCCACCCCCCTTCCTCGATACCTACATGGCATTTTGGTGTCCTGCGTCCTGCTGCTCAGGCACCCGAGCCAATTGAACACTAACTAAGCACTGCACTGGCACGCCAGGCCCCTCTCCTCGGGTACCTGTGTCCACTAATACACTACTGGCCCCCTGGACCTACCTTTGGCATCACCTGGCCGACGAGCCCCCAGTGCCTGGGGTGCCTGCTTCATCAGAACACTTCGCTCACGAGCCACACCCCCAGCCAGTCCATTATCTCCTGCACCTCACAAAAAAATTTTTTTTTCAACTTTCTACGATCAGCACCAACCGCATAACAACATCCAAATGTAAATTTACCTAATCCCCCTCCCTAACTTTAAACTAACCCCCGGTTTCCTTGGGTGGGATCCACTCCACCCAATCAATCCTTCACACCATGCATTCCGTTACTCACGCTCATACCGGCCATTGCCTGCCTTACACTCATAAGTCATCAACCACACACAAACACATTTCCACTCACCAACACAGCATCACCTAACTAATTTCCACGAACAAACTCGTGCACCGTCGTCTTCCCTTGTACTACGCACGCTCCCATTTAATTCGATACTCCATACCACTCTACGTCCCCACTCCGTGTTCATTGTGTTCACCCAAACAGTCCCTATTGTCACTCTCGATCCGTAAATTTATCCTTGCCCTCTCTCATGGTCACTGATTCGGTACCCACATTGAGACTACCATCACCGGCACCCCCATGTGGGCCAAACAATGCCATCCCCCTTCAGCAAGTGCTCCTGAGCCCCCTGTGTGGGGTGGTTTCACCACTGCGCTCCACATATGGGCATGACTGTCGCTGTCTCTTACCCCGACTAGAATGAGCCCTCTTCGTCCACAGAGGTGTTCAGCCATATGTCTGTCGCAAACCAATGTGTTTTTGATTTTTTTCTCACTGGACATTTGGGTTTTCCCACGGGGAACCAATCCGTGCTCGCCACGCCCACTATTCATGCTGGGCGTGCTGTGCATATTGTACCACTGGTTCCCGTGAAAAAATAATTTACAGCCAAATTCCTTTTGTTTCGCCGTTCGTGCTCCAGTGATTTATCTCTCACAGAGCGTTTACACGCCGGCCCCTCAGCATTTCCTACTGAACCAAGCAATTGTCCGTGCTTGGGCGGTTTGTGAGGCACGGATCGTGCACACTCCTGGACGTGCCCTCGCGGGGCCGGTGTGGATCCCAAATCCATGATGATTTTCCCATTCTTGAGACCAGAACACAGCTGCATTTGAAATTTGTTGCTCGTGGAGAGCTCACTGCTCCCGTCCCGTATGTGTCAGTGCATGTCCTGTGCCCTTACATTCTCTCATCCACTCCACACGACTTGTTCCTGGCACGCACTCCATCACGCTTGCTCTCTGCACACGACGCACGCACACTCATCACTCCAAGAAACCCCGGGTCCTTTCTTCCACCCAAGCTCGACCAACACCCAATCGCATCATGCACGTGCCGGTCTCGCCATGACTCACCTTCACTGGACTCACCTCCTCCCGGATCATCTCAAGGACCTGTGTATCCTCTTCGCTTGATCTTTGAGCACTTTGTCACGCTGCAAATATATCACCTTCATGCATTCTTCCGTCTTCTCCTTTACTCCACCACCTGTTTCTACCTGTTTTGCTTTAATTTCAATATCCTCGATTTTTACCTATTTTACCTTCATAAATTGCCGATGTGCCCCTCTAACGTCACCTTCATTGTTTCTATTTGTGTTTTCAATTCTTGTTCCTTTTTCCCCATTGTCTGTCACCTCCTCTACTCTCTTCGTCAGTCCCTCGTGAACCATTTTACATTCTTTTTTAATTGCAGTTGTTGTTCTTCTTTCAGCTGCTACCGTTAGTGGTTGCCACAGCGGATCATCCGTTATGATCCGCATACTGATTTGGCACAGGTTTTATGCCAGATGCCCTTCCTGACGCAACCCTAGTCGCCTCTTACGACACAGGGAATAAGGATTGGGTTTCGCCATGATTCCGGGCTGCCCTGCACCCTCTCATAGCGCGGCCCAGCGCAGAGCACCCGTCATCAAGCGATCCTCCAACCCAAGCCTCCGAGTAGCCGGATTACAGGTGCACGCCACTACGCCCGGTTCTTTTTTTTATTGCAGTCATCTCTCTTGTTGTTTCCTTATGGGCGGCTCTTAATTCCTTTATCGGCCCCTGTGTTATTCTCCATTTGTTTCTTCAATTAATTCTGTTATCGTTAGTCCTTCTTCCTCTTTCGTTATGTTTCCAATCTCTCCCATCAGTCTGGCCTCGCTCTCCCTCATCTCTTCCTGGAAACCGATCCCACACTCCCTTACCTCCTCCCGTACCGCCGCCATTTCTCTGCCCATTGCTTCACTCATCTCCCTTTTTATTTCATCACCCATCACATCCATTTTTCTGCTCATCACGTCCATTCTGCTGTTGTTTTCTTCACTCATCCTGTCCTTTCTGCTTCTGTTGTTTTGGTCCATCGTTTTTATTTGTGCCTTGTTTTTTTTGCTCATCATAGTTATTTGTGCCATTAATTGCCTCATGAATAACATCGTGTCGTTCTCGGGCTGCACTGGCTGTGATAACCCGCCGTTCTGCGCTGTCGGCGCTGCATTTTCCTGAGGCCGAGGGAAGAAATTATTTTCCATCTCTCCCATTGCTTCTTCTTCACCCTCCATTGTGACTTCATGCGGGTCTTGGATCAATTCTGTATCCATATTTACATCGTCCACATGGACCACCAGGACCTGCCTGCACCATTGTCTGCACCAATAAATTTTTACTAAAATTTAGTCTAACAGCTCTGAATTTTGAGGTGCATGAAGTGCACCACCCGTCAACTACGTGGCACCAATTTAATGATCAAGGGGGTTCAAAAAATACCACTCCTGACACCATTTGTTACGGCCACGGGTACCGAGTGTATTATGAGGGGGTTAATCCCCGGTTCTCCTCAGAAGAGCCGGACCTGGGGCCATCGCTTACAATTAACTTTGTGATACGGTGAGTTGCTTTAGAACCACGAACACCAATCGGTTAACTACGGGTTCCAGTGTCCACCGACTAATTTTGCTGTTTAATTAGATGTCACATGGCTTCCTGAATGGGGAGCGTGCCCTCGGCAAAGCACCAATCTTATCTTGATTAGAACTTAAGTAGGGTGGCCAAGCGTTTAAACGCTGGTGCGTGCTGACTCTGACAGGTCAATTAGTTTGGTAATTACCTCCCACTCTATCGAGGTTTGGACAATGCAGGCTCAATGGAAGGAAGGGACAAGCATGGAGAGGTTGAAACATCAACAAGAAATTTGTTAATAAGAATAGGTAACAAAATTTTTTCCTTGTGAAAATAAGTAAATTCAAATCAATCAAAATAATCGCAAGCAAACAAAGAATTAATCAGGCATTGATAGAAAAAGAGACAAAGAGCAGATGTCTATCACTATGTCTTACTTAACAATTAAACACGAGACAAGGGTACCCAGCAGATCATTGAGGGGGGAGCGAAATCCAGTCGAGCTCACCAAATAGCAGTCATCGGACGTCAAATAAAACGTCCTGAAAAGTGTGAGCGTGCCTTGTCCGTTGCCAGCACCCTGCCTTGCTGTGCACCCACTTGCATACAGGCTTGAACTCCAATCGACATCACGTCGTCACCCCCAGGAACCAGGGATGCCATAAATCAGGTATGCCAAGAGCATGTCTCGAGAAGAACCAGCATTAATGTTCTGAGCGTCACCCACCGTCAGGAGTCACCAGGATCCACAACCGATGGACAGCTGTTAGAGCTGTGAGAAACTGAGGCACTGTGAGAATCTGTAAGGCTGCAAGGCCGTCACCAACTGTCACAAACTCAACTGTCACCAGCTCACCAACCGTCTGACTGGAACTGACGAAGCAACCATTTGACTGGAACTGAAAATAGCCGTCACCCAGCTGTCACCAACTGTCACAAACTGTCGCAAAACTCTCCAAGCTGTAAGAACCGCCACCAGCTATTGCCAACTGGCTGTCACCAACTGACTGAAAACAACGATCCTCTCGTCCTTTCTAGAGGTGGCCCGTCTGAGCAGAGCCTCAAGCAGACTTCAGCCAAATCCACCTTGCCTATTGACGCAACGTTGCACGTGATAAACCGCCCGTCCCGCGATCATTACTGGCCTACGATGCCATGTTTATGGTGCTGGACGAACGGCAGAAAGCAGCCATTTGCCAGAATTACTGAGTGAAAACGTAAAGCGCTCATAAAACGTCAACGACAATTATTACCTCAATGTTCAGCCCGATAAGAAAAAGAGCCAGTTAGCATCAATAGAGCTGCTGAACAGAGTGTCAAATGTCAATGGAAAAGGGTAGATGTCAACGTCGATGGGAAGAGGTGGGTGAGCCTCTGTTGGGCTAACAGCTATCTCACGTGCATGAATGTGTATGTCGTAAGGAGAAAAAGGCCATCCCATAAGAAAGGGAATCTATTCTTTACCCTTCTCAATTAATCAAAGTTAGAATGTCACCAGACATGGGGATGGGTCTATCTTGGACATGCATATTGGGAAATAACTGTCTGAGGTCCTAAATGTTTGCATGTATTTGTTGGATCCGATTCTGAAATCTCTCTCTCTCTCTCTCTCTCTCTCTCTCTCTCTCTCTCTCTCTCTCTCTCTCTCTCTCTCTCTCTCTCTCTCTCTCTCTCTCTCTCTCTCTCTGTCTCTCTGTCTCTCTGTCTCTCTGTCTCTCTGTCTCTCTGTCTCTCTGTCTCTCTGTCTCTCTGTCTCTCTGTCTCTCTGTCTCTCTGTCTCTCTGTCTCTCTGTCTCTCTGTCTCTCTGTCTCACTTCTCTCCCGTCTTTCTTTCTTTGCCTCTCTTCGTTTTCCCATCAGTGAAGTAACGCGTGGTATTTGCTTGTCTCTCCTGTAAGAGAACCATTGTCTATGTGGCTGTCTATTTGTGTCCCAATTTTTCTCAGAGATGGCTGAACAGATCTTCGACGAACTTTCAGAGGTTCATCAGTGAGTGCTGGTGAGTGCTCTCGGCAAAAAAAAAAAATGATAATAAAAACTATTCCATTTTTTGGTATTTTTTTTCCATCGCTCTGTCATGCTGAAGTGTAATTGATTAATGACAGTTATATTCAAGTACACATATACGTACAAGTAAATGCAAAACAATTGCCGGACATTTGAATTCTAATATACCTCTTCCGGAAGCGGTCAAAGTTGGTGGTACATCTTCTTCTTCTTCTTCTTCCTGAACATCATCATATTTATAGATCAGGGGCAAACTTAACCCAGAAACATCAACGGCACATTCACTTGCATTCAGTCAACGAATAATATCTAATTCCACTTTTAAGGTAAGACTTTTACAATGCCTCTGAGCCATTTAATGTGACCTTTTACATACAGTTGCTGGAAAGGCTTTGGCACTACAGAGCAATTTAAAAAACAAAATGAAAAAAGATCCAACTATATTTAAAAAACAAAATAAAAAAGATCCAACTTTATTGAAAAAACAAAATAAAAAAGATCCAACTTTATTTAAAAAACAAAATAAAAAAGATCCAACTTTATTTAAAAAACAAAATAAAAAAAGATCCAACTTTATTTAAAAAACAGTAAAAAAAGATCCAACTTTATTTAAAAAACAAAATAAAAAAGATCCAACTTTATTTAAAAAACAAAATAAAAAAGATCCAACTCTATTTAAAAAACAAAATAAAAAAGATGCAACTTTATTTAAAAAACAAAATAAAAAAAGATCCAACTCTATTTAAAAAACAAAATGTAAAAAGATCCAACTTTATTTGAAAAACAAAATAAAAAAAGATCCAACTTTATTTTAAAAACAAAGTAAAAAAAGATCCAACTTTATTTAAAAAACAAAATAAAAAAGATCCAACTCTATTAAAAAAAACAAAATAAAAAAGATGCAACTTTATTTTAAACACAAAATAAAAAAAGATCCAACTTTATTTAAAAAACAAAATAAAAAAACATCAACTCTATTTAAAAAACAAAATATAAAAAGATCCAATTTTATTTAAAAAGTAAAAAAAAGATCCAACTTTATTTTAAAAACAAAGTAAAAAAAAGATCCAACTTTATTTAAAAAACAAAATAAAAAAGATCCAACTTTATTTAAAAAACAAAATAAAAAAAGATCCAACTTTATTTCAAAAACAAAATAAAAAAAGATCCAACTTTATTTAAAAAAACAAAATAAAAAAAGATCCAACTTTATTTAAAAAAATAAAAATAAAAAAACATCCAACTTTATTTAAAAAACAAAATAAAAAAGGATCCAACTTTATTGAAAAAACAAAATAAAAAAAGATCCAACTTTATTTAAAAAATGTTTTTGCCGAAAACACTCCCTGACACTCATTGATGAACCTCTGATTGAAGAAGATATGTTTGGCCAACTCTGAGAAAAATGGTGACGCGTGTGTGTGCGTGTGCTCACACACACACACACACACACACACACACACACACACACACACACACACACACACACACACACACACACACACACACACACACACACACACACACACACACACACACACAAACATCTCCCTTATTGTATCGACAGAAATGAAGAGTTTGTTGATATCCTTGACAATGATTGATGTCATGACATTTATAATGATTACTAAAGGGTTCATTGATATGCTCCTGATGGGTTAGTTCTGAATTATTTTTCAGCGGTGAAGCCGCTTCAATATTTGGTGTGTCCTTCCTTCCATCCATCCGTCCGTCATTCTATCCGTCCATAAAAAAATGAAGAAAAAGAACCTTTCTAACCCACCGTGTTTAATCCGAAAGCGTTTTAAAGTGTAATTCTAGACGGTTCTAAAGGGTAATTCTCATGGGTTCCAAAGGGTAATTTGACAAGGTTCTAAAGGGTCATTCTAATGGGCTTCATTCGTTTCTAGGCTTTGCCTATTTCATATTAAAAATGCCAAACTGGACTGCTTCCTTCGGACACGGGTACGATTCTGTTTTTTTTTTAATGGATCACTCTGACTTGAGTAACTTTTCATATAAACAGTGGTCTTAAGGAAGGCGAAGAGAGGAGGTGAGGAATGTTCCAATAAATTGAAACACCTGTGAATTAATTCCATTGGGCCCAATGGAAAAAGGAAACATATTCAAGGTCAACGGAACCTGTTCATCCTTATCTGGTGGAAATGTTCCAGGGACAGTGAAATATTTGTCAGGAAAGAAGGGGTCAAAGATGTCGCAGGAAAGACTGGTGGTGAGCGTACGTCATGAAGTTGAAGCTCAGTCCTTTAGTGTTGCCTCGAATTACACCTAGGATATATTTTATATAGAAATATGAAGTTTCATATAAATTAAGAACATGAGTAGAGTGGTCGTAAGCAAGTAAATGAAGGAGAGTTCAAATAGATCTCTTGGGGGTATGGAGTTTGATGGGACAATGTGGTGAGAGTTGCCTGATTGAAAAGCTGAAGGGAAGAATAAAATTAGATAAACACAGGAAGGTTGTTTTTTTTTTTCAGAAAGAGGGGCACGATGGGTTGAGTGGAGAAGTTATACTCGAGGAGACGGGGCAGGAGTGGAAAGGTTAAGTAATATTGATAATCCTATGGTGCTGGAGGGGAAGGATGATAGAGAGCAGGAGATGACCATTTATGATGAAATTGCTTCATTCATGAATCCTCCAAATTGTGATGAAAATGAATGATGTGATCGGTATTTAAGAAACCTCATTAATACCTTACATGTAGGTATGCTTCTGACGGACATGGCAGTGAACTCATTCATTGGAAAAACTGAATGTAACAACTAATGGTTAGACCATTTGACCACATAATCTCATCCCATTGATAAACTTCCACCTTGTTTTTGCTTCAAGCCTCACAACATGCATGATGTGAACGTTTTCTTCTGTAAACCGAATAACCATAAAAATGTAAGTGGAGTGTCGGTGATATGTTGAAGGGGAAACACATGTTTCATCTATTGTAGGTTCAGGTGTTTTGAGAAAGTGTAACAGGTTTTTTCCTCAACAGTGAGTGGAAAGATCATGATTCACTGAGACCTTTCTGGTGATCTATCTCTATCTCTATCTCTATCTCTATCTCTATCTCTATCTCTATCTCTATCTCTATCTCTATCTCTATCTCTATCTCTATCTCTATCTCTCTCCTTTTCTTCCCTCTTGTGGTGTTCCTTCTAAAGGCAGGTTAGATGTTGCCAGAGCAGCCCAACTGCGAGGATCAGACTTGCTGGTTTGCTCTTGCCTTCCCAGCAGTGGTCAGGTAGCTCTGCGACATTATAACCTATCAGTCTATGTTAGGGACTGTGAATGGACTCAATACTTTGTACAACATTGGGAAATGAAGGATAAACGAGGAAGTGGGTTTATCAGGGAGAATTATCTTTCCATAAATAATTATCTCCACCACCGAATGTGAAGGAGGTTATGTTTTCACCCCTTTCTCTCTGTTCATTAGATGCAAAATTGAAGATTTTTCAAGTATATTGGTCAGTCGATTTTGTTATTCTGTCTGTCGATCCATTTGTCTGTTTCTCTGTTTGTCTGTCTGTCTGTTTCTCGCCTAGGGGTCACAATTTTAAACCGATCTTCACGAAACTTCACCACATGGTAGAGTTTGTCATAAGGAAGAAGCTTTTTTGTTTTTGAGGTCAAAAGGTCGACATAGGCCAAAGGTCAACAACTTAGGTGAGATTTCTAAAATCCTCAATTTTCATCCGATTGACTTGAAATTTGAAGAGGATTTATATTTCAGGTCCCTAAATTCAACCAGCCAATTAGTTTTGAGGTCAACAAAGACGAAATGGTCAACATTGTCCCAAGGTCAACAACTAAAGAGGTGTTTCTAAAATCCTCAATTTTCATCTGATTGACTTGAAATTTGAAGAGGATATATATTTCAGGTCCCTGAATTCAACGAGCGAATTATTTTTGAGATCAACATGGACCAAAACGTCAACATATGCCAAAAGTCAACAACTAAGGTGGTATTTCTAAAATACTCAATTTTCATCCAATTGACTTGAAATTTGAAGAGGATATATAATTCAGGTCACTGAATTCAACCAGCCTATTCGTTTTGACGTCAACAAAGATGAAATGGTCAACATCGTCCCAAGGTCAACAACTAAGGTGGTATTTCTGAAATCCTCAATTTTCATCTGATTGACTTGAAATTTGAAGAGGATTTTCAAATCAGGGAATTTAATTCAACCTCCAAGTATTTTTCAGGTACACATCAGCTAAAATATCAACTTAGGCCGAATTTCTAAAATTGTCAATTTTCATCCGATTCTCTTGAAAGTTGAAGAGGATTTACATATTTTGTCATTGAATTCAACCTCCATTTGTTTTATGGAATTTGCAAGTGTCGTGCCCTGCATGATGTCTTATTCTTATTTGTCTGTTTGTTTATTATCTTGCCAAAACGAAGTTTTTGCAAGATGTTAGTCAGCTTGTATGGTTTTTTTTTTGTCTGTAATCACGTATAAAAATTCTGCAGAGCACAGTTATCATTGGAAATTTTTGTAACTTCGCATATCAGAGGCCTATAGAGGTCCCTTTCAGCGCATAAAATTTTGAAGGTCAAGATCAAAGGTCAAGGTCACTTTGTCGCAAATCAGGGGAGTCGACGAAACCCTTATTTTTTGAGTAATTTTGATCTAATCGTCTTCAAACTTCATGGGAATATAGCTCATGGTCTGGCGCTCAGCTGATTAATTTTTGGTGGCGATCGGCCTTGACCTTCATATGGTTTTTTTGTTTGTTTGTTTTTTTTGTTTGTTTGTTTTTTTGTTTGTTTGTTTTTTTGTCTGTAATCATGTATAAATCACTCTGCAGAGCACAGTTATCATTGAAAATTTTTGTAACTTCGCATATCAGAGGCCTATAGAGGTCCCTTTCAGCGCATAAAAATTTGAAGGTTAAGGTCAAAGGTCAAGGTCACTTTGTCGCAAATCGGGGGAGTCGACGAAACCCTTATTTTTTGAGTAATTTTGATCGGATCGTCTTCAAACTTTATGGGGATGTAGTATATGGTCTGGCGCTCAGCTGATTAATTTTTGGTGGCGATTGGCCTTGACCTTCATGGTTAGCGCCAAAGGTCAAACATATTTGACCCCAAGGTCAAATTTTCAAGTTTTAGGAACCATATCGTGTAGTACCTCAAATTGAACACCTCGATGAGTGCTTTCTAGATATGTCAAGCTTGAGACATTATGACGTCATTTGGTGACGTTATGAGGCAAACTCATATTTTTCATGGTTACTCTGTAGAACGATTCTCATCGGAATCTCTCGTAGGCAGATATTCCTCAAGGAGTCGCTCCTGGTGGATAGCAGCTCTGTTCACCTCAGTGTGACCTTAAATAAGTCACACGTGGTCACCTTTTGGCAAGTTATGGGTCACCCTGCGGGTGACATTGGTTTATTTGTCTGTTCATTTGTTTGTGTGCAGGATATCTTAAAAAGTTGTGGACGGATCCAGATGATATTAGGTGGGCCAGTTGGGTGTGTTACAGGGACGAACTGGTTAGATCTTGGTGAAGATCCAGGTCTGGATCTAACGACTAGAATTTTTAAAGTGATTCTTCACCATTGAGAGATAGGGCCAAAAATGATATATAGCACGATATCTAAAAAAATTGGAGACGGATTCGGTTGAAACTTGGTGGAAACGTCAGGTGTTTGTGACAATGAAGAATTGATTCAAATTTGGTGAAGATTCGATTCCGGATCCGGATCCAATATTTTTTTTTCGTGATTCTTCATCAATGAGAGACAAGGCTAAACTAATATATAGCACAATATTTCAAAAAGTTGTGGACGGATTTGGATGAACCGTGGTGGACGTGTTCGTTGTTTGACCATGACAAATTGATTCGATGTTGGTGAAGATCCGAATCCAGATCTGGATCGGATAATTATTTAATTTTTAAAGTGGCTCTTCACCATTGAGAAATTGAGCCAAAACGATATATAGCAAGATGTTTCAAAAATGTATTGGGCCCGATATGTTCTCGTGGATCAGGCATTGCATGTTGGTTTGCCCTCTATTGAGTGCCCTTCTACTTCATTCTGAGCTGGGCCATCGAGGTGAAAATATTTTACACAATCAATCTTATCCCACAACTTCACAGAGAAAATGCCAATTTCCTCATTTCATCAGAAAACTATCATTGCTGCTTTAACAAGGAAAAGTGGATTGTACAAAAGAGCAAGGAAACATATCTTTGCCAGCATGTTTTTGTTTATGACGTCACAGGCATCACTTTTCATCTGTTTGTGTAGGTTTCTATCATCTGCCTTTGGACAGAACTCTTTGATCTTCTCGAAAATTTCATGTCCTGCCATTCTCATTCTTGCAATGCATTATAATAGACTGTTGCCGATGGAAACAGAACTCAAAACGAAACATCCAACGCCATTGTGTGATTGATAATGAACAGAGAGACTTGGTGCATACACCCTGTACACATGTCATCACATTGTGAGTAGATATCGATTCATCGATTCAATCACGTGATCACAGCACAACTTGAGATGAGAGACTGTGTACGAAACTGAATGTACAAAACTTTTCGTAGCAGCACAAGCAACGAGCGAAGCGAAATCCATGAGCTGAACCGTGCTGTCATTACAGATATGAAGTGTACATGACATCCATCAGCAAAGTTTAACTTATCGCACATGTGACTTCGAGTTCCCAGGAGGCACCTGTGTTGTGGGCATCTTTAGTGAGTGGCCCCATAGAAACAGTGTATTAATTTGTACTTCAGGTCTTTAACAAAGAAACATGTTTGTGGTGGCCTCTGTAACAGGTGTCCAGGATATCCCACGGTGAGATGGCCAAAAGAGTTAAAATTGCACGTCACAATGTCAGATTCATTTAAGCCCTTCTATCCCCATGGACGACAGGATGGTGCAGAGATGGTGCACTTAAATATGAATTGTCTAGTCTGGGTTGGACTTCCAACATGGCAATAACCTGTCAGCTTCGTGTTTCTCAGGCAGGGTATTGCATCACAAAGTGCTCCATCCCTCGGATGCACGTTAAGCCGGCAGTCCCATCTGTGAGCAATAGTTGGACGTTAAAGATCGCACGGTGTCCTTCATGAAGAGTAGGCGAGTTGTCACCGGAATCATGAACAAAGTGAACTAGAAGGGCAGTCGATAGAGCGCAAGCTTCCGCCACATAAAACCTGATCCAAGAGAACATATCGGGCTCAATACATATTTGAAATATCATGCTATATGTCGTTTTTGGCCCCATCTCTCAATGGTGAAGAATCAATTGAAAAATGTATAAATTAAATAATTCTCATATACAGATCCGGAATCGGATCTTCACCGAAATGGAACCATTTCATCCTTGTCACGCATCCAACCTGTCCGCCAAATTTCATCCGGATCCGTCAACAACTTTTTGAGATATCCTGCACACAAACAAACAAAAAAACGACCAACAAAATTGCCAAAATCCGAAGGATTCTGGCAATTAACAAACAAACAGACAGAAAGGGGTGAAACATAACCTCCTTCACCTTCGGTGGCGGAGGTAAAAGATACATTCAGTAATAATTATTTTGATTGCCTACCCTCCCCAACAAATATTTCAATTGATTCCAATGAATCCAATCGTCACAAACATCAAAACTCAAGCACGAAGTTGAACCGAATGGAAAATGTGAGCAAATGGAAAAGGAAAATCTCTCTGGGTTGATAAAAACAAGGATGATAAACCAGGACTGGATTGAAAAGGAAACCTCTCGGTGGAAAACAAAGATAAAGTTATCATTATTTTTTTCGCGTCTTCACCTCGATCCGTCATAATTTAAAAAACACGGAGAGGAATTGACCTTGCATTTAAGTTCTATACGATTGAATGTCATTGTTCCTCATTGAAAGTGAAAGATATTGGTGGGAGGTACATGACCTTCCTGATGGTGACCCGAGTTAACTTTCAGGAGCTGGCACGAGTTAAACCTTCCTGGCTTCCATTACGTCTCTGTCTGCTGAAAACAAAGGAAACTTTCAATGTTAACAAAACGCTCCTTGGAGATTTCGTTCCATTTGTTATTCACTCTGTTTGAGGCTCCTCCATAGATAATCCTTTACCACCTTAATGAGTGATTCACGTTTCAAGGCATAATTAATAAGATGACTCGATGTTCAAATATATGTATATATATATATATATATATATATATATATATATATATATATATATATATATATATATATATATATATATAAAGTTGTTACGGATCTGGAAACCATGTGCATACAACATACAGGTGTCCCAAAAGTCAGTTATCCCGTTAAGTACATGTGAGACAGGTCCCTTCCTTTTATCTAGTGGGAGAGTCGAATATGTGCGTTGTGATGTTTTTTTATAGTTTGATTATTAAATCTCACCACCTGCCCATCACACTCCATCTCCACCGTTGGCTGCTCATACCTTGACTTTCCGAGAGGGGGGCCTCGCGGTCCCAGTCCTCGGCTTCCACGAACATTCCACACGCAATTGTGGCTTCACCACCATTGACCTTCCTCAAACACGCGTAGAGGGGAAGGGCGGCTTTCTGCAGGCATGGCCGAAACCCCACCCAGGAAGGCTGTGCCCATAGGATCCTGGCCAATTAGAGGCGAACAGCGAGGTGTGCTGACCAAGGGTCCTTCCCACTGAGGGCGGTCCATAAATTCCAGAGCACTCTCTGAGGCGTGATTGGTGGGTTGCACGAGAGTTCTGAGAGGTTCTTAAGGGTTTTTGCTGTCACGAGTGTTGAGCAGAGGGCCATCGAGGCGGCGAACGTGTCTCTGCTGGCCCTCTGCAAGGAAGGACAGAGCGACCCTGACCCCCCTCCATGGACCCCAATTATTCACCATTCGAACTCCGCCACGAGACTCGAGTCCCCCACGTGCGACTGGGGATCGGACCAACGACCTTTGTCAGGTGCCACACCGTGGAGCATGCCCTCCCTCCAACGGTCAGGTACCCACCGAACTCTGACCCCCAGCTTGTCTCTTTCCTTGGCTGCGAGGGTCCAATAAAGACTCTGGGTTTTCTTTTCATTTGTGTGTGTGTCTGCGTGTGGGCCCGTCTTCAAGTAGAACTGAATAAGTGTTTTTGGATCATTGTAAATACTTCCTGCATATTCACGTTAAGTCTCGCTTCTCTTGTCTTTTATTTTCTGTAAATAAATTATTAGAAATGTTCCCAGCTCGTTTCCGTCCTTTCTTTATTTGGTCCAGCATGGTCCGGGTCTGAGTTCAGACGGGGTTTCATCCCCGGTAATTGGTACATCGTAGACGGAACGTCCTGGGCAGGCCCGCTCGACTGCATCGGAGCCAGAGTTGGTAGGTTGAAGTTGATACTCTACCATAGCTGGTAGAGTGATCCGGTTCGGCCAGACGTTCCAAGGGCGTGAATCCCTGGTAGCCAACACTTCATGGTTACTTAGGTATATTGAATCTGGACAATTAACCCTCTGCCACGTGGTCGAGATATTGGTGTTTCATGGTCTATTAATCGACCCGCCGGCTTTAGAGTTATCCCACCTAACCGTCGGTCTCGCCACCTACCCCCGGCCCACAACAATATATCTGTAGATATATATATATATATATATATATATATATATCTGTAGATATATATATATATATATATCTGTAGATATATATATATATATATATATATATATATATATATATATATATATACATATACGTATGTATATGATCTCACCATCTGCTGTTTCTCAACACGCTTGTTTCCGTTTTAAGCTACTCATACATTATGAGTCAAACCCCCTAATCTGCTCACTGGCTTCAGACATTCGCCATTGTGTCCCACCCCTGTGTTTTACAACAACCTGTCCGGACATATTCCAGTCCATGACGCTTCCTTGATGGTCTGTAAAAGCTTTAATTGTATTTCACTTTTAAAGGTTAAGCAAAATCACTCGGTATTGCATTTCATGAATGTAATGTGAGTGAATCCGTATTTCACAAGATCCAAATTACTCTCCAGCACTGCAGTTCACCTAAATTTACATTCCAGTCCAGCAGCTCCGCTCCAGGTCGTCCATTTAACCTGATGTGTTGGCACACAGCGGATATTTGGGTGTACTGTGTACATTACAGTACAGTGCAGTATGTCCTGCATCAATCCTGTAAAAGAAGATGCCTTTGGATCGTTTATTGATTTTAACAAATAAACATTTCGGTCCAGCAGCTATATATATATATATATATATATATATATATATATATGTACTCATACGAATATATATATATATATACACTGTGACGTCCACGGGACTTGAACAGTCCCGCCAACGAAGAATGAGCCGAAACGATGGAGGCGGTTTATTTATTTATAACCCAAACATGGCGGTTCTAATCGCTCTACCGCAAACGGGACGAGGAAGGTGGCACGAGTCGCTTTTCACTGAGTTGATGATGTTGATTTGTTTTTATTATTAACCAGAAATAACAAGACTCGACAAGAAGAGGGATCCGGGGCGATTCGACGGGATGGTGTGGGATCGGGCGTGAGGAAAACACAGACAATTCCAATGAATATACAGATCTCAAACCCTCTAAGGCGCCAAGTACACACACACACACACACACACACACACACACACACACACACACACACACACACACACACACACACACACACACATACACACACACACACAAAACGTAGCTATTTCTGGTGGTCAGGCTGGATCGTGGTGTGGACGCAACTGTCCCTGGATCAGCGTCGGACGAGCTGGCCTTGCTCTCGTCAGGGGGGGCAGGAGAAACCGTGGTGCTGTCGACCTCCTGGTCTTGGCCCAAGTCCGCTCACAGCCGCCAGGGAACCAGTTCTGGCGCCAAATTGCGAGCAGGAGAGGGAGGCAGGTCCGCCCGCCGTTCGACCCCGTACTCCGAGTCAGCAGAACCCCAGAGCCAACCAAGGTGAGGCACGAGGCTCAGCAAGGCTCCAAGACACGATGAAGAACACGATCGAATCAGCACAACAACAAGTATGCTTCCCGCGCAACAGCCACTACACCAAAAAAACACGATCGTTTTGTCCCGATCTTCTTCCTCTCCTTTTCGACCCCGAACAGAACCTTTTTATCCTCCTGTCCTCGTCACTTCCAATCGAGCCGTTTTATTGGCCCACCGCCATCGCCTTCCGCCAATCGTGATCACGGGGCGGAGCCATCCGCAGCCCTGTCCTGTGACGTCACGGCCAGCCTCCAGGGACTACTAAAAGGGGTTTTCGCAGACACACTTACCCTATCCCGTGTCTATCTAATTACGTGACAATTATCATTTCCCCCTTGAAGAAATGAACATTTACTAGACAACTTATCACCACTGAATTGCTACTTATTACATCGAGATCCTGGTAAACTCGAACAGCATGGCATACCTAATTAAACATCCTAATTACCCTTTGAATGCATACCCCCCCCTCCTCAAACGTAACAATACACATACATGTACATACAGAAGGGCAATGCAACAAGGCTTTACCTGATCCAACAATCAGTACAAACAGGAATCCTACTATTAATTTACAATTGGTCACTGGCTTTAACACCAATACAAAATTTTATTATAGACCCTAAATACATCAAAAAGTTACATCCAGCAAGTTTCAAATGGAGCACCTCACCACCATGAGAGCATTTAAATTGCATCAGATATGAATTGTTGCTCCCAGGTTGCCAGCTCGATGACTGGAGATGCCATTTGGGTTTTTGCGATCTCCATCCCCACCCCGTTTATAATCCCATGTGGGCACTGGCACTTACTAGTTCTTGTTATCTACACAACTCATCCACTGAGTTTTGTCATAACCTGTCCATAAGTTTTTGAGATATCATGCTAGACTGTGTGTGCTGCATGTCGTTTTTGGCCCAATCGATGGTGACGAATCACTTAAAAAAAAAATTCTCCTATCTGGATCCAGATCTTCACCAAAATTGGGTCAATTTGTCCTTGTCACACTCCCAACCTGTCCGCCAAGAGTCGTCCGAATCTGTCCGCAACATTTTGAGAAATCGTGCTCACAATTTCACAAATTTGTTGACAGTTCATATCTGGCCAACGTTTGGGATTTCTGACATGAAACAGTCCTTCCTCTGAATCCTCAGAGCAGTGGTGTACCTTTGTGCGCTCTCTACATATTTTCTCCTTTGGTATTTATTGTTCCACGTCACACCGTGCGACTGACTCCCTTTGTCCTTTACACCAACTCATCCAAGAAATCAAGCATTCTGTTCCTATGCAACCGACCTTACCTTTGTTTTGTTTATTCCAACCTCAATACAGATTTGCCATCTTTTTCGTTTTGACTCGGTCTTAAAATCCACTTCAAATGACGTCATGGCACACCCATTTCTCTCCCTGTCTGCAGCAGACCAGTAAGGAATCATAAAACCGATGTTGTCAGACTGGTCTTTATCAAAAGGTTGTTTTCAAAAACCTGGTTTTGACTGTAGCAGGAAACAAAAAAAAAGCTATAATGTTAATGAAGTCATAAATCTCACCTATAAAACTATATGGTGGTGTTTAAGAACCCACTTTATCTGAGGAATAGTAGAACGTTTGAAATATTTTTTCCAACAGATTACATTCCAGGGAGGAGGAGATTGTTAAAAATGCACTGTTTCGGGTGTTTATGTACCAGGACGGATTCTTCTTTCCATTTCAGCACCAATCTAAACACCTATCCTGAATAATGTAACACCCTAAGAGATCGTTTATAAAAAAAATAGTTTTATCGATATGCATTATGGACATCACGTGCTCTGAAATGCATGTGTTGCTCTCATGTTCGTCGCACCTGGATGTGGGTTACATCATTTATGAGGGACTGGGTACAATATCCCACACGTAGAGGGCAGGGGTTTAAAACTGGACCTGAGAACCGAGGCGTGCGGGATGGTCTCTTCCCTTTCAGAGACCGTGGGATGATACCCAGATGCGTGGAACAAGGAGATATACCCTGGATTTCGGATAAATAAGAACCGTTAATCGGAATCAGTGGAACATAATTAAATACGAATATCGATTAATACATTTTATTATGTTTTGGATTACGATAAAAGGTGTGTGTGTGTGTGTGTGTGTGTGTGTGTGTGTGTGTGTGTGTGTGTGTGTGTGTGTGTGTGTGTGTGTGTGTAGATTGGGGTCTGAGGGGGACGGAGGAGGACATGTGCAGAGAAGATATTTACTTTATCGACACATTTTAAGTCGATCCCCGAGTCAACACTAAAGATCACCCTGAAATTAATTTAAACACAACAATGTAATGATCAATGTGTGGGGAGGAGGGAAGGGGAAGGGGTTGAAGATATGAGGTTCTGATGTCCTTCCTAACTCTTTCTATCACATCCTGGCCCTTAAAACCTCTGCTCTCCCCTTTGTCTTCACACACACACACACACACACACACACACACACACACACACACACACACACACACACACACACACACACACACACACAACCGGACGGACAAGAATCATTTAAGGCCCTGTCACACCTTGACGATTTTGCCAGCGTATGCCGACGTATGAAAAATTTGTCTAAAACGCTGGCACACATCGAATACGTTATGGATAAGTTTTGTATACGTTAAGAGCACACTGAAGCACGCTGGCATACGTCGTAGTACGCCGAGCTCATAGACAAATTTTAAGCATGCTCAAAATTTTTCGACATATGCCAGCATATGACTCACACGTTCCGCATACGCTGGCCATAAGTTGTAGGTACGTCACGCGATCGTTGACACACGTCGACACACGTTACTTGTAAGTTACTCATAAGTCGAAACACGTCGAGGTAATGTTTAGTGTACCCGAAGCTTATTTGTAACCTATGAGTAACGTGCTTTGAAGTTTGAACGTATGTGTAACGTATCTCCAACGCATATTGACGTATTTAGACATATTTGACGTCTTCCGGACGACCACAAAACTTACTGAACATGTTACTAACTTACAGCTTCCGTATAATGATGTATTGGCAGCATTTAGGGGAATTGGTATATAAAAATGGGGTTCACAGGAGGGACCCGTCAGTGTTCCAGACTCCATGATTTTTTTTTCTTCAGCATGATGGTGATGTTGACACTTCGATTTCTAGTGTGGTTATGATTTGAATCGTCGAGCCGCAGCCTTTTAATAGGCTACGCCACGTGATCGTTGGTGATACGCTGCCGCGCTATGCATAAGTTTGACTATCGTTGGGCATAGGTTGTGAACGCCGACAACACGCTAAGCATTCGTTGGTATAAGTTATCTATAAGTTATCGAAACGTTCAGTGTACGTTATTAATACGTTATGCATACGTCCAACTCGTTATGAGTATGCCCAAAACTGAAAGAAAAACATCAATAGTTCAGCGTACGCCAGCGTTTTACATACATTTTGATACGTTGCCATATGCTGGCTAAAACGTCAAGGTGTGACAGGGCCCTTACATACAGTGTATGAGTGGAAGGGAGAGGGATGGGGCGGGGAACATGGGGTAAAGATGGATAGTACAGGGACTTTCAGGAAGGAAAGCAGGGAATTTGAAGAAGGTGGTTTTTGGGGTGGATTAACAGAGGTATAAAAGATCGATGATTTGGATGGGGGATGACAGGAGGTGGTGGTAAACATCTATTTTTAAGGCCTGGAGGGAAGAATGGGATTGAACAGAGTGAGGGAGTTTATTCCAAAGGTGGGAAGAAAAGAGGAATGAAAGGGTGAAGGTGAGCAGTGATTCGTGATTTTGGTGGTTTTACCAGAAGGGGGTTGTTGGCGGACCTTGAGCGCCCTACGGAAATATGGTGGGGACAAATTGCAGACAGAGCAGGGGGGAGCAAGACCGGAGAAGAGACGGTAGAAGACAGAAAGACCACCGACCTGCCTGCAGTGAGAGGCCCAATGACTCAGCCTCATCGCGGGACGCCCAAAGACTCAGTTTACGTTTTGTATCCCACTGATGGGTTGGATCCGAACCAAAATCCAATTCACTTGTTCTTGTCACCTATCCAACTCATCCCCCTTGTTTTGTCATTACTCATCCACAACTTTTTGAAATATAATGATATATTTAATTTTTGGTCCAATCTATCAATTTTAGAAATTAGGCCTGTGTTGACCTTTTGCCCTTAAAATTAATGGGTCTTTGAATTCAGCGAACTGACATGAAAACGCTTTTCAAATTTCAAGTCAATTGGATGAAAATTGAGGATTTTAGAAAATTTGGCCAAAATTGGCCTTTTGGCCTATTTTGACCTTTTGGCCGACGTTTACCTCAAAATTAATTGGTGGTTGAATTCAGTGATCTGCTATGCAAACGCTTTTCAAATTTCAAGTCAAGTGGATTAAAATTGAGGATTTTAGAAATTTAGCCGATGTTGACCTTTTTGTCCATGCTGACCTCAAACATATTTGGTTGAATTCAGTGACCTGATCTGTAAATCCTTTTCAAATTTCAACTCAATCGGATGAAAATTGAGGATTTAGAATATTTGGCCCAAATTGGCCAATTTGCCTATGTCGACCTTTTGGCCTATGTTTACCTCAAAATTAGTAGGTGGTTGAATTATTTGACCTGATATGCAAATAATCTTCAAATTTCAAGTTAATTGGATGAAAATTGAGGATTTTAGAAATTTGGCCTTTGTTGACCTTTTGGTCTATCTTTACTTCAAGACTAATAGGTGGTTGAATTATTTGACCTGATATGCAAATACTCTTCAAATTTCAAGTCAAATCGTATGAAAATTGAGGATTTTAGAAAATTTGGCCCAAATTGGCCTTTTGGCCTATTTAGACCTTTTGGTCTATGTTTACCTCAAAATTCGTAGGTGGTTGAATTATTTGACCTGACGTGCAAATGCTCTTCAAATTTCAAGTTAATTGGATGACAATTGAGGATTAAAAATATTTCGGCATGTTGACCTTTTGGCCTATGTTGACCTCAAAATTAAATGGTGGTTGAGTTCGGCGACCTCATATGCAAATGGTCTTCAAATTTCAAGTCAATCTGATGAAAATTGAGGATTTTCGAAACAATTTACAAATTCGGCCTGTTTTGGGTTGACCTTATGGCCTATGTTGACCTTTTTACCGATGATAACCTCAAAAGTAATAGGTGTTTGAATTCACTGACCTGATATGCAAATCCTGTTCAAATTTCAAGTCATTCGGATGAAATTTGAGGATTTTACAAAATTTGGCTCAAATTGGCCTATTGGTCTATTTCGATCTTTTTGGTCGACCGAATTTTACGAATCTTCAATGCGCGACCGTCGCAACGTCGGTGACATTAATCTCTGAAAATTTCAGTTCGATCGGTTGAGCGGTTTGAGCTGGAGGCGAGTGGACAGACACGCATACACACACACACACACACACACACACACACACACACACACACACACACACACACACACACACACACACACACACACACACACACACACACACACACACACACACACACACACACACACACACACACACACACACACGGAGGCGATCCAACATACTTGGCAAAAAAATAAAAATTTGCCAAGTAATAAACAAGCTTGTAAGCTGATGACTCCATAATTCTTTAAATCCGTCATATTACCAGATCGCGAAATACAAGTTTCACATTGTTGTACTTTCGTGTCTTTGCATCTGACTCACTGATGTACGCATGGAGCATATACTCTGTTACAGAGCATTGGTTCTGCCGAAGCAGTTTCTCGGCCAAACTCATGCTGGACAGTTTGACATCCCTCTCCCAGCAATATTTGGAATTTGGCCAAGGTGCCGGCGATAGCTCACCAACTCTTCGTGAAGGACACCATGTGATATTTAACGTCCACCAACGACTGCTGGCAGACGGGTTTATCCGTTTAACGTCCATCCGAGAGACGGTACGCACATTGATGAATCACCCTGCCTGTGAAACACCGGGATGACAGTTTATAGCTGAGTCCCCGGGATTTGAACCCAGGCGAGAGAGCTTTGATGCGAGTGTGCATCCCTCGAGAGTCCAGGCCATCCAGAAACCCCTTTGCATCTCAACTTCCCATTTTATATTCATTCCACGATTAAAGTTCATCTAGATGTCCATGTTCTACTTTCATCCTTTTTGTTTTTATTTTTTGATCACATAGTTGAATCAAGTCCTCGAAACTTCGACAGCCACTCAGACTCGATCCAAAAAGATTCGACTTTAAAAATTCTTATTGATCCGATTATTTGGTCCATCCCATTCCCTCACCGGGTCCAATTGTCCATATAGAAACGACACTACGGCATCCCAACGACCTCCATAAGGTTCTGGGACACCCACCAACACCACCCTTCCGGTGGGCAAGCAGGTGCAGTGACGCTGGAAAACAGTACATCTCATCATGTGTCGATGATACAGCGCCAATCGGTTGCAAATGTGTATTGAAGAAGTACTTCAGACCTCAAGGGTACCAAACGGGTACATTGTCCGGTTCTTAAAAGCCCCAGCACATTAACCGATCATGACATCACGACACGAGGCCTAACTTCAAGTCTCAGCAAAGACTTCATGTGAACCCTACCGGCCACATGCCGAAGGCAATCATGAAGATAAGGACCTTCTCTGGAGCGACGGTGGAGAGGTCACACTGAAGATATCACGTATTACCGAGAATGATGACTTTCCCCCTGACTATCCCAAACAATGTGATCCTACTGACCCTGTCGGAATTCGGAAGAATCTGGGGGCAACAACACGAAGAAGAGTCACAAATACCCCCAGGATCTCGTGCACCACGTAGATTGCCGCATTTATGGTTCAACATCCGTTTACTAGGACAAAAAGTGTTTGTGCTTTTAAATTACAGATTTAATGCTCGAGTGAAAATTTCCGAACAAAATTATAAACATGACGCACGAAGCACTTCCTCTGCAAGATTACCTAAACTGGATGTCTACCTGCAAGTGGCTTTGCGGGCGTGAGGATGACAATGACAGAGGAAAACAATTCCCGCTCGGAATGTACAAGCCCATTCTGGTGGAATTGAAAATATTGTTTTGTCATCAGAAAATCTGTCCACCAAAAAAAAAAATAAAAAAACACGAGAAAATTCCATGACCTCCAAAGGTAACCCAAAACAGAGATGAGTCATGGAATTTAATATTGTAATTCCTTGGCTTAATTATTTTTTATTTTGCATTTTAAATCTTGCTCCACATGGCTGCGGATCCTCGGAGAATGTGTGCGGTTTAGGAACCTGTTGGATAAATCCAGAAATTCTCCCGATGGGGTTCTGCTACCTGCCGGGCTGTATCACCGCTTTCAGAGCTTTGAGTTAGTGGATCCGTAGTGAGTGGAATGAGGTCGTTGTGGTCCCTCGTTTCAAGGATTTGCAGCGAATTACAGAAGCCTTAACTGACATAGTGACATGTACTGTGTGCTTGAGAAAATATTGTTTGTGAAGTGCAAGGCAAGAAGCCTTTTGTTTATGGATCATAGAAAAGCAACAGACAGAACTAGAATGGCACTCGATAGAGCGCGTACCTCCGCCAGCTGCTGAACACTTTACGTTTTGTTTTCCACTGTTAGGCCAAATCTGGATTCGGACCTGAACCAAAATCGAATTGGCTTGTTCTTGTCACCAAACCAACTCATCTACCACCAAGTTTTGTTATAATCCATCCACAATTTGTTGAAATATTCTGCTCACAGACAGACAGCTAGACAAACAGACAGACATACAGAGGTGAAAACATAACCTCTGTCCACCTTCAGTGGCAGAGATAACAAAAAGGGTGAAGAGTCATAAGATGGATGGACTTCTCGTACCACCGACAACATGCAAGATTATATAAAATTGATTATATAAAAACGTAAATAAAATTGAAAATAACCCACGAGTCTGGGAAGACTGAACCACAAGGATGTGGATCAATCAGTGGAATGGGATGTGGGGCATCCGCTTCTAAAACAATTGCAGGACACCTGTTCTGAAAAATAAAGATATGTTGCAAAAAATTTGTGTTGCTTGGTAATCGAGGTAGGTTACAAAAGATTGCTTGATGCTTCATTTGCAAAAGCTGTTGAGGCACACCCCTTGCTTTGCTGGAGAAGAATTTCCCCCATACAGACAAAACATTTTGCCACAATGAGATGAAGAACAATTTAGATCCCAAGCTCTATGATGTAATAATGGGTTGGCAGGATATCCTCGACTCGAGATGTGTGCACTCACCTTTGAGCTGTCTCACCTGGGTTCGAATCTGGGCCCAGCTATAAACCGTCATCCATGAAGGGTGAGGCAGCAATGTGTGTCCCGTCCATCGGATGGACGTTAAACCAGAGGACCCATCTCCCAGCACTAGTCGTTGGTGGACTTAAATGATCCCAAGTTGTCTTTCTCTTAAAGTAGGTGAGTTATCGCCAGCACCCTGAAAAAATACAAATTCCTGCCAAAATCACCTTCAGTCGAATGGCAGACCTGGTTCGTGAAAGTCTTGGGACAAAAACGTTCCCTGGCCACCCTGACAATAAGGTGGGAATAATTGGGGCCGCAAAAGGAGTAGTAGTTTCTGTGTTGCATTGTGAGATTGATTGGAAAAGAAGAGCAACGACAAAATAGCTGATACTGGAGAGAGAATGACATCAATGTAACATGGAATGAACAATTTGAACCACCTGAGTGGTTGACGACAATGGTGATTGTTAAGGTGCCGAGGTTTTAATCTATCGACAACCGAGTAAGGAGAAAAATCCTATTTTCAGGTAATGCATTGGACATATAATAACCCTGGGCCTCATATCAAGTGCAATCTGCCGCAGTTCATGGCCCAACATTATTTAAAGAAAAATGAAGCATTCTTCATCACATGAAATAATAAAATATTCATAGAACTCGGCGTGGATCAATTGTATTGGATCAGAATGGTAAGTTAATATGAGTTAAGAGTAAGTAGTTTATTTTGTGGAGTTTGGGTGTTATCCTTCCTTGAAGGGTAAGTACCTGGATGAGAGTGCATTGGATGGAGAAACAACTTGAGAATTCATAAAAACACCCTACCCCATGCAGTCTTGAGAATGAAGGAAATGGGAAGGGTCTTTTAAATTCTTGCTTATTGCGTTTCCGAGCACGTACTATATTTCCTATGATCTGTCCGAGTCAGAATTTCCTATGATCTGCCATTTTGTCTGAATCTCGATATTACCCAACGCTGAGAGAGCGAGCGGAAAATTTGATTGGCCGAGATGACATTCTATTTTGTCCAAGTCCTGCTGAACGGAAGGTCTTTGAATGTACCAAAACATTGATTTATGTTCTATGGTGTTCAAGTACATAATTCAATTGCAATAAAATAATAATTTAAATGTTTTAGAATAAATAAAAAAAATTGAAGTTTACCAACGTTGACGCAGTGTCTTTTACACCACCTTATTTAACACGTCAACATGAGTTATCCGTGCCTGTTGTTTGTGTCCTTTATGACGTCACTAAAACAGTTGGAATCCTGCATGGAATGATTCTCAGTTTTCTTTGACTGTCAGAGTAAAAACACTATCTTACTCCTCTGTGCAAGTGTGTTCGGTACAGATTCCTTTGAATTTGCTAAATTTAGAACCAAAGTAGTGCTAAACTACAGGTTCGTGTTCCCACTCATATTCAAAATATTACACTTAATTTAAAATAAGAAGTTGCTCGATCATAAACTGACGTCCGTAGACAGACGGACAGACAAAGTGAACAAATTGCTTAAGCCCACTTTTTACTTCACGTGCGGGGGCATTATCAGGTCAGGTCAGATTAGATCTGTGACTTGCCGCAGGTACCATGTAAACCTGAACTAACCTGTTTCATGGTCGACTTGTCAGCCACTAAACCGTCTCCTCCAACAGGTTTCCTGGTAAGGATCGTGTATGGATATGGACACCAAGCAGAACTAAAAACAAAACCTGTCGGAGTTCCTTGTGAGTCGACGGCCATCCATATCTAATGCCAAACGGTGTCTGCAGACGTCTTCCTACAGTTGGGTTACTTTTTTATGAGGAGGTTGGTGGCAGCATTTGCACTCCGGCCACCGTAAAACCCTTCATTCAGCAAAATATTCCAAAAGCATTAAAAAAAACATCTGAAAACCCACTCTTCTTCTGAAAACCCAAAACCCACTGCCTTCTCAGCCAGCTGACCGTATGACGGGATTGGGGAAAAGCCTTCGGGACCCCCAATCTTTAATGAGAGGAGGAAAACCATGGGGTTTTCTGCAACAATGTTGCAGTCGTGCCCTAACATAATCATAACTCACCCATAACTCGTGCCCTAACAAAATCATCAAGTCACATGGGATAACCTTCCCGGGTCAGATTGCAGTAGTGTGTGTCGGGGTGATGCTAAGGTGTCGTCCACCAGACGTCAGTCCCCTTGGGTTAACCTGAGGTGGTCCCTTCAGATAGGTGCCTGGAATATCCTATCCCCAAGAGAGGATGATCACCTGTCTCTGTTATCATCTGAGCTCAAGCGTTTGGACATTAGTATTGCAGCACTGAGGTTCGGAGACTGGATTGTGGCGAGATCATGGCGGGTGGTTACACCTACTATTGGTCTGGTTACTCTGATGGTTACCATACCCAAGGAGTTGCTGTAGCTGAGTCCAATAAGTTGACTCCAATGATAATTGAGGTAACACCGGTCAACGAGCGTATTATGAGGCTCAGGATTCGTCATTCCTTGTGTGTCAATTCCGTGGTCTCTGTCTATGCACCGACTGAGTTGAGTGATCTCACCGTGAAGGACGCATTCTATGCCACACTCGGGTCTGTGGTTGATCAGTACCCCAGGTGAGATACTCTTCTCATCTTGGGGGATTTCAATGTATTGACTGGAAATGATAGGGATGGTTATGACATGTGTGTTGGCCCCCATGGGTCTGGAACTGTGAACCAAAATAGCACTAAGTTCCTTGACTTTGCAAGAAGTCATGGATTTAGGGTTTCTGGTTCATGACGTCAGCACCCACAAGCTCATCGCTGGGCTTGGTATTCCAATGCTGGTGGTGAAGCAAAGGAGATTGACCATATGCTCGTTGATGGTGGTTGGAGAATAATCCAGAACGACAGGGTCTACCGGAGTGCTTAGTTCCTCAAGTTCCTCAATACTGACCACAGGCTTGTTGTCGCAACTCTGAAGTTGCAGCTTAAATCCCGAAGAATGGTACCATCCTAGCCTCGGCTGGATGTTGGCAAGCTCAAGGATGAGAGGGCAGCTGAGGAGCTTGCGAACAGGTTGAGTGGAGATTTGGGGTGGTCTTGGTGCATTGGGGGATCCTGAAGAGTTGAGGAGTGCCTTCAAGACCATTGTCCTAGATATTGCCGGTGGATGTCTTGGAACTCACCGTCTTGCAAAGAAGACCTTTGTCTCTCAAGGGACAATGGATACCCTTGACCAGAGTCACAGGGCCAGGCTGAATGGCAAAGCTGAGCTGTTCAGGAAGCTGAGACATAATACTGTACATGCGCTCAGGGTGGACAAGGAGGCCTAAGTGCGAGGAATCTATGAGGGGGTCGAGCATCACCTGTGGTCAAGTGATTCTCATCCTGCTTACAGTGGAATTTGTGCATTGCGTTCATCCAAGCCCATCCCTCGGTGTAATGCGGTGAGAGTGGAGGGTGGTCGGCTCTTGACAGAGGAGTCTGAAGTGAAGGCCCGCTGGGCCGGTTACTTTGAGCGGCTGTACCAGGCTGATCCACCAACTGTTGACTTGGATGTCAGCGGTGTTATTATCCTTATTACTGACCCTCCAATCAACTGTGGTCCACCTTAGTTTGTGGAAACACAGACTGTGGTAAACCGGTTGAAATGGGGTGAAGCTCCTGGGATCTGTGGCATCAATGCTGAACTTCTCAAGGCTGGTGGGAATGCTGTACTCATGTCGTTGCATGCAGTTTTGTGCTCTGCCTGGATCACAGGCATCATCCCAACTGACTGGAAGAGGGGCCTTGTTGTCCCTCTCTGGACAGGGAAGGCTGATCGCCAAGACTGCAACAACTACTGAGGGGTGACGCTGCTCTCAGTGCCTGGCAAGGTCTTTGCTCAGATAATTATTAATCGGGTTCGCCACCACCTGCTTGAGCACCAGCGTCCAGAGTAGTGAGGCATGACATCAAAGAGGTCAACGATTGACCGTATCCTTGCTCTTCAGGTCCTCAGCAAATGCAGACGAGAGTTTTGGAAGGGGTTGCTTGTCGCCTATGTTGATCTCTGTAAAGTGTTTGCTTCAGTAAAACGGCATGCCCTCACAAGGATTCTTGGTCTTGGTGGGGTGCCACCAAACCTGATCAATCTGATGTCTCAACTATACTCTCACACTGAGAGTGCTGTTTGATGTGGTGATACCATCTCTGACTTATTCCCAGTTGTTACTGGAGTTCATCAGGGGTGTGTCCTGGCCCCCACACTTTTCAGCACTTGTATGGACTGGATTCTGTGGAGGATGTTGGAGAGATCAAGCTGTGGTGCATCGTTTGCAATGTCAAGATCTCTGACCTTGATTTTGCAGATGATGCAGTCATCTTTGTGGAGACTCAAGATATCCATTTGTGGGCCCTTGAGGTGCTGAATGAGGACTCAGAGCCGCTGGGATTATGGGTTCCCTGGGTCAAAACTAAGATCCAGGCTTTCAATGACATCTTGGATGCTGCTATCTTACCTGCTTATGGTGAGGATGTTCTGGTTACGGAAAGATTCACTTACCTTGACAGTGATATTCAAGTCGCTGCTGGCTGTGAGCTAGAGCTCAGCAGACGCCTTGGTCCAGCCTGGGGAGTCATGGATTCACTGGATCATGGGGTGTGGTGCTACCGGTACTTGTGCGGGAGGACGAAAGTCTGAATCTTCAGGTCCTTGGTGCTTCCAGTCTTGCTCTACGGATGTGAGTCTTGGACTCTGACCAGAGATCTGAGATGGAGACTTAATTCCTTTGGTACCAGGTCTCTTTGGAGAATCCTTGGCGATCACTGGTCGGACTTTGTGACCAACGAGCAGTTGCTGAGAGAAACTCAAATGAGATTTGTTACCTACATCGTCCGTAAGCATCCACTGCGGCTGTATGGACATGTGGCGCTTTCCTGACGCTGATGCTGTGAACCAGATTCTCTCAGTGAGTGAGCCTCATGAGCGGAGGAGGCCAATGGCCCAACTCCGTGCCTTGTGGTTGCAGCAGGGTGATCAGTATCTCAAGGAGATTGGGATGGGAAACGCATCTGCCTGGGTGGTGGCCACACGGAGGCCCCTGGAGTTCCAGTGGAAAGTGGACGCAGTGATGCGCTGCTCCAGCGCATGCTCCCATCTCTTCGGGGTAGGATATTCCAGGCACCCACCTGAAGGGACTGCCTTCGGTTAACCCAAGGTGACCGCCGTCTGGTGGATGACACCTCAGCACCACTCCAATACACACTACCGCAATCTGACCCAGGAGGGTTACCCCATGGTTTTCCTCCTCTCATCAAAGATTGGGGGTCCCGAAGGCTTTGTTCCAATCCCCGTCATATGATGAGCTGCCCTGCAGAGGGCAGCTGCACAGGAGATACTCTCACAGAGTGGGTTTTCAGATTTTTTTGCATTTTTGTGTTATGTGGAGTGAATGTTTTACGGTGGCCGGAGTTCAAATCCTGCCACCAACCTCCTCGAAAGAAGTAACCCAACTGCAGGAGGACGTCCGCAGACGCTGTTGGGCAATACATATGGATGGCCATTGGCTCACAAGGAGCTCCTCCACCCTTTGACAGGTTTTGTTGTTAATCCTGCTGTGTGTCCATATCACACACCCTCCTCACCAAGAAACTTGGTGGGGGAGACGGTTTAGTCGCCGACAATCCGAGCATGAAACAGATTAGTACAGGCTTGCATGTTACCTGTAGCAAGTCACAGATCTATTCTGGACTTACCTGACAATGTCACAGATCTCATCTGGCTTGACCTGACAGTCACAGATATAACCTGACCTGACTTGATCGTCACAGTTCTAATCTGGCCTAACGGTGGGGATTTGGTGGGGGGGGGGATAGTGATGGATGAAGTATCCCATCATCTGGGCTTGCAGGATAGCCCAAAGGTACACCCACTGGCCTCTAAGTTATCTCGGTTGGAATCCCGACCCATCTATAAACTGTCATCCTGGTATTTCACAAGCAGGGTGATTCATCAATGTGTGTGCAGTTCCTTGGGTAGACGTTAAACGGAAGTCCCATATGCTGGTATTCGTTGGTGGACGTCAAAGATCCCACAGTCCTTCACGAAGAGTAGGTGAGCACTCACCGGCACAGTGAACAAGTTACAAATTTCTGCCCTAACTCCTCCTGGGAAGGCAATGGCAATCCACCCAGTCTAACCTTTGCCAAGAAACAGCTTCAGTAGCACTGTCGCTCTGTGAAGAATATGGTACTTGACATATGTATATATATATATACATATACATACAATCATATGTCGACAATAACTTGTTTATTCCAAACTGTTGAACTCTGACGAAGAGGAAGTGGTGATCATTGTGAAGAATTCGCAAGTGCCCAGTCAAGGGTGTCCGATTGTTCCAAGTGTGGACACGTGATCGACGTGCAATCCAGCAAACTGCACATTCCGTTACTCACATCTCATGCCATGCACTGTGATCCATCAAAAGACAAATATTTAACTGAACCGTCACAACTGGACTCGTGCTTACAGCCTCGTGTTGTGAGTCACATCAGGATGTGTTGGTGTTTTGATTCATTATTTTTGGGGAGAATTGGGGAAGTTTATGGCAGAAACCATTGAAGTTCCATCAAATCGTCCCTTTGCTTGTTTCCCAGGATTATTATAAATAAGGACACTGAAGGAATTGGAAATAAACTGGTTCTCCAACATCACCAACTTAACAAGCAACTTCAATTAACTTTTTATTACGAATTTGTTGGGGAAAATGTTGTTGTTTGTGTTGTTGTTGTTGCTTTGTTGTTGTTCCTCCCTTACACTCTTGTGAAAGATCTCAAATACCACGGCCATGTTCATTTTTATAGACCAACAATGCGTGGGACAGACGAGCAGCCATCTCACATCTGATTCCACTCCTTAATGAGGCATGCTGTAGCAAGTTGAGCCGTTGACTCCCTTTGGAGCGTTCCGTGCAGAATGTGGTTCACCCAGCCCTACCCCATCACCACCTCCATCCACTCTTCCCCACCTCACTTTTCCCTGCCTCCTCACCTGCAACGTGGATTCATCCTGTCAACTGTTGTACTCTGATAATCTGTCGCTATTCTTCCAACCATTGTGATTATGGCAGGTGTCCTCCCATCATATGACTTCAAACAACCCTTGAGATGAAGACCACAGGCACTTGTCCGTTGCCTGATTTTTTTTTCTGCAGGTTGTGCTTACGGATCGACTGAATCCATTTTGCTTTCACGCAACACCTTCTGAAGAAGTCGATACAATTTCAAATCTGGATTACCTCTCAACAAGGTGCGACGCAATTCACCTTAGGCATATCCAATCCGATTTTTCTTCGTAATGAATTTCAATATCAAGCTCAGCACACTTCAGTACCTAATAACAATGGCGTCCTAAAGTTTTCCCCCAGTCCATCTCACAATGCAATGCAAGTGATATTCTGAATGACAACCTTTGACACATTGTAGAGGAAATAAAGTGATGAAGATTCCAGCTCATAACCTAATGTGGTACCAAACATCGTATACTGTTTGTTGACAACCACATTATTTTTGTCCAGGCCAGTAATCGTATATAATAACCCCAAGACCTTGAGTCAACTTAGCAGTTTCACCTCCATCCACCATTGGGACCACACTCTGTAAAGAGCGTTGGTGCTGCCAAAGCGATCTCCTGGGCTGTTGGGCACAGTCCTGGGCAGGTCGCCACTCCGACACAGGATACTCAAATGGCTCAATCATCCCAGCAAGCTGGTACTCATTTTGCCGACCTCAGCAGGATGAGTCAACCCCACCTGTTGTTAATTCAACACCATGGCAGGATTTGAACTAGGGACACTAAGATCTCAAGCCTACCACCCTAACCATTCAGCCAACATGAGGCATATTTCACCTCCAGTCAGTCTCCAATGGACTCTGCAGTCCATAGTTATTGAGATTCTAAATCATTGTTGAACGTCTAATCACACATGTACAGTTGCATGATGTTTTGGTTACTCACCTAGCTATAATGTGATGACCAAGAACTCCTGGCATCTAAGTTTGCTCACCTGACTGGCTGGAAAGACAGTGGCTTAATGTATCTCTCATCTGTCTGACAGTCTGAAGGATGTTGTACAGTCATCCGACGATCGCTTACCTGTCCTGATGATGATTCTGTTTGATGTTTCCATTTGAGTGATAAGCTCATGATGCTGCAGGATCACAGTTTCAAATCCTATATTCCATGTTCATCATCTACAAATGTCCTAGCAATTCATGTTAAAACACACCGATGTCTCCTCCTATCCGTGACCTGCATGTGATACATGCGCAAGTTTTTCTGCGAGCCTTGGGTCCCGAAAGAATACCCGTCATCTCATCGCAGCACCAGGTGACATGAATACGAAGAGTGGTGCAAATGAACCTTATCCCTGCAGTTTAGTTTCCCTACCTGGATTGAAGAATGGATTTTTCTTTAATAGAATCCTGCCCTCTATTATGTGTACATGTACCTGAGAGCTTTACAGAGAACAGGGCTGTACATCTCCTGCAAAGGAAATCTCTCAATACCAATTCCATTAAGTGGATTTCTTGGATTGACACGAGTGCTTTTCTGCAGCTCATTATCTCCGAAACTTCTCTCGTTACTTATAGAAAGGCAGTTCAAGCCGTCGCTGGATGTGTTATGACGATTTGTGGGCTCCGTGTTTAAATGTGTTGCAACCAAACTTAAGGCCACAACTTGGTCTCACTGAATAAATACCACAAGGTCTCAGTGAGTCCGCACATTGTACCGCCGCAATGGTCGTTGCAGTTGCATGCCAATCCAAGTCATAAAATGTGATTCAAATTGGATCAACAATCAGCCCCTCTCTACAAATAGAGGTGCTGCGGATTGTGCAGGTTTAAAAAAAAGAAAAAAAACCCCTGCAGGCTCCTCAGTTCAAACGATTCTTGCACCTCAAGTAAGAGCATTGTTTAAAAGTGCCGCTGGCGTGCCTTTAAAATGTTAAAATGTTACGTTACGCCAAGAAAACCTGTTAAAACCCTTCGCTCAAGATGTGAAGGCAGCGCGTCTGACCCGGCCTGGCAGCTCAGGGGAAAACAAGCCAGACTAGTTGTTGGGGTGTGACCAGGTCCAATATGAATCAGCTCAACATGCCTCTGACGTACCACCAAAGGGCATTTTGGGATTTGTGGAGCAACGTGGACACGGTTTCCCGTTTTTAGGGTGGGTTTCCATTTGGTGTATTTTTGTTCAGGTATTTTTGTTCAATTGAAGCTGTTTCACTTGCTTTCTTATTCTTTCGTTGATATTATTTACCCTGAATATATAGGGTGTCCGTAAATCGCATTACTGATTCGATTTTGATGCAGATCCAGATGGCGATCCAGCCTATCAGTGGGATACACAATGTAAACTGTTCCGCCTGATGGAGGTATGCGCTCTACCGACTGCTGTTCCAATTGATTTAGTTATTTTGGTCCAGGTGAACGATGGCACTCACACTGATCCTCTTGATTGCTCGCTGTCACAACACGTGAAATATATGGGGAAATAAATAAATAAGTCATTGTATTTAATTTTATTCTGCTCATGCTATTGTAATAGGAAAAGGTTCAGGGTGGAAAGGATCTTATGGGACACCCTATTCAGGACTACGTTTCACAAGGTCATGCAAACAATACTGGCGAATGTTTCATAGATTCAAAATTACAATACAATCACATTTTTAACTATGCAATCAGAGTTTTCTCTTTAAATACGTTAGAGGATGTCTTGCATGGAAATCAATTCAACGTCGATGACGCTGATGGCGAGGACCTTGGTGAAACACCGACGGTTGCAGTGGCACCATATTTTGTGCACTTGCAAACGACGTGACTCTATACTCTCGATCGATACTTGGAGTTACAGGAAGGGTCTTCCTCGAAGGCTCGTGGAGGTGTGAGAGCAAGAATAGAAAGCAGGAACTTCTGGGTCAATAGTTAATCTTTCACCTTCCAACACGTCCTTTTCTTCTTCAGATATATCTATTTTCTTCCCTTGTCCTCATGTACATCACTTGATATCCATTCCTTCCGTTACTGACTGCCTCAAAATTAATGGGTCCCTGCTATTTTATTACCCTCTGGATAACAAGGAATTTCATGAAGAGCTGTAAAATAGATATTCCAACAGAGAGATCGATAAAACAAACTTCTGGCCATTGCTACCACGGCAGGGTACGGAATGAAGGAAAGCTTCGTTAAAACTTACCACCCGACAGTTGGTCCCCATACTGGCAGAACCCAAAAAAAGCAGACGCGTGCGGTGCTTATGGCAAATCACGAGATGCAGAAACGGGTAATTGAGCACTTCACTCCAACCAACGATATGTGTTTAATGACATCCGGTGCTTGTGGTGCAGATTCTGACTATTTTCCAATAGAGACATCAAAAGTTGAGTTGCAGATACGCTTGAAGTTTTTCTGTACTTGTGATGACCGACGTTGCTGGAAGAATTTCACTTCAGCCCAGAGAGCAGGGTTCGAGCTTTTGTGTCGATGCATTTGTCACACACACACACACACACACACACACACACACACACACACACACACACACACACACACACACACACACACACACACACACACACACACACACACACACACACACACACACACACACACACACACACACACACACACACACACACACACACACGCAGTTATGACATTGACATACTGTTCCTATTCATACCAGGGTGGACCTGACATAACATACATACCATACATACATACTACATACATACATCAAAAGGTGTCAGTTGTAATATCAAGCGTGGTGTTGGCTTTGTGGCCAGGGTGGCTGGCTTGGGATCTTAGGTTCCTGAGTCCAAGCCCCGTAAGCCGCTGTTTTAACACCAGGTGGGGTTGGCTCAGCCTGTCATCCTTCTGAGGTCGGCGAAATGAGTACCAGTGTACTGGGAGAGGGGCACAGCATCAGCGACATAGTCGTGCCCCAACAAAATGATAGATACCCTGCAGCCAAGCTGTCATACGCAAGAAGAATAAGTTGTAATATCCATAGTTGATCGCGGTATCCATATTCACCACTCATCTCCAACTAGCCAGGAAATTTTGGTCCAGTGATTGGTCTGCTTTGGTCTATTTACAACAAATTTTCAAGGATGGTTCAACCTCTAGAGTGGCTCTGTTTGATGTTCTCTGAGAACTTTTCTCCTGATGTTGGAACCTCATGTTGAAATCTCATTGTAATTTCAGTAAAAGTACACCGGTGTCTCCTGATGTCTTTTTCCTGCATCCGATACACATCCAAACTGCTCCATGAGACTAACACCACCGTAAAAATACAATCCCCCCATCATTTCGAGATTTCCTCAACCTACGACTCATCGAATCACACTATATCACGTGTACTTTAGTACAAATTATTTTACTAATTAAACGGCAATGTATATGTATTTTATCCAGATTGTCTCGACTTTCAATTCCATGACCTTTGACCTGAATTATATAGATGTTGCTATTTGTGTACAGGCTCATCATGAGCTCATAATCTTTCATTATAACCTTTTTACAAGCATCACAATGCACACCCTGCTGTAGGTTTTTATGATGGTTGACCTCCACTCCAAGATAACAACTGTTGACAGATGTTCAACTTTCAAAAGCTGTTACATTCATGGAGGCCTTTGGTTCGATATCGCTGTTTAACCATCGACATGTCTCCCTCATTTGCTGGTACCTGTCACGGATGAAAACGTATGGGCGTGGACCTGGCATTCGGCCATGTCGTTCACCACCTGGTGATGACCATTTGTAAAGATCCGTTTTCTAAACCATTTCAGGAAGCCGATCCGAGGTCGTGCCGGACTGGGTCTCTCGGTGCGTACTTCAGTGTATCAGAGCTGGGCGAGTGTATACCACGCAAGCTTATCTATCCTCTTGTATCGCCTTTATCATGTGACTTTGGAAACGCAAAAAAAAGATAAATAAGTAGCAATTTCCCCATTTTCAGGAAGCAATCTGGAACAACCTAATTGTTGGTTCTGTGCTCCCAAATTGATGTCTTGGAACACTTACAGAAGAAGTGCCTATAGCTATATGGGAATGTTCGGTTCTCTAATTGCAGGTTTTAAATGCACAGTGAACGTCCCCTGAACCTCTCCTCCCCCCAAACCCCAGCCTCCTCACCCTGCTCCCCAATTACACAACATTTTTGCTGCTCTAGTTACTCAGCAAAAGCCATTCCTGGTGTGCAGCTGTCAGAATGGCTAATAGAAAGAAGTGTAGACGGCTTTGTTTCCATAAGCAGCGCCTACCAACCAGACATGACATCACCAATTATGTACTCACCCATCCTCATGCCACACTCAAATCCTTTACCCAAGACTGCATCTTGTGACTGTACATGCCAATGTTACATTGAATCGTTGGTTGTACCCTTCAATTCTATACCTTTGCTAATCTTTTGAGAGGTGTTGATTTAAATCTCCCCCGCAACCACCTCCTCATGCCTGGTGTTGGCTTAATGGTTCGGGTGGTGGGCTTGGGATCCTCGGATCCTGAGTTCAAATCCTACTTGGCTGTTGAATTAATACCGGGTGGGGTTGACTCAGCCTGTCATCCTTGTGAGGTTGGCAAAATGAGTACCAGCTTGCTGGGATGATTGAGCCATTTGGATTGAGCCAAATACATTTGGATTCCATTAATGGCACAGCAGAAGTCAAAAAAAGTTGTTTTAAGTGTGTGTATTCACACAAAACTGATATTTTTTTCAGTCGATTCCTTGTTTTTTTAACAACACCTGGAGAGAATTCTCACCGCATCCGTTTTCACGAACCATTTGTCCTTATGATTTGTGGGAGTTCATCAACGAGGCCCAGAAATGTATAAACGCCGGAGTTTTCAGTTTTTAAATAAACAGAAATTGTAGGCTCATGGAAGAGCAAGGCGACGAAGGGTAGAGAGTTGCAACGATAATAGTGAAGCCAAGTGGTACGCACAGGCAGAGGCAACAGTGGGGATGAACGAAAGGGACTAAGGGGAAAATCAAAAGGAGAAAGGGTGTAAATAATCATTTTGACCTTTAAAATCAGAATCGACATCCTGGAAATGCTCGCAATTTGAACTTGATTTATGATTGCTGTTAAAAGCTCTGAAAACTCACCCTTGTCTGCGACTTTAATTCCCGAAGGAAACGTCATAATGCGAGTGATTTCATGGATTACGGTTTTACCAGGAATGAAATAAAGAACCACATCCATATATCCATAGGTATGTTCTCATCGAATGAATAAACAAATAAATAAATAAATAAATATAAATCATTTCATTCCTACATAAGATCTTTGATCACCGAATGGTTGAGAAAATCTTCTTCCTTGCAAAATACAGAGAGAATATTCTTTGATTTTTGTTTCTCCCACATCAATTACGCAGTTGATTCTGCGTTAAGATGCCTCCTGGCCCTATGCAATTTCAGGGAATGATTTTTGAATAACCACCATCTTTTATGGACCACATGGGGTGGCTGGAGCGGCGCAGTGAATAATTGGCATGTTCAAAAGGTTCCACGAACGAGATACTCACAGTAGTCCAAGAAATGCCAAGTTTGTTTTGTAATTCTATACTTAAGTGTGTGTAATTGTAAAAAAAAAAACAACAACATTGCTGTGTTTATTATATTTGGGGATGGCAGGAGAGCATATAGGTATGCACATTCCCCTTGGAGCTGTCTATCCTGGATTAGAATCCCGACCCGGCTATAACCTGTGATTTTGGTATTTTACGGGCCTCGGTGTCTTTCGCGAAGAGGAGGTGAGTTATCCTCTGGCACCTTGAACACATTACAAGCTCCCATCTAAATTACTTGCCAGCTGGTTCATGAAAGACTTGGGGAAAAAACTTTTGCCAGTCGACCGCACAAAATGGTGGGAATAATTGAGGCCGTCAATGAAGTTGTATTGTAGTAGTGGTAGTAGTAGTAGTAGTAGTAGTTGTAATAGTTTCATTTTCAGGAAAATTATCTTTCTTGCTAATTAAATAAACATGTGTATTCAAACAATTTTGCGTTTCTTGGACTATTGTGAGTATCTCGTTCGTAGAACTATTCATCATGCCCTACTTACTGCAAAATGAGAAATAACTTGTACAAGAGTTTATGAAGAAGAGTACACACACAACCCATCGCAGAACCAAAGAGGAAAATAAAGATGATTGTTCAATATAAAGATAAATTTGGAGTAAGAGTCCATATATTACGACAAACACAAATATAGAGGCATTCTGACCTGAGCCACGCTTGCCTTCACGGACATGGCTATTCAATTGAATACGGGCCAAACGTCCTTTTATGTGACTTTTATGACGTTGTATTTCTTTTTTCAAATGAACGATTTCCTTATTTGTGGCTAAAAAAATATCTTTGACGGTGGAGGAATGATTAAAAAGACAAGTTCAAGCCATACATACGAGAATGATGTCACACCTGTAAATGTAGTCGTTTAAACCTTTTACCTGCAGGACACGACGCAGTCCAAGATTGACTCGGCACGTTGATGAGTATCATGCGCAGGCTATTGCAAAGTGCTCAAGCCATGAGACAGTCATAAAGAACAGATTCAGGGCAGTAAAAAAAGACATCCAAGTCGGTTTTAAGGCTTGAAAAATCAAGAACCACATTTCCAACAGTCATGTCAGCAGGGAATGAAGCAATTAGTATGCGCTGGGTAAAAGCCTGTTGGGTTGAGGCTGACGTGGTGCTGGCGTTTCCAAGGCTGCTTCAC
Source organism: Eptatretus burgeri (assembly GCF_056783735.1). Lineage (NCBI taxonomy): Eukaryota > Metazoa > Chordata > Myxini > Myxiniformes > Myxinidae > Eptatretus > Eptatretus burgeri. The sequence continues at coordinate 64,880,143 of NC_140964.1, read as the reverse complement.
CAAGAAGGCAAAAGCGATGGATTTTGCACACAAAGAATCTTGGATTCGAGAAGAGGATATTTGGCCAGTCGCGTTTGTGTCGTATCCCCCTGACCTGCACACACTTGGCATGCACATTCTATTTTTACTCCGCACGTTGCATTTTGCTTGTTCTGCAAGCTGGATGTTTTGCAGCTGAAGGTCTCAGGGGCCGTATCTTTATTACATACGCATACGGTGGGAGGGAGAGGATACATTGAGAAAATTGATTTTGATATTGAGAGAGAGAGAGGGAGGGAGAGGGTGGGAGAGAGAAGGAGGGAGAGAGGATAGGGAGGGAGAGGGAGGGAGAGGGTGGGAGAGAGAAGGAGGGAGAGAGAGGGAGGGAGAGGGAAAGAGGAGAGGGAAAGAGGAGAGGGGAGAGGGAGAGAGAGAGAGAGAGAGAGAGAGAGAGAGAGAGAGAGAGAGAGAGAGAGAGAGAGAGAGAGAAAAAGAGACAGAGAGAGAGAGAAAGAGAAAGAGAAAGAGAAAGACAAAGAGAAAGAGAAAGAGAAAGAGAAAGAGAAAGAGAAAGAGAAACAGAAAGAGAAAGAGAGAGAGATATATAATTATATATACAGATAAAAAATATATGTATATATTATATATGTAAATATAAATATGTATACATACAAAAATAGTGGGGGGATTGCAGAGAGAACGGAAATAACTTTGGGCGGAGAGGAGAGGGTAGTGGGAAGTCACACATTCCGCCATATTTGTGTACACAATACATATATTGTCCCGAATCTTGTGAAAGATACATTGCATTCCACGTGAGGAATTCACAAAGGATGTCCAGTATTACCCCCTCCAAACTGAGATAACCTCAAGCTTATCATTACTTATCTTTACCTCTGCCACCGAAGGTGGAAGGAGGTTATGTTTTCACCCCTGTCTGTTTGTTTGTTTTTCTGTTTGTGTTTGTTACTTGCTAAATCGAAGATTTCTCAAGTATATCAGTTGATTTTGTCACTCTGTCTGTCTCTCTGTTTGTTTGTTTGTTTGTTTGTTTGTCAATCGCCTACAGGTCACAATTTTAACCGATCTTCACAAAACTTCACCACTTGGTAGAGTTTGTCATAAGGAAGAAGCCTATTGTTTTTTGAGGTTAAAAGGTCAACATAAGCCAAAGGTCAACAACTTAGGTGGGATTTCTAAAATCCACAATTTTCATCCGATTGACTTGAAATTTGAAGAGGATTTATGTTTCAGATCACTGAATTCAACCACCAATTATTTTTGAGGTCAACATCGACCAAAAGGTTAACATATGCCTCAGGTCAACAACTTTGGTGGTATTTCTAAAATCCTCAGTTTTTATCCCATTGACTTGAAATTTTAATCGGATTTATATTTCAGGTAAATAAATTCAACTCGCCAATTAGTTTTGAGGTCAACAAAGATGAAATGGTCAACATTGTCCCAAGGTCAACAACTAAAGAGGTGTTTCTAAAATCCTCAATTTTCATCTGATTGACTTGAAATTTGAAGAGGATATATATTTCAGGTCCCTGAATTCAACGAGCGAATTATTTTTGAGATCAACATGGACCAAAACGTCAACATATGCCAAAAGTCAACAACTAAGGTGGTATTTCTAAAATACTCAATTTTCATCCAATTGACTTGAAATTTGAAGTGGATTTTTATTTCAGGGCACTGAATTAAAACGGTGAATTATTTTTGAGGTCAACATCGGCCAAAAGGTCAACGCAGGCCGAATTTCTAAGATTGTCACTTTTCATCCGATTGACTTGAAATTTGAAGAGGAGTTGCATATTTCGTCATTGAATTCAACCTCCAATTATTTTTTTAGGTCAAATTTGTTTTATGCATTTTGCAAGTGCCGTGCTCTGCACGACGTCTTCTTCATGTTTGTTTGTCAATCGCCTCCAGGTCACAATTCTAAAACGATCGTCATGAAACTTTACCAAGTTGTCGAGGTCATCTCAACTGAGAAGCATATTGATTTTGAGGCCAGAGGTTAAAGGTCGTCGTGAGGCCAAATTTTAAAAATCATCATTTTTCATCCAATTGACTTGAAAGTTGAGCAGGATTTGAATATTGTGTCACTGAATTGGGAAACCAACTATTTTTGAGATCAAAAGGTCAAAGGTCAACTGACGTGGTGGGGCAGAGACGTTGGAAAAACCGAAAAACTTTGGACCTCTGTACCTGAAACCGCACCAAGGACAAAAATTGAAATGGCATCTGGCAAGTCATGGGAATAAGTGTGATTTTTTTTATGAGGGCGTCGGTGCCTTCATCATGACGTAATGATTGTGTATGTAAACGCTACACATGATCAGTTGGAAAAATTTTCAGATTCATCTCGGGAAAAATTGGTCCACAGTAAAAAGTTTGATGACGTCATCAGTCACATGTTTCGGCAGCCATATATATATATATATATATATATATATATATATATATATATATATATATATATATATATATATATATATATATATATATATGTTTTTAAACCTTCTATAATCTTCTTCTCTGAAGTGGCTGAACAGATTGAGGCGAAATTTTACAGGTATGACCGCCTATCCATGAGGAACAAAATTTTCACACATATGATGTCATTGGTCACATGGTTCAGCAGCTATATTGGATTTACCCTGAAACCAATTAAAATCTTCTTCTCTAGAACAGCCAGAGACATCGAGGGGAAACTTCACACAAATGTTCTCCAAGTCTTGGGAGTACAAGTTTGTTTAGGAAAAATTGATAGGTCACATAGTTTGGCAGCCACATTGGATTCAAGAAAAATGATGATCTAGTCATGTTGAGGAATACATGTTTTACATTTCAACTTGATCAGACACATGATCTGGCAGCCAGAATAATTTAAATTTTTCATCTGGCTTCTTTTTTTCTTTTCTTTTTTTCTTTTTCTTTTTTTGAATAAGGCTCACTTGGCTGTGTCTGCTTGGGTTTGAAGTTAGAGGAGTGGCATCTGAAACCCGACTCCTATCCAGGTTCCTCCTGCTGACTTCATCTTTTCTTTTTGCTTGCTTGGGTTACTTCTGATTACTCCAATACAGGACTGCACCTATTTGATCTTCAATTTGATTTGAATTGAATTTATTTTAATCGCATTCTAAATTCAATTGAATAAAATAAAAAATCGTCATTGGTCAGGGTCAGGTGTTCAATCAAAGTGGGACGTCTTTTTACCCGGTCATCACTGCCAGCAGTTATTAAATGGCAGTTATAATTATCTCATTAATTCCGTCATACACCAGTAAACAAACGCCACACAAAATACACCAAACAAAACTACGCAAACACCACACAAAAGAAGTCTTGGCGAGGGTCTGCAATCTCTCATTGCTCTTTTCCTTGTGATTACTTGTGAAATCAAATATTCGCAATATATTGGTTGGTCTGTTCTGTGATTTTGTTTGCTTGTTACTTGCAAAATCAAAGATTTTTAAAGTTTGTTGGTCAGTCGATTTTGTTATTCTGTTTGTCAATCGCCTACAGGTCACATTTCTCAAGCAATCATCATAAAACTTTACCAAGTTGTAGAGGTGGTCTCAATTGAGAAGCCGATTGATTTTGAGGTCAAACGTCAGAAGTCAACTTGAAGTCGAATTTCTAAAATCGTCATTTTTCATCCGATTGACTTGAAAGTGGAACAGGATTTGCCTATTATATTGTGTCACTGAATTGGGAAAAACTATTTCACGTCAAAAGGTCAAAGGTCAACTCAAGGTCAAACTTCTAAAATCAATTTTTATCTGAAAAATCGTCAATTTCATCTGATTGACTTCAAAATTATACAGTCGTTGTAGAGTGCATTCCTGATTTGGGAAACCAACTATTTTTGAGATCAAAAGGTCAAAGGTCAGCTGAAGGGCGAGTTTGTAAAATCGTCATTTTTCATCCGATTGACTTTAAATTGGAACAATATTTGCATATTGCAATACTGAATTGGGAAACCAACTATTTTTGCGGTCAAAGGTCAACTCAATGTCAAACTTCTAAAAGAATCAATTTTCAACTGAAAAATCATTAATTTACATCCTATTAACTTCAAAGTTGAACAGGATTTGCACTGTCCATCACTGAAGTGGGAAAGCAACTATTTTTGAGGAAAAAAGGTCAAAAGTCAACTCAGGTTAAATGCCAAAAATCATCAAATTTCATCTGAAAAATCATCAATTTTCATCTGATTGACTTGAGCTTTGATTAAGATTGTCAATTTTAATCTTAATGAAATGGACAAATTGATGTATCCATGGAAACCTTGAGAGAGGGGGTAGGCTTTGCAAGTATCGTGCTCTGCATGATGTCTTTTTCTTGATTGTCTGTTTGTCTGTTTGTGTGCAGGAGATCTCAAAAAGTTGTGGATGGATTCGGATAAAATTTGGTGGGTTGTGTGTGTGACAAGGACAAAATAATTAGATTTTGGTGAAGATCAAAATCCAGATCTGGATACAAATTTTTTTTTAATTTTCAAAGTGATTCTTCACCATTGAGAGATGGTGCCCAAACTTTATATCGCATGATATTTCAAAATGTATTGGGCCTGATATGTTCTCATGTGTCAAGCATTGCATGGCAGAGGTATGCACTCTACCGAGTGCCCTTCTATTTGTATACTGGATCGAAGCTCATGGAAGAGCGAGGTGACAGAGTTTAAGAGGACAATGGAGTCAAAGTGTAGCTGCCGTTTGACACAGCAAGTAATGCAATGAACAAACAGGAAGGGAGGAGAGAGGAGGAAACACATGGGTTGGCCGGGTTAGGTGTGGTTAATCTATTTCTATCTATCATATATATATATATATATATATATATATATATATATATATATATATATATATATATATATATATATATATATATATATATATATATATATATATATATATATATATATATATATATATATTACGGCTGTGGAAATTTACAGAACACCATAAAGGTCCCTAGATCAGTTAGGCCGATAAGTCCGTGTCCAGATAGACTTCCCCACCGTTGTTTAAAGGGAACTATTCATGTTAACCGGGCTGTGATCTTTGAGTTGGCCATTATTCTTTACTATCGTTATTTTGGACCAACCACCACCACCACCACCACCAACATCGGTCTCAACAACTGCTTCAGAAAAAACCGCCTTCCACCACCACAACCACACCTGCTTCTCACCAAACCACGCCATCCTCACCACTTCGCCAGCAACCGTCAACATCTCCACACCACAAACATCGCCTCACCTTCATCTCCGAAACGACGCCATCTTTGCGCCAGCCATGGCGAGTCCACATCGAGCGGCGTCACTGCAGGCCGACGTGGGACGTCTGCTCGTCAGATCAAGCTTGGTGATCTCGCGCACGTCCGCTTTCCGCGCAGAGGTCAGAGGTCAGAGGTCGAGGATCGGAGGCCAAACCGCGTCTCACCAGCCCTATAAAAGGATGAGAGCAGAGTGCCAAGCTCGCGTTCGAGTTGGGTCGCGTCAAGTTGATCGGTCGGTCTGAGTCAGTCTGGAGAGGTCGGGGAGTCAGGAGGAAGCCAGAAGCCAAGGAGCTGTGTGGAAGTCTGGGCTCGTGGCGGAGTCGGGAGCTTGGAGCTTGCAGCCGGTGGAGATTCCAGGCGTCGCGAAGGAGACGCGAGCTGGAGGTGCAGCCTTGCCTGCTGTGTCGCGCGGAACCGCGCGTTCGTGTGGAGAGAGCCGGAGAGAGCTCGCCAGCCAGCGACAGGCGGTCCGAAGTGATCGGGCTTCGGCGCAGTTCGAGCATCACTGAGGGACGGACGGGTTCTTACAGAGCATCAACTCTAAGAGAGCAAAGACCCGTTCATTCCTCTCAAACGAGTTGCCGACTGAGGCCCGAATCACCCGCCCGCTTGGCAATGCTCGAGCTCGACCGCGGCTACGCTCGCTGCCGTAGGGAAGGAGCATCGCGGGTCGCCAAAGCGCGTTTGTGTGGAGAGAGCCGGAGAGAGCTCGCCTGCCACACGGAAGGCCCAATCTCGACTGCGGCTACGCTAGCTGCTGTGGGGACGGGACGTCGCGGGTTGCCCAAGCCAGACACCACGAGGGTGCAGGTAACCTGCAACGGTCTTGTGGGACTTGTTCGGTCTGCCAAGTCCCACGCCATAAAGACCCAAGAGGTCCAGTCTGACCCCATTGCCTTTGATGGGGTCTTTTTCCTGCTTTTCTTTCGAATGAATGTTGTGGCGCCGAGTCCCGTAGGTAAAACTGTGTAAGTGACTGTACATTAATAATTAGTTATAGACGGTTGTAGCGCTTTGTCTTGCCCGTGTGCCGTGCCACATTCATTGCTTGTTCTGTAGACGTGCATGTTGGTGTTTTTGAATGACTGCATGATTGTTCCTGCATACGTAGAGTAAATAAATGTGCTGGTTTAAATGTTAACCCGTTCGTCGTGTCCTCTTTCCCTTATTGGAACGCCATCTTGCATTGCGGATTGTTAGTTGGGTTTAAAATACCCGTTAAATAGAATCGGATCCAGAGAGGTCGGGCGATAATACCCGCTCGGTTATCTCAGAACGGAACGGACCGCTTGAGCGGTTCGTGTCCAAGCCGACCTGCTCGAGGTACGGTCCCTCAGTAGGCTACCTGCGCGAGTACTTAGGGATATCGAGATTCGGCGATTGACGCTATTTTGCGCGGGTAGAATACGGACTGGGCCATGGTGGGGTTGAGAACCCACCCGTGACAGGGTTCTGGCGTGGTTCCAGAAAGTCCCGACTGGATTGTCCTTTCGGTGGGCGAACCGGCTGCTATTGGTTAACGCGGTCGTTCGCACACCGGGCAGGCGGGAATACTATAACAATATAACAATATAACAATATAACAATATATATATATAACTATATATAAATATATATATATATATATATATATATATATATATATATATATATATATATATATAACTATACATAACTATATATATATATATATATATATATATATATATATATATATATATATATATATATATATATATATATATATATATATATATACATTGCCCTGTCTGTTTATCTGTCGTGTTATAACTTGAGAACGGATTAACGTATTTCAATCAATCCAACTCCGGTTAATTCAGGGAACTCGCGGGAAGTTTTTTGACAGTAATTTATTTTTATTTTTATTTTTTGTTATGGGTACATGATGGGCACACGTGGCGAAAATTCAAACACCAACTTGTGACTGGTTATCCCTGCACTCCCAGGAATCCTTTTTCTTCTTGCCCTATGGATGAATTAGCCATCACAGCAAAGATTGGTATTTCCATCAGTGAAGCGACGGGTCTTGTATTCCAGTTGGGCTATAAAAGAACGTGGGTAGGTCTGGGTCATGACTCATATGGTGGTGTAATGACTGTTTGCTTGAAACCCTGGAGTGAAGAATGGGACTGAACAGCCCCAGCAAGGTCGTTCCAAAAACGAAGAAAATATGAACAAAAGAGGGGACATGGATGCACAGGCTTTATTAATTTATTGTTATTATTCTTTTATTTTTGCAGAATGACGAAACATAATAATCCAACTCACAATGTTAATGTGAGCTGGCAGGATGGCTTTGAGGTGTGCACACTCACTCCAAAGCTGTCTAGTCTAGGTTCGAATCTCAGTCCAGCCATAAGCGGCCCAACTGGTGTTTCACAGGATGGGTTAAGACTGCATGGTGTTGGTTTAACGGTTAAGGTGGGTTGCTTAAGATCTTCGGGTCTTCAGTTTGAGCCCCTGTCGTGCTATTGAAATAACACGAGGTGGTGTTGGCTCGGCCTGTCACCCTTCTGAGGTGGGCAAAATGAGTACCAGTGTGCTGGAGTTGCACCCCCCCTCCCCACCCAGAAAATAGTGATGCAACCAGAAACTACAGGCTGCAGACGAAAAAACAACAGGAAGGGTGAGTCATTAATGTGTCGTCCTTCTGATGGACATTAAACTGGACGTCCAGTCTACCGGCATTAATAGTTGGTGGATGTTAATGATCCCACGGTGTCCTTAGCAAAGAGTAAGTGAGCTATCGCCGGCACCCTGAATACATTCCAAATTCCAACCCTAACCTGAGTCGAACGTCAGGCTTGGCCATCTGGTACATGAAAGATTTGGGACAAGTTTCTGTCGGCCAACCCCACAAGAACGTGGGAACAATTTTTCCTGGAAAAAGAAGAATAAGAAGAAGAATAAGAATAGGACAAAGAAGAACAAGAAGAAGACGAGAGTGTAAATGTGCTCATGGTTGATCTAGTGGTTCGTCTCAAATACATTTAATATTCCAGTACTGAACAGCCAACTGTATAGACAGTGGTGACTCCGTAATGAGGTCTTTTAATGGCTCCCAATTTAAACAAAGTAACACATTACTTTCCCCCTAATTAGCTTGTTGTTGCATTCTGCATGCACATCACCATTGTTGAGGAAGCAATTTGCGGCCGTTGCAAAAGTATCCTTTGTGATGCTTTCTGCAGCTGGTGAGTGGAGGGTCCACATTATTAATTATTTCCTATTCAGATATAAAGGCGAATGATCTGTCACGTGAATGGGAGAATAACTATATATCTATGCAAGTGTGTGTGTGTGTGTGTGTGTGTGTGTGTGTGTGTGTGTGTGTGTGTGTGTGTGTGTGCGTGTGCGTGTGCGTGTGTGTGTGTGTGTGTCCTCTCCAAAACCATTTAACACATCAGCCTGAAACTTTTGCATGCACACAAAGGGAATAACTCCAAGGAAGTGCAAGAGTGAAAATTGGGTGTTTGAGTTAATTAAAACACCCCCTTTTGAAGATATTTAATTATATCCTTTCTCAAGGCTCATCCTTGGTTTACATACATGGCAAGTTGTAGGCGACAAAAAACGGATTGGGAGGAATCAAAAGCGGGTTTTTTTTAACCCTTTGCATGTTGCGGTCGCATATTTGTGACACGATTAAAAAAAAAAAAAAACGAAACAATTTATTTTTAAAACTTCAGTTATTCGTCTAATCTGACACCCAAGTTGTGTTTTTTTGTAAACACCACTTGAAATTCACAGCCCTATGAAAAAAATAAATTAAGCAAAAGGGAACCATGCGGCCATAAACAACGCGGCATGCAGAGGTTTAACCAAACGTGATAAAAACGCTATTCAATATGTTGACCAATTGGTTATGATAAGGAGTAAGACAACATAAGTAAGATAACATACATACATTCATAATTGGTTCGTGGGTGCTAGCACTCCAGCAGTGACCATTATTTTCGTTGTGTCTGTGTGTCTGTCTGTCTGTCTGTCTGTTTGTGACTCTCTCCAGAGCATAGCTCCGTGACGTTTGATGTGATCTTGATGAAACTTGGACACAAACTAGATATCATGGTCTAGTTGTGTCTTTTTGTATGAGGAGCGTCCCACGCCCCTTGTTGGCGGAGCCACGCCAACTTGAACTTTTTTCTCGATTTTTTTCTCGCAATTTCATTTCCCAGAAGCTGTGCGTAATGTCCATAAGTACAACATATTAAAAAATCCGATTTGATTTGGTCAATTTTGACAAAAGAGATAGGTTTTTACAGTCGGGCTTCCTCAAAAGCTTCCACTAACTCAATTGTACCTAGCATGGCATTGTTCAATAATTCCCGCGAACCATCGTCGCCTCCCGGCTTGTTATATAACATTTCTCAAACAAAGTACATTTCTCAGTTTTATTTAATTTTTTTTGTTTTTATTTGTCGCCTGTGACGTGTGACGTCACATTTCCTGCAAATCTCATCCCCACCATGAAGAGCAGTGTTGCCTAGTTTATAGGGACCAAGTGATGATAAATGGTGATGAATGCGATATGATGATCCTTACAAATTTGACATTAAAACTTTGAGAAATGTTCGTTCATTCACAAACGTCAAACCCATTTCATTCATACTTTTTTTTATTACAGCTGGAATTTGGAATGGAAATTTGTGGACATCCTGTATACGAATTAAAACAATCCAAATCAAATCCTACCATTCAAAATACTCAAAAGTACCAATACATATCACAGTAAGAAGTCGGAGTGTGAATAGGAAAGCAACAAGGACGACTGATTGATCTGGGCCCAGGTCGAAAAACCAGTTAAAACCAGTACACATTTTCAACTGGTCTCTATTGGTTCTAATTGGTCTTTAACTGGTCTCTATTGGTTTCAACTGGTACCAGTTAAATTCAGTCAGAATTCCAATTTCCCAGTTGAAAAAACCAGTAGCTCATATTTGTACCAGTTAAAGTCTTACTGGTTCCAGTTGATACCAGTTGCAATGTACTGGTCTCCCAGTTGATACCAGTTACAATGTACTGGTCCCAGTTGATACCAGTTAGTTAAATACAATTGTATTTCAACTGGTAATATATCACTCTATTCCAATTTCCATATTAAAACCAGTAAGAAACCAACTGGCTTTACTGGTACCAGTTGGCTACTGGTTTTCAACTGGTACCAGTTGACCAGTAAGCTACTGGTCTTTACTGGTTTTTTGACCTGGGGGGTGATGACGAATGGTAGACGAGAGGAAGTGACAATGCATACAGATGAGGATTGAAGGAATTGGTCAGTTGGGTAAAGCTCATGACGTCACCCAAACAATAGTCAGGCTCGAGTGGGACCTTACATATCAGATAGAGATCGCTGCAGATCTGTCACTCTGTGTGTGAATCAATGTGAATGGAATGGAAACTAAACATGGCATTTTTGAAATTGTTCGTATTTTCCATCAAATAGAGGTTTTAACAATATTAAAAGTGTCCGCAGGTTTAAATAAAAACAAAGTGGTCAAACCTGCAATATACGGGTCACTTGCAATGTAAGGGTAAGCCCAACCCCAAGCTTGCAGGGGTCTTAATTCGCCATTTTGTTTGGCTTATTCAAACATGCCTTGATTTGGAAACATGA
>NC_140964.1:64834231-64864231 GCF_056783735.1 Eptatretus burgeri | reverse complement strand
TGACCTTGGGGAGGGGCATGTCAGCATGGGCTGCCTGGGGGCGTTTTTGCTGCGTTGTGCTGCTGTGCTTCTCATTTTGCTGCTCCACTCGCTCGCATCGACACATTATATGATGTGGTGTGCTATTATACTTCGCTATTTTTCATTTTATTTTCATGATTGTTATACCGAAGTCCTTATAATGCTTCTTATATTGGTGGTCATTTAATGATCATACTTTTAGGAGGGAGGAGTGTGGTGTAGTCTGCGGGCCCACGGGGAGGGGCATGATGATGATGCATGATGGGCGTGATGATTGGAGGAGTGGTCGTGGTGGTCATCGTATCTGCGAGGGATATAAGGTGTGCGCGCCGTCTGAGGCGTCGTAGTAATACTGGAGTCGCCCGGCTCGTGAGTGTGCCGAATACGGAATAAAGGGGAGCCGCCGGGCAGAGTACGCCCGCGCTCGCATTTGTACAACACAGCTCGGCTCGACTGTCCTTCCGCTCGTGTCTGCCTGCTAAGCATCTCCCACTTCAGTACAGTACACATTCAAATCGGGCAACGGAAAACAATTAAAAAATCAATTCCCGATTCAGTCTAGTACTCTTCGGGAGAATTTGATCAATGCAAACAAACTCAGCGATATAGTTAGCTGGAGCTATCTTGTTTTTTCTTTTTAGCTTGAAATGATTTTTTTTTTCATCAACCGCTGTCACAGCCGGAACCCAATGTCACATATTCATTGGTCGTCTCGTTTATATTATATAGCAATTGAGCAATGTGTGTATGTATATGTATATATATATATATATATATATATATATATATATATATATATATATATATATATATATATATTATGTGTATGTATGTATATATATATATATATATATATATATATATATATATATATATATATACATAATGTGTTTGTTCATATTCAGTATATATATATATATATATATATATATATATATATATATATATATATATATATATATATATATATATATATATATATATCTAAGGGACAATCATTTTTTTTAAAAAAAGATGGAGGGATAAAAGAATAAAGTCATAAAGCAAAAATATGTTTCCCTTTTTTTGTATTTTAACCACTGGCTTCCATTCGTTATATATATATATATATATATATATATATATATATATATATATATATAAATATATATATATATATATATATAGATATATATATATATATATATATATATATATATATACATATATATATACAGTAGACTAGGTGTAAGTCGGCAGCATGTAACTCGTCACTTCGCCTAAGTCGGCAGCGTCAAAAAGTCCTGAATTTATCTCATGTTAAATCCCTTTGAATAAAGGGTCATCCCTCTGTAAGTCGTCACTTCGTCTAAGTCGTCAGATGTTGTCCGTTCCCACGTAATGGAAACTCAAGTAAATTACCACTCCTAACTCGTCACACGGAACTGCTGCCTCGTGAGAAGCCCGATTTCATGGAATCGTGATGCTCGCTCATTGGTGTACACCGCCAGTGATAGGCTATTTATAACTGCGTACACACGTTGATCGCACTGCAGGCAGAACAATGGCGACTAAGCGTAAACTTACAACTTAAACCTACCAAGAAAAATACGGCATTATCCAGTTTTGCGAGGCAAATCCACTGATGAAGAAAACAGACATTGCTGAGAAGTTGGACATCAAACGGCAGACATTGAACGATATCTTGAAGAATAAGGGCAAGATATTTGGACAAGTGGAGAAGATCTGAGGCCGGTGGTAAGTGTGAAACGCGTGAAATGTGTGTCCTTTGAAGATGTCGATGACGCGCTCATCTTCTGGTTTCGGCAAATGTCGGCTCAGCCAAATATTCGGTTTCGGCCGATTCGGCCAAATATTCGGCCGATACTGTCTTTCGGTGGAGGATTGCCCAGCCAACATCATGGAATACAATGACCGGTTTGAATCCTTTCTCATGCACCAGATGCCCAAGAGTTTGAGGCAGTCAAACATAATGGATTACTTCGCGAAGAAGTAAAGGATCGATCGAGCTTAGTGTTGAAGTCCGATCATGGTTTTATATTGGCTTGTTTTGTACATTACCGCACTCACTTACACATAGGCATTGAGTGGTAATCATCACCACGATGACTGTGTGTCATGTAATTTGTCACCATACAATCACCGATGGTATACGAGTTGTTTTACAGAGTTGTTCATTATCTTTACTTTGATAAACTGAATCATGAATTCCATCTTTGCTTGATCGCTTTCCAACTCACCAACTCATCCCCACCTATGCCCCAAGGATTGTGTTTTCCTTTTGGTACAATAGCCGGCTCTCACACATACGTGTCCAGGCCACGCGCGACTTCATCCTTCACCCCACAGTCATCATGAATGTTTGCATACGCGTAAGTCGTCACATTTCTAAGTCGTCACTTTTTTCTCGGACCCGATGGTGACGACTTACGCCTAGTCTACTGTATGTATATATGTATATATAATTTTTTTTTTTACCTTATATCGTGGTATTTTTACCACTGCTTTCTGTTATTTCAAATGTATTCACACTCCCCCCCCCCCCTTCCAAACCAGTCTCTTCAAATGACATCAGTTCCGTTGAACTCAAACCTTGATGGCACCTGTAATTGCGCTGTCCACTCACCTCCCTCTTGAGTCTACCCTATCACTTCCCACCTTCCTGTCACCTTTTTCCCCCACTTTGCAATTCCCATACTCTGCCCTTTCCCCCTTATTTCCCTCTTTCCTCTGAAATTAATTTTATTCAATATTGTAAACCCCTTCCCCCTTTATCCCCATTTCCGTATGTAACAGGTATCCCTTTTCTAAGCTGCATGCACAGTGGGCCACCTTGTCGAATACCTTATGAACCAGGTCCCAGTGGAACGTCAAAGCTGAATTTCCAGATGAAGCGTACTCAGGCAGATGAATGCTGGGTGAGGTTGGTGAGGAAGCTTTTAGAGCTTCCAATTCCGAGTCCTTAATAAGGAATGCGTTTAGGGAAGACGCCTGTCTGAGCAGCAGTAAAACGGCTTGTTCTGATTTAAAGTGCTCCTCTTATTTTCAAGCCCCTTCACAAAGTCTTTTTCCAAAGACCCAGGGCAGTTTGTCCTGCGATAATACAACCCGAGCACCAATGATAGTTAATCTGTCCGACGTAAAGAAACAGCTGCTGCAGATTTACATGCACGGCTGGAAGACTTCAGTTTGAGCAAACGAACGGAATGTACAACACCGACAAGAATGCACACATTGTAAGTTGAGAGGAGAGAAGCTCAGGCGGATGGATATCTTAGTCTCTATATGTTTAGGAGAGGAGTTCAGGCGGATTGATATCTCATGGTCTCAATATGTTTTGGGGAGGAGCTCAGGTGGATAGATGTCTCATAGTAGGGGTGGGCAACCACAGTTTTTTCCTGGCCACGGACGTGGCCAGTCGATCACAGAAATAGCCACATGGCCCACACAATTTACAAAACAGAAAAATTTTAAAATTATGTTGTTAAAGGCAAAGTAAATTTGCCTATAACAACATAAAAAGTTTAATGGAAAGGCATACAATGCAGTAAAACCTTGTAATCCAGCTAAAAAATAAAACAACACACTATCGATGATTTTACGAATTGGCCACACATTTTTGCAAAATAGCCACTCATGGCCATTGACCAATGGGTTGCCCAACTATGTCTTATAGTCTCAATATGTTCAGGAGAGGAGCTCAGGCGGATGGATATCTTGAAGTTGGATTGTCGGGAATCCATCTCGTTCAGTGGTCCGGTGGCTGGTAGGATGACCTCGAGGTAGGCAAACTTGCCTCTAAGTCGTCTAGCCTGGGTTCGAATCTAGATGCAGCTATGAACTGCCACCCTTGTGCTTCACTGACAAGGTGATTAATCAATGTGTGTGATGTTCCTCGAATGGACATTAAACTAGGTTTGTTGGTATGAATGTCAAAAGACCCCACAATATCCTTCGTGAAGAGAAGGTGAGCTTTTGCCAGCTCCCTGAACAAATTACAAATTCCTATGCTAACTTACAGAGGGCACTGCATCAGCGGCACAGCTGTACCCTCGACCGACGATGCTACCCCGCAGCCTGTTGTGCAAAAAGGAAGAAGAAGAAGAAGAATGACAGTGTCGCAACAGATCATTCATCGCCTCTGGTGACACCCTTCTGGACAATCTATCAGAAACCGCATGAACCCACATACACAGTCATGTGACAAGCACGTTCCTGAGATGCTTTTTCTGCAACAACACGTGGTTCCCAAAGGCTGGGAGAAAACTGGGGGCTGGGAGAAAACTGGGGGCTGGGAGAAAACTGGGGGGCTGGGAGAAAACTGGGGGCTGGGAGAAAACTGGGGGCTGCACCTGGAGGAAGATGCAATTGTGCACCTGTATGAAGCTTGTAAACAACATTGAGGACAACAGCCTTGTTGATCGGAATAATTGTGGAAAGGAAATGTGTGTGTGTTTTGTCCGCAGGGACACGGACAAGGAAACGGGGTCAATGACATCGTGATTTGTCCGGTTGAATGTACATTGTATGCATGCACGTTGGTCGCAATTATCTGAGGAAAAGGCCAGATTTTAATTCGGAATGAATGGAAGTGAAGAGAACAGAGGATGAAAGGAGGGAGAGAGAGAGAGAGAGAGAGAGAGAGAGAGAGAGAGAGAGAGAGGGAGAGAGAGAGAGAGAGAGAGAGAGAGAGAGAGAGAGAGAGAGAGAGAGAGAGAGAGAGAGAGAGAGGGGTATGAGGGTGAGAGTAGCTAGAAGGGGAAAAAGTTTTGGAGCAGAGATAGATAGGTGTGAACGAGATACTCACAAGAGCAGTTCAAAACAAGGCAAAGTTTAAAAAAATAAAAATTTAATGAGCAAATACCACCCCATCGCTTGGCTGATGGAAATACTAAGGTTGTTGGGGGAATGTTGGGGGAGGGGGAGAGAAAGAGTGGAGAGAGAGAGAGAAAGGAGGGAGGAGGGATGAAGTCCATGGACGGGTATGGTGGGGGTGAGGAAGGAGGAGGGCGCAGGGAGGGGTGGGGGAAGAGAAGGCAGTGTGAGGAGAAGTGATGGCAGCATGAGGGAAGGCAGTGTGAGGGAGGATACATCCGGATATAACCACCATCTGGACAGGTCTAGGTATAACCACCGTCCAGACAGGTATGGAGATAACCACCATCCAGATACGTACAGAGATAGCCACCATCCAGACACGTCCGGAAATAACCACCATCCGGACACGTATGGAGATAACCACCATCCAGATACATACGGAGATAACCACCATCCAGATACGTATGGAGATAACCACAATCCAGATACGTATGGAGATAACCACCATCCAGATACGTATGGAGATAACCACCATCCTTACATAACCACCATCCAGATATGTACAGAGATAGCCACCATCCAGACACGTCCGGAAATAACCATCATCTGGACACGTATGGAGATAACCACCATCCAGATACGTATGGAGATAACCACCATCCAGATACGTATGGACATAACCACTATCCAGATACGTATGGAGATAGCCACCATCCTTACATAACCACCATCCAGACACGTCCGGACATAAACACCATCTGGGCACATATGGAGATAACCACCATCCAGATACGTATGGAGATAACCACCATCCTTACATAACCACCATCCAGACACGTCTGGACATAAACACCATCCGGGCACATATGGAGATAACCACCATCCGGACACAGACACAGACACACAGAGAGAGAGAGAGAGAGAGAGAGAGAGAGAGAGAGAGAGAGAGAGAGAGAGAGAGAGAGAGAGAGAGAGAGAGAGAGAGAGAGAGAGAGAGAGAGAGAGAGAGAGAGAGAGAGAGAGAGAGAGAGAGAGAGAGAGAGAGAGATGGAAGGGGGGGGGGTTGGGAGATATATAGGTTTCCATTGATATGCAGACATTTACTCTATGGAAATTTGCTATAATGGATATGAGTAATCATCATCATCTGTTCCTGTGAGCTTGGGTTTTTATGATGACTCTCTTTCAATCCTCATGATCTTTCATAAGAAATGGTAGCTGGTCCCTCATCAGACTTATATACCTCTCGATCTGATCTACATAGTTGAGAACAGGGCGGTCACGAGAATTCTTGCCTTGCTTAGGTTCCCATAGCAGAAGTTGCGATACAATCTCTTGCTTGCCTCTCCAGCAATGGCCGGCAAATCTTTGTGTTCATTTTTTTTTTCATGTACCAGTTACAAAGGGCAATCTTCCATATCGCTCTTCATTTGATTGATGCTCTCTCTCCAGCTTATATTCAGTGCTGTCCCCAACAACCTTGGATAGCAACCATCTAATCACCTCTCAAGTGTCCTCGTTAGTGTCCAACTGTTGGCACTATATTGAAGCATACTCTCTACTGCTGCACGGAAGAATTTCATCTCAACCCTAGATAAATACCAACAACACCAACACATACAGTCCCCAGTTGTACCCCTGGGTTTTCCCAATCTGTACAGATGTGTACACCCAGGGCCAGGGGTACACCTATGACCTATCTTGGTTTTAGGTTTCTGTCAATATTTGATTTCCATGTAATATTCATCTTATTGAGTGCTGTCCAAGCCTTGGCTTTCCTAACTTCAAAATCATTGTTACCTTTGTTGATTCAGGACCAAATATATTGAAAGTGAGCTCCCCACTTTTAAAACTACTCCACTAGTTGCTTCAAGTTCTCCATCTTGATTGAATAAAATGCCCTATGTCTTTGATACATTAGTGAGCAATCAAACTGCCTTTACCGTTGCTTCAACCCGGTTGAGTCGGGTCTGAGCATCTCTTAGTACATCGTGTGTCTGAGATTACAGCAATATCTTCTGCAAAATCAAGGTCGGTTATGTTTAACCGAAGGAAACATTTTGCTTCTTCATCCTGTTTGCGTGAAGTCCAGAGATTCATGCCCACTTACTGAGCGATGCTCTCATGACGTAGTCGAGGACTGTGACAATTATAAATGGTGCTCATGTGTCACCTTGAAGAATCCGGTTGAAAGTTTGGAAGAATTCTGTCTCGCCTTTGAGTGTAATTACTTGAGCTTCAATAATTGGGGATCAATTCCTAATTCAGTAATTGGGGATCAAATTTCAACATACTGGAGTAAAAATCTGGAGATAACCACAATCCAGAGATGCAGCTCTAACGGAAATTTTGAAACTCAAAAAAACACAAATATTTTTAGAAGAAATAAAAAGTATATAAATGCATGATCTCCATGTTTTATTTATCTTGAGAACATTTCAAACTTAGTCATTCGTCCCTGCGTTTCATATGATGATCCCATGCAGCACATCCTCTTGTGGTCGGTGGTCTGTGTGACTTACGTTCCTTCGGTTTACATCGCGAAGGTGCTCGGCCTTGCTACTTCCAGAGTGGGCACAATAAAAGACAGTAGGGACAAAAATAAGAGCTAATACTCAACGAGTAGTTCTTGGTGCTTCTAGTCTTGCTGTCCGGATGTGAGACTTGGACTCTGACGAGGGATCTAAGACGGAGACTTAATTCCTTTGGTACCAGATCTCTTTGGAGAATCCTTGGCTATCGCTGGTCAGACTTTGTTTCCAATGAGCAGTTGCTGAGACTCAAATGAGATTTGTTACCTGCATCGTCCGTGAGTGTCAGCGGTGGCTGTATGGACATGTGGCTCGTTTTCCTGATGCTGATCCTGCTCACCGGATTCTCTCAGCAAGGGAGCCTCATGAGTGGAGGAGGCCAATGGGCCGACCACGTGCCTCGTGGTTGCAGCAGGTTGATCGGCATCTCAAATAGATGGGGATGGGCCTGGCATCTGCCTGGGGGATGGCCAGACGGAGGTCCCTGGAATACTGGTGGAAAGTGGATGCAGCGACGCGCTGCTCTGGCACATGCTCCCATACCTGACATGACCTGACTCAACAAGTAACAGCTCTGGGTGCCAAGAAGTTATCACGGCACAGAATTGGTGAGATGGTTAACATAGAGCCCATGTTGAGTACAATTGCTACGGTACTTATAGGGATTGAAGATCAAATATGTATATTTTTTTTGCATCATTGATTCAAAATTTTGGTCCATAGGAATCTATATCCACTTATAAAATGGGAATATATGGGTAATTAAATTCGATATGCCTAAATTCACCGAACGGAAGGATTTAAAGTAACATAACCCTTCCATAGATTGATGGAATACTTTCCATAAAAACCCAGTCCCTTCTGGAACATTGGCAAGTCTTCTCCCCCCCCCCCCAACAAGGGGTATGTGCATCAACACAAGGACAAGGACGAACCAAAAAGACTGTTGAGTCATTTTGGTTCTTGTGGGTCAGCTGGGTCTTTTGGGTCCTCAAGGACTTTTTAGTGTTTTGGGTCCTCAGGGTATTTTAGGTCTTTTGGGTCCTTGGGTATTTTGGATATTTTGGGTCTTTGGGGTCATTTGGATCATCTGTGTCTTTTGGATACTCGAGGACTTTTGGGTGTTTGGGGTCTTCTGGGTCTTTTGGGTCCTCGGGGATTTTTTTGGTCTTCTGGATCCTCAGGGACTTTTTTGTATACATTGTCAAGGCTCCTATAAGAGCTAATACATAGAATATATAACAGAGGGAACAGGTTACAAGAGGAGCAGGAGAGGGATGCACAAGACAGTAGGGATCAGAGACATTGGGAGATATGTGAGAGGATTGGAAGGATGGGGCAGGGTAAATTGGGTAAACAAGATGGACACTACAGGGATTTTCAGGAAGAAAAGCAGGGAATTTGAAGGAGGTGGGTTTGGGGTGGATTGATGGGGGTAGAAAAATCATGGTTTTTGATGGGGGAAGATATGAAGTGGTGGTGAACAGCTGTTTTGAAGACCTGGAGAGAAGAGTGTGATTGAAGAGAGTGTGGGAGCTTGTTCCAGAGGTGGGGAAAAAAAGGAATGAAAGAGTAAAGGTGAGCAGTGATTCTTGATTTTGGCAGTTTCACCAGAAGGGGGTTTCTGGCAGACCGTGAGTGCCAAGCAGAAATATAGGGAGGACGGAGCACAGACAAAGCAAGGGGGGCAAGGCCGGAGAGAAGATGGTAGAAGACAGAAAGACCCCCGACCTGCCTGTGGTGAGAGAATAAATGACGCAAAGCTCAGCTTCATCAATACCAACGATTCTAAAAGCCTTGGTTTCTTCAGAGTGAAGCCAAGCGACGTGTGAGGGAGGAGCATCGGCTCAAAGCGGAAAGCAGTACTCCATCAGGTTGCAAATGAAAGCTTTGTATGAGGTCAGGAACTCAGGTGTGCCTCGGAAGGACTCTGCATTATGGAGGATGCCCAGTTGATGACTGGCTTTGGAGGCCAGCTTGAAAATGTGGCTTTCCCCAGGAAATATCATGACAGATAGTGAGGTCCAAAAGTTTAAATGACAGATCTTCTTCAAGAGGGTTGTTGAGAAAGTAGATGGGTGGGGGGGAGGGGGTTATCCAGACAGTCCTTTTGGAGAGACATAATGAGAGTGTGAGAATTATCAGGATTGAAAGACATGTTCCAAGTGTTTGACCAGCTTTGATTTTATTCAGGTCTACAGAGAGTGAAGACACTGCTGCCTGCTGATCTGAGGGATAAGAGATGCTACGGTAGTCATCAGCAAAGAGACAAAGAGAATTTTCCAGAGAGTCGGAGAGATCATTGATGAAAACCAGAAATAGCACAGGGCCCAGAACGCTGGATTGAGGAACTCTAGCCTGGACAGGAAGGGGAGATGAGAGAATTATATTTTGAGCTACATGTTGACTGTGACATGAGAGGAAGTCTGTGAGATATGAATGGAGATTACCTTGGTTTCCATAAGAAGAGTGTTTGGTGAACAATGCGGTGAGAGAGTAAATGACCGTATTTACTCCGTATCCAGACCGTATCACAAGCTTGTGATATGTCTGAGGAGGTGGCTCTAATCTCATATTTGGCAGGACAACTAACTCGCCATAAGCTTCAGTGTACCATGGGCAGGAGGAAGGGTATGACAACTG
This sequence comes from Eptatretus burgeri, assembly GCF_056783735.1. Lineage (NCBI taxonomy): Eukaryota > Metazoa > Chordata > Myxini > Myxiniformes > Myxinidae > Eptatretus > Eptatretus burgeri. The sequence goes on along the minus strand of NC_140964.1, from coordinate 64,854,218 downwards.
AAGACGAGATGGGATGAATCTGTGAGAAAGAGAGAGAGAGTGAGAGAGAGAGAGAGAGAGAGAGAGAGAGAGAGAGAGAGAGAGAGAGAGAGAGAGAGAGAGAGAGAGAGAGAGAGAGAGAGAGAGAGAGAGAGAGAGAGAGAGAGAGAGAGAGAGAGAGAGAGAGAGAGATTGATTCTTTGAAAAAATTCCCAGGATGAGTTGATGTCAGAGAAAGTAGAAATGGGAGACCTGTCCAGAAGTTTGATGGCTGCTTGAAATCCTTGCCAGTCGGCCTGAATGAAATGCCAGACTCATTGGTGCTGAGGTGGTTCTCTAAGAACGTCCAAAGAGATGTCAACTCTAACAAGCATATGGTCAGATGAACCCATTGGAGCAAAGGAAGCACAGCAGATATTTGAAGGGAAATTGGTCAAAACCAAATCCATAAGTGATTGAGTACTGTTGACTGAGTTCCTGGTCAGGAAGTTGACAGATTGTGTCAGTCCCATTGAGTTACAGAAGTCCTTTGCTGATATGCCATGGCAGGTGAGAGCGTTGCCCACACCCAGCCAACTGGCATGATGACAATTGAAGTCGCCACACATGAGGAAGAGAGAGTTGGGAAGAGTGGATAGAAGTTGGTCCATGTCTTCGGCGAGTGAGATGTAAATGGAGTCATCACTTTTTGTTAGATGGTACAACACACATTATAAACAAGATTTGGGAGTGGAGGGGAAGCCTAAGCTGGAGGTATTTCTGGGGGTGTGGTGGAGTGAGGGCAGTGCATGGAAAAAAAAGAAAGAGAGAGAGAGAGAGAGAGAGAGAGAGAGAGAGAGAGAGAGAGAGAGAGAGAGAGAGAGAGAGAGAGAGAGAGAGAGAGAGAGAGAGAGAGAGAGAGAGAGGTAGAGAGGTAGAGAGAGAGAGAGAGAGAGAGAGAGAGAGAGAGAGAGAGAGAGAGAGGTGGGGAGAGAGAGAGAGAGAGAGAGAGAGAGAGAGAGAGAGAGAGAGAGAGAGAGAGAGAGAGAGAGAGAGAGGTAGAGAGAGAGAGAGAGAGGTAGAGAGAGAGAGAGAGAGAGAGAGAGAGAGAGAGAGAGAGAGAGAGAGAGAGAGAGAGAGAGAGAGAGAGAGAGAGAGAGAGAGAGAGAGAGAGAGAGAGAGAGAGAGAGAGAGAGAGAGAGAGAGAGAGAGAGAGAGAGAGAGAGAGAGAGAGAGAGAGAGAGAGAGAGAGAGAGAGAGAGAGAGAGAGAGAGAGAGAGAGAGAGAGAGAGAGAGAGAGAGAGAGAGAGAGAGAGAGAGAGAGAGAGAGAGAGAGAGAGAGAGAGAGAGAGAGAGAGAGAGAGAGAGAGAGAGAGAGAGAGAGAGAGAGAGAGAGAGAGAGAGAGAGAGAGAGAGAGAGAGAGAGAGAGAGAGAGAGAGAGAGAGAGAGAGAGAGAGAGAGAGAGAGAGAGAGAGAGAGAGAGAGAGAGAGAGAGAGAGAGAGAGAGAGAGAGAGAGAGAGAGAGAGAGAGAGAGAGAGAGAGAGAGAGAGAGAGAGAGAGAGAGAGAGAGAGAGAGAGAGAGAGAGAGAGAGAGAGAGAGAGAGAGAGAGAGAGAGAGAGAGAGAGAGAGAGAGAGAGAGAGAGAGAGAGAGAGAGAGAGAGAGAGAGAGAGAGAGAGAGAGAGAGAGAGAGAGAGAGAGAGAGAGAGAGAGAGAGAGAGAGAGAGAGAGAGAGAGAGAGAGAGAGAGAGAGAGAGAGAGAGAGAGAGAGAGAGAGAGAGAGAGAGAGAGAGAGAGAGAGAGAGAGAGAGAGAGAGAGAGAGAGAGAGAGAGAGAGAGAGAGAGAGAGAGAGAGAGAGAGAGAGAGAGAGAGAGAGAGAGAGAGAGAGAGAGAGAGAGAGAGAGAGAGAGAGAGAGAGAGAGAGAGAGAGAGAGAGAGAGAGAGAGAGAGAGAGAGAGAGAGAGAGAGAGAGAGAGAGAGAGAGAGAGAGAGAGAGAGAGAGAGAGAGAGAGAGAGAGAGAGAGAGAGAGAGAGAGAGAGAGAGAGAGAGAGAGAGAGAGAGAGAGAGAGAGAGAGAGAGAGAGAGAGAGAGAGAGAGAGAGAGAGAGAGAGAGAGAGAGAGAGAGAGAGAGAGAGAGAGAGAGAGAGAGAGAGAGAGAGATTTTTTTGTTTTTGATAAAGAGCAACTTTGCTGCTTAGACGAGGCTCAGGTGTATCATACCAGAGGAGGGAGTAACCAAGGAGATATACTGAGGAGTCAGAGATGTCTTCAAGGAGGAAAGTTTCTGTTAAACATATTATATCTGGTTTGTTAGTGGCAACGTGTGTGGATATATCTGTCAGGTTAGAGCTCAGGCCCTGGATGCTTGAGGTCCACACTATTAAGGAAGAGTGAGGGGAGGAGGCTTTGGGTGCAGGTGAGGGGAGGAGTCGGGTAAGATCAGGAAGGAGAGGAGGAGGTAGGTGAGCTGTTGACAGTGTGTAGTAGATTGCACAAGAGATAGGTGAGAGGGCTGGATGAGGAGGCGGACAAAAGGCTAGGTTGTGATAGGTTGAGGGACAGTGGGGAATAATAAGAGAGGGGACAGAGGGAAGTAGAAGATTGCAGGAGGTGGAAGAATGAGATGGAAGAGAGAGGGCAGGGGAAGGAGGCAGCTTTGTCGATAAGAGGGGGGCAACTTTGAGAAGGGGGAGTGAGGGGAGATTTGAAGGGGAGGAGTGAGGGGGGGATTTGAGGGAGAAAGGTGTGAGAGGAGCTTTTGAGAAAAGTGAGTGTGAAAAATGGAGGGGAGAGAGAGTGAAGTTTGCTTTGAAGAGGGAGGAGGCAGCTCATTTGGGAGGGGGGGTTTTGACAGGGGATATTTGAGAGGGAGGGGAGATGATGAGAGCAGGCATGGCCATGAGGGAGGAGGGCGAGGTGAAAGGTTGGAATAGGGGAAGGATGAGCCTGGTTCGTAGTATGGTGAAGATGGGAGTGGGCAGGGGGAGGAACAAGATTTGAGGGGGTTGGAAGAGGAGGAGGTGTGATGAGAGGAATGAAAGAGCATATTTGGTATGTTGAGGAGTGCACTGATTGAGAGAGTGAGATATCTGTTCGGTTTTAATGGAGCCCAAGGACGTTTGAACACCACACAGTTTGGGACACCAGAGGAGGAGCTGTTAGTCAAACAGAGGACAGTAGAGAGGTGCTAAGAGAGGCTGCAGGAAGAGGAGCAAGATGAGAATGGTAAGGAGGAGGTATAACTGGTGGAGTTAGGAGTAGGTAGATTTAAGGATGTGGGGTGAATTGGCACTGAAGTTGGACAGAAAGTACGGTTGATAGAATTCGAACATCCTTTGCAAAATGGGATTTTCAAATTTTTAATTCATAGATACGTTCAAAGATGTTCGGGGAGGGGTGGAATGTCGGCGAGTTAATATAATGGAGACAAGAAACACTGAAACAGTTGGACTTTTTAGATACAGTATCTGTGAAAGGTCAAAGTGGACTCAGCCTTTTGATGAAAAAGATAAACAGTGTATTGCAATAGAATGAAGAATTCCAAATGAGAGAAAGAGGAAGTTGAAACATTTTGAAACCCAGTTTGTTTGTTTTTCTTTTGAGGGGGTTACATTTGGGCCCTCTTGGGTCATTTGGGTCCACAGGATATTTTGGGTCCTTTGGGTCCTCAGCATATTTTGAGTCATTTGGGTCTTTTGCATCCTTTGCATCCTCAGGGTATTTGGGGTCTTTTGGGTCATCTGGGTCTTTTGGTTCTTCTGAGTCTTTTGGATCCTGCGGGTCTTTTGGGTTTTTGTGGTCTTTTAGGTTCTCGGGGACTTTTGGGTCATCTGCATCTTTGGGGTCTTTTGTGTCCTCAGGGTCTTTTGTTTCTTCAGGGTCTTCTGGACGTTGGTCCGGTGGTCTTTCAGGTCCTCTGCATATTTTGGGTCTTTGGGGTCTTTTAGATCCTTTGGGGAGTTTTGGGTCATCTGGGTCTTTTTGGTCTTTGGGGTCTTTTGATCCACAGGATCTTTTGGGTCCTTTTGCTCTTTTTGGGTCCTCCGGGTCTTTTGGGTTCTTGGGACTTTTGGGTCATCTGTGTCTTTTGGATCTTCAGCGTCTTTTGTGCCTTTGGGGGTTTTTGGGGTCTTTTTTGGGTCCTTGGGGTGTTAAGGGTCTTAAGTGTCTTCGGGATCTTAAAGGGTCTTCAGAGGTCGAAAGGGTCTCAGCAGTCTAAATGGTGAAAAGGTACTTTCCGATAGTGCATAATTAATGATAGACATACAGAATTAATTGACACATAAAGTATGACACACACACACACACACACACACACACACACACACACACACACACACACACACACACACACACACACACATTGCTGGATTTATAGATAGCTACTACGGAGGAGTAAGGTCTGTGAGGGGTAATAAACGGCTGTTCATGGAGCATCGGGGGCGAATTGAGGGGAAGGTGTGGAAAGTGGCCACATCCACTTTACGTGATAAACAGGTGGCCCTAATAATATAAGCCACAAAGGTATATTTCGTGCGCCGGACCATATCGTTGGACACCCGACGCGTGTGCTGATATAATTTTCAGGCGCAATTGACAACCAAGACCACCTATCGTGTATTTCAGGACTACTTCCTTCGCTATTAGCTCAGTACTTCTCCCTTATACAGAATTTCATTAAAAGGACAAACCCTTGAATGGGTCTGGAGCAAAATTCAGCAAATTAATAACGGACGTGAAGGTGTTCGCCGGTGCACATAACAGCTTCAGGTGCATCTTTTTGGCCCAGGTGAGTAATGACCGAACCGAAGGAAGTAAAATATTACCTTTTGCGGTAAAGTAAAGTGCCAGGTTCAATGGGCTCTGGCTGGGCAGAACCTCATATCACGAACGACATGCATAATGGATGGCAAGAGGGTGCGAAGCTGCAAATGAAAAAGCCTAACGTACTGCCAGCTCGAGCTGGGACCTCGGTGCAACTTTCAGACACGTGTTAATGAGTGTCGTACATACGCTGTTTATCGGTATGTCCATATGACCGGCTCCTTCTCTGGAACCGGAGGCAATATTGCAAACGCATACCATAAGCATTTGTCTTGTGTCGAAGTGGCGGCGATTCACGAGTCATTTGTCGGTGAAAGATCCTGCGAACTCGCGTGACCACTAAATGCGGTGCTCCTTTTAAGTGGTGCTGCTGCTCAGTACCGAGTAGTTGACATCTTTTTTATTTTTTTTTTCTGGTTGAAGATTCAATATGATGGTAATACAGTGTTGGGACGTGAAGGAAAGTGGTCGGATTGGTATTTCCCAAACGGCTGCACTTGTTGTGCAGAGGTAGCGCACACACCTTTGAGCCGTCCAGTCTGGGTTTCGTTCCCAACCCGACTGTAAACCGTTGGGTCGATGCTTTCCAGGGAGGGTGTTGTATCACAAAGTGCGTCTTCCCTGAGATCGATGTTAAACCGGGTGTACCGTTTGCAGGCATCGGATGTATTTCCCCCCAAGAGGAGGGCGAGTTATCGCCGGCATCCTGAACAAATTTAAAAAAAAAAATTCTTATCCAAATCATCTGCACGTGAACTTCAGGCATTGCCATTGACCTATTCGTGAAAGACTTGCGCCAAAAAAAAAAAAACCCTCCCCTCCCTCCTTCGTCCGATCGACCCTAAAAACCAGGTGGGATATTTTGGGGGTTCATGAAGTCGAAGTGGGAGATTAATCCCTCACCCCTTCCCATTTTCCTAGTACTTCCATTACAGTGTTCCAGCAATAGTGCACTTTATACCTAATTTGGGTTGGAGCATCTCGTGGCGTCAAGATGACAGCCATTTTCTGCCCACCTGACATAATTTATCATTGGCACCGTCTTTTGTCCTCCACTTCCTAAGGACTTTGCTCACAGTTGACAAGTGAAGGTCCAATGTGACGGAAATGTCACGAACCCCTGGCACCGCATCACCATTCCGCGTTGAAGGTCGGTGAGCGAGCTCCTTATATCACAGCATCTTTGTTCCGACTGAGGTTCAATGTCTGCTGCACACATTTATACAGCGAATGCCTCTTTGAATTGTGGGAGAAAATACACAAACCGTCCACTTATTAAAAAGTTCAATCAAGGGTTAATTTCGATTTTTGAGCAAGCTGTCCCAACACTTTTGGTAATTAAAGGAACTGTGTGTGCTCCAGAGCGTTGATTCTGTCGAAGCAGTTTCTTGGCCAAGGGTCAAACTGAGCGGTTTGCCATCCCTCTCCCAGCAGTAGTTAGGATAGGAATTTGTAATTTGTTCAGGGTGCCGGAGATAACTTGCCGACTCTTCGCAAAGGATACCGTGGGATCTTTAACGTCCATCAACAAATATCGACAGATGGGACGCCGCCTGTTTAACATCCGTCTGAGGGACACTGCGCACACATTGATGATTCACCCTGCCTGAGAAACACCAGGATGACAGTTTATAGCTGGGGCAGGATTCGAACCGAGGCGAGACAGCCAAGGCGACTATGTATACCTCTAAGCCATCCGCATAATCATAATATAGTGATGATGAATTTTTTTTTTTTGGCTTTTCTCTATTTGCTGTTCCCTTTTTTGCAATTTTTACTCTCATCTGAGGTTCACCCTCTACATACCATTAGTCTTGTGTAATTTACTCAGAAAATTAATTATTCACTTTGAATCTCTTTTCTTCTGCACTGATCTCAGGCTCACAGAGGAGCTTGAACATGTACAGGATTGCGTGTAGGAGAAGGATGTTGGAGGATTATATAGGGCACTCTTGGAAGAATTACGAGGACATTAAGAGACAATGGACAAATCAACACACTGTAGTGCTTGGAATTTGAACCCGCGATCCCACCAGCATGGTGCTGTTGGACTGTTCGTACTCAGTTGGGAATTCCAAACAATCCAACCCATTTATTTTCATAGTGCTCCTCTTTTGTTTATATTGCTGACACTCAGCTAAAACAAACATGCTCATGGGTAACATGACTAATGGGTGCTGAGTGCTTGATTCAATTTACTCTTGAATCTGTCATTTGAAAGACGAGTAAGGTATGGAGGTAAGCCGTTCCAGATTTTTGAGAGCTTTATGGATAAAGGCAGGTTCATGCTGCCGGCTCAGTGATGGACATACTATGACTGCATGGGATGGTAGTGCTACGGTCCTTCGAGTTGGTATCCCTTCACAGAGTCTTCAGGCCTAAGCCTGCTTGGATGGGCAGGTCGGTGCCTTATGATGGTGATGGAAGAGCACCGAGGCTACAACCATTCCACCATGTTTTTCTGATCGGATTTTCATTTGTTTCATCACTACTGTATTGCATTTACATTCCACGATGCATAGGATCGAGTTGACTCAGGGAAGTTGATGAAGCACCCATTAAGGCAGCTGAGCTATATTCTATCACAGACCATATCTTGGCTTTTCCTATGATTGCATGCTTTGAGGGGGAGGGGGGAGGCTGTCCCGGAACCGGGCTTGACTTTTGACTGAACTTAGGAGTGGATCATTTTCATCCAGATTATAACTTCAATTTTAAGGTGAAGGAGGTTATGTTTTCACCACTTCCTGTCTGTTTGTCTGTGTTTGTACTTGCAAAATCGAAGATGTTTCAAGTATATTGGTCAGACCATTTTGTTATTCTGTCCGTCTGTCTGTAGGCTGCTTATCACCTGCAGGTCACAATTTTAAACCGATCTTCACGAACCTACACCACATGGTAGAGTTTGTCATAAGGAAGAAGCCTATTGTTTTTGAGGTCAAAAGGTCAAAAGGTCAACATCGGCCAAAGGTCAACAACTTAGGTGAGATTTCTAAGATCCTCAATTTTCATCCGATTCACTTGAAATTTGAAGAGGATTTATATTTCAGGTCACTGAATTCAACTCGCTAATTATTTTTCAGGTCAGCACAGACCAAAAGGTCAACATATGCCCAAGGTCAACAACTAAGGTGGTATTTCTAAAATCTTCAATTTTCATCTGATTGACTTGAAATTTGAAAAGGATTTATATTTCAAGTCAAATAATTCAGAGCCAATTATTTTCGAGGTCAACATGGACCAAAAGTTCAACATAGGCCAAAGGTCAATGACAGGTGAGATTTCTAAAATCCTCTTTTTATCCAATTGACTTGAAATTTGATGAGGAATTATATTTCAGGTCACTGAATTCAACGAGCAAATTGTTTTTAAGGTCACCAGACACCAAAAGGTCACATAGGCGCAAGGTCAACAACAAAGTTAGTATGTCTAAAATCCTAAATTTTCATCTGATTGATTTGAAATTTGATGAGGATTTATATTTCAAGTCACTAAATTCAACCATCCAATTGTTTTTCAGGTCAACAAACACCAAATGATCAACATAGGCCCAAGGTCAACAACTAAGGTGGTACAGTGAAACCACGATTTTACACGCCCCGATTTAACGCGAATTCGGATATCACGCGGAGTCATTGGACCTTTCTTTTTGTTCTTTCTGGAACTGAAAATGTTTTTGTGAATTAATTTCGTGTTTTCTTTTCTTTTTTTTGATCGTTTGGCAAATCTCACTCGCCCCGCTATTTCCAACTCCAACTCCAACTCCAACTCAGAAGCATTCTAGATTTCGCTCGCAGCCAGTGACATGCGATGTTCAAGCAAGGAACACTCAATCACTTTTTTAAAGAAATAAACTGCAAATGATGATTGCTAATATTCTTGAATGTTTTTATTTGTTGTTTTGTTTATTTAAAAGATTTACTAAAAATTAATTTGTGTTTTAATTTCTACTGTAACAACAACGATTTATTCGTGGAATTCTATAAATCAAAGATAATTTATTTACTAGAAGGTAAACGTGCAAAAAACGGGTCAAATCGGTCGAAAATAGGGGTGTTTTAGGATGTTAGGTTAACATTGGGTCAGTTTGAACCATGGACCAGAACGTCAACATAGGTCCAAGGTCAACAACTGAGATGGTATTTCTAAAATCCTCAATTTTCATCCGATTGACTTGAAATTTGAAGTGGATTTATATTTCCAGTCACTGAATTCAACCATCCAATTATTTTTAAGGTCAACATCAACCAAAAGGTCAACATCTAAGGAGGTATTTATAAAATCCTTATTTTCATCCAATTGACTTGAAATTTGTAGACGAGTTGCATATTTGGTCATTGTATTCAACCAACAATTATTTTTGAGGTCAAATTTGTTCAATGGATTTTGCAAGTGTCGTGCTCTGCAGGACGTCATCTTCTTGTTGGGTAGTTGCTAGACTACAGTTATTCTCATGTTTTCCAACTGTCTGTATGTATGTAATGGACAGCTCTGGAGGCCAGAGTAATCAACCAACTTTGATGAAACTTGACTGGTAGGTTCATACCAGGATCTAGTTGTATGCTTTTGAGCACCGTTGCTATGGACGCCACCATTGCCTAGCAATGGGACTGAAATTTTTGAAAAAATCCGGAAAATATATATTTTTTCGAAAATCAAAAATTGGCTTCTGTACTTTTATGCGCACTATAATCAACCTCTTTGTCAAAAATTTTCAGCCCGATCCATCAAAAATTGTATGACAAGTATGCAATTATATAGCGACCACCCATGTCGCCTACTGGCATGTTTGTATGTCAATGACCTTCAGGTCACATTTTTAAACCGATCTACACCAAACTTCACCAAATGGTCATGTTTGTCATTGTCAAAATTCCTATTGATTTTGAGGTTAAAATGTCAAAAGGTTAATATCGGCCAAGGGTCACCAACTTTGTCGAATTTCTAAAATCCTCAATTTTCAACTAATAGGCCTGAAATTTGAAAAGGATTTGCATATTTGGTCATTAAATTCAACCACCAATTATTATGAAGTCAAATGTGTTTCAGGGATTTCGCAAGTATCGTGCTCTGCATGATGTCTTTCTTGTTAACCTCCGCCATCGAAGATGGACGGAGGTTCCTGTTTTCACCCCTGTCTGTTTCCTTGTTTGTTTGTTTGTGAAGAGTATTACGGAAAAAATCTTGGACGGATTTCGACGAAACTTGGTGGGGGGATTAGGTATGGTCCAAGGATCATGCCATTAAATTTTGGACTTGGTCCAAAGTCCAATATGGCCGCTATGGCGGCCATTTTGAAAAATTATTTGAATTTTTCTTTTTGCATTTCTACATGTTTTAAGTGATTTCCAACCCCCAAAAAAATTGTTAGAGAAAAAAACCAAAATTTTGCAACTTTTTTTCAAAAAAATTTCGATTTTATTTGAAAAATATTTGAATTTTTTTGCATTTCTACATGTTTTAAGTGATTTCCAACTCCCCCCCCCCAAAAAAAAAATTGTTAGAGTAAAAAAACAAATTTTGCACCTTTTTTTTCAAAAAAATTTCGATTTTATTTGAAAAATATTTGAATTTTTTTGCATTTCCACATGTTTTAAGTGATTTCCAACCCTCCCCCCCCCAAAAAAAAATTGTTAGAGAAAAAAAACAAATTTTGCACCTTTTTTTTTCAAAAAAATTTCGATTTTATTTTTTGGGCATTTCTACATGTGCGTCGATCGAGTTTAGTTTATTCAATCGTGGTTGAGTAGAGTCTGATCCGTTTTGACCTACAATGAATAGGATATCGGGTTCACTTAAGTGACCCAGCAGTATTGGCAGCGGAGGTTTTGCACTCTACCGAGTGCTCCCCCTCTAGTTTATTTGTGTGTCTGTCTGTTTGTCTGTCGGTGATCAGGATATCTAAAAAAGTTAACGATGGATTCGGCCGAAACTTGGTGTACAGGTCGGGTCTTTGACAAGGATGAACTGAATCGTTTTTAGTTGAGGTCCGGATGCAGATCCGGATATGATGATTTTTTCAAGTGATTCTTCACCATCAAGAGATGCATGATATGTCAAAAAGTTGTGGATGGATTCTGACAAAACTTGGTGGATGAGTTGAGTAGCTGACAAGAATATGCCAATTCGATTTTTGTTAAGATCCTTATGCAGATCCAACCTATCCGTGAGATACAAAACGTAAACAGTTTTTCCTGTCAGATATATTGAAACAGAAGGTCAAGAAGGAACACAAATAAGTGAAGAGCAAGGATGGAGTCATCAGGAGGAACCTGGATAAGTTTTGGGTTTCAGCCGCTACTCCACAACCAAGAAACCCATCCAGGAGCAGACGAGTGAGACTAACAGAAAACTTTCTCCAAGAATTTATGTCTCCTTAGAGAGATAGATAACAAATAGATGAAAGAGAAGAAAAAGCAAGAATAAAAATGAATAAAGAGAATTGTGAAGATGAGCACTTTATTGAGTGCTGTTCTCGTTTGTATTGTGTTTGGACCTGTACCATTGTTTTCCTTTGTTTTAAGGAGGTTTCTCACTTGATTTGGATCGAGTCTGATTGCTCAGAACTTTGCTGGGATTCTTGATCGGGATAGAATAAGTGCCGGAAAGTCGGGTATGGTGGATTTTTCAGCTAGTTTTGTTTGGAGAACCGTTACAGCTGCGGACAGGAATGTTCTCCTTATCACTCTCATCCATGACACTCTTTGCAATAAATTACCAGTTTCTGGAAGAGTTTAATGGAAATTCTCTGTTTGTAGTCCAATTTAGCTCCTTTGATGCTTATTTTGATGGTGACTCACCAGGAAGATTGCTGTTGGCAGTTGTGGCTTCCAAAATTTGTCTCTGAAAATCCACAGTCCATATAATATGAAAGACAATTGCTTTACCTTATACACAAGGCAAAAAGGTTCTGCTTTTTCTGTTTAAACATCTCCAGCTGCTTCACATCGTGTGGTTTCAAAAGTTTCCAGCAGGTCCTATTACAGGTCGACAATGCTGGCAATCAAATTGTAATCTGTACTTGATGACTCAAAGTGCAGTGCTCTTTCAAGCTTACCGCAGAGCGCAGTATGTTACACCTGCCAGGTCTCTCATTAGGAGGCATCACCTGGAGAAACGTGGATTGTCCGTCTCATTTAGCTGAACGCTTCGTGCACCGTGCAATGGGCCTTGGCCTTGAATAGGTTGACGGAACCTGGCGAGTTACCTCAAGGCGTCAGTTCCAGGAAAGTGATGGTAGGCGCAGCAGGCTTGAGGAACGGGCAAAGCGTCTGGATCACGGGCGGCACCACAGGCTCGGTTCACAAGGCTGCGAAATTAAATGTCACAGTGGCTGCTCCTTAATGAACAGGAGCTCATCTAACAAATGCTTCCTAGAAAATGTACTTTTACTGTATAAATTCCACCTGAATTGGAGTCAAAAGAAATCATTATTTATGACTGGCAAATCAAGTATTCGCTGCACCTCATGTGTGGAATGACATCGCCGAACACTCTGTTGAAGAAGCCGTGCTCTTACTGGATATATAATTACTGTACCGGTGCTGGGATTTCTAAGCCTCCCCCTGTAGAATAGGAGGAGACTTATAGCTGTTGTCGGATTTGCTTCTACAATTGGTGCCCCCAGTTTTTAATGGTACCACATAATTTCTTAAACCATGAGGAGTACTAAACCACCATTTTGGTTTGTTTTTCTTTCCCTTTTTCTTCCTGCCAACCCCCGAGCTGCATCTCAGAGCCAGCTGCGACTTTTGAATGAAATTTTGCATCAATAATGGGAATAAAAAGTACGTGGGATTGATATAATTATTTTGATTTGTCCTCTCATTTTTAAGGTCATGACCTAATTATAGAAGTTTTTTTTACATTTTTTTTTTTTTTTTACCATAACTCGACTCATTTTTGTCCAGTAGCCCTCTCAAGATAGCCCAGAGTAAGGTACATTCATGCTTAAATTACATCATGTCCCTCCAAGTTAAAGGTCAAGGTGAAATGGTGGTCTGAATTTTAAAAAACGCATTTTTTTTGTCATCGCTCAATTTTACCAATGAGGAGTCTCAAAGACTGCTTGGCCTTCCATGATGTTCTTGTATCATAATTAATAGTGTGCCTGCACTGACGTTGTGCACCTGATATTTGATTAGTGCCCTTGACCTACTTTTTTCGGATTGTGACTTGATTAACAAAAAACATATTTTTGATCATAACATGAATAATTTTCCTCTAATTTTCATAATGTTGAGTCTTATGGATAAACTGTAGATGGGAACACATTTTCTTAATTTGCATTGTATCCCTAAATGTCGACGGTCAAGGTAATGTGGCAGTCAAAAATATATGGCCATCATTAGATTGCAGACACCAGGGGAAGCTTACACTTGGCGATCACTTTCTGATCACAGATATCTCATTTATTTTGATGTACCTCTTTCCAGAGTGGTGGTGGTGCTAAAGCAGTTTCTTGGGAAGAGTGATACCAGATGGTTTGCCATTACCTTCCCAGCATTGTTTGTTCATTCATGTTCTATCTTTTTTACATGATGACTGTCAAGTAAGGAAGTAGCACAGACCATTTTTAAGTCTTTGGTATGACTCGGTACAGATCTGAACTGTTGACTTCCCAGACTCAGAGCAGATGCTCTAACTATTACACCACTGAGGCTGGCTCCCAATACTGTTACACTGCACTCTGTCTTTACTTGGAGTTATCAAGGCGAAAACTATTTTAGACCTCCAGCAATGATGCATCCACTAAAAGTCCAAGTTTGGTCGCCCGGTGTTTGATATTAGAATGAAAGTGTCAACACCTGTCCAGGGCTAAATAATGTCACTGTTAAACTCAAATGTTTTATATAACTTGGGAAATTTGTGAAAACTCTGACAAATGTAGTTGTGGACTCGATGACATAAGATGATGAAGACTTAAAAGAGAAATTACGAAAAAAAAGTAACTTCACCACGTGGGAGATCTCACAGCAGAAATTCCATGATCATCGTCATCCATGCACATGCTCCTTGTGGACCTGCAATATTAATGTACAACAGACTTGTTTTTGTTTTGTCACAACCTGACTTATACTTGAACAACTATTTTCACTTTCTAGTAAGGGACAGTCCATTCCTGAAACCGAAGGTGATAGTCACTCAAAATAACTCATATTTCAACACAATGATTGAATGCACAAAGCCGAATGATTCAAAACAAGGATTCAGCGACACGTTATAAATGTACCAAATGGTATAAATAATGTGTTAAGTAGTCGGTCTGAATGTGGGTTTTCTTGGAATAAAGGCGGCCATGTTTGAGCAGTCAAGCCGTGTAAGTAAGGTGCGGATTGATACACCATTTACCAGGATGCACCGAAGATTTCCCAGCAGGTATCTCAGCCGTTGTGATGCAGCACCAGCTCAGATTCCCAGCCCAGAAGCCATAGTGGAAATGATGTGCACTCATCCACTTTGTGCAGTCAATGCAAGGCCTTGACATCCTGTCTGTCTATTGTTCTTTAGTTGATGTGGTGCCCATGGTAACTCGGTGTCTGACAATATCTCAGCGTTTTGCCATTTCCAGAGAACGTGGTGCGCACAAGGTCGAAGTCCACATCATCAATGCGAACGGTCTTTGTGGTGGTTGTGTACGAGTTTTTGGTGGTGGCCTTGAGTGTTGTCATTGTGTAAGAGATTTTTGTGGATGGTAGTATGTGCTTGATTGAGATGGTGATGCTAATAGGAGTGCCAGATAGTTATAGTGCTTATGGATGCGGTCGCACTGAGATGCATGATTTTGGTACTCGTGGTAGGAAATATGTTTGTAATTAGGAGTTCAATTGTATGTGATGGATGTATTGTTGTTGCGCAAGTTTATGTCAGTAGTTCTTGATGCCATACTCGTGGTATTTAAAATCATGGTGGTTATATATGTTGTGCAAAGGGCCCTGCATGGTAGATTCTGCTTGCTTGTTCATTCCTACTTCAGATCAGTTTCCCCTCAAATGTAACCCTTTCCTGTTAAACATTCTTCAGCAAGTGAAGAACAAACGACATGCTGCTATGCTTGTTCAAAACCATTACAACCTCCAATCAATCAGGAATTTCCTGAACGTTACATCTGAACATGCTTATACTTCGCAGATTCATGGCGATTTGAAACATCATACAGTCACTGGTTACAGGTGATGAAGGTGTAACTGGAATAAAGTATAGCATCGTGGTTCGGTGGTAGTACTATAAGAGCTGAATAGTTTTAACATGATTCATTTGAGCTAATATTTCATTACCTTGGTGGATGCTATATATTTTATTAGTGAGGAATTATTCAAATTCCCATGTACATCCTGCAAAAGAAGCAACATGCCTGATTAGCAAACATTGTTCGTTCTTTTTCAGGATGTACACGGGAATTTGAATAATTCCTCACTAATAAAATATATACCATTCACATGGTAATGAAATATTCATTTGTGAGTTTATCATTTTGTGCTGGAGCATCTCGAGTGCCTGTTCTTTCTAATTTACCTGATCAGGTGCAAGGTGTTAAAGTACATGGAGGGGAGAGGTGGGGTGTTTGTGGTTAGTCTAAGGCCTTATCCACTGTTTTCTGTTTCGAAAGATTCTTAGGACTTTTAAGCTGTATTAAGGACATGCAGTCGAGTTAAGTTGTCCTTTGCATGGTTCATGAGGGGATGAATCTTGTCTATGTAAGGCTAGACAAGTTAAGGTGTCATGTCCATGTGTTCTATGATAAACTGGGCAATGCTGAGTAGGTGAGAGCAGTAATACAGCCTTTTTTTCTTCTCACACCAAAGAAGGGAGAAGCCCCCACCTCCCGGCGATCCGTGAAAGAGTGGGAGGTGTGCCTTGCACCCTCCCGAGGCCGTGATAGGTTTGGCATCCCGGTCAGTAATTGACCTGCTGTGCCCAGGAGAGAGAACTACTGAGCTGTTATTGGTGGACCTCTCTGGCCAGAACCCCCCCCCCAACCCCCAGCACTTCCTCCCCACAGCCAGTGATTTGTCAGAGATTCCTCGTTTGATTCGTCAATTGCGATCAGATGGCAGGGAGGGAAGGACTGCTTTTGAAAGTGTGTGCTTACCCCTTGGTCACTCTCTGTGCATGAGGACATGCTCCCTCTTGCTCCCTGCATGCTGGGATGTGCTCCCTGTTCTTGCTCTTTGCACATGTATGTGTGTGCGTGTTTGTGTGTTTTGGGGGGAGGGGTAGAGGGGGCACAATATCCGGGGTCTAGTTTTTTGTTTGATAAGCTGTTCTAATTTCGATTTTGTTCCATATTATCGCATTTTGTGTAAATAAATTACTGATTTCATAAGAGACTGTGTGCCTCCCGCCATTTTGCGCGCCGACGTTAGGTTTCATTGGGATCCCTGGAGGGCTAAATTAATAACAGCTCTGATCTCTAACTGGTGCGTTAGAACACGGAAGATGAACAACGTAATCTGCTCGGGCATCGATTCATGCAAATTGTAAATCATTTGTTTAATCCATGGAATCGTTACATTCCAGCATGTATGGCTCTCATCCAAAATCCCTTACATTTCTGAGAGGGCTTTTGGGTGGGTGCCATTCATGCGACCATACTTTTCATCCTTTATTACCTACCGGTGACAGCAAGTACAAAAATGTGTTTTTTTAATACAAGGGTTTATGCCCATGGAGGAGCGAAATGGCAAACGCAGCAGGATCAAAAACTACCAAATGGTATTGTGCGGAAGGGTGACCTACACAAGGAGGAATAACATAAAATGAGTAACAATGACATGAAGAAGGATGGGATGGGAAATATTCCACATTTGTAGAAGAAATTATCGATGTGTATGGGTAAGCACAATAACTTACAACAACAGCACTCGGTAGAGTGCATACCTCAGCCAGGCAGTTTACATTTTACATCCCAATGATAAATCAGATCTGGATTCGGACCTTACCCAAAATTGAATCAGCTTGTTCTTATCACCCAACCAACTCATCCACCAAGTTTTCCGTGAATCCGTCCATAACTTTTTGAGATATCCTGCTCACAGACAGACAAACAGGGTTGAAAACATAACCTCCATCCACCTTCGGTGGCTGAGGTAATGATGGACAGTGAATCTGAAAGACTGAAGCAAGGAGGATGAGACAATGGACAGAGGGAGACGATTCCACCATCGGGGGAATAAGATGACAAATTTATGCAGGAAGCCAACCAGACTGGTCTTTGGGAGGGTGAGCAGGTGAAGCTTTCTAAAGGAACTCGTGCAACCTGAGGTGGCTTGGTTTGAACAGACTAAAGAGATGACAGGAGTAGCTCGCTGGTAAGCTTGCATAATATAGAGAACCCACCAAGTTGTCAAAGGTGTGAGAGTGACAGTTCTTGGGAATTCATCTCCTGCTTCGCGATACCAATGGTGTGCAAGGCCGAAGTCCTTGTTACCGCTTTAAGAAGACGGAAAGGCTTGTGTTGCTCATCCATTTGGCCTGGGGGAATAGGTGGGAGTTGCATCTTTTTTATTTCCTTTTACACTGTTGTTCTGTCATGCATATTGGCTGAATATTAGACAATCTCTTCCGAAAACTGATAATTACCTTTGCTGCATTTCCCTGCCACATTCATCTGACGAGCCATTTTAATTTTAACACAATTTACATCTTTCCCTCGAGCCAGTTTTAATTATCGTGTTAATGCAATAGTGACGTCATACTCGAACATCATCATGAACGTTCCCTTTAACAAAAACAAAAACCCTTTGCTGCTTGGCATTTTTATTTAACAGAAAATATGACATATATATATATATATATATATATATATATATATATATATATATATATATATATATATATATATATATATATATATATATATATTGTTTTTTCACAAATAAGTGTTTGTGTGTCAGTGTATCTCCTCCATAACTCCAAAACCATGAAACAAAGCAGCATGAATCTTTGCATGCATACTAAGAAAACTCCAAGGAAGTGCATGAGTGAAAATTGGGTGTTCAGGTTAATTGAAACACTCCTTTTGAAGATAATTAACGGCCTTATTTAATTATATCCTTTTCAGGTTCATCCTCGCTCACCACATTCTATTGGATATATATATATATATATATATATATATATATATATATATATATATATATATATATATATATATATATATATATATATATATATATATATATATATATATATATATATATATATGTGCGAGGTATCCTGACTGAGGTCTGAAGTCGCCATGTTTTTTGGCCTGCTCAACCATGCTTTGACTTGGAACAGGCCGCAACGATTTCTTAATGATAGTTATTGTTTTCTTCACTCTCATCACTCATATTATCGAATGCCCCGTCATCATAGCTACGAATCGCGAGATGCATCGTTTTTGTAAGTGCAATAGTTTTAAAATTAGGAGCTTGGAGTGATTTCATCCATTAATTATATGATGCAATTTTCCACGATTTACTCTCATAGACTAATGAAAGTATATCATTGAAATATTATTTCAGCTTTGAGGCTCGGATGCCATCCAGACTAAATAAGGGTTGAAATCTGGAGTGAAACCTGATAATTTAAATAAATAACGAGTCTTATAACTAAGCCGATATACCTATTACTTTAAGCAAGCAAGGCTATGAACCCTCCTTCTCCATATGGACACGAGAAAATGTGAAATTTTCAATCATTAAACTTATCTTTTTCTCCTGTTTGGAGAATTATGAGTGAACAAGAAATTTAGGAACGTGCCAAAATTAACCAGCTTCATTGAGCTACATGATTTAATGCATTCACTGCTTGACGTCAAACCCTGTCCCCCAGAGGGACAGCCTCTCCATCGTGTCTGCCACATCTGTGTCTATATTTTTTGAAGTTTTGCAAGGTGCTCTTAACGGAATCAAAGCAAATTTGGTGAAAAACGGACGTTTTAAAATGAAGTAATGTTAGTGTGGACCGCAAACTGATGTTTGTGTGGACCGCAAACAAACCGCACAGGACATTTGCTCAGATGAGCAGGCAACGTAGTAAATAATCTGCAATGTTTATTTAATGGGAAATTCAATTGTGTGATGTCTCTCGGGTCGTTTTACATTAAACAACAACGTTTTAGTGGATAAACTCATCATTGGAACAAATTTGTTTCATTTCTTTAACTAAAGCAGGCGCGGTGAAGACCGGCTTTAAAGCTAAATTGATCCTATATCGTATGCAGCCACAACCTGGCCAGCTGTTCCTTATCAACCACTTGATTGGAATGCTTGTTTGAGTGCTTAACTCCCCCCTCACTCTTCTTCCTCAACTCGCCCCTCTCACCCTTCTCCCTGCAATCTTCCCCCTCACTCCTCCTTCCCAAAGTTCCCTCCCCCTCATATCCACAAAGGTACCTCCTTCCCCATGCCCTCTCTCTTTAATCTCATCACTCCACCTCCACCAATCTTAAACTGCCCTCTGCCTCCTCTCTTATTACTCCCTACTGCATCTCAACCCATCACCACCGAACCTTTTTTCCACCTCATCCGGCCCTCTCCCCAAGCTCTTCTGCAATCCCCCACACTCTTTCAATAACTCTGCTTGCCTTCCCCCATCCTCCCTCGTCCTACCCTTCCCCTCCCCTCTGCTGCAACCAAAACCTCCACCCCTCCCTCTTCCTTAACAGTGCGGACCTCAAACATCCAGGGCCTTCGCTCAAACCAAAATCTCTCCAAAAGGACTGTCTGGAAACCCCCCTCCCCATCTACTTTCTCAACAATCCTCTTGAAGAAGTCCTTTCTTTCAAGCTTCTGGGTCTCACTATCTGCCATGATCTTTCCTGGGAAAGCCACATTTCCAAGATGGCCGACAAATCCAGTTGCCGACTGGGCATCTTCCGTTGTGCAAAGTCCTTCCTTGGCGCACCTGAGCTCCTGACCACATACAAAGCTTTCATCCACAGCCTGATGGAGTACTGCTCTCCCCTCTGAACTGGTGCTCCCGCCCCTCACCTTTTTCGGCTTCACACTGTGGAAACCAAGGCATTTCGGATCATTGGTATCTCCCGTGATGAGGATGTCTTTGGGTCTCTTACTCTCTCACCGCAGGCAGGTAAGTGGTCTTTCTGTCTTCTTCCATCTCCTCTCCGGCCTCGCCCCCCCCCCGCTCCCCCGGCTCTGTCTGAAATATATCACCCCCATATTTCCACAGGGTACTCAAGGTCCCCTTCTGGTAA
>NC_140964.1:64634231-64829231 GCF_056783735.1 Eptatretus burgeri | reverse complement strand
TGCAGATATAAAAGCCGAACATACTCGTGGCATTCTTTCTACAGTGGAAATCAAATATTGTTCGGAAAGTTCTTCCCAACACTGTTGCAGAAGTTCCCACAAATGTGTTGCACTTGTAGGTTGCTTTGCTTTCACCCTTCTGTCCAGTTCATCCCAAACCAGCTTGATGGGGTTTAAGTCTGGAGACTGTGCTGGCCATTCCATGATTTGAAGTTGACCGTCTTGTATTTTTCTTCTAAGGTAGTTCTGACATAGCGTGGAGATATGTTTTGTGTCATTATCTTGCTGTAGGATAAACCCCCTGACCAACTCGGCGTCAACCAGAGGGTATTGCATGGTGCTGCAAAATGCTGTGGTGGCCCTTTGGTTCAGGGTGCCAGTCACTCTGTGCAAGTCACTCTGTGCAACTCCAGATCCAGCAAAATAGCCCCAGATCATCAGGCTTCCTCCTCCATGTTTGACAGTTGGTGTCACACACTGAGGAACCATCCTTTCGCCTACTCGACTGCGTACAAAAACCCTGCGTGATGAACCAAAGATTTCAAATTTTGATTCATCGGTCCATGAGTCCTTCTTCCAGGTTTCAGTAGTCCACTGGCGATGCTTCATGGCCCAGGAAAGCCTCTTTTTCTTTTTGCCATCTCAGCAATGGCTTTCTTACTGCCAATCGACCTGTCAAACCTGCAGCTCGAAGTCTTATCTTCACATTTGAAACTGAGACTTCCTTACTTCGACCAGTCTTAAGCTGTGCTTGAAGTCCTGTGAGCCGCCTCTCACGCAAGCTGTTGACTGTCAGAAACTTGGCTTCTGATTGTGTTGTGGCCTTGGGTCTGCCAGACCTCTTCCTGTCAGAGTTTCCTCCAGTTTCCAAGTGCCTTTTGATGGTGGAGGAAACTTTACTCATTGACACCTTGGCTTCATTGCAATTTCTTGAAAGGAAAGACCAACACTTTTAAGGGTTATAATGGTCCGTCTGTCTTCCTTTGTTAATTGTCTTTTTCTCACCGTTATGAGAGCAATATACTACTTCCTGCAGTGCAATATTGTCCAAATAATGCTTCAGAGAGTGTAGCAACACAGTCTGTTCCAACACTGCTTTTATACAGACAGAGGGTTTGTAACGAATCAATAAAAGTTGGGATGCCTGTAGGAATTGTTTGCATCAATTTTCAAGGCTTAATTTACTTCCATTGCTGCAGAACAGCTGCAGTTGCTCACCCATTACTTGTTCCCTGAAAAGGGCCTTTTAGCAACTCTGAAATTTACATTATTTTTCAGTTTTGATAACTTAAACTTTTTTTTAACCTCTGGAAGTTTACCTCTTAGCTTTGTACCATTTCAGGTTATTCACTGGACTTGAACTGCTTAAATTTCAGTAAAAACTGAAAAATGGGGGTGTTCTAAAACTTTTTTTCTGGTTGAGTAGTTCGTGTCACCAACCTAACTCATTCACTACGTTTCGTCCGAATCTGTCCACAACCTTTCGAAATATCATTTTATATATCCTTTTTAGCCCTATCCCTCAATGGTGAAGAATCACTCAAAAAAATTTCAGATTCTCAGACTTAAAGTAGTCTCAGATCCATCTCGGATCCGGTATTATGAAATCATCTTCCTTTATCTTCTTCAGAACAAAACGGAACCTTCTCAAAATCATGATATGGAGTATGATATGTTGTGATCAACAAAATTTCTTTCAAAAATGACAAAAATTACAGAGTGCATTTCCAAGAATGTGCCGCAGCACTGCCCACTGAAGATGGGATGAAAAGGGTATTCCCGTTTAGAGGGCAGGAGTGCCCACGAGTTCATATAAAACATTAATGTGTACTAATATCTTTGTTTTGCATGTGATGATCAAGGTCCTCCATGATCCTTAGATCACTGCAAATCGAGGCAATATCTTTGGCAAATTACATATGGAAATGTGGCAGACCTTTGGCCACACCCCTCCCCCACCTCCCTCCCGTGCCTTCTTCGTGTGTACGTAATAAATAGATGACTCAAGATCGGATGATTCTTGCTGATATTTCAATTATCTTTCAATGATCTCTTCCTTCTCTAACCTCGACCTTCACATGCAGCAGTGACAACAGGTGACAACCCTTACCCTCATCCTAACCCTAACCCTCACTAACCCAAAGCCAAACCATAACAACGCTAACCTTAACCATAAGCATAACCCTAAGCCTAATCCGCACCCTAAGTATGATCATCGCATGCCTAAATGTCTTATTTCTCCATAAAAGAGTCGAGAGAATGTATTTTATAGAGAAGAATTTGTTGTGATGAAGATAAGGGATTATCAAGAAATTATTCAAAACGTCGGAGTTTTGCGCCTTGTCACATATTGTCTGTCTGTTATCACTCAAGAAAATTGGCTTTGGCAGGGGTGGAGGTGCCTGTGGTTATATAATCTCAAATGTGTTGATCTCCTCTGATAGAAAGCATATCGTGCCATCACTTGCTCAGATTTACGCTCACGGAATTCCTCGCTCCTACATCCATGCGTGTGCGGGATTGTTCCACAGAGGCCAGACCATATGCTCCTGGGAAAAGCAGGAATGCTAACAGTGGAGCGGACATAGTTTGGCACACAGCCATTGGCATGCACCTCCCTCCGTGAAATCATGGGGTGTGAGCTCTTGGGGTGAGAATTTGGGGGAATTGGAGAGGGGGTGAAGGTTAAGGGGTGTTTCATGAGTATAAGATTGAGATTTGGTTGCAAGATTACTGAACAGTATAAAGAGGCAAAGCTACCTAGCTATATCCAGTCGAATGGGGATGATTGCAGGGTAAACATTGCTGGATTGCAGGTGGAGATTGTTGGAATTGTTTATATGGAACTTGCTTTTGAACTGAAATCTAAAGAATTGGATTCCTGGCACGCTACCTATGTTCCACATCACAAACACTCAATTTTCTTGTTTGCAGAATCACAGTTGACGCTTGACTTTGTCACCAATTCATCCATTGACACGCGCACAATAATAAAGGCAGGAGGTGACACGTGGTTGTTCGCTCTCCATGGATCCTCGAGAAAGAGTCGTAGCTTTAATATCCTCCTGCACATACTCGGAGCAGAAAGACGAGACTGTAAATCTGGATATGAATGCAGAAGTGTGTGAAGCATGTATGAATCTCCTTAATTCTTTGCCATCTTCTCACGGCTCCAGCGCAGTCATGTATTTAGCCGTTCTCTCCATCAAAAGAGCTTCCTATACCAGAGATGTTCACATCTCGAGTTCATTTCACCCCCTGCTGCTTAATGCTCTTTCAATGGAGCTCACCAAATTCACCAGGAGAAGGATGGGTGAACAGAGCTGCCTTTGAATGTGATTGTATTGGACCATTATGGCGAAGGCTTGCTTTGCGGTGGTCATCTCTCGATGTGGTTGTGCTGTTCTCAATCACTGTGACATTGGCAGGAGCGATTGATGACTGGCATCACATGTATGAACAAGACAGAGCATTCAAAAACACAGGGTCTTACCGGTGTATATAGATTACAGTAGATCTGAGAAACAGTATGGACTCACTCATTCACTCAATGACTGACACATAACACCCTGGCATGCAATAGCTTGGGGTGTCCCTTTGGGAACGTGCGAGGCAATTGGATCACCCAATAAATACCCACATCCTTATATATGATGTAAAATACGTCGCTAATTGTTTGAATATGTAGTCAAAGTTTGCTTGTCAAATCAATATTATTAATTAATTTATGCGCAAACTTGTGACACACAGACAAACCTCCTCGATAAGAAGTAAAGATAAGAGACATGGCTTTTGACAACAGCACAAAGATGCACAGATAGACAGACACAGGGTGAAGATAATACGCAGATAATAAAACACATGATTAATAGTCTCTAACTTTGACATTGTGCACCATTCCAACCACAAAAGCAACTGCGAGTTAAATTAGAAATAAAAATGTTAGGTTTAAGCTGGATAACTTTGTCAGGCTGTACTTACTGCCACCCGAGGGGGGGGGGCACCATTTTAAAGTCCTTCTGTGTGTGGACTCACTGACTGACTGATAAACACCTGATACACACACACACACACACACACACACACACACACACACACACACACACACACACACACACCACCATATTCCAATACTTTGCGAAGGATCGAGGCTAATCATACTATAATTTGAGAAGTACATGTTCATGCGACAATTATACACTAACACGATATGAACAAATTCCAAATGTAATCAGTCCAAATGTGATGTGAAACTGTGAAATCAGTCACATCAGTAATCAGTCCAAATGTGATCAAATGTGAAACAAATTCCAAATGTGATGTAATGGTTACAGCATCTCCTCCAAATCTCAGAGATCGGTGGTGCGAATCTCGATTTGAGTCATACCAAACACTTAGAAAATGGTGTGTTCTGCTTCATTACTTCATGTTTAGCATTTAAAAGGTTAGAGCACAGACAATCTCCATATATTAACATCCATGGGGAAGAGGAAATTCCTTCTAAGGAAATGCCCTGCTGAGTATAGTGAGAAAGGTGGGGTATTGTGATGTTGCTGGTACCCAGAGTGCCCTGGGAAGTGATAGCTCTTCCCCCAAGCTCAGTGGCTCTTTGTCTTGTCTAACAGTCAGTCCTGTGTCTTGTGTATTTGTCTATACTAGTGTGGGCCCGTAAGTGCAGCTTCGTTCCTTCGCTCTCATAAACGACGACTGGATTGGGGCATTGTTTCAATTACATCGGACCAACTGTATCATAAATGGCCATAACTTGGGAAACATCTGGAAAACAGCTGGAACGGATGAAGAAGAACGATATCAAACCTTGAAAAGGCACATACTCAGCTCCCCAGTGTCAATTGTGACATCATATCAAACGAAGAAGAAGAAGAATTGTGATGTCAATCGTGCAAAAAGAAAAAGAAAAAAAGAGGATTTGTGACGTCATTCGTGATGTCATAGCACCGTGTCCTGTCATTGGTTGGCAAATAAATGGCCGTAACTTGGGAACCACTTGTCCGATTAATATCAAACCTTGAAAAGGCACATCTACAGGGCCCCAGCAATATACCTGGCAAGTTTAAATTAGATCAGACCAGTGGTTGTCGAGAAACAGCAGTCGCAGACAGACACACAGGCACACAGGCCCGTACGTGCGTGCCCGTTCGTGTGTGGCCGTACATGCAAAAAAAAAAATTCAAACAGCTGTTTCCCTTGGGAAAATTCAAACCTTGGGATAAATTAATAATTTGAACAATTAATTCAAACCTTTGGAAAAACAGCTTTCAAACCCTTGGGAAAAAGCTGTTTCCCTTGGGAAAATTCAAACCTTGGGATTAAATAATAATTTGAATAATTAATTAAAACCTTTGGAAAAAACAGCTTTCAAACCTTGGGAAACACTTGGGAAACACTTGGGAAACAGCTGAAACGGATAAAGAATAACGATATCAAACCTTGAAAAGGCACATACTCAGCTCCCCAGCGTCAATTGTGACATCATATCAAACGAAGAAGAAGAAGAATTGTGATGTCAATCGTGCAAAAAGAAAAAGAAAAAAAGAGGATTTGTGACGTCATTCGTGATGTCATAGCACCGTGTCCTGTCATTGGTAGGCAAATAAATGGCCGTAACTTGGGAAGCACTTGTCCAATTAAAATCAAACCTTGAAAAGGCACATCATCAGGCCCCAGCAATATTCCTGGCAAGTTTCAATTAGATCGGACCAGTGGTTGTCGAGAAACAGTGGTCGCAGACACACAGACACACAGACAGACAGACAGACAAACACACAGATTGCTGGAATTATAGATAGATGTCTATGTGTGTGATGTATCTGTGGCAGCTCCATTATGCGCTATAGATACTGTAAAAAGAAAAAAAGTGTCTGTGTGTTTATGTGTTTGTTACTTGTGAAATCGAAAATTGGCAACGATATTGGTTGGTCTGGTCTGTTATTGTGTCTGTCTGGTTGTCTGTTTGTCTGTATGTCAATCACCTTCAGGTTGCAATTTTACTCCGATCTTCACTAAACTCACCACCTGGTGAAGTTTGTCACAAGCTGGAAGCCTATTGTTTTTAAGGTCAATCGTTTGAAATTCAAGGTCAGAGAAATCGTCAATTTTCATCCAATTGACTTGATATCTACATTGAGTAAACCCTTAAATATCACAGGGGTTACGTTCCTGGAAAATGCTGTGAAATTCAAAACCGCGATAGTTAAAACTAATTTCCTATGGTAATCAGGGGCTTAGGTTCCTAGGCTTCAAGAAAATAGAAAGGTAGGTGGCTGGCAGCCAAAAATAAACACAACACAATTGAAATAAACACGTAAAATAAATATAAATCACTTTATAATGAAGTCTCCTGCCACGTTGAAACAGATTAAATGTTCAGAAGCAATTAACATGGCCCCCTCTCCCCCACCATTCCTGCCCTATTAATCTATTAAATAGTTTTCCTTTGTAATCTGATGTTACAAAGATATGCATGATATGCGAGAAATACGTACTGATCTGTGTACATGTCTGCATACATAAGCTACATCACAGCCGTTGCAGTTAAATTCAGTGCATACTTCCGAATAAAATGAAGCAAAATTAGACCGGTCTTAAAACTAGCAAATTGTGTGATGAATGAAGAGAATGTAGAATGCAGAATGCAGAATGCAGACCAATTGTGCGAATGCGATGAATAATTTTCATGATTTAAGCTTCATTTTTGAAGATGGTTTTAATATGTTTACAAATTCGGACGACAACTTCGAGTCCTGAAGCCATGGTATGTGGGAACAGCTCTTGAATGGCGATGCTCTCCATGTGATGATTTCTCTGATTTCCCAAGTGGGGAGTTGGGCCATGGAGAGCTGGTGAGTCCACATCCCACATATGTAAATCTGCATATTAAATATTTACTATATATCTACATAGAAAGATGGCATAGACAATAATTTCAAAATGCACGAAGTGTGGAGTATTCTGTATTTCTCCATACATTTATTATATATTTGTTTATAACTGTGGATTGTATTTTTGAAACACTTCATGAGTGTGTACGTGACGTGTCAGGTATATGACCCACATCATATTAGTTTGGGAGTAGAAAACTTGCATGTCTGGTACATGACTCATGTAATTTTTTTTTGGGGGGGGGGTGGGGGCGGGGAGGTAAAAAGTGGCATGTCGGGTACATGATTTGTCAGGTACTAACAGCCGGCGGCCATTTTGAAGAAAAAAAAATAACTAAAAGGGGCCTCCTCCTTTCTTTTTTCAAAAAGAATCCAGACGATCAACTGGTATTTTTTTTTTTATTTGGCCTAACCATCACGACTCAGCTCAAAAACCGCGATTGGTCGAAATTAATCCCCGCGATAGCTATATCGGTACAGAGAGTTTGCCACAACTGATCAAAACCCATGACATTTAAGGGTTTACTGGACTGTATATAAAACCGAAAAATACGGGTGGAAGGTGAATCCTCGTCGAGGTGAAATCTCGATTGACCCATGGGAGTATGTCTATTAAATACGTACTGTTTGAATATGAATTGGACCAAGAGGACGTCAATTACGACTATTAATTTTGGACTATTGGAATGTACCTTTTAGACCTTGAGGCTCTTAGACCTTTTAAACCATTTCCGATATTTTAGACCCTGTGGACCTTTCAACACCCTTTAGACTCCTGTATGCCTTTACACCCTTTACATTGATAAGACTCGTTGACCCTTTCAACATCTTAATCCTTTGGACCCCTTGACCCTTAGACCTTTTAGACTTTTAGACCCTCTGTGGACACGTTAGACCCCTTTAGACTACTCCGACCCTATCGTCCCCTCAGAGCCTTTAGAGCCCCAACTACTATTGGAACAAATGTTTTGGGCCTTTGGACACCCTAGACCTTTTAAGACCCTTTTGACCTTTAGACCCAATCAGACACTTTAAACACCTTGGACCCCTTTAGACCCTAACTACTATTTGAAAATACTCTTTACACCTTTAGACCCCTTAGACCTTTGGACCCCTTAAACCCCCTATAAACAGACCCTTTGGACCACTGAGACTCATAAGACCTTTACACCCTTTACACCCCTGAGACACATTATACCCTTTAATTTAGACCTGTAGACCTTTAGACAATCAATACCCGTTAGATCACTTTAAAGGCACACCACACAAATATCGATAGTGTTCTGCCTTATTCAGATTCTGCAAGTATCACATTACGCATGACATCTTTCATTTGTTTGTGTGTTCATTTGTTTTTCTTGAACCACGCACTCCTGAACCACTGCATGGATTGAGTTTCAATCTCGTTGTACTTGGGGTGTGCACAACAAGGTTACAAGCGTGCAATTTTCAGAATTTAGGTTATTCAGTAAGTAATGTGCAATCTCCACCCACCCAGAGGGTGGGTACTCTGCTAGTTTAAACAGAATTTTTTTTATATTGGGTTACTGAATTGGTTCAATGAAATGAAAACCTCGAATGAAACCTCGAATTAAAACCTAGAATGAAAACCTAGAAGCATATTGTTTTTGAGGTCAAACATTTTTTCAGGTCAAAAGCTCAAATGGTCAATGGTCAAGGTTGCATAATATCATCAATTTCCATTCGATTTAATTGAAATTTTAACAGGGTTTGCATTTTGGATAGCTGAATTGGTTTACCAAAAATAAGAATGATTCATTTAGCCAGTTTGACATGCCAATGGTTTCCATGATAACAATTTCACCCCATTATAATCAAATGGGAATTTTTGTGAATTTATGATTACAATACCTCAGTGATTTTTCAATATTTCAAATTGAAACCTACACAGCTTATTTGTACATAAGGGTAGCATACATGAGTAAGACTTGGTCCAAATTAGTCAAAGCTCAACATCAATGCCAGCCAAAACATGTAAAACACCTATTAGGCTGCAATTAGAAAATATACCAGCCAAATTTGGTATGCATAACAAACAATCATGTCAAATACTTAATGAGTTAAATTTTCGAAATTACCAAATTGCTGTTTCCAAGGCAATGATTGTTTACTCGGATTTTGAAAGTATCATGCTATGCATGACATCTTTCATTTGTTTTGTGTTTGTTTGTCTTCTATGCACTCCTGAACCACTGCACTGATTACGTTTCAAACTGGTGGTTGTACTTGGGGTGTGTGCGATCGGGAAAGGGCACCCAAATTCTCTCTATGTAAACATGTATGACATGGAGAAGCCCCCGATGAGAATAGATATTACAAGTCATACAAATTTACCGCAATTTTGGGGAATTAAACCGTCCATGAGTGTGAGTTCTTCGCTAGTCGGTTACAATGGAAGAACTCACCAACCGTCTTCGGTGAGATGTTCCATACTTTATGTGAATGAGTTCAACCAAAGAAGTAGAACTCAAAATTTCCAAGACATCTTTGCAGGCACATTATGCTACGCCATCTCCACACCTGTTCAAAAGCATTAAATAGACAATGTTTAGAGCTTCTGTTTAGTACATCAATATCAATTGCTAATCCAGGACATTTGCCAATGAACTGGTTCCCTTCTGGCCAAAAAGGATGCTTGAGATTGATGGAGAAATGAGCATGCAGTCTAATGAGTGAGTTTTCAGGATTCTTTGGAACATCCTTACAACGGAAATATTAAAATGTCTTGAAACCGACACTTGAAACACCATTGTGATTTTTGGCTGCATGGGATGCAAGAGGACATTAAACGCTGTCAAACTGTTTCATCCAAGTTCAATTTATTGAAGAGTATATAGCTCACACTTAAAAGTTTGAAAACAAACTTTTGGACGTTTATCAGAAACAACACATTCTCCACATATTGGACAGATGGCATTGCCCGGATTTTGGGAGCTCCGACTGCCGTTTGTAATGAGAAAATAAGGCACCCAGTGTTATTTTCTGCAACAATATGACGATGTACACCAACATACTATGCATACTTGCAAAGGTATTACCATGACAAGCAAAGTAGTAAAAACTGAGCGCATCCGTGGAGTAATTGGACATTGTCGACGATCTTCACTTCTGCACATTTCCTGCTTGACTAGAACAACTCCATGTCTCATCAATGTTCGTGAAACTCGTCGACATGAGTGCTTTCAATAATCTATTGCCTCGAGTAGAGGTTGTCTTTTGAAGTTAAACCATCAATCATGCGAAAGCATTAGTTTCCAGCTTTTAATTCCTGAAAGTTTGCTTCTGTATCCACCTTGTTCGCTTCATGTGTCCTCCCCATCCCTCCCTTCGCCCTCATTCTTCCACACATCCATTATTTATCCAAGCCTCCTCTAATTTATCCCTCAACCCTGCTGCTGCTATTAATGTGTTTCTCCTCTCTCTTTCCACTGTTGCTTTTCTTCTGCCAAGCCCTGATCCGTTCTATTTTGTAGTTACTTCTTGAGTATATATATATATATATATATATATATATATATATATATATATATATATATATATATATATATATATATATATATATATGTAGACATGGTATTCCAAAAAGACCCAGACAACTTTGGTTATTAATATATTTAGAACCACAAATGATATTACGACACCCTTTGGTTTATATGATACAGAAACTCATAAAGAAAAGGAGAGTTAAGACGGTAGCAAGGCAAGGGACTTCTACTCAGAGAGTAGTTAATGCATGGAGTGGCCTCCTTGGAAAGGTAGTGGCAGCAGAAGAAGTAGATAAGTTTAAATTAGAATTAGATAGGTACCTGGAAGTTATGGAGATATTGGGGTCTGGGGATGTTGAAAAGACTTTGAGGAAGTTTGAGCATTGATGGGTGATTGTGCGCATGTGTACGGAGTGCTGTTGGTGGGGGTCTTGTCAAGGGGGGTTGTTATGTGTTTTTAACCAAGCCCATGCCCCCTTCCCTGAGGGGAAGAAAAAAAAACGTACAAAGACTTCTAAAAAAACAAAGAAAAAATTTATTTCATTAATTAAAAACTTTTTTTGCATTTTCTTCCTTGGATCTTGTGCAGATAAATTAGTATGGTGTTCCCGCAGGCATGATGAGCTGAATGGCCTCAACCTGTGTTATATTTCCTTGTGAATTCCTTGTTACGTTTTGGCAAACAATCGGTACACTTCAATGTGAGCTCTGCCCGCGCAGAACATCAAGGTGATACAGGAGTTCTCGCCATGTTCAGCTCAGCATATTGGCGTCCACTAGTGCGCATGCAGCTGTGGTCCGGGAACGAAGTGTTGTAGACCTTGGTGTTGCAGAGAACATATTTGACAAGCACCTAAGAAAAAGAAAATCAAATATTTAAATATATATATATATATATATATATATATATATATAATTATATATATATATATATATATATATGAGTACCAGTATACTGGGCCGGTGTATACCCCGGTTAAAATAGGTGTACCATATCCCTGTGTCATAAGAGGCGACCAGGGTTGCGTCAGGAAGGGCATCCGGCGTAAAACATGTGCCAAATCACTATGCGGATCATACGGATGATCCGCTGTGGCAACCCCGAAAGGGAGCAGCCGAAAGAAGAAGAAGATATATATATATATATATATATATATATATATATATATATATATATATATATATATATATATATATATATATATATATATATATATATTGTTACGGTTGAGGAAATTTGCATTATACCAAAAAGAGTCCTCAGGTGAGATATATCGGTAAGTCCATGTGGAGTTAGCCCAAACCCGTTGTATAGAGGGAATATGTGATTCATCCACGCTGCGACGCTTTGAGTTAGCCATTTTTCTTTCTCCATTGTTATTTTCGACCATTAAGCCACCATCAACAACGCTCATGAACAACTCCACCAAACCGCCACTACCTTCACCTCCACAACCCAACCCCGCAAGCATCGCCTCACCCGCCATTCTTAAACGACGCCCACCAACCACCAAACAACCACGTCCAACCCTCAGCACAACAACCACCACCATCTTCGCCACTACCCGCCTTATGAACACCATCCACCACGGACCACGCGGCGATGATTTCCGCGGTGGAAACCGTCCAGGAACGCACGCAGGATTGCCAGAACAAAAGCTCTTGCGGAGCCTGTGCGGACTTTTCCCGCCTGATTCTCCCGCCTGATCTTCCCCGTGCTTTGGAGTGGAGGAAGGTCGATGCAGGTCACAGGTCAGAGGTCGTGTAAGCAAGGGGTCTCATTTTGGGGGAATAATTCCCTGGCCCCGAGCCAAAACTGACTCCCCCGGCCCCCGCACGGCGCGGGGTGGAGGGAGAGCAAGAGGGCACTCCCCGCTTCGAGAGGCTTCCAGCAGAAGCTCGAAGGGAGGCGGGGCTGAAAACAAGGCGGAGCAGAGGGCGGAGCCCGCTCGACAAAAAGGTGGAGAGAGGTCGAAGAGAGAGAGAGAGAGAGAGCAGTTGGAATTGGAGTGGTCGTGAGTTCGTCGTGAGGTCGTCCTTGGTGGCTCAGTGGTAGAATTCTCGCCTGCCACGCGGGAGGCGCAGACGTGAGACGCGGCAGAGCTGACTGTGGGGCGCGAGCCTACGCGTCCGGACGAGGAGTGCTGGAGAGGGTTCACCGGCCACGAGGGAGATTGGAACCAGGCGCGACCACGCTGAGGTCGCGGGAGGGGGACTCGACGGCGCGCAGGGAAGTCACGACTTTCTTTACTTTGGGGTTTTGTGTAAATGTGTGTGTGTGGTGCCAGTCCGTCAAGTTTAGAACTGTATAAGTGTGCTTGTGTAAATAATAATATTCGGTTGTAATTCTGCATCCGTTCTTGCTTTTGTTCCTTGCTTGACTGTATCCGTGAATGATTGATTGTTGCTGCAACTGTAAATACATGCTTTTCGTCTACGCGCATTAAATGTGCATTGTGTGAACCGTTTCCCATTTCGCTGCGTCTTTTTCCCTTTGTTGAATCTCCATCTTGCATCACGTAAGGGATTAATAGTGGGTTTTCAACATCCCAGTAATTAATCGGAACCGTCAAGGCCGACGATAACTCCGCTCGGTAATCACTGTAATACAGAACGAACCGCTTAAGCGGTTCGTGTCCGGAGTTGGTCTGTGGTGTGGTCCCATCCCTCGGCAGATTACCCGCACGGGTACTGAGGTATATCGACCTTCGGCGATTTACCCTATCTCTCGCGGGGGGACTGCGGACCGGGTGGTGGTGGGGTTAAACCCCCACCCGTGACTGACTTTTGGCAGTAGTCCCAGGAGGGTCACGACTGAATTGTCCGTTCCGGTGGGCGAGGCGGCCGCTTTTGGCTACACGCGGTCGATCGCACGCCGGGTGGGCCAAAATTCGCAACTATATATATATATATATATATATATATATATATATATATATATATATATATATATATATACATATATATATATATATATATATATATATATATATATATATATATATATATATATATATATATATATATATATATATATATATATATATATATACATATAAATATACATATATATACATATATACATATTATACAAATACATATACAGGGGGCTACAAAAGTAGGTATACAGTGATGAAAAACAAAACGTGTGCACAAAACGTATTTTATTGATTATACAAGCATATCAATAATAACATACCAATAATAAACATATCAACAATAACATACCAATAATAAACATATCAATAATAAACATTAATCCCTCAAATGTTCAAATTAAATGAATTATATTAGTAAATGAATCTGAGCACCATTATTATAATACTGGTATAATCCTTACTGTATACCTACTTTTGCAGCCCCATATATATATATATATATATATATATATATATATATATATATATATATATATATATATATATATATATATATATATATATATATATATATATATATATATATATATATATATATATAAATATATGTATATATATTATACACACATACACTAACGGTAAAAAGTTTTAGAACACCCCCATTTTTCCAGTTTTTACTGAAATTTAAGCAGTTTAATGTTTCAATGTACTCTGAAATTAAAGCATCGAACAAATAAACAATTGCAGATAAAAAAGAAATCATGGAATAGTTTTGTTGAACAAAATTTAATCTAAATTTTTGATTCATCAAAGTAGCCACCTTTTGCAGATATAACAGCTGAATATACTCGTGGCATTCGTTCGACGATGGAAATCAAATATTGTTCAGATAGTTCTTCCCAACACTGCTGCAGAAGTTCCCACAAATGTGTTGCACTTGAAGGTTGCTTTGCTTTCACCCTTCTGGCCAGTTCATCCCAAACCAGCTCGATGGGGTTTAAGTCTGGAGACTGTGCTGGCCATTCCATGATTTGAAACCGACAGTCATGTTCTTTTCTTCTAAGGTAGTTCTGACATAGCCTGGAGGTGTTTTGGGTCATTAGCTTGCAGTAGAATGAACCCCTGACCAACTAGGCATAGACCAGAGGGTATTACATGGCGCTGCAAAATGCTGTGGTAGCCCTTTAGGTTCAGGGTGCCAATCACTCTGTGCAAGTCGCCATCTCTGGATCCAGAAAAAGAGCCCCAGATCATCACGCTTCCTCCTCCATGTTTGACAGTTGATGTTACATACCGTGGAACCATCCTTTCGCCAAATCGACATCATACAAAAACCCTGCGTGATGAACCGAATATTTCAAATTTTGATTCATCAGTCCATAGAACCTTCATCCAGTTTTCAGTAGTCCACTGGCGGTGCTTCATGGCCCAGGAAAGCCTCATTTTCTTATTTTGCCATCTTAGCAATGGCTTTCTTACTGCCAATCGACCTGTCAAACCTGCAGCTCGAAGTCTTGTCTTCACAGTTAAAACTGAGACTTCCTTACTTCGACCAGTGTTAAGCTGTGCTTGAAGTCCTGTGAGCCACCTGTCACGCAAGCTGTTGACTGTCAGAAACTTGTCTTCTGATTGTGTTGTGGCTTTGGGTCTGCCAGACCTCTTCCTGTCAGAGTTTCCTCCAGTTTCCAAGTGCCTTTTGATGGTGGAGGAAACTGTACTCACTGACTCCTTGGCTTCTTTGCAATTTCTCCAAAGGAAAGACCAACACTTTTAAGGGTTTTTTATGGTCTGTCTGCCTTCCTTTGTTAATTGTCTTTTTGTCACAATTATGATAGCAATATACTACTTCCTGCAGCACAATATTGTCCAAATAATGCTTCAGAGGGTGAAGCACCACAGTCTGTTCCAACACTGCTTTTATACAGACAGAGAGTTTGTAACTAATAAGCAAAAGTTGGGACACCTATAGGAATTGTTTGCATCAACTTTCAAGGCTTAATTTACTTCCATTGCTGCAGAATAGCTGCTGTAACCCATTACTTGTTCCTTGAAAATGGTATTTTGTAACAACTCTGAAATTTACATTATTTTTCAGTTTTGGTAACCTAAACATTGTTTTTTTAACCTCTGGCAGTTTACCGCTTAGCTTTCTCCATTTCATTTAGCTCCATTTCTTAGCTCCATTTCAGGTTATTCACTGGACTTTAACTGCTTAAATTTCAATAAAAACTGGGAAAATCGGGGTGTTCTCAATCTTTTGACCAGTAGTGTATATGTGTGTATATATGTATGTATATATATATATATATATATATATATATATATATATATATATATATATATATATATATATATATACATATGTATGTATAGAATATAGATATATATGAATACTTGTTTTTATATATATATATATTTTTGTATATATGTTTTTTATTTATATTTATTTATTTAGGTAGAAATGTATATACTGTATATACATATACAGGGTGAGTCAAAAGTAGCGCCCGATTTCTGTTTTTTTCGGCTGTCAGATTCTTTCTGGGAAGTCATGTTGTTAATAATTGTCTTGCAGATCATTAATTTTCGTAATTTATTTATTTTTGATTTTGTTTTGCAGGTTATTGCTGCGAGTTTGGAAAGTTACTGAATTTGCACCAAATTGAACCATGAATTACCTTTCAATGAATCAGCGCATTGCAGCCATGAAACATTACTACAAATGTAATGAACAACCAACGATGGCGGCACGTCGTTTGGCACAGGAATTCGATATTAACTCACCTCAGGGAAGAAACATATGATTGATTGTCGAGAAAGTTGAAGCAACAGGGTTGGTAGCCACTGCAAAGAAGTCCGGTCATCCGAAAATGGCAACGAATGTAGCTAAGGCTGAAGAAGCCATCAGAAGACTGGAACAAAGTCCACCAAAGTCAACTCGCCATTTATCTGCAGAGTTGGAAGTGAGCCAATCAAGTGTTATCCATCATCCTTCACCATAAAAAAATGGAAACCTTACATTCCACACTTACTGCATGCCCTTCATGATGGAGATGACGACCGCCATCTTCAATTTTGTGAAGAGTTCTTAGCTAAACTTTACGAAGAGGACACAACGCTAGACAACATCTGGTGGTCAGATGAGGCATGATTTAAGCTTAATGGCACAATTAACAAACACAATTGTGTCTACTGGGCTGCAAATAACCCAAGAGTGACAGTTGAGAAGGAGGTAAATTTACCTGGAGTGACAGTTTGGGCAGCCATACCTCCATTAAGGATAATTGGACACTTTTCTTTGAGGGATCTGTCACTGCAGAAATTTACCTGGATATGCTTCCAAACTTATTTTGGCCCAGGGTACAAGATCAGGACTGTTATTTCCAGCATGATGGAGCTCCACCTCATTATGGACGTTATGTTCGTCAGTGGCTTGATGAAAACTTTCCCAGAAAGTGGATCGGCTTCCGCGGTCCGATCGAGTGTCCGGCACGCTCCCCAGACCTCACACCTCCAGATTTATTTCTTTGGGGGCTCATGAAAGACCTTGTTTATCGTGAAAAGCCTCCTACCATTCAGGAATTGAAGGCTCAAATCACTGCAAAGTTTGAGGAAATTGATATCGAACTCTGCAGACATGTGTGCCGCTCTGTGCCTGTTCGGCTGCAATTGTGCATCGATCACGAGGGAGGGCACTTTAAAATTGCAAGTAAAACAGCTTGGCACAGTTCCGTAATATTTTTTTCTTGAATAAATGGTGAGATAAACATGTCATTCATTTATTTATGCCTTCTTGTACACTGTAATACAAATGGCAAAAAACAATCAACTGACAGAAATTGGGCACTACTTCTGACTCACTATATCTATATATATATATATATATATATATATATATATATATATATATATATATATATATATATATATATACATATACATACTTATATAGATATACAGTTAAGCCCAAAATTATTCATACCCTTACCAAATTTGGAGTATTTTGAATCGTGTTATTTGAGGAATGAGTTTCTTCTGGCTTAAGTTACATAAGAATGTGACAAACAGCTGAAATAATCCCTGCAAGAGACATTTAAAGAAATACATTGTTTCAGGGGTATTTTATTGATAGATTTACAAAAAAAGTCATGCCCAGAATTATTCATACCCTTGCTTAGATCAGTTTAAAGTCTCATTCAGTAATCAATGGAAAAGCCTCTGTTTGTGATTACAGCCTCAAAACGGTTTTTATACTTGCTCATAAGGTTTTTGCATGTCTCTCCAGGGATTTTGGCCCACTCCTCCTTCGCAAAGGTCTCCAGGTCTTTGAGGTTGGAAGGCTTCCTTGCCATCACTCTGGTCTTGAGCTGCCTCCACAGATTCTCGATTGGGTTGAGGTCCGGACTTTGGCTTGGCCACTCCAGAATGTCTACATCATTATCCCGGAACCATTTCTTGACTGACTTGGCGGTGTGTTTTGGATCGTTGCTCTGCTGATACGTCCAATGCTCCCCGAGGTGAAGTTTCTGTGTGGTCTGTTTGATGTTTTCCTCAAGGATCTTGATGTACTGCTCCTTTTTCATGATGCCATCCACTTTGACGAGATTGCCAGGCCCACTGGCTGAGAAACATCCCCAAAGCATTATGCTCCCACCTCCATGCTTGACGTTCGGGACTGTGTTCTTAGGGTTGTATGCTTCACCTTTCTTTCGCCAAACGAAGGCAACATCGCTCTGCCTGAAAAGCTCCATTTTCGTCTCGTCCGACCACAGAACTGAGGACCAAAAGCTTGGATCTTTGTCCAGGTGAGCTTTTGCAAAGGCTAGACGAGCCTTTCTGTGCCTGGGATTGAGGAGTGGACTTTTTTTTTTTTTTTTTTTGGTCGGCGTCTATGGAGACCCCCCTTGTGCAACGTCCACTGCAGTGTCTGCCTTGATGTCTTGGTCCCAGACTTGCCAAGGTTGTTCAGGAGAGCCTTAATAGTGATCCTTGGATTGTTGTTGGCCTCTCCCCATACTTTTATTGCCAGACGAGGTGACACCTTTGGCTTCTGACCACGTCCTTCAATGTTTTTTACAGTGTGGAACTCCCTGTACTTCCAAATTATGCTTTGTATGGTGGCAACTGGCACTCGGAACTGCTTCAAAATATCTTTGTTGCCTTTCCCCTCCTTGTGAGCATTCACAATGCACAACCGAAGGTCCTCACTGACTTCTTTCTTCTTTGCCATGCTGACAATGACCTGAGAATGATTGCATCAGCTCTCCTTAATTTATAGTCTAAAAGCAGAGTGTTGTTCCATAACATTAATCACTGTACATACAACAGACCACATTTGTAATGGATTCAGATTGTACGCACACATCTTGGAATAATTGCATAACATTACAAAGAATCCTAGGATTATCAAAAGCATGTGCTTTATCACAAACATTGGCCTCAATTCTGAGACTTGGTATGGGGTATGAATAATTTTGGACAGGCATAAAAACAGAAATCTTAACATTTCTATTGTTATGCTAATAATGTTGAGCCAAAATATATGTGGATTTGTACATGCCAACTAAATGTCCTTGGGTGAAGTGAAAGTTCCACCACTCCAGCTTTTAGGTTTGAGATAAATGTAAAACTCAGATTTTGCAAAGGGTATGAATAATTTTGGACTTAAGTGTGTATATATATATATATATATATATATATATATATATATATATATATATATATATATATATATATATATATATATATATATATATATATATACTTGGGATGGATATATATATATATATATATATATATATATATATATATATATATATATTATACTAGTATGTTCCCGTACGTGCAAAACAAGAAAAAAGAAAATTTTCAAACCACGAGCCAGAAACAACAACAGCACAGGCCGTTCCTTCGCTCTCGCGTGCCCTTACGTGCGTGGCCGTATGTGCAAACCCCCAAAAAATTAAAAAACCGCGAGCCAGAAACAACCACACAGGCTGTTCCTTTGCTCTCGCGTGCCCGTACGTGCAACCCCCCCCCCAA
This sequence comes from Eptatretus burgeri, assembly GCF_056783735.1. NCBI lineage: Eukaryota > Metazoa > Chordata > Myxini > Myxiniformes > Myxinidae > Eptatretus > Eptatretus burgeri. The sequence continues at coordinate 64,809,902 of NC_140964.1, read as the reverse complement.
AAAAACTTTCAAACCGTGAGCCAGAAACAACCACACAGGCTGTTCCTTCACTCTCGTAAACGATGACTGGATTGGGGCATTGTGTTTATCTATAAATGGACATAAGAAATCGAGAAATTATTAGAATACATTAAGTCATCACTATCCGGAAGTGGTGCGTGCCCGTACGGAATGTTCACATCATTCCACGAATTATCGCTTGCATTGAAGTAACAACTGCTGTGATACTTACACACAGAGTTAATTAAAATCCAAATTGAAATCAAGTTTACCTCCCTGTCTTTGCTTGCCATGACATTCACTGCCATTGACCATTACCACTCCTATGCCACGGTAACTAAATGGCGCCCTTTCCCCATCGTAACCGGCACTGCACGTGACGTCATTGTCGGCCAGCCACGCACCGGCCTATGCAGCCACGCCGACGCAGCAACGTGTCCTTTCATTGGTTGGTAAATAAATGGCCATAACTTTGGAAGCACTTGTCCGATTAATATCAACCCTTGAAAAGGCACATCCTCAGGGCCCCAGCAATACACCTGGCAAGATTCAATTAGATCGGACCAGTGGTTGTCGAGAAACAGCGGTCAGAGACACACACACACACACAGCTATATATATATATATATATATATATATATATATATATATATATATATATATATATATATATATATATATATATATATATATATATATATATATATATATATATATATAAGCCTGGTGTTGACGTAGTGGTTAGGGTAGCGGCTTGGGATCCAAAAGGTCTTGACTTCAAGCCCCGTTGGCCGCTTGAATTAATACACACCAGGAGGTTGACTCAGCCTGTCATCCTTCCGAGGTCGGCAAAGTGAGTACCAGTGTACTGGGCACGGTGTATGACCCGGGTAAAAATAGGTGTACCATATCCCTGTGTCATAAGAGGCGACCAGGGTTGCGTCAGGAAGGGCATCCGGCGTAAAACCTGTGCCAAATCACTATGCGGATCATAATGGATGATCCGCTGTGGTTACCCCTAACGGGAGCAGCCGAAAGAAGAAGAAGATACATATATATATATATATATATACATATATATATATATATATATATGTATATATATATATATAAATATATATATATATATATATATACATATATATATATATATATATATATATATATATATATATATATATATATAGATATATATATAGATATATATATATATATATATATATATATATATACATATATGTATCTGGATATATCGGCGGTCACACACACACACACACACACACACACACACACACACACATTGCTGGAATTATCTCTGTGTGTGTGTCTGTCTGCGACCGCCGTTTCTCGACGACCACCAGTCTGATCTGATTGAAACTTGCCAGGAATATTACCGGGACACGTGGATGTGCCTTTTCAAGGTTTGATATTAATCGGACGAGCGGTTCCCAAGTTACCGCCATTTTATTGTTTTTTTCAGTGTTGGAAAGGTGTATATATCGCAGCTGAAGTGTCGTTCTACCTTATCATGCCATTTTTTCCCAAAGATATCTCAGAATAATGATAACAGCATATTAGTAATAATAATAATAGCACAATAATTGGCAGTAATAAAAAGAATCACGTGATACAATGACCAATGTCTGTCAACCAATAACGACTTATATATTGTCTGTCAATCAATAATGACCAATAACGTCTGTCAACCAATGACAGGACACAGTGCTATAACATCACGAATGATGTCACAATCAATGTTTGTTTAATTTTTTTTTTTTGCACGATTGACGTCACAATAGTTCTTCTTCATTTGGTATGACGTCACAATCAACGCTGGGGAGCTGAGTATGTGCCTTTTCAAGGTTTGATATCGTTCTTCATCCATTTCAGCTGTTTCCCAAGTGTTTCCCAAGGGTTTTAAAGCTGTTTTTTCCCAAGGTTTGAATTCATTGTTGTGCTTGGTAGACATTTGTGAATACATTTACAGAGAGGAGGGGGGAAAGAGGGCAGGGAGAGAGGGGGGCGAGAGAGGGGTGAGAGAGAGGGGGCGTCACAATTCAAGAAAGGGGGAGAGAGGAGGGGGCGAGAGAGAGAGGAGGGGGCGAGAGAGAGAGGAGGGGGCGAGAGAGAGAGGAGGGGCGAGACTAGGGGGGAGAGAGGGGGGCGAGAGAGAGGGGGCGTCACAATTCTTCTTCTTCTTCGTTTAATATGACATCACAATTGACGCTGGGGACCTGAGTATGTTTCCCAGGTGTTTCCCAAGTTATGGCCATTTCTGATATGGTTGATCCGATCGAATTGAAAAAATGCCCCACTCCAGTCGTCGTTTACAAGAGCGAAGGAACGAAGCTGCACATACTGGCACGCACCTATGGGCCCGCATTAGTGTGTGTGTATATATATATATATGTATATATATATATATATATATATATATATATATATATATATATATATATATATATATATATATATATATATATATATATATATACACACTAGCGATACCCGTGCACATGCACGGGATAGCAGTACAACATAGCTGGTAGCAGACGACAGACCGTACACGGGGAATGACAAAAATACGCATTGTGCAAAATGCAAGTGGTACTATGGAACGCCAAGACTTCCCAAACATTGTCGGCATGTCCGCTAAATGCCACAGCAATTTCATAGGGATCGTGTGAAGGCGAGCCGAGTTTTTAGTGTGCAAGCTTGGTATTATAATAGAGATGTGGATATATATGTGGATATATATGTGGATATATATGTGGATATATATATATATATATATATATATATATATATATATATATATATATATATATATATATATATATATATATATATATATATATATATATGTTTATATATAAATATGAGCCTGGTGTTGGCGCAGTGGTTAGGGCAGCGGCTTGGGATCCAAAAGGTCCTGAGTTCAAGCCCCGTTGGGCCACTCAATTAATACACTAGGGGGTTGACTCAGCCTGTCATCCTTCCGAGGTCGGCGAAATGAGTACAAGTGTACTGGGCCGGTGTATACCCCGGTTAAAATAGGTGTACCATATCCCTGTGTCGTAAGAGGCGACCAGGGTTGCGTCAGGAAGGGCATCCGGCGTAAAAAAAAAAAAACATGTGCCAAATCACTATGCGGATCATACGGATGATCCGCTGTGGCGACCCCGAACGGGAGCAGCCGAAAGAAGAAGAAGAAGATGTTTATATATAAATATATATATATATATATATATATATATATATATATATATATATATATTCTTGTGGTTCTCGGAACCGCATGCATGCAACAGATAGTTGTCCCGATTCAGTTATGCCATTAATATACGTGCAGATAGACCCCTTCCTTTAGTGTAATGGGAGGACAAGGGAGTGCGTTGCGATGGGATATTATTTAGGTTTATGAAATCATTTTCCCATTCCACTTCCGACTCTTCCTCTTTTCACTCCTGAGGTAAATCTGCCTCGCTCGCCCCCTCACCTTGTTTACCACAGCTTGACGATCCACGGTGCCTTCTGCCTCGCTTGTCCCCTCCTCTCGTCTCATCTACCATAACCATGCACCAGCGTTTACCCAAAACCAAACATGTGCAGCGAGTCATGCAGTCAGGTGGGCAGGCTGCACCAGCGTCTACCCGAAACCAGACATGTGCAGCGAGTCATGCAGTCAGGTGGGTAGGCTGCACCAGCGTCTACTCGAAACCAGACGTGTGCAGCGAGTCACGCAGTCAGGTGGGTGGGCTGTACCAGCGTCTACCCGAGGCCTAGCCCAGGCTGGCAGACCACGTGAGGGATCAGAGCCAGTAGGAGCGCCCGACTCGGGCGATGACATCGGATTCGGCATGGCCCCCTCCCCCGAGCTTCGGGCCCTATAAAAGATGGAGAGGTCCCTCCGTTTTGTGTGTGTGTGTGTGTGTGTGTGTGTGTGTGTGTGTGTGTGTGTGTGTGTGTGTGTGTGTGTGTGTGTGTGTGTGTGTGTGTGTGTTTCACACTGTGTCTCCTGTCATCGACACCGCCCATGTCTCGCCTCGATGGCTCGCCTCCTGTTCCTCATCTCCACCCAAACGACGTCAAACCGCCTCCTGCCTCTCGACTCCACCTACCTGGTCCTGCCTACTGCTCCACTCTCGCCCTCTGGACTCCTCCCTTCTCCACTCAAGCTCCTCCTGTTCCAAACACGATCTCCACATGTGCGGCTGTGGCCAGAACAACATAGCTATTGTCGGGTGCAGCACCACGGAGCATCCCTCCCCCGAAACACCCAGGTACCGAAAACTATAACCTCAACCCCCTCCCTCCCTGGCTGCAAAAGTCCTTTTTCTTCATTGGGGTTTCTTCTTTTTCTGTGTGTGTGTCTGAGTGGGCTGGCACTTGTCTATAAGTAAGCCTGTGGAAGATCTTTTATTGTTGTTACTGTGAATAATCTCACGTCAAGTCTACACTGTGTCTGCTTAGTAAGTTGCTTGTATGATTGTCGCACCCCCCACACCCCTCTCCTCTTTCCCTGCATTACATACCCAATAACCCTTTGTTGTGCCACATGCTTTTCCTCGCTTGCTGTAAAATAATTGTTGTCGAAATGTTCCCATCTCGCCTTTGTCTTTTCTCTCATTGGTCCAGCATGGTTCTGATCTAAGTCTAGCCGAGTCTTTATTCCCAACAATCCGTTCCTTCTCGCTGGTACGTCCTTGGCAGTGCCGCTCGGCTTCATGCGATCCGGAAAGGAGATCCGATCTGGTAGAGTGATCCGGTTCAGACAAGGCGTACCGAGGGCATGGTTCGCTGATGGTTAAACCGCATGGTTAATTAGGTAACCCGATTCACATATAAGCGGGAGCACCCTCGGTCACGCGGTTGAGTTATTGGCATCCACGGTCGGTTAAGCGACCCGCCGCATCACGGAATTATCCGTGAGCGACGGCCTACAATTCCGGGGAGTCTGGTGGGAATCGACGCAGCTTCCCCCACCTCGTGGTCTTCTCACCCAACCCCGCTTTCGCAACAATATATTATATATATATGCATATATATATATATATATATATATATATATATATATATATATATTTGGATATATATATATATATATATATATATATGTATTTTTTTTCTGGATAAATATATATATATATATATATATATATATATATATATATATATATATATATATATATATATATATATATATATATATGAGGTGTGTTACCGATTGGCAAGGCAGAGGGACCGAGCTGGGAAGGATGTGCTGCAGGTTAGGGTGATAAAGGACGCAAATGGGAATGTGCTGACGAGCAAGAAGAGTGTGTTGAGAAGGTGGATGGAGTACTTTGAGGAGCTGATGAATGAAGAAAATGAGAGAGAGAGAAGGTTGGAAGAGGTGGAGATAGTGAATCTGGAAGTTGGGCCACTTCCAAGTGGATCCAAGGATCAGTAAGGATGAAGTGAGGACTGCTCTGAAGAAGATGAAAAGTGGAAAGGTGGTTGGCCCAGATGGTATACCAGTGGAGGCATGGAAGTGCTTAGGAGAGATGGCAGTGGGGTTGTTAACCAGATTGTTTAATAAAGTCTTGGAAAGTGAGAGGATGCCGGAGGAGTGGAGATTAAGTGTACTGGTTCCGATTTTCAAGAATAAGGGTGATGTGCAGAGCTGTGGAAATTACAGAGGGATAAAGTTGTTAAGCCACACCATGAAGTTGTGGGAAAGAGTAGTGGAAGCGAGGTTGAGAGGAGAGGTGACGATCTGTGAGCAGCAATATGGGTTTATGCCAGGAAAGAGCACCACTGATGAGTTGTTTGCTTTGAGAATGTTGATGGAGAAGTATAGGGAAGGCCAGAAGGAGTTACATTGTGTGTTTGTGGATTTAGAGAAAGCTCATGATAGGGTGCCAAGAGAGGAGTTGTGGCATTGTATGAGGAAGTCGGGAGTGGTGGAGAAGTATGTGAGGATCGTGCAGGATATGTATGAGGACAGTGTGACAGCAGTGAGGTGTGCGGTAGGAATGACAGACCGGTTTAAGGTTAAAGTGGGATTGCACCAAGGATCGACTCTGAGCCCTTTCCTGTTTGCAATGGTGATGGACAGGTTGACGGACGAGATCAGACTGGAGTCTCCATGGACTATGATGTTCGCGGATGACATCATGATCTGTAGGGAGAGTAGGGAGCAGGCTGAAGTGAGCCTCGAGAGGTGGAGGTACGCACTGGAGAGAAGGGGAATGACAGTCAGTAGGAGTAAGATGGAGTACATGTGCGTAAATGAGAGGGAGGGTGGTGGTATGGTGCGGTTGCAAGGAGTCGAGGTGGGGAAGGTGGATTGGTTAAAATACTTGGGATCAACTGTCCAAAGTTACGGAGAGTGTGGGAGAGAAGTGAAAAAGAGAGTGCATGCAGGATGGAGTGGGTGGAGAAGAGTTGCAGGAGTGATTTGTGACAGAAGGGTAGCTGCAAGGGTGAAGGGGAAAGTATATAAGACGGTAGTGAGACCAGCTATTTTGTATGGTTTGGAGGCGGTGGCGCTAACAATAAGACAGGAAGCGGAGCTAGAGGTGGCAGAGTTAAAGATGCTGCGATTCTCGTTGGGAGTGACGAGGATGGATAGGATAAGAAATGAGTATATTAGAGGGACAGCGCAGGTAGGACGGTTTGGAGACAAAGTGAGAGAGGCGAGATTGAGATGGTTTGGACATGTGCACAGGAGGGAAACGGAGTATATCGGGAGAAGGATGTTGAAGATGGAGCCGCCAGGCAGGAGGAGAAGAGGAAGGCCAAAGAAGAGGTTCATGGATGCGGTGAGGGTGGACATGCAGGTGGTTGGAGTGTCAATGGAAGATGTGGAGGATAGAGCGAAATGGAGACGGTTGATCCGCTGTGGCGACCCCTAACGGGAGCAAGCCGAAAGAGGAAGAAGATACGAGGTGTGTTAAAAAAGTATCCAACCTTAATTTTTCGTTCGTAAACAAATGAAGCTAGGGAGGCGTGGTTTGCTGCACATATGTAGGCGATCCTAATCCATATGCGTGAATATTTTCCCGCCTACAGAAGCTGTCAGTCGCCGACAGACCGCCGATGAGTGAGGAAGTGTAATTGAGCGCCGTCGGATTTTCGTTTTTGACAAAATGACGGATCACTGTGGTCTCATCACCAGTGATCACTGTGTTGAAGAAGTTGGGATCGCTGTTCACAGTCTCCAGCATGTCCTGTGCGATCTCCAAACGGAGTTGGTTCTGCTCGATCGTAAGCAGCTTTGGCATGAACGTCGCTGAGATTCTCCTTAAGCCCAAATCCACAGTCACAATGGAATGAACGGATCCAATGCTGACGCCCACCTCGTGTGCAAGTTCTCTGATCGTGATTCGACGATCCTGCATCAGCAGGGTCCTCACTTGGTCAATGACGATCTCATTTTGGAATGTTGAGGGCCGACCTGAACGTGCTTCACTTTCCACTGATGTGCGACCATCTTTGAAGTGGTTGTACCACTCTTTTATCTGTGTGGTGCCCATTGCTTCGCTCCCGAAGGCCTGTTGGATCTTGCGGATCATTTCCACTTGGGAATCGCCAAGCTTTACACAAAATTTGATGCAGTAGCATTGTTCAAGTTTTTCCGTCATTTTGTCAAAAACGAAAATCCGACGGCGCTCACTTACACTTCCTCACTCATCGGCGGTCTGTCGGCGACTGACAGCTTCTGCAAACGGGAAAATATTCACGCATATGGATTAGGATCGCCCACATACGTGCACTAAACCACGCCTCCCTAGCTTCATTTGTTTATGCACAAAAAAATTAAGGTTGGATACTTTATGAACACACCTCGTGAATATATATATATATATATATATATATATATATATATATATATATATATATACATACATATACATATATATATATATATATATATACATACATATATATATACATACATACATATATATATATATATATATATATATATATATATACATATATATATATATATATATATATATATATATATATATATATATATATATATATATATATATATATATATATATATATATATATATATATATATATATATATATATATATATATATATATATATATATATATATATATATATATATATATATATATATATATATATATATATATATATATATATATATATATATATATATATATATATATATATATATATATATATATATATATATATATTATATCGTGTGTTTTTCTGTACCACCTGCAGATAAGTTTTCATTTCGGAAAAAAAAAATTGATGGAAACGTCTCTGACAGAAGGACAACCATGTTTTTACGTGCACTACCAAAACATCAGGGGCTTTGTTTTCAGCCAAGACAGGTCACCAGAGTGCTGTTTTGGATGCATTACTTTACATTTTCATCCAATTACATCACTCTACGTCCCTTGCAATGTGGCGAATATCCCAGCTGGTTGTCGCATCCCCGCACAGATACTTACTCGCCCCAGCTGGTTGTCTCATTTGTCAATGAGTCCCAGGACATTCATGTCGGGGTGTTTGTAAGCACATCAGGATACTCTGAAATCTCAAATGAGAGTGACTGCAACTTGCTGTGAATATGTACATATCTGTGCAGTGACAGAGGCTGGATTGTCAGTTTCATCGAAAAGCGACCGACCTGACACTGACTAAACCAGTGGCTGGGATCATATCCTCGAGTATGCACACTCACATCTCAGCTGGTGAGTGTCGGTTCAAATCCTGACTCAGCTATAAACTGTTATTCTGGTGGCTGGTGCTTCGTAGGCAGGGCAACTCATCAATGTGTGTGCAGTCTCTCGAATGAATGTGAAACTGGGCGTCCCGTCTGCCCGCATTAGTTGGTGGACGTTAAAGATCCCATGGTGTCCTTCATGGACAGTCAGTGAGAGTCTCTCCTTTCATATGCAGCACAAGACTGCTGGGTAGCATCATTGGTTGGGGGAGCGGTTGTGCCACTGATGCATTACCCTATGCAGGTTCGGGCAGGAATTTTGAATTTGTTCAGTGCCAACAATACCTTGCTTACTCTTCGCTAAGAATGCCGTGGGGTCTTTAATATCCACCGACCAATGCTGGCAGACGGGACGTCCGTTTAACCTCCATCCGAAAGATGGCACACACATTGATGAAACACCAGGTTGGCAGTTTATAGCTGGGTCGAGATTCAAACCCAGGCTGGACAGTTTAGAGGCAACGGCAAGCTTCGCGGCATGACGAAGTTGGTGAGTTGTCGCCAACAACGTGAACAAATTCCAAAATTCCTCCTTTAACCTACAGGGGGCACTGCATCCGCACCCTCTCCACCCCATAAATGATGCCACCTACAGCTTTGTGCTACATGCGTAAGAAGAAATAACAAAACAACAATTGCTCACTGAATACCGATTTCATCTTTTGATTCACCAGCATGATGTTAAATCCATGAGAGCCTGGTTTCAAGGAATCATGAGAAGCGACTTCGATTACATTTTCCAGGAACAGAAACTTCTGCAGACAGTTGTCGAGGATGTGCTGAGCATTCCAACAAACAATTAACATCATCTCGTTTTGTTCTCATTCAGGGAACGACAAAACAACTGCTGGGAAACCGCATCACCATGAACTGCAGATGTGAGATGGTGGCAGCTGTGATTATAATATTCACATCAATAATTCAACTAAAATTATGCAGATAATAGTCTAACATATAATGGAGAATGCCTTTCCTCAAATAAGAAAGATTCTGCCACTCTCACTGACACACTCCGAAGAGGGAGCTGGCATTATGTTAAAATCGAGTCTTTGTTTGAGCCATCATTGTTTCTTTCCTTACTGACAGTTTTGTTGCTGAGAGTGACAGAAGAATCTGTGGTTTAAAATGGCTGCAGATTCCTCTTGACAGGCAAATAGGAGAGAGAGAGGAAAAAACACCAGCAAGGAACACTGTTGTTTCGTATGCAGCCTATGTCTGCTGGTTGTATCATTTCCTGGAAGTGCAGCTGTGCCACTGATGCAGTGCCCCCTGTTTCCGGTTCGCTGGTACTCATTTTGCCAACCTCAAAAGGATGACAAACTGAGTAAACCCACCTGGTGTTATTTCAACAGAACAACAGGGGCTTGAAATCAAGACCCTAAGACCTCAAACTAGCCACCTTGACCATTAAGCCAATACGCGGCCAGCAAGGAACAATCAGGGCACACAACATAATTTTAATATCCACATGGGAATCTTGGAAGCTACTTTTAGAATTTTTGGAAATAATGTCCCTACAGGGAGTACCTTATTTAATGGAATCTACTACCGCATAGTATTGTGGGACTGCCTGCATCCTGCTGAGCCCGAGTCGTGACAGCCCTTCTAAATAACTACATCAACACAATATAACTCATACAGACAATAGCAATGACCGGATGGAGTCCTGGGATCCGGAAATTTGCCTCACCCACTGCATCGTTGATAGAAAGTAGTTCACTTTTTCACAAAATATCTTCAAAAGAAAACCAGTGCTGGAGTTATTCATCAGATTTACATCTCACCACCATTGTTAAATTGGGTCTGGCAGGAGAGCTTAGAGTTTAAGAGGATACCACTTGCCTCTCAGCTATTTCGCCTCGAATGGACGTTAAGGTGGGTTTCTCGTCGACCGGCATTCGTTTTTTGTTGGACTTCAAAGATCCTTTGGTGTCCTTCGTGAAGAGTAGGCGAGTTCTCGCTGGCACTCTGAACGACCAACATATATCATCAATTCGGTGCATGGCCAACACAGATCATCAATCTGGTACATGACCAACATAGATCATAAGTTCGGTAACATGACCAACATAGATCATCAATCTGGTACATGACCAACATATATCATCAGTCCAGTAACATGACCAACATATATCATCAGTTCAGTAACATGACCAACATAGATCATCAATTCGGTAACATTATCAACATATATCATCAATTCGATAACATGACCAACACAGATCATAAATTCAGTGCAAGACTAACATATATCATCAGTACGGTACACGACCAACATAGATCATCAGTACGGTACACGACCAACATAGGTCATCAATTCGGTACACGACCAACATATATCATCAGTCCAGTAACATGACCAACATAAATCATCAATTTGATAACATGACCAACATAGGTCATCAATTCAGTACATGACTAACATATATCATCAGTACGGTACACGACCAACATAGATCATCAATTCAGTAACACGACCAACACAGATCATCAATTTGGTACACCACCAACATAGATCATCAATTCGGTAACAACACCAACATAGATCATCAATTCAGTACACCACCAACATAGATCTGCAATTTGGTAACATGACCAACATTGATCATCAATTCAGTAACATGACCAACATAGATCATCAATTTGGTTACATGACCAATATAGATCATCAATTCGATATACCACCAACACAGATCATCAATTCGGTACATGGCCAACACAGATCATCAATTCAGTACAACATCAACATTGATCATCAATTCAGTAACATGACCAACATAGATCATCAATTCGGTAACATGACCAAAACACATCAAAAACTCTTCAACAGATGCAGAGGTCACAAGTCAAATGCTCTTTCTCATTCAGGGTCACATATAATTGTTTGTTTGGAATCCTTTTGAAGCCCCACGTTGCTTACTGCGGTGGAGTTAGATAAGCCTGGTAAGGAACAAAACGACTCGGAGGAAGTTAACTTGCCAAAAAACAAGCACACAATGGACGGAAGTCCAAGCCAAAGCCAGCAATGAGTGAAGGAAGTGCCTGTTTGTTCAATCAGGTGTTCACGCAGGAAGTGCTTTGCTGGAAAAGGGAACACTGTGCAGCTGGAAAAAAAAAAAAAAAGATAGTCTGTCGAGGCAGCGACCATGCAGTGATGTTGTCTTGAACACTGCGATCCATGTGAGTGGAGATGCGATGATATTTATGAGGTTGGCCAGCACCTGAGACTGTTTCCCTTGTGGTTCTTCTATCTCCAAAGACTTCCTTTGTAAAACACACAGTTCGAAAGTATCCCATGGCCTGTCGAAACAGACATGACTCGGTCGTGGTGCTTGCTGGCCAGGATGCAGACACCTTTTGGAAACATGTAACGGACAACGTTGGGTAATGTGTCATCAATGATGCAATAAAAACATGGGTTTGGACCTCCAGAGGCTGAACTCAAACTTTGAGGGATTCACAATCACACTGGGAGTTTCCTCTCAAAATGTCAACATAACGATACAGTAATAGGCCTTGAGCATGGTTTCAACCTCTAGGTTTCGACCAAGTATATCCTATGGGACCAGAAGCATGCACACCGATTAGACTATATCTTGCGCAATATTGAAATAAGAGTGTCTTTCGAACTTCCACACTGCTTCCAACGTTTGCTACACGACTTAAAAAAATAACGACGTGTATCACAAGAACTTTTCAGGTTAAATACCTGAAAGACATTATAGTTCCATGAACATTGTTACATTCCATTGGAAAAGCCAACTCCTTGAGGCTTGGCCTTTCAACTGTCATTGGCTTTGCACCAACTTCCAGGCCCCTGGCACGCTCCATCCAGGGTCTGGTGCCACGGTATATCAGCCGAGCCACTGATGTTACGAGATCTCTGGCCATGCTTCTGTGCTTTTATAAAGCTTGGCAATGTTGTGCTTCAAACTGCCTGCCCATGCCATTATGGCTGGCATCCTGCAGGGCCTTCACAGCTGAGTCACACTGGATATTATAAAGTTACCCAAATCTACGATCGCCACTTACCTTAAGTCCCGTACTGGGATGAAGAAGGTTCGCTGCACTGGGAGGCATTGAACACCTGATTACAGATAAGTGAGCTGCCTTCAAACCGAGCTGCTGTGATCTGCCTGGCAGGGTGCCAGTGCACTGTATTTCATCTCAAAATACAACCCAACACACTTGATTCTCATCTATCAGCATTGAAAAATGTAGCATAAATATGCATATATAAACATACCTACATACACACACATACACACTTTTTTTTCTTGATTTTTGGAGGGGTTTGTGTGCCAGCTGTAAGCAAGTACTGTGGTGCATCCTATATGAGAGGAGAGGAGATTGGGACCATACTCAGTGCAGAGCGTTGGTGCTGCTTAAGCAGTCTCCTCGGCTAATGGGCGCAATCCTGGACGGGTCGCCACTCCGACACAGGATACCAGCATGCTGGAACTCATTTTGCCGACCTTCAAAGAATGACAGGCCGAGTTAACCTCACCTGGTATTAATTCAACAGCCAGGCATGATTTGAACTCAGGACTCTAGAATCCAAAGCCCACCACCCTAACCACGAAGCCAACACCAGGCATATCCTATATACAGACATAATAAATGTAACCTTTATATGTTTGATGGAGTTCATTATGAAAGAGCGTTATATATTTATTAGATTGTGTTTCCATTAAGCAAGCAGCTATATAAATCAAAGTAGAACAGCACTAAGTAGAGCACATTCCTCCACCGGGCTGAACGGTTTACGTTTTATATTCCACTGATAGGCCAGGACTGCGTTCGGCCCTGAACCAAAAATCTAATAGACTTGATCTCGTCACCTACCCAATTCATCCACCAATTTTCTCCGAATCTACTCACAACTTTTTGAAATATCTTCCCATACTGCATTGTATATCGGTTTTGGCCCCATCTCTCAATTTTTTAAAAGCACTTTGAAAATTCGACTGTTCAGATCTGAATCCAGATCCTCACCAAAATCGAATCAATTCGTCCTAATCACATACCCTACCTGTCCACAAAATTTTGGCCGAATTGCCCACACCTTTTTGAGATATTGTGCTATATATCGTTTTGACCCTATCTCTCAACGGTGAAGAATCAGTTGGGAAATTAAAAAAAAAAAATTATCCTGCCCGGATTCGAATCTTCACCGAAATCGAATTAATTTGTCCTCATCACACACCCAACCTGTCCACCAAGTTTCATCCGAATTCGTCCATAACGTTTTGAGATATCCTGCACAGTTTGCAGGTATTGTCATTTTTAACGTGGAAAGGTCAAGAGTTGTAAAATAAAGCTATTGTTTACATTTTCATGGGTTGCTTGGCAACACTAAAGAGAGAGACAGAGACAGAGAGAGACGAAGATGTTCACTAAAATAGGGTTTTTTATTCCACAACATCCATACAGATCCCCTAACTGCATACAACTAACAACCTGTGATAATCCAACACTGCACACACGTCCTCACGATATGTACTGCTTCATCAACATCATGTATGGGGGCTCGAACGCACTTAGGTACCGGGAGGTGTACTTGTACTGACGCTATATTTTGCCACCAGGATGATACAAAAATGCAGGGAATTAAATAAAATGATTGTTTCTTTGATGTTTTTGATTATTATTTTCGACAATCTAATCTGTACTGTGTTTAGATGATTTTGGAACGTACGGTCTCGTGTGCTGCATTCAACTTGCCGGGACAAAGCAATCGCTCTATGTGGGTTTTCCATCAATATGGATCTTTATAACAGGTGAATATGTATTGATTGAAAGATGTTGTGAATGTCGTGATCGTCATAAGTCGGGGTTCATAATAACCAGGTTGCCTTATAAAGAGATCCTGCTGCATATGTAAACAAAACATGTGCACTCTCAACACAGCACACCAGCGCACACACACCATTTTAGTATTTGATACGACTCGGACAAGGTCGGGTTTAAACTGCTGACCTCCAAGTCTCAGAGAGGATGCTCTCACCATCACGTCATCAAGCCTTACATCATTCACCTGAGATGGATGACAGTTTAAATTGAGCATCCACCTTTTGAAATCAGTTCCAAATGTTTTCATGAATTGCAAAATAATTATTTCATCTCCGAGCAGAAGCCCGTGGTAAAAATAACACGATACAAAAAGAAGAAGTAAGAAAAGAAGCTTTTTGTACTTGTGCTGGTTGAAAGAATTCCAAAATAGGAGGTTATATATTTCTGAACAGCAAATAATTTTTTTTTTCGGGATTTATTGAGACAGCATTCTGTTACCTATACGTCGCCTGGGTTCAATTTTTTGGGGGTCTGATTGACACAAATCCAATTTTTCCATATGTTTGCATTCATTTGAAGCAACTTTTGCTCAATCATTTTTCTCTCCAAGGAGCATTTCTTTGTTTCAAGATGGAACAGACAGACAGAAAGAAAGCATTATCCTAATATATATAAGTCTGAAGACGACGATGGTTCACGAGCGGTATTTGACGATATAGATTGTTTCAGAAGTCAAGGATGAGACAATGTGATAATGTTTGACCAAGTTATAAAAATGATCAACATGATGTGGTACGAGTGACAGGTTATTAGCTGCAAAATGTCGAAAACTCGGTTTCGTTCAACAACTTTCAAAATTTGACCTTTGCATAACCTTTGAAGGTCACAAAACAATGTTGTGGACATTAAAATAAGGAAACAGGATACGTGCTATAGCTTATTGGAGTTAGTTCGTCGAAGAAGGTCGAAAACCCGGTTCGATTCCCACAACTTTGAAAATTTGACCTTTGTGAACTTTAAAGGTCAAAGGTCAAGGATTATGACCTTTGGTGCAAAACTTCCTCTGGAACATTCCAGGAACAATATAACGTCATATAGGCTATATGGCATTTCGCAATCCTCGGATTATCCATACTTTGATGAAATCAGCGTAAAAACAAACTTGAAGGGGGCGCCACGGGCAAGGTGTTCGAGATAGAGCAAAATGGTTTCAAGACTTTGGGTGGGGAATGACCTCAAGATTATGCATAAAAATATTGTCATCTCAGCTCTCAAGGCTTGGGCGGTCGTATGATTTTTATGTCAAAATTCGAAATTTTCTAAGTTCGTGACCTTGACCTTGGGACGAAAATGAAAAATCGAGCAAGGTGGGGCTATGCAGGTGCCATTGGGCTAACCAAATACGGAAACCCCTGCCAGATTCGACAAACCCCATAGGAGAAGATGTAAATTGAAATCGGCTACCCCCTAAAAACACAATTCGCAATTTTCTAAGTTCGTGACCTTGTGACCTTGACCTTGTGCCCTTGACCTTGGGATGAAAATGAAAAATCGAGCTCCGTGGGGCTATGCAGGTGCCATTGGGCTAACCAAATACCGAAACCCCTGTCAGATTCGACAAACCCCCTAGGAGAAGATGCAAATTCAAATCGGCTACCCCCTAAAAACACGTTTTTTGGGCGTGGCTCCGCCCATAATGGGCGCACCACACCCATTCTCAGGAAAACACGACTAGATCATAATCATGATATAAACCTCCCACCAAAATTTTATCAGGATCGGATCAAAACCCACGGAGCTATGCTCGGGACAGACAGACAGACAGACAGACAGACACAACAATAACAAATATAATGGTCACTTATTTTTTTCATGAAAATATTTTTTCGTGAACATATATATATATATATATATATATATGCATAAACATATACACATACATACAAGGTGTGTTCAAAAAGTATCCAACCTTAATTTTTTTGTGCATAAACAAATGAAGCTAGGGAGGCATGGTTTGGTGCACGTATCTCGGCGATCCTAATCCGTATGCGTGAATATTTTCCCACCTACAGAAGCTGTCAGTCGCCGACAGACCGCCAATGAGTGAGGAAGTGTAAGTGAGCGCCGTCGGATTTTCGTTTTCGCGGTGTTGTGTGCAATCCGTGCCCTGCTCTGTACGATAATAAGGTGTCACGAGCGAAGCACGGATACACTTGCCATGGCGCATGTTTCATACAGTACACGCAGATCTGCCATGGCCCACATGGTCAGCGCTTGTGTTCGCCCGATTCTGCTATCGTGTGCGCGGGGAAAACCCCGATCTGTGTCAGGAATTGAGGGAACAATCGGAGATAATAATTAGATGGAGATTTGGAATGAAAAAGAATGTAGGTATAAGTATCGGATGGAGCAATGGAGGGGAAAAAGGATGCCGATATAATTAAATCCAGAAATTGGTTGAAAAGAACGCACCACCCGTATCTTGCACACTTGTGTCCTGCACAACGTGGCGTGGTTGTTGATTTTCTATTATCGGCCTCTGACGATGTAGTTGTTGGCACCAGACTGCCAGCCACACTCTCGCCGATGTTGGTCATTTGCATCTGTGTTGTGAAAAACAACGTCCATGCAGCCACTTAAAGAGACATTCATTCGTATGCCTTTTCAATGCAATCAGCAATCTCAGCCCAGATCATTGGAAACGTCAGCCGATCATCTCGAGCTTGCGGCAAAGGTTCCTATGAGGGTATCGCTGTGGCATCGCAGCTGCGCTGTCGATGCTCGTGTGGTGTTGGCCTGGCTTTCCTATTCCCCTCCCCCAGCCGCAGCATGTGCAGTATGTGTTGGCCTCCGTGAGGATCGAAATTCGGATTTACCTGAGGAATAGGAAGAAAATAAAAGTAGAAATGAAGTGAGAGTGGTGTAAACAGACGTAGCTATGAGATCCACACAACGCACTGTCCCGTTGTCCCGCTAGACAAAAAGGAAGAGACTATCTGAACGTACATTAATGGAATAACTGTCTTGGGACCGCTGTATGATGGTTGCTATTGATTTGGAGAGATGCAGTTCCCAGAACCGCAACAATATATCCATCCATCGGGACCATACTCTGTGCAGAGCGTTGGTACTGTCTAAGCAGTCTCCTTGGCTATTGGGCACAATCCTGGACGAGTCACCACTCGTCCATCCCCGGGTGAACCGACCATGGACCCGCTGTCTTCCGGAGAACCCCCTGGACCGACCACGTATCCTCCATCGGAGCCACCCACGGATCTCGGGGGTGTTCGCTCTGAGATCTCGGGTTTTCGTGGACCGCATGTCAAGCCAGGTGAAGCACGGTACGCTGTGGTAAACGAGACTAGGGGCAAGCAGGGCAGAGGGTACCGTAGATTGTCTTGCTGTCAAAAACCACCATCCGTGCAGCCTCTTTTTTTTCTCTTTTTTTGTATACCTTGTCGAGGCTCGTATGAGAGCTAACACACAACGAACATCAAGGGGGGCATGAGACAGGAGGGGACGGAGTGGGAAGGACAAAACAGTGGGGAACAGAGACATTAGGATATGTGGAAGGGAGAGGGATGGGACGAGGACCATGGGGAATACAAGATGGACATTGCAGCGAGTTTCAAGAAGGAATGCAGGGAATTTGAAGAAGGTGGGCTTGGGTGGATTATCGGGGGTAGAAAAGATCGAGGATTTGGAAGGGGGATGATAAGAGGTGTTGGTGAACAGCTGTTTTGAAGGTCTGGAGGGAAAAATGGGATTGAAGACAGTGTGGGAGTTTATTCCAAAGGCGGGAAAAAAGAGAAATGAAAGAGTGAAGGTGATTCATCAGCAAAGAGCAGTGATTTGTGATTTTGGTAGTTTTACCAGAAGGGGGCTGTTGGCGGACCTTGAGCGCCCTGCGGAAATGTGGTGGGGACAAATCACAGAGAGAGCAGGGGTGGGCCGAGACTGGAGAGGAGACGGTAGAAGACAGAAAGACCACCGACCAACGTGCGGTGAGAGAGTGAGAGGCCCAAAGACTCAGCCTCATTGCGGGAGATGCCAATGATCCGAAATGCCTTGGTTTCTACAGCGTGAAGCCGAGAAAGGTGGGAGGCAGGAGCACCAGCCCAGAGGGGAGAGCAGTACTCCATCAGGCTGTGGACAAAAGCTTTGTAAGCGCTCAGGAGCTCAGGTGGGCCGAGGAAGGACTTTGCATGACGGAGGATTCCCAGTCGGCAACTGGCTTTGGAGGCGAGGTTTGAAATGTGGCTTTCCCAGGAAAGGTCCTGGCAGATAGTGAGACCCAGAAGCTTGAAAGAAAGGACTTTTTCCAGAGGATTGTTGAGAAAGTGGATGGGGGGGTTTTGTAAATGGTCCTTTCAGAGAGACATAGTGAGAGTGTGAGATTTGTCCGGATTGAAAGACATGTTCCACGTGTTGGACCAGTTTGTGATTTTATCCAAATCAGCAGTGAGCGAAGAAGCTGCTGCTTGCCGGTCTGAGGGATGACCGATGGTACGGCAGAGGGTGGAGTCATCAGCAAAGAGATATAGAGGATTTTCCAGAGAGTCTGAGAGATCATTGATGAAAACCAGAAAAAGAACAGGGCCCAGAACACTACCTTGAGGCACTCCAGCCTGGACAGGAAGGGGGGGGTGAAAGAACTCCATTTAGGGCCACACGGTGACTGTGACAGGAGAGGAAGTCTGTGAGCCATGAGTGGAGATGGCCTTGGATACCATAGGAAGAGAGTTTGGTGAGCAGGGCAGGGTGCCAGACTGTGTCAAAAGCACGTGATATGTCCAGGCATACGGCTTGGATTTCCTGTCTGGCATTGAGGGCTTCCATCCATTGTTGGGAGAGCAGAAGCAGCATATCCAGGGTAGAGTGACCTGCTCTGAAACCAAATTGATGATCAGAAATCAAGCCATTGGAGAAGAGGAAGGATTTGATGTCTGAAGCGATGATTGATTCCATAACCTTGCTGATGATTGGGAGAAGGCTGATTGGTCTGTCGTTGGAAGGATCTGTTTTTGCACCTTTTTTGTGCAGGGCAGTGATGTTTGCTGATTTCCAAGCAGATGGCAGATGACCTTGAGCAAACGAAAGGGTGAATAGAACAGAGAGAGAGAGTGAGCAAGAACAGAAGAGCAGGTTTTTAGGACACGTGGGCTGATGCCGTCTGGACCGGTTGCAGAATCTGAGTCGAGGTTTGACAGCAAGCTCTCCACCTTGTCAGGAGAAAAGGACACAGAGTCCAGGGACAGTTGGGTGTGAGTGGGTAAGGTGGGTGAAGAAAGTGATGGGGTTTGGACACAATATTTAGCTGCAAACACCGAGTTTAGGCATTCAGCTTTTTCATGTGCGGTATCAGCAGTGCTGCCATTTGAGGTAAGGGAGGGGATGGAGGGGGAACCTACACCAGAAACAGATTTGATTAGATGCCACCAGGATTTTGAGAAGGGAGAGAGGTTTGAGAGTTCAGACTTGAGATGAGAAAGTTGTTGTTTTCTGGCTCTCCTGAGGGTAGATACACACTTGTTCTGAGCTTTATGGAAGGAACTGAGATTGCCCTCAGTTGGGTTTGCTTTCCATGAGGCAAAGGCAAGTTGTTTCAGGACAACTGCCTCACCACAAGCTTCAGTGAACCAAGGGCGGGAGGAAGGGTAGGACAACTGAACACGAGAGGGGATAAATCTGTGCATGAGGGAGAGCAAGTTTCTTTGAAAGAATTCCCAGGATGAGTTGATCTTGGAGAAAGTAGCGATAGGAGACTAGTCTGTAAGTTTGAGGGCTGCTCGGAGACCCTGCCAGTCGGCTTGAGTGAAATGCCAGACTCGACAGCGGTGAGGAGGTTCTCTGATAATAGCCAGAGAGATATCCACTTTGACAAGGATGTGGTCAGAAGAACCGATTGGAGCGGAGAAAGAGCAGCAAATATTGTCAGGGAATATTTGTCAAAATCAGATCCAGAAGAGATGGAGTACCATTGGTTGAGATCCGGGTCGGGAAGTTGACCGATTGAGTCAGTCCCAATGAGTCGCAGAAAGCTTTTGCTGAGGTGCCATGACAGGTGAGAGAGGTACCCACACCTAGCCAACTGGCATGATGACAATTGAAGTCTCCACATATGAGGAAGAGAGAGTTTGGATGAGAAGATAGAAGTTGGTCCATGTTTTCAGATAGTGAGGTGTAGATGGAGTCATCACTGTTAGGTGGACGGTACAGTACACATATAAACATGAGGTGGGAGTGGAGGGAAGCCGTAGCCAGAGGTATTCCTGGGGGTGTGGGGGAGTGAAGGGCAGTGCATGGAGAGTGAGGAATAGAGTCTTTGATGAAGAGAGCAACTCCTCCACCAGGGCGATGCTCAGGTCTGTCATACCGTAAGAGGGAGTAGCCAGGGAGAGATACTTGGGAGTCACACACGTCTTGGGGGAAGAAAGTTTCTGTGAGGCAGATTATGTCTGCTTTGTCAGTGACTACCTGTATGGAAAGATCTGAAAGGTTTGAGCGAAGGCCCCGGATATTTGAGGTCCATACTTTTAATGAAGAGGTAGGGGAGGAGGTTTTGGGTGCAGTGAGTGGGGGCGGGGAGGGGGAGAGTAGGACAAGGGACGAGAGGGGGAGGTAAGGAATGTTGTTGAAAGAGTGTGGGGGATTGCAGAATAGCTAGGGGAGGGGACCGAATGAGGAGGAGAAAAGGCTCTGTGGTGCTGGGGGAGAGGGGGACAAGAGAGGGGGAAGAAGGCAGTTGAGGATTTGAGGAGGTGGAGTGAAGAGATGGAGGTGAGAGGGCAGTGGAAGGAGGCAGCTTCATGGATGGGAGGGGGGGGACTTTGGGAAGGATGAGTGAGGGGATGAATGATGGGAGAAAGGTGAGGGGGGAGTTTTTGAGAGAGGTGAGAGGGAGGCTTGGAGGGAGAAGAGTGGGATGGTTGCTTTGAGAGTGAGGGGTGAGAGGAGTGAGTTGGCACTGAAGTTGGAAAAAAAAGAATGGTTGATGGAAAGCGAACATTCATAGCAAACTGTGTTTTTTAATAGTTTTAGGTCAGTTATGGGATTGAACACATTTCTTGAGGGATGCAATAATGGCGAATTCAGAGAATGGAGAAAAGAAATCCTGTAACAGTTGGATTTTTTAGGCAAGGTATGAAGGAAAGGTCGAATTGAGAGCAGTCTGTTTAAATAGCAGAGGAGTAGTGCATTCTGTTACAGTAAAGAGTACCACACATGTGAAAGAGGAAGATGAAGCATTATAAGAGATCGTTTTTGTTCTTATTATTAATGTTTGAGAGAGTTTTCAACAGATTAGGTCATGGAAGTGTTGTAGAAAAAATCGAGGAAGAAGAGGAAGAAGAGGTGAAGAAGAGGAGGAGAAGAAGCAAAAGAAGAATCGGAGAAAGGTAGTGTTTTGTTTTGTTTTTTTGTTTTTTTAAGATAAGAAATAGAGTGATTAGTTGGGTGGGAGGGATGGGGGATGTTAAGAAAGTGGGAAAGATAGAAATTGAAGATAATGGGGAGAAAAAACAAAAAAACAACGATCGTATACCGAGGGGAACAATCGGTAGGCCTCAAGCCTCAAGGATAGGCCTCAAGCACCCAGTAAGACAAGTTTGACGAAATTTCACAAAACAGCACGATTTTTTGAAACAAAACCGAACTCGGAACACACAGTAACATGTGGGTGAGAAAATAAACAGTTAAAACGGGACAGATAACTCTTAAGAGGTATTTGTTTGCATACCTTTCTAATGCAATCGGCAATTCTCCCCAGCTTATTGGAAGCTCAAATCGACAGTCCAGCACCTAGCGCACTTCACTCGCCACACATGCCGGGTTTCGGGCTCGCCCGGGAACGAGACTCCGGGTGCAGCGGATCCTTCACGGCGGCGCGGCAGTTTGCCCACCTTACAGCGAAAGCGCACATGACTGATTTATCCCAGGAAAGAAAAGAAGAAGAGTGGGGATGAAATGAAAAGAAAATGATTTCGCAATCCTAACTATTACATCATCGCAACGCACTCCCTGTTGTCCCGCTAAACAAAAGGAAGGGAACTATCTACACGTACAATAATGGGATAACTGTCTTGGGAAACCTATCTGTTGTATGCATGTGGTTCCGAGAACCGCAACAATATATATATATATATATATATATATATATATATATATATATATATATATATATATATATATATATATATATATATACATACGTGTGTGTGTGTGTGTGTGTGTGTGTGTATATATATATGTATATATATATATGTATATATATATATATATATATATATATATATATATATATATATATATATATATATATATATATATATATATATATATATATATATATATATATTGTCGCGGATTCGCGCCCGCCGGCGTGCTGACGGCCACGTAACTCGAATCGCGGCACGTCGCCCACCGGACGGACAATCCAGTCGTGACCCTCTCGGACTAACGCCGGGAACCAGTCACGGGTGGACCTTTCGGTCTCACCGCGATCGAGCCAATCGGCCCCCGCGTGGGATAGGGTTGCTCGCCAAATTCGACCTACCTAAGTACCCACACGGAGGGTAGACCGGGCGATCGCACCTCGCCGCAGGTCGACTTCGGACACGGGCCACTTTAACGACCCGTTCCGTACTATCGGGATAACCGAGCGGTGTTATTCGTCGGCCTCGACGGTTCGATTAATTATCGGGCGTCTTAGCCCAGGACCAACCCTTTACGTGAAGCAAGATGGGGATTCAATGAAAGAAATGACGAAGCGAAGCGGGAAAACAGTTCAATAATAAGCACATTTATTTCGCGGCACACGGGAAGCACACATATACAATTCCACCAAAAGCACATAGAAAAGAAGAAGACAAAAAGCAAATGCGACAATGCAGATCTAATACCGACTACGCGAGCACACGGCAACACTTATACAATTTTACTTCACAGACGGCGCCGACAACACATATTCCCAAAGCAAAAGAAAAGAGAACCACCCTCCAGGATGAGGGGGTAGGCGGGCCTGGGGCCGAGACCGTGTCGGGCCTACCCGTCTGATGATGAGACGCGGAGCGGCCGTGGTGCCTCAACTCCGCGGGCCTCGCGGACAATGTCTGGTAGGGGGTGGGAAGGGGGCCCCCTTTTGTCGCACTATCTCAGCGCGGGGGGAAACAGGAGAGGGTTGCTGATGCTCAGGGAAAGGAGGATTTCACCAAAATCGCGGGTCCCGCGACGAGCGTCTCCACCACGACCTCGGTCGCGCCGCCGGCCTTTCTCTCTCCTCAGTTCCCCGAATCCGACGCGAGCACCCCTCGTCCGCCTTCGCCGCCGCCGCCTCTCCACAGCTCCGTCCTCTTCACTCCGACTCCGCGAACTCCCAACTGCACTGAACTCTTCCTCCGCTTCCAACTCAACTCTTCCTCCTGCGAACTGAACTCCTCTCAACTTCCACTGGACTCCTCCCGACTGACGAACGCAGTCGTTTTTATAAGCCCCGTGGCTTCGCTCCCTCATCTTTGACCCTCTGCCTCCGACCTTTCACCTCGCTCCCCATTGGCCCGAGAAAAAGTGGGCGTGAATGCTTTTTGATCCATGAATTTGCATATAGCGACCGCCCTCCAACGCCCTGGAGGCGGGGCCAAATCGCCCCTCGCTCACCGATTGGACGGAACAAAAGTGGGCGTGAGTCGTTTTTGATCCGTTTTTCTGCGGAAAGTCCGCGATGCTTTTGAACACGCTGCTCGGTGCGCGCTCTACACGAGTCCAGCATCGGTGCCCACGAGTGGCGCGAGATGACGGTGATGCGATGGTGGCGAGTTGTGACGGTAAAGGTCGTGGCGGTTGTGGTGAAGCGGCGTTGTGGTTGGTGGTTGTTGTTGTGATGGCTGTTGAGACGTGGTTGGTGGTGGTAATAATGGCGGTTGGTCCAAAATAAAGAGAGTAAAAGAAAAAACGGCTATCCTGAAGAGTCGCAGCACGCATGAATGACATTTATTCCCTCTAGACAACGGGTTTGGGCCTAACTACACATATACTTACCGAGATATCTCACCTAAGGGACCTGAATGGTGGTTTGCGAATTTGGTCAACCACAACAATATATATATATATATATATATATATATATATATATATATATATATATATATATATGTTTATATATATATATATATATATATATATATATATATATATATATATATATATATATATATATATATATATATATATATATACACATAGTAGCCTGGTGTTGGCGCAGTGGTTAGGGCAGCGGCTTAGGATCCAAAAGGTCCTGAGTTCAAGCCCCGTTGGGCCACTGAATTAATACACCAGGGGGTTGACTCAGCCTGTCATCCTTCCGAGGTTGGCAAAGTGAGTACCGGTGTATACCCCGGTTAAAATAGGTGTACCATATCCCTGTGTCGTAAGAGGCGACCAGGGTTGCGTCAGGAAGGGCATCCGGCGTAAAACATGTGCCAAATCACTATGCGGATCATACGGATGATCCGCTGTGGTGACCCCTAACGGGAGCAGCCAAAAGAGGAAGAAGATATATATATATATATATATATATATATATATATATATATACATATACATAAACATATGGAAAATAGGTTATGCAAATAACTCTGTAGGTTATAAAAAAAAAATAGAGGTTCTGTATATATATATTGTTGCGGATTCGCGCCCGCCGGCATGCTGACGGCCACGTAACTCGAATCGCGGCACGTCGCCCACCGGACGGACAATCCAGTCGTGACCCTCTCGGACTAACGCCGGGAACCAGTCACGGGTGGACCTTTCGGTCTCACCGCGATCGAGCCAATCAGCCCCCGCGTGGGATAGGGTTGCTCGCCAAATTCGACCTACCTAAGTACCCACGCGGAGGGTAGACCGGGCGATCGCACCTCGCCGCAGGTCGACTTCGGACACGGGCCACTTAAGCGACCCGTTCCGTACTATCAGAATAACCGAGCAGTGTTATCGTCGACCTCGACGGTTCGATTAATTATCGGGCGTATTCAGCCCACTACCAACCCTCTACGTGAAGCAAGATGAGGATTCAATGGGGGAAATGACGAAGCGAAGCGGGAAAACAGTTCAATAATAAAGCACATTTATTCGCGGCACACGGGAAGCACACATATTCAATTCCACCAAAAGCACACAGAAAAGAAAAACACAATTCAATTTACACAAAAAGCAAATGTAAAAGCGAAGACACAATGCAGAGCTAATACCGACTACCGAGCACACGGCAACACTTATACAATTTTACTTCACAGACGGCGCCGACAACACATACCCAAAACCAAGGAAAAGAAATACCCTCAAGGATGAGGCGGGCCTGAGGCCGAGACCGGGTCGCGCCTACCCGTCTGGTGATGAGACGCGGAGCGGCGATGGCGCCTCAACTCCGCGGGCCTCGCGCACAGCGTCTGGTAGGGGGTGGGAAAGGGGCCCCCTTGGTCGCACTATCTCAGCGCGGGGGGAAACAGGAGGGGGTTGCTGATGCTCGGGGTATAGAGGATCTTTATTATCCCGCGTCTCCACCTCGGCCAGGTCGCGCTGTCGGCCTCCCTCGGGTGCAGCTCCCTGCACGACGCGAGCACCCCCTCGTCTGGTGTCGCCGCCTTTCCACAGCTCCGTCCCCTCCGTTCCGACTCCAACGCACACGACGAGCAGCTCCACCGCCCGCGAAGTCTTGACTCTCTGTTTCCGACTCTCCTACTCTCCTACTCTCCGCCTCTCGACTCTCCGACTCTCCTACTCTCCGCCTCTGGACTCTCCGACCCTGGACTCTTCTTTGGACTCTCCTCCTCTGGACTCTCCGACTCTGGACTCTTCTTTGGACTCTCCTCCTCTGGACTCTCCGACTCTCGACGAACACGGTCCTTTTATCCCCCCGTAGCTTCGCCTTTGACCCCCTCCCTTTGACCTTTCACCTCGCTCCCCATTGGCCCGAGAAAAAGTGGGCGTGAAGGCTTTTTGATCCACAAATTTGCATATATCGATTGTCCTGGAGGCGGGGCCAAATCGCCCCTCGCTCACCGATTGGACGGCAAAAAGTGGGCGTGTGTCGTTTTTGATCCGTTTTTGAAGCACAAAATCCGTGATTTTGTACACGCTGTTCGACGCGCGCCCTGCACGAGTCCAACACCGGTACCCACAGCAGGGCAAGAACGGTGGCGATGCTACGGTTGCGAGGTGTGACGTGAAGGTCGTGGCGGTTGTGGTGAAGCGGCGTTGTGGTTGGTGGTTGATGTTGTGGTTGTGGTGGTAATCATGGCGGTTGGTCCAAAATAAAGATAGTAAAAGAAAAACGGCTATCCTGAAGAGTCGCAGCTCGCATAAATGACATGTATTCCCACTAGACAACGGGTTTGGGCCTAACTACACATGTACTTACCGAGATACCTCACCTAAGGGACCTGAATGGTGGTTTGCGAATTTGGTAACCACAACACTACCCCCTCCCCTTTTTACAGACTCGTCCCGAGTCGTCAAATTTTCGTGTGCCATCATGTGTAGTTTTCCCCTAGTACATTTTACCTACGGATCCCTGAGTGCGACATTCATGGTATTCGTGTCCCCAAAATAAATAACCTGAGGGCTGCGTAACTATCTAAACAAACTCACTCACACGGACGACTTAAATAAAATTGCCGGCGCTAGACAGACATGCCGGGGACACACTCATATTTACAGTACATCTTAACCTTAACTTACAAATTTTACACTAAACCATGGCCCAGGATCATTGAACTCTGCAAAAAGAAAGCAGTTAGCAGGGAGCCAGGCTGCCCGCATGCAGTCTCTGGCTCAAACAATGCAGGTGACAGGGAACGTGGCTGGCTGCTCACACGCAGTCCAAGGCCTTCCCTTTTGAACTGAACGCAGTGAACCACAACGGTGCATGGGCTGCACAAACGCAGTCTCCGTGCCAGCTCAAGTGGCACACGCAATGAGCACAACGAATGGATGCATGAACACAAACACGGTGCACGGGCCGCCACTGCAGGCCCGTGTTGTAGCTGCCAACAGGGCAGTTCTTGCAGCTTGCAAACTGTTGCCTTGCGGATCCTGGCGCACATGGAAATGAACAGGGGGGGGGGCAAAGCAAAAATTGAACGGGGCTGGTGAACGTGGGCAGTGGGCATGGCATGGCAAAGGCAAGCAGGCAAACACAGCCCGCAGAAGAAGGCCGCTGCAGGCAAACTCAGCCCACAGAACCAGGCCGTTGCAGGCAAACACAGCCGGCAGATGAACTGGCCGGCACAGGCCTTGAAGAAAAACAGCCAGCAGATGAACTGGCCGGCACAGGCCTTGCAGCACAGCAGCTGCAGACGATCCAGCCGGCACAGGCCTTGCAGCACAGCAGCTGCAGACGAAGTTGGCCGGCCTCCGCCTTGAAGCAAAACACGGCCAGCCGATGAAGTTGGCCAGCTCTTGCCGTTCAGTGGAGGTTGGTGGAGGGAGTGCGGTGGTGCTGGCCACTTGGAAGGCGGGCTCGGACCTACCTACCTGTCTCCCTCCCACCTATCGCCTTTGCCTGTCACTGTACATACCCACTCCCTTAATTTGTCAAACCCCAATTTAGCCCCCTTAATTTTTTTGTTGTTTTTTTATTTTTACTTCCCCACTATAAATCGTCCCCTAACCCCCTTTATCGTCCTTGTTCGGCTAACCTATTCTGTCACCTAGCCTACTCCCAACCCCTACGTTCCCTTCCCGGAGGGGAATAAGGGAGAGCTAACGTCCTGTGTCGAGGCCCAACGAAGCCTCAGAATGGCCTCCCCAGAGTTCGGCGATCTAACCCAAAGTGGGTCCAGCGGCCCACAACGACAGCGAGGGGATGGATGGTGCGGAGGGGTACATCTCCTAATCTACCCTATCCATTTAACTGTTAAACTACCCCGGGGCTTTCAACAAGCGCCTCTCGCTTAAACTATTGGTTCTAACAACCCAGATTCCCGTCGCCTGTGTTGGTGTCCTCACAATTTCGGGCCTCGCCCCCCAATTTTCGCTCCGTGCCCTCACACGGTCTCCTGGCTGGGACACGTGGCTCCCTTTGGCAGGCACGACCCTCTGCCGATTCTCCCGCTATGGCACCCCCGGGCACTACACTGCCTCCGAGCCTACCAGCTCCCTAACACCGGGGAGTGCCCCCCATGGCACCTCCCCTGAAACGCACACGTGGCAGGCCGGCCTCCCGGGCCCCTTTCCGAGGGTCACCCGTGCCCACAACACTGCCCACGCGGCTAATGGCGCCCCGGGCCCCCGCACCAAGCAGGCGCACCCGTGCCCACTACGCTATCCCGGCCCCCCATGGGCCCTTGGCCTACCACGGCCGACTAGCCTGGTGCCCGGGGTTCCCACTCAGCGATACTCATCTTTCGCAGCCACGCTCCCAAGCCCGTCAACAGGGCTCCTGCACCCCTCCAAATGGGTCTCGAGCCTACTTTCCCACCAACAACAAAACGACCTCCATTTTTTAATTTGACTAACCCCCTAACTCACTTTATACTGACCCCGGGGTCCCTTGGGCGGGAGTCACTCCTCCCCCCAATCACTCATCGCACCATGCATTCCCCATTCGCTCCATACACACAGACCCGCTGGCCTCACTCACTCGCCAAGTACTCACCTCACAACTCACCAACTCTTCAACACACACACCGCTGAACTCTGCCATCCTCCTATCTGCACCCCCTAACTAACTCGTGCTCCCACGTCGTCCCTTAAACTATAGCACGTTCCTTTTAACACTACGTAGCTAAGCTACGTCTCCTCTACACATTCACAAGTCTGTCTCTGTCTCCTAACAAATCATTTTATTTCCCAAGCTAAATCTGGCTACAATCCCTCTAACTAATCCATTCCAAGGACTCCATGAGGACTTACCCCCTGCCCCATGGAGTCGGTCTAACTAAGCTAACCCTTCCCCCTAACTAGTTTCCATCCTGTGCCCAGGGCAAGGGGGTCTTCCACCCCTTGACCAGGAACCCTGTGCACCCGAAAGTGAGGCTTGCTTTTTTTTTTTTTCCATGCGCAGCACCTGCGCGGCAACTCAGAGCTCGCGCACTTTACACCTGCCCGTGACGTCATGCAGCTGCACGTGTACCTCGTCCCTCCTTGGACGGTACCATCCGGCAGAGATACCCCTCCTGCCGGATTCCAACCACACGTGCAGCCATGACGTCACCGTGCGCATAAAAAAAACACAAGCCCCACGTCTCGAGGGGTTCCCCACGCGAACACATGTGCTTTGCCCGTTGGAGCTTCACACACACACGATCGCGTGGAGAACCCGTCCGGTCCAAATCCATTTACCTGCCTAAACTTTGTCCGTCCGCGGGATCGGCAAATCCACCGCGTGCGTTTCCGGACCGGGACTTCACTCTCGCAAGCGAGCACGTGGCGGTCTCGTGCGTTGCACAGCACGAACCGCGTGCTCACTGCTGGGTGAACCCGGCACGGTCCCCGAAACAACTACAGCCGCTACCCGGCTTTCTCTCCTCTGTCGCCTTCGTCGTCGCCATTCAACCCACGCACACCTGCGTGTTACGACGCACACAGTCCACACCATTAAACTCACACCGGGAGACGCGGCTGCGTGCTCCCGCATGCCAACCGACATCTCCCTCTCATACCGCTCTCTCACACACACGGTCTCCCTTGCACACAGCGACCTTGCACACGGCCGTTCACTCACGCGTGCGGGGCACTCACCCGCGGTGCCTCACTCGCACTCCGTGCCTCATCCACACACGGTGTGCTGGGAAGCACGCACTCCGGCACCATCGCCACCACACCACTCACACACGGGGTCGCTTCCACACACGGGGACGCACTCACACCTTGCACCACACACACAGGGACAACCACACTGGGGATTCGTGTCCCCACAAGGGTCTCCGGGGCCTCTATACCCCCCAAGCTTTCCGTGCACCCGTTCGCAGCACTCGCCCCCTCAACCTCGCAAAGCACGACCGAACTCACCTGGTCGTGACTCGCCTCAAGGGGGCATACTCCCTCCCCTCGTTCCTGGAGGAGGCCATCCAGGTGCTCGCACTGGGTCTCTACACGCTCCGCGAGCTCACCCCCATTGTCCTCCACTACCTCCGTGTGTGTGTGTGCGTCACTTACCCCGTCTTCCTCGTGTAGTCTTTCCTCTATTTTTTCTATCTCCCGTGTCTCTGCCAACTCTTCACCCTTTACCTCTCTTGTCTCAACTATTATTTCCTTTGTCACGGCCTTCATGCCCGCCTGCAGGCATCGGCCCATGTTCTGCGTTTCACCCCGCAGCTTTTTCGTTCCTTCCTTCATTTGCTGTGTATTCGCATCCATCTTTTCGTTCATGCTTTTTATTTCTGCATTCATTTGTGCCAGCATGGTGAATAGCTGGGCCATGTCGGGTGCGCTTAAGTGAGCCGTTTCGGCAGGGGTTGGGGAAGGGTCTTGGTGGAGAGGGGGGGGGAGGTGTGATACACCGCGGCCGCACCCACCTCGGGCCCTGGGTTCAGTTGGGCGAGTCCGTGTTCCTGCACAATCAACATTTCCTGCTCGGGGATTCCATCCTGGACCATGGATTCTACACATTCTACATCCATTTCTAATACCCCCGGCTCCCGCTCGCCTTGAGACGCCATCTTGCTTCTCGTGAAGGGTTAATTTAACTCGCTCGTAATTTGGAGGGAATCGGGGGTCGCTTCTCTCACCCCTGGACCGATTCCCGTGAATTTAGCCGGAGACAGGAGAGCCCGTTTTCCTGTTCTCCGATACCAGTGCCGCGAGGAGGGCGATGAATTTGTATCGCACGACCTGACACCAGTGTTGCGGATTCGCGCCCGCCGGCGTGCTGACGGCCACGTAACTCGAATCGCGGCACGTCGCCCACCGGACGGACAATCCAGTCGTGACCCTCTCGGACTAACGCCGGGAACCAGTCACGGGTGGACCTTTCGGTCTCACCGCGATCGAGCCAATCAGCCCCCGCGTGGGATAGGGTTGCTCGCCAAATTCGACCTACCTAAGTACCCACGCGGAGGGTAGACCGGGCGATCGCACCTCGCCGCAGGTCGACTTCGGACACGGGCCACTTAAGCGACCCGTTCCGTACTATCAGAATAACCGAGCGGTGTTATCGTCGACCTCGACGGTTCGATTAATTATCGGGCGTATTCAGCCCACTACCAACCCTCTACGTGAAGCAAGATGAGGATTCAATGGGAGAAATGACGAAGCGAAGCGGGAAAACAGTTCAATAATAAAGCACATTTATTCGCGGCACACGGGAAGCACACATATTCAATTCCACCAAAAGCACACAGAAAAGAAAAACACAATTCAATTTACACAAAAAGCAAATGTAAAAGCGAAGACACAATGCAGAGCTAATACCGACTACCGAGCACACGGCAACACTTATACAATTTTACTTCACAGACGGCGCCGACAACACATACCCAAAACCAAGGAAAAGAAATACCCTCAAGGATGAGGCGGGCCTGAGGCCGAGACCGGGTCGCGCCTACCCGTCTGGTGATGAGACGCGGAGCGGCGATGGCGCCTCAACTCCGCGGGCCTCGCGGACAGCGTCTGGTAGGGGGTGGGAAAGGGGCCCCCTTGGTCGCACTATCTCAGCGCGGGGGGAAACAGGAGGGGGTTGCTGATGCTCGGGGTATAGAGGATCTTTATTATCCCGCGACGAGCGTCTCCACCTCGGCCAGGTCGCGCTGTCGGCCTCCCTCGGGTGCAGCTCCCTGCACGACGCGAGCACCCCCTCGTCTGGTGTCGCCGCCTTTCCACAGCTCCGTCCCCTCCGTTCCGACTCCAACGCACACGACGAGCAGCTCCACCGCCCGCGAAGTCTTGACTCTCTGTTTCCGACTCTCCTACTCTCCTACTCTCCGCCTCTCGACTCTCCGACTCTCCTACTCTCCGCCTCTGGACTCTCCGACCCTGGACTCTTCTTTGGACTCTCCTCCTCTGGACTCTCCGACTCTGGACTCTTCTTTGGACTCTCCTCCTCTGGACTCTCCGACTCTCGACGAACACGGTCCTTTTATCCCCCCGTAGCTTCGCCTTTGACCCCCTCCCTTTGACCTTTCACCTCGCTCCCCATTGGCCCGAGAAAAAGTGGGCGTGAAGGCTTTTTGATCCACAAATTTGCATATATCGATCGTCCTGGAGGCGGGGCCAAATCGCCCCTCGCTCACCGATTGGACGGCAAAAAGTGGGCGTGTGTCGTTTTTGATCCGTTTTTGAAGCACAAAATCCGTGATTTTGTACACGCTGTTCGACGCGCGCCCTGCACGAGTCCAACACCGGTACCCACAGCGGGGCAAGAACGGTGGCGATGCTACGGTTGCGAGGTGTGACGTGAAGGTCGTGGCTGTTGTGGTGAAGCGGCGTTGTGGTTGGTGGTTGATGTTGTGGTTGTGGTGGTAATCATGGCGGTTGGTCCAAAATAAAGATAGTAAAAGAAAAACGGCTATCCTGAAGAGTCGCAGCTCGCATAAATGACATGTATTCCCACTAGACAACGGGTTTGGGCCTAACTACACATGTACTTACCGAGATACCTCACCTAAGGGACCTGAATGGTGGTTTGCGAATTTGGTAACCACAACAATATATATCTTTTTCATACTCTTGGTGGATGTGCTTACATACTGTAAGCAATAACGAACTGACCTTCCCCATTGTCTCAGGTTACTCACCTGCATTTGATTTTTCATCTATATTTTTCATTTATTTATATTTTTATATAAATATATCTTGACATCTATATGTATAATACACGTAATACATCTATAAAGAAGCTTTCCGACGGTTCTGTAATTTTTCCTGGTGGATAGGCTTTCATGTCCATCCTGAATACAAAATTACCATTCCTCTCCATTGTCTTGGGTCACTCAACTGCATTTATGTTTTCATTTACTTATTTTCATTTATTGTTTTCATTTATTTATTTTCATTTACGGATGCTTTTTGATGGTTTTGAGATTTTTTTCCCTGTGTACTGCCTTCAATGTCCATTGGCGCACAAATTTTCAGCTTTCTACGTCACCGGAATGTACCGAACTTTAATATCAGTCAGTGAGTCCGTCAATCGTTATAAACAGCTTTATATATTAGATGTATATTATTTCTACAAAGGGTCTCAGCTCATGGAAGAGCTAGTGTGTTGTCAAGCAGTTTCCACACTCCGCTGCAACGTAAGCACAATGTCGGTAAATGCTGGATCGTTCCAAAAAGCCATTGATCTGTAGATACGTTTTGCCCTGACTCTCCATCAATCATCCCCTCGGAAAGATTCGGATAAACAAAACAATGACAGAAGGTGCAACTCATTTGCCCAATCACTTTCTGCCAATAATCATCTTTCGATCCTTGCACACACCAACTTCAGCCTCGAGCGACGTCAATGTCGATATTTGGTTATGCAAATGAAGCAACCCGATTCACGTTGCCTCCCATTATCCCCTCCATGTTGCATGTGGCCTACCGAACACTGGAAGGCTGTTTGTATAAATTATGCATTTTAAACTGAGTTTGACTTGCTGATGACGCCCTTAAGGCTTACAGAGCAGCTTTTCATATGACCATCCTTGGGTCCATAATGCATGGGGTTCTTGTACATGACCAGGTGTCTTGACTTCGACAATCTTTGGTTGTTTTGTGTGACTCCGTCCGAACTTAGATGTTCGAGTTCGAGTACAACGCTTTCTCAAAACCCTGTGTATTTCTTTTTACTATTCATTCAATAATATGAAGGTGTTTCTCAATGGAGAAACACGTAGCCAGCTTGAAATGCTTAAAATGCTTGACATGTGCATTTACCCTTCGTGGTTGTGGTCTTTGAGAGGATATTTACTTTTCATTTCCCCTTCGTGGTTGTGTTCTTTGAGAGAATGTTTACCTTTCATTTCCCGTTGTTTTTTTTTGTTTTTTTTTAATTGCCTCATTCTTTGTTATCATTTGTTTTTCCACTTTTTCTCGCATAGCCAGATTTTTTAAAATTTTACACAATTATTGTTGGATGTGCCCAAAATTCTTCGTTGATTAAATGAACGAAATGACAGCCGTTGGAGCTCAAATGAATGAATTTATTACCCTCGCCGAAGGACAGGGTATTGTGTTTGATTGTTTGTTTGTTACTTACGAAATCTAAAGATTTTGTAAGTATATTGATCACTTCCGTTTCTGTTTGTTTCTTTGTGTGTTTGTTACTTACGAAATCTAAAGATTTATGTTTTCGACAAATCTAAAGATTTCGTAAGTATATTTATCAGTAACGTTTCTGTTTGTTTGTTTGTGCGTTTGTTTGTTACTTACGAAATCTAAAGATTTCGTAAGTATATTGATGCCTTCCGTTTCTGTTTGTTTGTTTGTTTGTTTGTTTGTAGGCACGATAACTCGAGAACGGAAGAAGCTACCAATGACAAATTACACCACCTGATTCAGGAGGGTGATGGCTCGTGCTGATTAGATTTTGGTCAAAATCGGTCAAAGGTCAAGGTCACAGTGAGGTCAAATATTCGATTTTTGATGGTTTGGTACAGATAACTCGAGAACGGAAGAAGCTACCAATGTCAAATTACACCACGTGATTCAGGAGGGTGATGACTAGTGCTGATTAGATTTTGGTCAAAAATCGGTTAAAAGTCAAGGTCACAGTGAGGTCAAACATCCAAAAAATGATAACTCGAGCACGGAAAAAGCTACCAATGTCAAATTACACCACGTGATTAAGGAGGGTGATGGCTTGCACTGATTACATTTTGGTCAAAATCGGTCTAATGTCAAGGTCACAGTGAGGTCAAACATCCAAAACATGATAACTTGAGAACGGAAGAAGCTGCCAATGTAAAATTAGACCACGTGATTTAGGAGTGCGATGGCTAGCGCTGATTAGATTTTGGTCAAAATCGGTCAAAGGTCAAGGACACAGTGAGGTCAAAAATCCCCAAAAAAGTTATAACTCGAACGGAAGAAGTTACCAATGTCCAATTACACCATGTGATTCAGGAGGGAGATGGCTAGCGCTGATTAGATTTTGGTCAAAATCGTTCAAAGGTCAAGGTCACAGTGAGGTCAAACATTCGATTTTTGATGGTTTGGAACAGAATCATCGTAGAAACTTCTGGTTTGCATCGTTACCTTCTCCAGAGACAGCTTTTATTAGACAAGGTCAGAGGTCAAGTTGACTATTTCGTAAGTACCAGTCTATGACTTTGTTTGTTTGTTTGTAGGCACGATAACTCGAGAACGGAAGAAGCTACCAATGTCAAATTAAACCACGTGATTCAGGAGGGTGATGGCTGGCACTCATTAGATTTTGGTCAAAATCGGTCAAAGGTCAAGGTCACAGTGAGGTCAAACATCCAAAAAATGATAACTTGAGAACGGAAGAAGCTACCAATTTCAAATTACACCACGTGATTCAGGAGCGTGATGGCTGGTGCTGATTAGATTTTGGTCAAAATCGTTCAAAGGTCAAGGTCACAGTGAGGTCAAACATCTAAAACATTCGATTTTTGATGGTTTGGTACAGAATCATCGTAGAAACTTCTGGTTTGTGTCGCTACCTTCTCTAAAGACAGCTTTTATTAGACAAGGTCAGAGGTCAAGTTGACGATTTTGTAAGTACCAGTTTATGACTGCTTGTTTGTTTGTTTGTTTGTTACCCTCGCCGAAGGAGAGAGAATTGCATTTGGGTATGCTTGTTTGTCTGTAACCGCTTGTCGGATTGAAATGAAATGCTCACCATCGGTGCGAATAGTGATGTAGAATGTATAAATGATAATTATGAGTCACAGGTGCCTTCGTTATGACGTCTTATTTTGCATATGTAGAATGCTATATGTGATTAGTATGAAAATTTTGAGGGTCATCCAAGGATAAAATGGTCCACAAAAAGTTTTTGATGATGTCATTGGTCACGTGATTTTGCAGCCATATTGGTTTTTTTCCAAAAAAAAAACCTTCAAAAATCTTCTTCTCTGAAGTGGCCAAATACATCAAGGCGAAACTGTACAAGCATGACCGTCTATCCATGAGGAAGAAAACATTCACACATGATGTCATAGGTCACATGGTTTGGCAGCCATATTGGTATTTCCCAAAAACATGTAAAAATCTTTTTTCTCCAGAACAGCTGGACAGATCGAGGGGAAACCACACAAATGTTCCTCAAGGCGTGTGTACAAGGTTGTTTCGAAATAATTGATGCCACATGGTTTGGCAGCCATATTCGATTTAAGTCGAATATTAAATTTTGTTTTCTCTGGAACCGCTTAATCAATCTACATGAAACTTCAAAATTGTTATCCAGTAGTGATTGGGAATGTTGTTGTTCTTCTTTCAGCTGCTCCCTTTAGGGGTCGCCACAGCGGATCATCCGTTATGATCCGCATACTGATTTGTCACAGGTTTTATGCCGGATGCCCTTCTTGACGCAACCCTGGTCGCCTCTTTCGACACAGGGATAAGGATTGGGTTTCGCCATAATTCCGGGCTGCCCTACACCCTCTCATAGCGTGGCCCAGCGCAGAGCACCCATCCTCAACCGATCCTCCAAACTAAGCCTCCGAGTAGCTGGATTACAGTTACACGCCACTACGCCCGGTCCAGTAGTGATTGGGAATACATGTTTTAAATTTCAACTTCATCGGACACATGGTCTGGCAGCCAGCATTATTTAATTTTTTGATCTGGGTTTTAGTATTATTATTATTATCATTATTGTTATTACTTTTTTGAATGAGGCTCACTTGGCTGTGCCTGGATGGATTTGAGGGTAGAGGAGTAGCAGCTGAAATGTGAATCCTATCCAGATTCCTCCTGATGACTTCATCTTTGCTTTTTGCTTGTTTAGGTTCCTTCGGATTACTGCAATGCATGACTGCACCTGTTTGGCCTTTCATTTGATTTGAATTGAATTTATTTTAATCCCATTCTGAATTCATTTGAATAATAATAAACATCATGGGTCAGGGTCAGGTGTCCGATCAAAGCGGGATGTCTTGGTATCCGGTCATCACTGCCAGCAGTTCTAAAGTGGCAGTTCCAATTATGTCTCATATTAATTACGTAACACACCAGGACACAAACGCCACACAAAATACACCACATAAAAGTTCTGGCAAGAGTCTGCAATCTCTGATTGCTCTTTTTCTTGATTTATATATAAAGCCAAAGCTCATGGAAGAGCGAGAACACTGAATGAATCAGGATGCAACAGAACAAAAGGAAGAAGAGAGAGAGAGAGAGAGAGAGAGAGAGAGAGAGAGAGAGAGAGAGAGAGAGAGAGAGAGAGAGAGAGAGAGAGAGAGAGAGAGAGAGAGAGACAAAAGTAAGGTTGAATGACAAAATCGAGGGAGACTTGGACAAACAATGGGTGTGTGGAGGAATGAGGGCGAGGAAAGGATACGTGGAGTGAACAAGATGGATATTGAAGCAAACACTCAGGAAGGAAAAACTGGAAATTGGGAAGGCGGTTGGCTTGGTGGGGTGGAGGGATTAACGAGGGCAGAAAAGATTATGGTTTTGGATTGGGGACAATCTGAGATGGTGGAGAACAGCTATCTTGAAGACCTGGAGGGAAGAATGAGATTGAAGAGAATGTGGAAGTTGGTTCCACAGGTGGGAAAAAAGAGCAACAAATGGTTGGAGGTGAGCAGTGATACTGGATTTTGGGAGTTTCATCAGAAAGGAGTTGATGGTTGACCGCGTGCGCCCTGCATTATCCCGGGGGTACGACAAAGCACGAATAGACAAGGCGGTTGCAAGCCTGGGTGCTTGAAGATAGAAAGATCACAGACCTGTCTGCGATGGGAAGGTAATAGGCTCATGGAGTCAGCTTCAAGGTGGGAGATACCCATGATATTGATAGCTGGTATATGTCCGGCTGTATGCACATTCGCAAAGGCCTTGGTTTCCACGACGTCAAGCAGAACAAGATGTGGGGCAGGGGAGCAAGCCCAGAGGGCCGGGAGAGCCGTACGCCATCAAGCTGCGGATGAAGGTCCTTGTAGGTGGATAGAAGTTCAGGTGTGCCAAGGAAGAATCAGATGTTTCCCAATTAAAAAAAAAATATCCACCTGGAAAGAATTGCTTGTTGATGCTGTCGGATGGTGACAAATAATACGGATTTTGTAATCACTAATCACACTGATAATAATTATTCCCGAACTCGGTTTCATCAGACACTCACCTTCGGCCCCGCCGTACAGCCGGAGAAACGGAAAAGCACCTGTTGCATCAAATCTCATGCTCACAATAATCCAATCACTTACCTCGAGCGATCCAAGGCCTGGCATATATGTATACAGGTGTGAGAGCGACAAGGGCTTGGGGTCTTAATCGAAACATCACAGGAATGACGTGAACATGAGAGATCTCTCCTAAACAACAACTTACAAGATTCGTGCATTACCTCCCTGTCTTTTACCATTAGCTGCAAAATCCATTATCTGTCAACATTTAACTTTCTTTTCAGCATCCCTTTCAAAACACCTTTAATATCTTGTGACTCGAAGCACCAGCAAATCGGAAACATTATCGTTTGTTGCCGTCAATCTTCAAACACTTGTTTATGGGCATTCGCTGCACTATTTGTCATCCTTTCTGCCAATGCTGCTGCAAATACATCACTTTCAAAACATGAAATAATATTCGAGGAAAACTCCAATTCAATGCAGTTTATACTGGATGTGGAAGTGTCGAAGGTAAATAATGCAACACCATACATGCCAAAGACTTCCTTTGAGATGATGTGCAATGTGCCAGCCATGCAGTTTGCTTTGAATTTGTCACACAACTTCATATCATGAGCCCACTGCTGGAATGAAACCCTGAGCGTGTTATCTATTTATTACGTACGCAATTATGATGGAAATTTTTTTTTACCCTACCTCTCCCCTCCCATGTAGTCGCACGATTACAATCCTCCAGAATCCTTTTGCTCGAGTACAAAGTACACATTGCAACTTCATTTGTACAATTTCTTGCCAAGGGATATACCTGGTGGTTTGCCGTTGCCTTCAGCAGTAGTAGTTAGTGAAGGGACTTGGAATTTGTTCAGGGTGCCGGCGATAGCTCGCCTACTCTTCACGAAGGACACCGTGGGATCTTTAACGTCCACCGAATAATGTTGGCAGAGGGTGCGCACCCAGTTTAACGTCCATCCGAGGGACGACACACACATTGATGAATCGACCTGCATGTGAAACACCAGAATGGCAGTTTATACCTGGGTCGGGATTGAAACCCGGGCTGAGACAGCTTCGAGGCGAGCATGTGTACCTCCTCCAGCCATCGCCATCTTCCCAGCCGTAATTATTAAAGCTTTGCTTAAACAGAAAGTACTTGCAATATGGCAGCCCGAAAAAAGGCAAAACTTTGTTGTATTTTCAGCGAAGTAATTGTACATCAGACAACAGTGACATGTGACGAGGCAAAGCTTGTTTATTCCGATGTGTTCATCAAAATGTCTCAAAACTGCTTGGAAACCATTCAGGGTGGCCCGAGAGCTTGTTTACCGGGATAAAGTGTAACGAGTTATTTCGAGATAATTTTGTCGTCAGTTTTTAGATCCTCGTGGAAGATCTCTAAGTCTTACTCACGTTGTTGTTCTTGTGGACTTTTTTGTTTCACAGC
The DNA here is from genome assembly GCF_056783735.1 of Eptatretus burgeri. Classification (NCBI taxonomy): domain Eukaryota; kingdom Metazoa; phylum Chordata; class Myxini; order Myxiniformes; family Myxinidae; genus Eptatretus; species Eptatretus burgeri. The sequence continues at coordinate 64,769,676 of NC_140964.1, read as the reverse complement.
CGACAGTTTTCATCGAAACTTCCTCAAACTTGGCATATATATGTAAAAAATACCCTGCGCAGACAGTAACCTTCTCCGATTTTGAAAATTCCTCCGAGAAAAAAAAAGTTATGACGTCAAAATATCTCCGCTAATGGAAATCGCCGAAAAAATTATCTCCGAAACTAGGCAAGCTTTTTGAATTTTGTTTGTGGGAATCAAGCCAGGCATTAGCACAGATAATTTGTCACAAACCTGATACATCAGAATGACGTCATATTCGTTTTTATGACGTCATCATTAAGAGGACGAGGATCTTAGCTCATTCGAGCTTGTTAACCTCCGCCATCGAAGATGGACGGAGGTTACTGTTTTCACCCCTGTCTGTTTGTTTGTTTGTGAACAGTATTACGGAAAAACTCCTGGACGGATTTCGACGAAACTTGGTGGGGGGATTAGGTATGGTCCAAGGATCATGCCATTAAATTTTGGATTTGGTCCAAAATCCAATATGGCCGCTATGGCGGCCATTTTGAAAAAATATTTGAATTTTTGTTTTTGCCTTTCTTCATATTTTAAGTGATTTCCAACCCCCCCAAAAAAATTTGCAACTTTTTTTCAAAAAAAATTTCGGTTTTATTTGAAAAATATTTGAATTTTTTTTTTGCATTTCTACATGTTTTAAGTGATTTCCAATCCCCCCCCTCCCCAAAAAAATTTGTTAGAGAAAGAAAAAAGAAATTTTGCAACTTTTTTTTCAAAAAAATTTCGATTTTATCTTTTTGGCATTTCTACATGCGCGTCGATCTCGTTTAGTTTATTCAATCGTGGTTCAGTAGAGTGTGATCCGTTTTGACCTACAATGAATAGGATATCAGGTTCACTTAAGTGACCCAGCAGTATTGGTGGCGGAGGTTTTGCACTCTACCGAGTGTTCCCCCTCTAGTTTTTATATGAGTTAAAGGGGCGTTGGCCTCTTGAGATAGAGCACGTGGGAAGGGGTAACGAATGGGGTTGGGGAGACTGTCCAAAGCAACGCTCTGTTTGTGAGCAAAAAGAAAAGCTGAAAGCCAGGCCAGGAAGGGGCCCTGGATATCATTAGCTGAGAGTTTGTAAATCAGGGCAGGGTGCCAGACAGGATGAAAATGCACAGGAGGATGTCCAATGAGATGGCCGTGACCTCTTGTTTGAGATTGAGCGGATCCAACCTTTGTCAGCAGGTCCAAGGTGGAATGACCTAAACGGAAAGCAAACTGATGACCGGAGATAATATAATTGGAGAAGAGATGAGTCTTGATTATTTAATTACTAAAATTATGATGGGGGGAAGGTTGACTGACCTGTAGTTGAGAGGGTCAGGATTAGCACCATTCTAATGAATATCGTTAACTTACCTTTGATACAGGCAGATAGGTGGCCCTAAGAGACTGATCTGGAAAAGAGCAATGAAAAAAAGAGTCCACAGAACAGAAGATGAGGACGTATTAAGTATGAAAGCATCGCTACCATCAGGGACAGTAGCAGTGGAGTCAAATGTGACTTGGAATTTCTCCACATTGTGTCAGGGAAGCAATCTTACAGCCTTTAAAAACGATCTCATTAAGTAACAGTTGTGTTTCATAAAAGGTTCCGTATTTATTATTATTATTGCCTATGCCCCCTCGATAAATATATGGCCCCCAAGGATAGATTTTGATGAAGCAATTATAAATTGTAATAGCTATAAATTGATATGTATAAAACAATGATTTTGATAATGAGTAGGCATCCGATTATAATTAGTGTGAATTTGTAACGATTTAAGTTCATTTGCGAGATTTTCGTTAAGGATGAAAAGGTTTTTGAGGCTCTGCACACAGCCCTTTTTAACCCCGTAAACAAAACAATAAATATTCTGATATCAATAGCAAAACTTGTCCAAGTCGTACCTCAACATGGAAAGTCCATTCACCATTTTGATCTCAAATTTTAATGCAAAGTGTGGTTTGCAAGAATTCAGTTTGTCCTTGTAAGCCTGGTGTTGGCTTAATGGTGAAGAAGGCTGGTTTAAGATCTCAGGGTCTTGAGTTTGAACCCCTGTTTGTCGCTTCAATTAACACCAGGTGGGGTTGACTCAGCCTTTCGTCCTTCTGAGATCGGTGAAGTGAGTACCAGTGTACTGGTAATAGAGGGCACTGCATCAGCAGCGCAGCCATCCTTCCAAAAAGAAAATGATCCAACAAGCTGCTAGTTTCCCCTCGAAATACAAGATTCAATTCCGGTTGCCTCAGGCTCAGAGTAATGGTTTGGGCGTCCACTCTTAGTCTGGGAGATTGGTGGTTCAAACCTGACCCCAGCTGAGTCATAACAGACCTAAAACGTGCTGTTTCCTTGCTTAACATTCAGCATTTAGAGGATAGAGCTTGGATAAACAACCTGAGGTAGCAACCATGGGGAGGATTAAATTCCTCCTTAATTGCCCTCATGAGTGCAGAGAAAAAAAATACATAGAAAGACATCATAAAGAAGGTGTTGGGGCTGGCAGGATGGCCTAGACATATGCACACTCCCCTCTAAGCAGTCGAGCCTGGATTTTAATCTTGACCCAGCTATGAACAGTCATCCCAGTATTTCACAGACAAGGTGATTCATCAATGTGTGTGTGATCCTTTGGATGGACATTAATCTGGGCTCCCATTTGCTGGCATCAGTTGGTGGACATTAAAGATCCCAAGGTGGCCTTTGCAAAGAATCGGTGAGCTATCACTGTTACCATGAACAAATTACAAGTTCCTGCCCTTACTACTTAGTCGAGCGTCAGGTCTGGCCAGCCGGTTTGTGAAAGACCTGGGCCAAAAACTTGTCCAGCCAAGCCCACAAGAACATCAGAATAATTGTGGCTGTTCAAGAAGAATATGTGGAAGGTGAAAAAGAAGAGGAAGGAGCGGGTGATAGGAAGTTTTTTCTGGTACGCAGAATGCTCTGGGAAGTGAAGTCATTTCCCTCAAGCTCAGTGGCTGTTTGTCTGAAGTCAAATCAAATGTTGTCTCATCTATTCCTCTAAGTGTGTGTGTGTGTGTGTGTGTGTGTGTGTGTGTGTGTGTGTGTGTGTGTGTGTGTGTGTGTGTGTGTGTGTGTGTGATTTATTTACCCAGGTACTCTGTGACCCTTGGACCATGTAAACAACAACTAGAGTGGCACTTGCTACTCGGAAGAGCGAATAGCTCCGCTAGGCTAAACAGTTTATGTTTTGTATTCCATTGAAAGACCTGAACCAAAATCTAATCTAATCGGCTTGTTATTATCACTTACCCAATTCATCCACATCGTTTTATCATCAGCCATCCATAACTTTTTGAAATTTGTCATATATATATATATATGTATGTATATATGTATATATATATATATATATATATATATATATATACATATATATATACATATATATATACATATATATACATACATATATATATATATATATATATATATATATATATATATATATATATATATATATATATCGTTTTTGGCCATATCTCTCGATGCTGAAGAATCACTTAAAAAAAAACTAGAGGGGGAGCACTCGATAGAGTGCAAAACCTCCGCCGCCAATACTGCTAGGTCACTCAAGTGAACCTGATATCCTATTCATTCAATTTGATGTCAACAGTGCTCACAGAGTTATAGTTTGCAACTTTCCCTTTTACTTTTAACTTTTACATACTCGATTCATTCGTCATAACTAGATTCCTTGAGACAGAAGTTGATTTTACGTGGGTATATCCACCTGAAGTTCCAAAATCAGCAGCAATTATAATTTTTGGCATGTTTTTTTTGTTGGAAATCACTTATAACATGTAGAAATGCAAAAAAAAATATCGAAATTTTGTTGAAAAAAAAGGTGCAAAAATTTTTTTTTCTCTTACAACTTTTTTTTGGGGGGGTGGGGGGTTGGAAATGACTTAAAACATGTATAAATGCAAAAAAAAAATTCAAATATTTTTTCAAAATGGCGGCCATAGCGGCCATATTGGATCTTGGACCAAGTCCAAAAATCCTTGTACCAGACCTAATCCCCCCACCAAGTTTCGTCGAAATCCGTCAAGGAGTTTTTCCGTAATACTGTTCACAAACAAATAAACAAACAAACAGACAGAAAGGGGTGAAAACAGTAACCTCCAATCTTCGATGGCGGAAGTTAATTATAGCATCCATAACCGGATCTTCATCAAAATATATATTTTTTTAATTCCCTCCTGGTCACACACACACCAAACCTGTCCACCAAGTTTCATCCGAATCCTTCCATAACTTTTTGAGATATCCTGCTAACAGAAAAAAAACAGACAGATAGACAAGGGTGAAAGCATAACCCCATGTCCACCTTCGTTGGTGGATGCAAGAATAAGAAGACGAAGAATAAGAAGAAGAAGAAGAAGCCTTGTTTGGGCAGATTTTGCCTTTGTCGATTTGGAAAGTGTGGAAATAATTACCATAAAGCACAATAACCGAGGTGTATTTTTCTCACCTATCGAAACAACTTGAGGACATTTCAAAAGGAAACGGAATGGAAAGCTGTCGAATAATTTTTCTTCCCAAAGACAATACCGCAACTCGCACATTGTAACTGTAATAGCAGGAGAAATGAGATCTACCAAATGTTTCTCCATTACTTCATTTCGGCAGAATATCCTTGTCGACCCTCCACTCATCCGACTGACTGACCCGTGTTCCAAACCTGCCAGTGAAACATCCACGGATTTATCTTTGAAGGTCATGACAAAGTCCTGAATGCTGCAGAGGAATTTTTTTTAATGAAGACTGGAGAACATCTTCGACTGTTCTGGAGGATGTTTGAGAAACATTATAAGAGATGTGCTGATCTCAAGACAGGTTGCATTGAGAAAATACATCATTGTCATTTCCAACCTCCTACTGGTTCATTTTCTTGTTCAGGCTGAAAATTAGATGGCAAACCCCTTGATAGGCCAAAAAGAGTATTTACGGAAAAAGGTGGTCAGCCCTAGTATAAAGCCATATGAGGAATTTCAAATTTGGTCAAGGTTTTCAGACATGACAGTCTGTTTCAGACAGGACAACCGGTTCCATGACTCTTCCGAGAAAGGTCATGCTTTCCATTGTAATGCTTCCTGGTGGCAATGCATTTTCAGTCAAATCAGTTTATGCCAGGAACCCAAGACCAGACAACTCAATGAAGACTACATGAACGTTTTCATATACTACCTGTCTCAATGGGCCTTACTGAGCTCATTTGCTTACTTTTGGGCCTGGTTTGAGGCTTCGATGATGATACCACAAATTACCAACCTACCTGTAAACAAATGTACCCGTATTGTCTGATGTGCGAGAAGTGATGGCATTTCAGTGTTCCTTTGGTAATATTATGCACCATTCAAACCGACTGCAGAACAAACTTTCATTAAGTCTACACCTGAGGCGAAGAATTCCTGGCAGTAGATGAAATGGATTGCAATGACAGAGAAGGAGCTCAAGAGGCTTGCTTGTGGCTGTACTCTGCAGGCTTTGTGGCTACGTGGGAGGGAGAGTGGAGGCATCTCTCGGCCTCCTTGTGCAAACAGCAACAGACGCAAGGCTTGTCTAAACCTGCTGAACTTTGCACGGCCGTGAGAGTGAGTGCTCTGCCTGGCTATACAAGTTGTGGGACCTCCAGGGCTAAATCCTTCTTGACTCATTCATTTACATGCCTTCCTGCTCATCTCATTGGATCTTCACCTTCGTGCAAGTCCAAAATTCCCCTTACGCAGGTATATTTGCAGACAGACATACTCACAAATACGACTTCGGTTAGGCCAATTACTGAGAATTATGCTGAAGATAGAACTTTTACTTGCTTTGGATTTGCGTTACCCAAGCCTTGTGTGCAGAGAAATTTAGTTGTTCGTACAAACCAGTATTGGTTAAATTGCTTGGTTATAACCTTTTAAGCTTTGCCTACGGTCGGCCATTAACCACTGCCACTCAGCTTTGTCCTGGAATGACCTCCAATCCTTATAATTAAATGACGACCTTCAGAAGATGAAAGCGCAAAAGGTCTTTGTATGTCTGTTTTGTGAGATCACTTTGGCAAGGTTGTTTTTAAAGTTAGTGATTAAAAAAATAAAAAAAAACACTTGTACATGTTTAGGAGCAATAGTGATGAAGAGTCTCAGGGTATTCATTTTGTTTACGGTGTCTAAGACTCGTACAGCTCATAGAGTGAACGAGAGTATTTACACAATGAGAAAGTTCATAGAACACCTTAATCCACGCAGTCTTGAGAAAAAGGTCATGAGATGGGCCTATTCAACTCTTGCTTTGCTTTTCCGAGCATGATCTATATTAGCTTTATGCATGAACTTTGAATAACAGGTGTGACGGTAACCATAGGAAGCTGAGGGGCCAAACGGAATTGTCCAAAGCTGAACCTTCTGCCAAATCTTTTTTGTGTACACAAAGTCGAGGCTCGTGGAAAAGCTCGTCCACTGAATGGATCAGGATGTAGCAGGACAAAATAAACAGAAGAGAGAGAGAGGGGTGGATATCGCCAGTGGGGTTGAGGGACAAAAATAGAGAGAAACTTGGACAAATGAAGTATGTGGGGAGCAATGAGGGGTATGGGAGGAAACACTGGGTGGACAAGATGGATACAGAAGCAAACTCTTAGGAAGGAAAAAAACCTGGAAATTTGGAAGGATTTTGGGGTTGAGGATATGTTTTGAGGGTGAGGGTAAAAAGGGGTAGAAAAGATCATGTTTTTGGATGGGGGATGATCTAAGATGAGTGTCAAGCAATGAAGGAGCACAAAGCTCTGCTCAGAGAAACTGACGATTTCAAAACAATCTTTGAGAAAAAGATGCACTTAATCAAACAGATCTTTTAGACAAAATTAACTCTGTTATTTTGTCTGAAACTCACTGGTACTCTAACATCAGAGTGTGCAGCAAATTTGATTGGTAGAGACAGCGTATAGTTTTGCCCAATACGTGACTTTCGAAATGATGTATGAATGCTAAATGAGGCCTTTTGCTCATGAGCTGTGTGTGCGTGTGTGTTTACACTGAGCCAGGCATTTTTAACCTGCTGTTGGTAGCGCAAAATCTGAAATTCAAATCGTCTTTTAAACATAATTTTCAGCATTTAGACAAAAGAGTGGAAATTTCAAAGTGGTTAACCAGAATTGTTCTGTTCCTGGATAAAAATCAGACTCAAGAGAATATAGGAACATGAGAAATACAGTGCCTTCAGAAAGTATTCACACCCTTTGACTTTTTCACATTTTGTTGTGCAACAGCCTGAATTTAAAATGGATTAAATTGAGATTTTTTTTCTCACCGATGTACAAAAAATACCCCATACATAATGTCAAAGTGAAAACACGTTTTTAGAATTTTTTACAAATTAATTGAAAATGAAATCCAGAAATATCTAATTTACGTAAGTATTCAGTCCCCTGAGTCAATACTTCTTAGAAGCGTCTTTGGCAGCGTTTACAGCTTCGAATCTTCTTTGGTATGTCCAGAAGTTGAATGAGGGGCATCGGTGAACAGCAATCTTCAAGTCTTTTCACAGATTTTCAATGGGATTCAAGCCTGGGCTTTGGCTGGGACACTCAAGGACTTTCACATTCTTATTCTGAAGCCATTCCAGTGTTGCTTTGGCTGTATGTTTGGGGTCATTGTCCTGTTGGGATGTAAATTTTCGTCGCACTCTAAGGTGTTGTGCACTCTGAAGCAGGTTCTCCCCAACGATTTGCCTGTATTTGACTCCATTCATTGTTCTCTCTGTCCTCACAAGTTTCCCAGTCCCTGCCACTGAAAAGCACCTCCAGAGCATGATGCTGCCACCACCATGCTCCATGGTAGTGATGGTGATAGATTGGTGATGAGCTGTGCTCGGTTTTCGAACAGATGTAGCACTTTGCATTCAGGCCAAAGTTCACATTCCGTCTTGTCAGACCACAGAATATTTTGCCTCTTGCTCTCTGAGTCTTTTACGTGCCTTTTTGCAAACTTCAGGCGTGCTGTCCTGTGCCTTTTTCTCAGGAGTGGCTTCCGTCTGGCCACTCTACCATCAGGCCTAGATTTATGAAGTGCTCCAGAGATTGTTGTCTCTGGAACTCTGTAGTTCTGCCAGAGCTGTCATTGGGCTCTTGGTCATCTCCCTGATCAAGGTTCTTCTTGCTCAGTTTTGTCGGACGGCCAGCTCTAGGAAGAATTTGGGTAGTTCCATATTCTTTCCATTTCCTAATGATGGAGCTCACTGTGTTCTTGGGAACTTTTAATACTCTAGAAATTGTTTTATACCCTTCCCCATATCTATACCTCCTCACAATTATATCTCAGAGTTCTATGGACAGTTCCTTGGACTTCATGGTAAATTTTCTGCTCTGACATGCACAGTCAACTGTGGGACCTTGTATAGAAAGGTGTGTGTTTCTTTCTAAATCATGTCCAATCAAATGAATTGGCCACACAGGTGGATTGCAATCGAGTTGTAAAGATATCTCAAGGATGATCAAAGGAAATTGGATGCACCTGAGCTCAATTTGGAGTGTCACAGTAAAGGGGTTAAATACTTATTGACTCAACATATTCCAAATTTTCATTTTTAATTAATTTGTAAAAAATTCTAAAAAAGAAAAAAATCCACTGACTTTATAGAATATTATGTGAAGATCATGGTGGTGGCTCAACGATTAAAGTGATAGGCTGAAGATTCTCAGATCTTGAGTTCAAGCTCCTGTCAGGCCATTCAATTAACACCAGGTAGAGTTGATTCAACCTGTCATCCTTCTGAGGTTGGCAAAATGAGTACCTGCGTGTTGGTGACAGGGGCATTGCATCAGCAGCACAGCTATGCCCCCACCAAAAAATTATGCAGCCAAGCAGCCATAGGCTGCACACAAATAAATAAAATGTCTAGATTGGTGACAATTTTTTAATTTAATTCATTTAAAATTCAGGCTGTAACACAACAAAATGTGAAAAAGTCATGGGGTGTAAATACTTTCTGAAGGCACTGTGTCCGTGGATGAGAGGATTTGAGTTGATTCCATTTCCTATTAATACAATTAGCTTGCGGTGGCCCCCTTTCACCAATAGATGCCAAAATCAAGGATAATTTCTCTTGTGGCTGGAGCCAAACAAAATACATGTATTTATAACGACCCTCACAGCCCACACAACTCCGACTCACAACCCTCCACCCCCCCCCACCCCTTTCAACACCCCACCTCCCTAACATGATTAGGAGTAAACATCATCATTTTAAACTTACCCTGTACTCGATGAGCCCCAAATATGACCTTCCGTTCAATGTGAAGAAGCACAAAGGTTTGGGTAGAACACACCCATCGATGAACCTTCGACCTTTCATTTGTATATATAGAGTATTCAAATATATAACTGAATTGGATGAAAATAAAAGTTTTAAAGGTTGTTGAAAAAGGACAACATTGGATTGAATTGTCTTCTAAACAATGCACTGTCTTTCACACCACCTCATTTAACACGTTAAATTCGTTTTATTCGTGCCTGTTGTTTGTGTCCTTTGTGATGGCCCTCAAAACAGTGTTTCCTGTTTGGTATGATTTTCAATTTTGTTTCATTGCCAGACAAGCAGACAGACTGATTTGCTTTACTGTGCTGTGCAGATGTGTGCTCGGGATGAGATTCCGTACAATTTGGAGAATTCAGAGCCATAGCTCTGCTAAACTGCAGGTTTGTGTTCCAATTCATGTTCTACGGTTTTCAAAATATAAAATTCAAATGAAATTAAGTAGTTCCTAGCTCATAGAAATAGGCAGACAGACAGACAGAGTTAACCAATTCCTTAATCCCACTAAGCACTATGCACGGGATACCTACCTTAGTACTGCAAGGCCATTCCTCTTCCTCCTGAGTCCAGAGGATGGCTTCATCACGGACGTGAATGAGGGAAGCTTGTGGCTCTTCTCTGGCATGTTTCCGGAGTTCCCTTCTAAAGGAGATATCTCGAACCCTTTCTACAAACTGGTCTATGAGGGCAACACTCCCATCTGAGACTATCATCTGACTGTCAACTAACTGTCTATAACTGTTTCTAAGGACTATAACAACTGGAGAGAGCAGGTGTTTCTATCTATATAAATATAAAAATGACATCTGTCTGTATGTCTGTTGGTTCATTCATTTATTCCTTCATGCAGATGTCATTACTTCATGGAGATGTACGTTTAGTTTATTCCTGTTCACATTGTGGACCTAATAAGATTCATACTTGTGAAGACACGTATTTGAAAAGACTCCAGATTTGAATCCGCAGGCATCGTATCCCAACTATCTGCTGGAGTATCGTGGGAATATCAATCGCATCTTAAAACGAGAACGGTATGGTAAAGCACATTCCTCCACCAGGCTGAACAGTTTACGTTTTGTAGCCCACTGATAGGTCAAATCTGAATCCGGATCTTAAGCAACATCTATTCAGCTTGTTTTTGTAACCTGATAAACTCATCCACCATGTTTTGTCATAACCCATCCAGAACGTTTTGAAATATCGTGCGATTTACAGTGTCGTTTTTAGCCATATCTCTCAATGTCAAGAATCACTTTTTAAAATTCTAGAATCCAGATTTGGATCATCACCAAAATCGAATTAATTCGTCTTGTCACACACCTAACCTGTCCACCAAGTTTAGTCCGAATGCATCCACAATGGTTTGAAATATCCTGCTCACAAACAGACAGACAAACAAACATGAAGAAGACATCATGCAGAGCTCGATACTTGCAAAATCCATGAAACAAATTTGACCTCAAAAATAATTTGTGGTTGAATTCAATGACCAAATATGCAACTCCTCTTCAAATTTCAAATTAATCAGATGAAAATTGACTATTTTAGAAATGCAGCCTATGATGACCTTTTGGCCGATGTGGACCTCCAAAATAATTGGTGGATCAGTTCACTGACCTGAAATATATATCTTCAAATTATAAATCAATCAGATGAAAATTGAGGATTTTAGAAATACCACCTTAGTTCTTGACCTTGGGGCTATGTTGACCTTATGGTCTATGTTGACCTCAAAAATAATTGGCTGGTTGAATTCAGTGACTGGAAATATAAATCCACTTCAAATTTCAAGTCAATTGGATGAAAATTGAGGATTTTAGAAATACCACCTTAGTTGTTGACCTTGGGTCGATGTTGACCTTTCGGTCGATTTTGACCTCAAAAATAATTGGCGAGTTGAATTTATTTACCTGAAATATAAATCCGATTAAAATTTCAAGTCAATGGGATAAAAACTGAGGATTTTAGAAATACCACCAAAGTTGTTGACCTGAGGCATATGTTAACCTTTTGGTCGATGTTGACCTCAAAAATAATTGGCGAGTTGAATTTATTGACCTGTAATATCTATCCTCTTCAAATTTCAAGTCAATCAGATGAAAATTGAGGATTTTAGAAATCTCACCTACTGTAAGTTGTTGACCTTTGGCCTATGTTGACCTTTTGACCTACAAAACAATAGCCTTCTTCCTTGTGACAAACTCTACAATGTGGTGAAGTTTCGTGAGGATCGGTTAAAATTTGTGACCTGTCGGCGATAAACAGACAGACAAACAGATAAACAGACAGAATAACAAAATCGACTGACCAATATACTTGAAAAATCTTCGATTTTCCAAGTAACTCGAAGAAGACGTCATGCAGAGCACAAAACTTGCAAAATCAAGAAAACACATTATACCTAAAAAAAAAAAAAACTTGTGGTTGAATTCAATGTCCAAATATGCAACTCCTCTTCAAATTTAAAGTCAGTTGGATGAAAATTGAGGATTTTGGAAATACCACCTTAGTTGTTGACCTTGGGACTATGTTCACGTTTTGGCCTATGTTGACCTCAAAAATAATTGGTGATTGAATTCAGTGACCTGATCTGAAAATGCTCTTCAAATTTCAAGTCAATGAGATGAAAATTGAGGATTTTTGAAATACCAACTTAGTTGTTGACCTTGGGTCTATGTTGACCTTTTGGTCTTTGTTGACCACAAAAATAATTGGCTTGTTGAAATCAGGGACATTAAATATTTATCCTTTTCAAATTTCAAGTCAATCGGATGAAAATTGAGGATTTTTGAAATACCAACTTAGTTGTTGACCTTGAATCTATGTTGACCTTTTGGTCTTTGTCGACCTCAAAAATAATTGGCTTGTTGAAATCAGGGACCTGAAATATAAATCCTTTTCAAATTTCAAGTCAATCAGATGAAAATTGAGGATTTTAGAAATACCACCTTAATTGTTGATCTTTGGCTTATGTTGACCTTTTGACCTTTTGATCTCAAAAACAATAGGCTTCTTCCTTATGACAAACTCGACCATGTGGTGAAGTTTAGTGAAGTTTGGTTTGAAATTGTGACCTGTAGTCGATTGACAGACAGACAGACAGACAGAATAATAAAGTCGACTGACCAATATATTTGAAAAATCTTCGATTTTGCAAATAAAAAGAAATGTGTCATGCATCACATGATACTTGTGAAATCTAAACAAACAATAGTTGCCATGGAAACAGCAATTTGGTAATTTCAAAATTTTCACCTTTCAAGTGGTTTTCATGATTGAATGATATGCAAAACAAATTTGGTTGATACGTTTTCTAATTGCGGTCTAATAGGTGTTTTACATGTTTCAGATGGCTTTGGCCTTGACCTTTGACGAAGTTTGACCAAATTTTCCTCACATATACTGCACATACATTAAAAATAAGCTGTGAGTTTAAATTTGATATCTTGAAAAATGACTGAGGTATGGTAATAATAAATTCACAAAATTGCCATTTGAATATAATGGGGTGAAATTGTTGTCATGGAAATTGTTCACATGTCAAAAAGGCTAAATTGATCATTCTAATTTTTGGTGAACCTGATCTGTGACCCGATTTGCAAATCTTCTTCAGATTTTAAATTGATAGAATGAAAATAGATGATTTTATGTGACCTTGACCTTTGACCCTTTGAGTGTTTGACCTCAAAAACAATATGCTTCTCTGTTTTGATTGGTGAACCAATTCAGTGAACCAATGTGAAATGTTGATTCAACTTTGCAGAGAGCCCACTGTTGATGAGGCTGGAGATTGCAAATTACTTGCTGAAAAAGTATAGTTCGTATTTGGCAAGAAGACTCTATAGATAATTGTGTGGTGTGCGTCCAAAGGGGTCTAATGGGTGTAAAGGGTCTCAGGGGGTCAAAGGGTCTAAAATGGGAAAAAAGGTCTTAGGAGTCTCATGGTCTAAACGATAAAGGGGATGTTCCAACAGAAGTTACAGGTCTAAAGGGACTAAAGGGGTCTATAGTCTTAGGGGTCTTTAGGATATTATGGGTCAAAGGATTCTAAAGATCTCATGGGGTCTTAGGGGTATATGGGTTCCAACAGGGTCTTATGGTTATATAGGGGTCGTATGGGGGTATTAAGGGTCGCAGTGGTTTTGGAGGGTTTTAGGGGTCTAAAATGTTGAAAAGGTATAAAGGGTCTAAAGGGTCAAGGAGTCTAAGCAGTCTATAAACTCAGTGGATCGAAGTGGTCTAAGAGCATCTAAGGGGGTATACAAGGTGTATAAGGTCTAACATGGTCTAAGGTGGTCAAAAATGTCGAAGGGGTCTAAAGGTCTAAAAGAAAGAAATGTATAGTCTGTGTTTTGCAAAAAGATGATCAATGTTTGTATGGTGTGCACTTCAAAGGTCTAAAGGTCTAAAGGGTGCGTTCAAATAGTAGTTAGTGTTAAAGGGTTTAATTTCTCAAGAATGTAAAAGGGTCTAAAAAGGTCCAAGTGGTACAAAGCGCCAAATGTTCAAGTGTCCAAGCTGCCTAATCTGTCTGAAGGGTGTGTGACTTAAATGGTGTTAAGGTCTAAGGGGTCTAAAGGGACTTACGGGGCCTAAAGGAACTAAAGGGGTGTAAAGGTCTGGAGGTTCTCGGGGTCTGAAGGGTATAACGTCTCAAGGTTAAAGGGATCTAAAGGTATTTGAAGTATCGAAAGGGTCTTAAATGTAAAAGGGTCTTAAGGGTCTGTCTTTATGGTCTTGGGGTCTTAAGGGTGTTCTGGATCTTAGGGGCCTTGGCGCTCTTAAAGGGTCTTAAGTGTCTTTGACGTCTTAAAGGATTTTAGGGGACTTTGGGGTCTGAAGGGTCTTTGAGGTGTTAAGGGTCTTTGGGGTCTCAATGCATTTTAAGGGTCTTAGGGTCTTTTCCTGAGTGTGAAGCTAGCTGCTGTTTATGTAGCTGCTTCTTGCCATTGATGTGATCGTTCCCTTCATCACTTAATGGTTTGGTGTAGGGAAGTGAGATATTCTGAGGGGTTAAGTTATGACAGTTCAATGAGAGATTAAATGTTATCGTGTATGAGTCATTAATCCTCTTTATGAGTTTCATTCAACACAGTAATATTACCAATAATAAAAACCTATCTGGCTGCTAACAGAGGGAGTGAAAGTTTATAATAATAAAAATAATGGTTATATAATATTCTCTTATGATTAGTGCAAGGCGTATTCTTGGAGCGTGTGTGTGATACAGCTGAAGTATTTAGGGGAGGTAATATACTTTTAAAATTATAATCCTGCTGCGTACAGAGAGTGCTGCAAAATGGGGTGGTACCATCTCTGACTTATTTCCAGTTGTGACTGGAGTTCGTCAGGGATGTGTACTTGCCCCCACACTTTTCAGCACTTGTATGGACTGGATTCTAGGGAGGATGTCGGAGAGATCAAGTTGCGGTGCATAGTTTGGGAATGTCAAGATCTCAGACCTTGATTTCGCAGATGATGCAGTCATCTTTGCGGAGACTTTAGACATCCTCTTGGGGGCCCTCGAGGTGCTGAATGAGGAGTCGGAGCCGTTGGGATTACGGGTTTCTTGGGTCAAAACTAAGATCCAGGCTTTCGGTGACATCTTGGATGCTGCTGTCCTGTCTGTGTCTGTTTGTGGTGAGGATGTTGAGGTCGTGGAGAGATTCACTTACCTTGGCAGTGATATTCATGTCTCTGCTGGCTGCGAGTCAGAGGTCAATACACGTTTGGGTCGGGCCTGGGGAGTCATGAATTCACTGGATCATGGGGTGTGGCGCTGCCGGTACCTGTGCGGGAGGACGAAATTCCGAGTCTTCAGGTCCTTGGTGCTTCCAATCTTTCACTATGGATGTGAGACTTGAACTCTGACCAAGGATCTGAGATGGAGACTTAATTCCTTTGGCACCAGGTCTCTTCAGATAATCCTTGGCTATAGCTGGTCGGACTTTGTGTCCAACGAGCAGTTACTGAGAGAGACAGAAATGAGATTTGTTACCTGCATGGTCCGTGAGGGTCGGCTGCGGCTGTATGGACATTGGGCTCATTTTCCTGACGCTGATCCTGCTCACCAGATTCTCTCAGCGAGGGAGTCTCATGAGTGGAGGAGGCCAATGGGCTGACCACGTGCCTCGTGGTTGCAGAAGGTTGATCGGAATCTCAAGGAGATGGGGATGGACCAGGCACCTGCCTGGGGGATGGCCAGAAGTTTTATGCAAAATCCTGTGTACAGTGGTGGTTGGTAGTTCCAGTTCTCTGGATGTGCGTCGAATTGATTTTCTGGGACTTTTTTGTTTGTTTTTTATATACATTGTCGAGGCTCGTTTCAGAGCTAACACATTTAGTGTACTACAAAGGGATCAGGAGCCAAGAGGGGCAGGAGAGGGAAGCACAAAACAATGGGGAACCGAGACATAAGGAGATCTTTGGAAGGGAGATGGATGGGGCGGGGAACATGGGGTATACAAGATGGACATCACGGGGACTTTCAAGTCCTCACACTCCAGGGATAAGGACCGGGGTTTGTTGAAATGTTGAAATGATCATTATTGATATGATTTACACATTCGTTCAACGTCTGCCGCGCTTGTGCTTGGTTAGCCGGTACTTTTCAGTTTCTAACAACTTCCGGTCTCCTTAAACCTCTTTTTTCACTCTCTGATACCAGTCTGCGATGGCGGATTCCTTCCATTCCTTGTACGGAAATTATGCTGAACTTGTGTATTGGACCATTCGACAATGCACTGAGCTTTTTCCTGTGAAGTCGCCATTTATTATTTTTTTAATCTGAAACCACCAGACCTGAAAACAAAGAAAACATTTGAGTTTCTGTACCATATAAACTAAATGGTATCGTTGTATCATTTGGGGTTCCAAACATATTAACAACCAAATTTGTCCACGTCATTCTGGAACACCCTGTATATATATATATATATATATATATATATATATATATATATATATATATATATATATATATATATATATATATATATATATATATATATATATGTATACTGTATGTATGTATATATATATATATATATATATATATATATATATATATATATATATATATATATATATATATATATATATATATATACATGATTATGAAGAATATATATAAATGTGTAATAATTTATATATATAAGCCTCGTTATACCTCTGACTATTGTGAGTGTCTTGTTCGTGGAACCTTTTTGAACATCTTTCACACATACATATATATATATATATATATATATATATATATATATATATATATATATATATATATATATATATATTTATATATCATGTGCAGCCCAAAGACCTTGACACATCAGCTTTGACATGCATTAGAAGGATATTCACAAAGGGCGCATCAACTCAGTGTATGGGATGTGAATATTGGATCCAAACATCAGGAGACGATTGCTCAGATGGGAATGATTAACAGGTTCATCTGTGTTTGAAATTCCATCATGTGAATCGAAGTCTTAATGTTTCATTCGGCGGTTTAAGAAATATTTACACAAAAAGCAAATTCTTCAAAGGATTCCTCGATGAACACTTTAATCCCCCAAAAGGACTCATAATGAACAATAATAACCGCTGGTAGTGTTCAGTGCAACACTGATGTTGCATTTTGGATCCTTTCCATTACAGCGATCTCTCATCTGTTTGCCGGCAGCTGTCATTCACGAGATTGATCAACAAGCCGTATAGAATGAATCAATAGTAGAAAATATATAAAGCAAACCAGGGAAAAGGGAAAGAATCGGATAAATGGATGCCATGCACGGTTGGAGAGCAGGGCAACGAGATCGTCATTCATTCCTTTGCTGGTCTACATCGGTAGCCGAGCAGGAGAGGCTATTTAGTGATGGTATTATTATCTAGTCATCGAAGGGGATTTTGGGTGGTGCTTCTTTTTCAAAGCTGGGATTTCAGGGCCGATCCAAAGTTGCCCTAAGGACATCAAGCTTTTAACACAAGGTGGGAACAGGTTTCACACGTCGACCCGACAAGGTGAAGCAAACAGATTATACTCTCCTTCCAGGTTATTGATGAGGCAATTGGGCTTTTTCTGACCACCTAATAGTGATTACATATATATATATATATATATATATACCAAATCGAGGCTCATGGAAGAGTGAATAGCATACTCGGAAACCCTCTTTCAACCCCATTCTACGAGAGAATAATCCAACCATGGAGAAAAAGGCAAGCAAGTTCAAGCCAATAAAGCACAGCCAACCCAACAATGTAAACCAAAGGAGGATATGCTCCAAACTGTGCCAAATTGTCTGAGTATCATCAGAATCTCACGGTATTTCTGAATGCTGATCTAAGATTTTTCAAGTTGAACATTTTTCAAGCATATTGAAGATTTTTTGAAAATTGAAGATTTTTCAAGCATATTGGTCGGTCAATTTTGTGATTCTATCCATTTGTCTGTTTGTTTATCAATCGCCTGCAGCAAACAATTTTAAATCAACCTTCACGAATATTCATCACATGGTAGAGTTTGTCATAAGTAAGAGGCCAATTGTTTTTGAGGTCAAAAGGTCGAAAGGTCAAGAAATTTGGCGAATTTCTAAGATCCTACATTTGAACAAGATTTTCACATCAGCTTACTGAATTCGACCACCAATTATTTTTGAGGTCAACCGTGGCCTAAAGGTCAACATAGGTCAAAGGACAACAACTGAGATGGGATTTCTAAAATCCTCAATTTTCATCCAATTGACTTTAAATTTGAACAGGATTTATATTTCAGGTCACTGAATTCAACCAGCTAATTATTTTTGAGGTGAACACAGACAAAAAGGTCAACAAAGGCCAAAGGTCAACAACTTCGTTAAGATTTCTAAAATCCTCAATTTTCATCTGATTGACTTGAAATTTGAAGAGGCATTGCATATTTGGTCATTTAATTCAACCACAAATTATATTTGAGGTCATAATAGGCCAAAAGGTCAACATAGGCCAAAGGTCAACAACTTAGGTGGAATTTCTAAAATCCTCAATTTTTATCCCATTGATTTGAAATTTGAAGAGTATTTGCATATCAGGTCATTGAATTCAACGACCAAATATTTTGAGGTCAACATCGGCCAAAAAGTGAACACAGTAATTGCTAAAATTGTCAATTTTCCTCCGTTTTAGTTGAAATTTGAAGAGGATTTGTCTATTTTGTCATTGAATACAGGCACCAAATATTTTTTAAGGTCAAATTTGTTTTATGGATTTTAAACGTATCGTGCTGTGCATGACATCTTTCTTGTTTGTTTGTTTGTTTGTTTGTTTGTATGTCCCACTACTCTTACAGTTCTGGGTTGATTACATCCAGACTTTCTACATAGGATCAGCATGACCCCAATTAATGTATCATTGTGTTTTTATTTTTGCCGGTGGTCTTGGGGGTGGGAGGGGGTTGCAAATTCTTGATGTAAATGTGTATAGTGTCACACCGCTTTCAGGTGGGAGAGGGTATTATAACTCTCCACCATTTACAGTGCAGTACATTATTCCTATCCCCACATTTTCCAGTGCATTCAGGTGTTTTGAATTAATTATAAGCAGTAGGTATGTTTTTTCTTCCTGCACGTAATGGACATAACCCTGGTTGTTTAGTTTCAATTTTGGGGAGCAATTGAGGCGGCTGTCAGTTGCCTATACACCGCCCAAATAAAGGTATGTGTCAGAAGAAGGTGTTTCATGCTTGCAACAAGGTCGTCCACAGGCAATGTACTTTGCCACTAGAAATAAACCAGAAACATGAGAAAGACATTGACAGACATCAGTATTCCTTATTATCAGGGTCCAACAAGATGGTGCACTTCCCTTTGAGTTGTCAAGTATGGGTTAAATTCCTGACCCAACTACAAACTGTCGAATTGGTGCTTCGTAGGCAGGGTGATGCATCACTAAGTATGCCATCCCTTCAATGGACATTGAGTTGGGTGTTCCATCTGCTGGCGTTAGTTGATGGATGTTATCAACCCCACAGAGTTCTTGGCCCAGCGAACAAGTTCCAAATTATATTATTGTCCAATAGGAATAGGTGAGTGATCACAATGAAGGAATTCCAAATCCCTGGCCAAACCAGCTTCACTCGAACATCAGGCCTAAGGAGGAAGAATTTACATTATCGTGAATTACAAGGAGATTAGCTAATAATGGACAAACACACGGTATGGGGTTTGAACCCGGTTTCCCAAACCCACAGCCATCGATTCAGATGGGAATGTGAAACAAGCCAACACAAAAGACATTCCAAGTGGTAGCGATGGTATGTTCCATGATACATTGCCTCCAGTGTCACAGAACATTGTCAATCTTAAAAAAAATTTAAGATATGGGATTTCGTGTCGCGGCGTATCCTCGTTTCATGGCAGACAGGTATAAGAATGTACAGCAATTGCAGCATGTTTGATTTGTGATGGTGATGTGTCTGATAGGTGACCCCATTACATGTGACCAAAAGGAATGTTTTTTTAACATACCATGGAGGTGCAGAGTGCAGAGGGAGTGCACTTACCTTTGAGCTGTCTAGACTGGGTTTGATAGCCGACCCAATTATTAACTGTCCGATTGGTGGTTCGCAATAAGGGTGATTCATCCACGTGTGTGCCGTACCTCGAAGGGATGGTAAGCCGGCTGCCCTATTTACTAGCATTAGTTGGCGGACGTTAAACATCCCACGGTGTCTTTCGCGAAGTCAGTCTCAGACTCTCTCTCTCTCTCTCTCTCTCTCTCTCTCTCTCTCTCTCTCTCTCTCTCTCTCTCTCTCTCTCTCTCTCTCTCTCTCTCTCTCTCTCTCTCTCTCTCTCTCTCTCTCTCTCTCTCTCTCTCTCTCTCTCTCTCTCTCTCTCTCTCTCTCTCTCTCTCTCTCTCTCTCTCTCTCTCTCTCTCTCTCTCTCTCTCTCTCTCTCTCTCTCTCTCTCTCTCTCTCTCTCTCTCTCTCTCTCTCTCTCTCTCTCTCTCTCTCTCTCTCTCTCTCTCTCTCTCTCTCTCTCTCTCTGATGTACCAAACTCTTCACAGTGCGTCGGTGCCACCGAAGCAGCTTCTTCAACAAGGGTAATACTGGGTGGTTTGCCATTGCCTCCCCAACAGTAGTTAGGGCAGGAATTTGGAATTTGTTCATGGTGCCGGCGAGAGCTCGCCGACTCTACATGAAGGACACCGTAGTTAACGTCCACCGACTAATGCCGGCAGACGGGACGCTCAGTTTAACGTCCATTCGAGGGACGGCACACACATTGATTAATCAGCCTGCTTGTGAAACACCGGGATAACAGTTTATAACTGGGTCGGGATTCGAACCCAGGCCGGACAGCTTCGAGGCGAGTCAGTACATAGCCCTTGTGGAGCTGTAGCTTGTGGACCATATCAGGTGCAGTTTCCACGAGATACCTGACTCAAGCTGCCTCACAAGTATAACATATCGGAAACTTTTATGAAGTTTTGTTGTGGGTAAAAGTAAATCTGTGAAGCAACTACACAGAAGCAACATGATGCACCGTCGAGGTGGAGCACCACATCCCAACGTGCTGTTAAGGCGTTCACCCGTAGTGGGGCAACTTAGCTAAATATAGCATAACAAATTGTGCATTTTGTGAGGAAAGCACCAAATTTGGCACACGAGTAGCCTATCATATTATGAACAGATTTGGATATTGGGCCATCTCAAAATTTTTGATGGCAGTGGAAAATGGCTGCCACAGCCATCAGCGGCTGAATTTGAGATGGCCCAATATCCAAATCTGTTCATATGATAGGCGACTAGTGTGCCAAATTTGGTGCTTTCCTCACAAAATGCACAATTTGTTATGCTAAGTTGCTCCACTATCGGTACTTTGACCATATTGAAACCGAATTCGTGCATGTTTGAGCCGAGCTGGAAAATAAGCGTTTGATTTATTTATTTACTCATTCACATCTCACCTGTCCGAGTCACATAAGGTGGAAATTCCGGGCAAATAAAAGTTCAATTTTCGGTATAAGTCCTCTTGGCAAATGAATCCAAATGTGGAATTCGAAACTAAATGTACAAGCTCAAATGAGCTAAGATCCTCGTCCTCTTAATGATGACGTCATAAAAACGAATATGACGTCATCATTGTGATGTATCAGGTTTGCGATAAATTATCTGTGCTAATGCCCGGCTTGATTCCTGCAAACAAAATTCAAACAGCTTGCCTAGTTTCGGAGATAATTTTTTAGGTGATTTCCATTAGCGGAGATATTTTGACGTCATAACTTTTTTTCTAGGAGGAATTTCCAAAATCGGAGATGGTTACTGTCTGCACGTGGGCTTTCTGCATATACATGGCAAGTTTCACGAAGATCCGATGAAAACTGGAGGCTGTGAAACAAAAAAGTCCACAAGAAGAAGCAGAAGAACAACAACGTGAGAAAGACTTATAGATCCTCCACGAGGATCTAAAAACGACCATTTGATGATCTTTTTGTGAAACCGAATTCTAGTAATAAGGGGGAAAAGTGAAAACAGCTTCGCATAATTGACTGCTATCACACAATTAGCCCCAATCCACCACTCCCCCCCCCCCAAAAAAAAACTTTAAAAAGGGTTTTGTGATAAATCTAATGTTATTTTAACGATGACAAATGAGATTGAGCAGTAAAGCATAGGTTTGGGCAAAGACCTGTAATGATAAAGCAGGGATAACAAAGGACGTAATCATAATTCATGAACTCATCGTTGCACCGACTTTCAATCCCCTGGACATGTGGCACATCTGTTGCATTTGCAGGTGAGTCATCGAAGTACCGGGTTCAACCTCGGACATAAAAGCCTTCAATTACGAAAGGAGGAGGTTCACTGGGATACGAGCAATCGTGGTGGAGGAAAGTAGGCATGGAAATGACGGGCACTTACCGAGCGAGGCTCCGCCCACGGTGTCACCAAATTGGAAGGACCGCCCTCCGAGCGACGGTGTGCAGGTGAGATTTTCATCTTCTGAAAAATCGTCTCACAAAAGTACATCAGAAGGGGGTTAGATTAAAGTTAAAGACTGCAGAATGTGACGCCAAGAGGTGAGGTTTATCCTCCCACCACAGACCGACACGTATGACCTTCACGAAGACTCGTGGTCCCTTAGGAATTTGATGGTCTGGGCCCCACTCAAGGCACATATCCTGCCAGAGCTTATTCCATCTCGAACATTACTTATGCAAATGATGTAGCAGTGCTGGAATTTGAGGATGGGGTATGGGTAAGAGTAGGGTGGTGATTCTACTTTCAGAACAATACCTTGTCCTCCTGCTTAAAGATCCCATTTAAAGGTTGCATTTTATTCTACGCCTTCTTTATACATTTCCTTTGTTATGGTCCGACTTTGAATGGGGGCAGTGATAACAATTCAGAATTGCAGGCTACATATTATGGTCTTTGCAATGGGATCTTGGCTGCATCTCCATTTTAGTCTTGATGTCGTTAACAAGGTTCCGCCACAGATGTGGTTAGGTTGTGTTTGAACGGTCAATAGTGATCCCAGGTAGACTGCTCACGAGCATTTATACATGCTCTGAACCGGGGAAACTGAACGACTGGGTAGGAACCATGTAGCATTCTTAAGGCAATCAGGCCAATGAGTGGCTGAGCAAGACTGGAGGGCAGAAGTGGATTCAGATTTTTTGGGGCACTGGGCACAAAAATATTTAGGCCCAAAATACCCCCAAAAAGAGAACTCTGTGCTATTTTCATTCTCAAAAGAGAAATCCATACTATTTTTGCCAAAAAAAGGCTACAGAAAGAGTAATCCATCCATTGGGACCATACTCTGTATTGAGCGTTGGTGCTGCTTAAGCAGTCTCCTTGGTTATTCAGCACAATCCTGGATGGGTCACCACTCCGACACAGGATACCAGCAAGCTGGCACTCATTTTGCCAACCTCAGAAGGATGACAGGCAAAGTCAACCCCACCTGGTATTAATTCAACATCCGAGTGGGATTTGAACTCAGGATCCGAGGATCCCAAGCCCACCACCCGAACCATAAAGCCAATACCAGGCATAGAAAGAGTAATCCGTGCTATTTTTGCCACAAAAAGAGGAATCTGTTATATTTTTGCCCCAAAAAGGCCCCAGAAAGAGATATCCATGATCCTTTCACCCAAAAAAGAGAACTTCGTGCTATTTTTGCCCCAACAAGAGGACTCCGGACTATTTTCGCCCAAAAAATACCCCAGAAATAGGAATCCGTGCTATTTTCATCCCCCAAAAAGCAGACACCATGCTATTTTCACCCCCAACAAGAGGAATCTGTGCTAATTTTGCCCCAAAAAAAAAAAGCGGACAACGATTTTTGCCCAAAAAGAGGACTCCATGCTATTTCCACCAAAAAAGGGGACTGCATACTAGGGACACACCCAAAAAAGGGGAACACACCCAAAAAATAGAGGTTTCCATGCTATTTTCACCCCAAAAGCCTCAGAAAGAAGACTCCGTACTATTTCCGCCAAAAAGAGGCCCCAGAATGAGGATGCCGTGTTATTTTCACCCCAGAAAGAAGACCATGCTATTTTCACCAAAAAGAGGCCCCATAAAGAGGACTACATGTTATTTTCGCCAAAAAATGAGGACTATGCTATTTTCACCCAAAAAGAGAACTCCATGCTATTTTCACCCAAAAAAGAAGACTCCGTGCTATTTTTGCCAAAAAAGAGGACTCCGTGCTATTTTCACACTATGTTGATTTAGACTCGACCGCAAAAAATCTGGAGAAATTCCCATGTTTTATTGCCTTTTTCCCCTTGCAAAAAAATGCCATGTTAAGGTGTTCCATTACCAATCAGCCTGCTATTGCTTGCGAAGCAAGTTGTTCCTTATCAACCATTTCAAGGCAGTGCTTGCTTGAGGCTTAAGTCACTTGGCGAGCTCTCGACAAGCTGATTGGTAAGTGGTAATGAAACACACCCCAGCATTTGCAGGGGTGTGTTCAGTTACCAAGTTTTAATTTTTTAATTTTTTTTGTATGCATATATGAGGTTCGTGGAAGAGCTAGAAGTTTATTGTGCAGTGCTCGCCAAGTGGCTTAAGCACTGATGTAAGCAGTACAACAAAACTGTTGATCAGAAAGCTCAGCAAGCGATATTAAGCTGATTGGAAATGAGACTCACCCGGTCGAACCCTTTTCTGTTTCTGTCGTTTGTGTCACGAAAAAGTTAATTCTGGGTGATTTTCAACCATTTTTGCCATTGTTTAGCTATTTTCCACTTTTCAGAACTGCTGGGTAGTGTTGTTTCATCCTTGGGAAAGGTGTTCGACGCACTTCATATTCCGAAAACCGCAATGTTCTGCCGTATACATAGGTTAGTCCATTTCCTAATGAGAGGATGTTTTGTGATCGTACAATAAATTGTAGTGTGGATTTGTTAAACAATATCGATATGTATTAACATTAAGAATTATACAATTTTTTTTGTGATTATTGTCACATTTGTATACATTAAACATAGCTATTATTCCACTTACTTTCTCTACTAATACTAACCTCATCCCCTAATTTTGTAATAGCGTTGTCCATTTAAATCTTCTTCTTCCTTCGGCTGCTCCCGTTAGGGGTCGCCACAGCGGATCATCCGTATGATCCGCATTGTGATTTGGCACATGTTTTACGCCGGATGCCCTTCCTGACGCAACCCTGGTCGCCTCTTACGACACAGGGATATGGTACACCTATTTAACCGGGGTATACACCGGCCCAGTATACTGGTACTCATTTCGCCGACCTCGGAAGGATGACAGGCTGAGTCAACCCCTTGGTGTATTAATTCAGTGGCCCAACGGGGTTTGAACTCAGGACCTTTTGGATCCCAAGCCGCTGCCCTAACCACTGCACCAACACCAGGCTTTGCGTTGTCCATTTAAATATCAGGGGAAAACATTTTTTTTAATCAATTCATTACATGACAGTGCTTTCCTTCATTGAGATGGAGCATACCCTTTGCGCTGTGTTCATCACCATTCACAAGGTGATTGTTTTGCCAGCAAAGTGAGACCCCACCCTCAGGGGCCCTTCTCAAAAGATTGTGAACCACAATCAGTCGTATGGGGGCCCCATGTTATCTTGGGGCCCCATGCAATTGCACGGGTTTCATGGCCCTCACATGGGCTGCATGGTTCGAGAACCCATGTTGAGCTCGGAGCCACTGGGCATGGGCCCTGCATGCCCATGCATTAATCCACCACTGCTTGAGGGTTTTAGTCATCATATTTAGTTATGTGTCATGATGCTTAAAGTTTGATAATAAAAGGCAAGATGAAGAGCATGAGTGAGGAGCTACTGACTATACATGAACACTAATCAGGCTGGCTGGCCAGCCTCATCATCTCGCTTTGCCTGATTCTGTTCGGACTATTGGAGCAACAAGAGCATGCATATTTATCAAATTTTGTAAATAACTATCCATGACTATACTCTGTTACCTTTTGTGGGCTAAATGAATCTCTGGTAACAGAGGGTATAGTTATGGACAATACGGAACTTCCGAAATAAGGAATGAACAACTGAACGCAAACAAGGCCTTTCATGCATGTGCTTTGTGTGTGTTTACAACAAGTCACTTACACTAGCTGGGACACTTTCAAACTGCCATTGCTTGGGCAAAATATATAAGTGAAATAGTCTTTCGAACATGCTTTTCAAAATTTTAATGCAAGAGTGGCAATTGGAAAATGGTTAACTATAATTGTGTTCCTGGATGCAAATCCGACTCACAAATAAATATAGGAAATACGAGAAATATCCGTGGATGAGAGGTGTTGAGTTCCTACCATTTCTTGCGAATACAAACGAGTGGCAGCAGAAGATAACACACAAACACACAAACACACACACACACACACACACACACACACACACACACACACACACACACACACACACACACACACACAAACAGAGGTAGATACTTTGAGACATGGAAGGAGTCTGTTCCATCTCCTGATCCCCACCCACATGTGGAGATAGCAGCCAAAAACAACAACTTACCTGCACACACACTCATTATATATATATATATATATATATATATATATATATATATATATATATATATATATATATATATATATATATATATATATATATATATAGTTGTGGTCACGGGTACAGAGACACCAGCTTGTCACTCAGGGGGATTAATCCCCAGTTGTCTTCGGAAGAGCTGGACCTGGGGCCACCGCTCACAATTAACGTTATGATACGGTGGGTTGTTTTGAAACCATGAACACCACCCAGTTAACCACGAGTTCCAGTGTCCACCATCTAAGAATGCGTTTAACTAGAGGTCACGTGGTTACCTGAGCGGGGAGCATGCCCTCGGCAAAGCACCGTTGTTATTTCGATTAGATTTTAATTAGGGCGGCCGAGCATTTTAAGCGCCGATGCGTGCTGACGATTTTTGGTTAAATCTATGGTAATTACCTCCCAGTCTATCTCAGTTCGAACAATGCTAGACCAATGGAAAGAAAGGACAAACACGGACAGGTTGAAAATCAATAAATTATTTATTAATAATAAAATTAATAAATGGAAAGAACCTTTTATTTTCTGAGGCAAATAAAGAATAAATTTCAAAGCAAAATCAATCAAAATGCCAGGAAAGAGACAAAGAGCAGATGCTTATTGGCGGTTGACTTACAGCTAAACACAGACAAGGGAACCCAGCAGATCATGCAAGGGGGGGGGGGGTAGAAGAGTAGTCTCGCTCACCAGAAAGTAGTTGGCTGTGAAGTGAAAACGTCCTGAAATGTGTCCGTCGCCAGCACCCAGCCTTGCCGTGCATCCTCTCGCGAACAGCCTTGAACTCCAGTCGACGTCTGGGAGGGCACCGAGATCATCTGTCGCTGGTTTAGATCCTGGTGCTGTGACACGGGCAGCTTCTCACACTTATCGAAACTGGTGACGTCCAGTGACCCACACGGTCCGTCGGTGACTGACCCGCGCCTCACACGTCGATGACTGACCCGTGCCTCACTCGTTGTCGGTGTTGCGGCTTGCATGCTTCCTCGCTTGCGCGCTTACACCCGCTTCTTGCTCACTTCTCGCGCTTTCTTCTCCCTCCTCTTACTTACTTCTCCCTCCTCTGACTGATTTTATAAGCTTTGTGAGCCATTATAGCTAACAATCCTGAGCTCACACGCACAATATATTTCAGCATGCCATGATCACCACTATTGCTATGGGTTTTTGTGAATGCACACAAAGCATTCTGGGGTGGATTGCGTGATTTCAAAAGTCCCATATTGTTTACAAAATTTGACAGATATGCTTGTTAGTGTTGCTCCAAACAGTCGCGAACATTTCTGTGGGCGAAAACCGACCCTGGAGAGGTGGCCAATCCGTCGCTGGGTGCCTTGGGTTAGGACCTGCTCCTTTTGAAAGGCTCTGTGAGATTTTTGACGTCCATCAGCGAATGCCAGGAGACGGAGCACCCGGCTTACCATCTCCTCGATGGGACTGCTCACTCATTGATCGAACCACCCTGCAATGCGATCAAGCACCAGGGTGGCGGTTTATAGTCGGGTAGAGAATCGAACCTAAACAAGAAATCACAAACAAGAAGGACAAGAAGATAAACAAGAAATCACAAACTACTTCTGACTTATCCTGTAAACCCTCTGTTGTAGGAAATGGGTTTAAATTTCTTTTAAACAAACTTGAGACAATAAGCAATCACAGTGCACATGAAATTTCACATTGTCCATAATGGAAGTTCTTTAGTATTCCTAAGGAAAAGGGGGATGGGGGGGACCAAACTTCCACACATCATAGGCTTTGGTGGTTTGAAACCGTAAATCTGAGGACATGCCAAGGGGCAAATGTAACCATTATTATATTCTGTTCACACAGTAACTGAACATTCTGAAAGTGCAGTCTCTCAAGCCATTTGAGTTTGATTATCCAATTCTCCTCACTGGTATTTTCTCATTTTATTCATAAGGTGTGTGTGTGTGTGTGTGTGTGTGTGTGTGTGTGTGTGTGTGTGTGTGTGTGTGTGTGTGTGTGTGTGTGTGTGTGTGTGTGTGTGTGTGTGTGTGTGTGTGTGTGTGTGTGTGTGTGTGTGTGTGTGTTACGCAAACTTTATTTGTGTAATATTTTGTACAGTTCGCCATATGGTGTGCAATTATATATTTATTATGTATGCACCGGGCGGATGGGAGTGTGGGGGCGTAGGGTTTAGACAGGTACATGAAGGGATGTGGATTTAAGAAATGGAATCCACCATTTTGTGTACATAATACAGTTGGCCTCTGTGGTTTGGTTTGGGTGATGAAGTCATGGGAACCGTGCTGGATGACAATGCATTTAATGTGGAGCGGAGTGGGGTGGAACTCTAAACGCAAGATTTTTAACACCCGCTCACCCACTTGTTATTAATCCACCTTCACCATCAATCGGCATAAAATCACAAGGACTTGATGCTGAGCTTTTCCTGGACACAAGACACGCGAGTTCGGACTTGTACATGTTCAGCAGGTCTCGGTGATGGGTTTTCAGACATTGTCGTTCAAAAAGCGAAATAAAAATAATAACATTGTAATTTGCAAAAAAAAGGAACCAATGCTCTTTGAGATGCTCAGTGTTTGTTAAGAATTTGACTTTTTACTTACGAAATCTTATATTGATGACTTCCGTCATCGGTTTGTGTGTTTGTTTGTTTGTTTGTAGGCACGATAACTCGAGAACGGAAGAAGCTACCAATGTCAAATTACACCACGTGATTCAGGAGGGTGATGGCTAGCGCTGATTACATTTTGGTCAAAATCGGTCAAAGGTCAAGGTCACAGTGAGGTCAAACATTCGATTTTTGATGGTTTGGAACAGAATCATCGTAGAAACTTTTGGTTTGCGTCGCTACCTTCTCGAGAGACAGCTTTTATTAGATAAGGTCAGAGGTCAAGTTGACGATTTCTTAAGTACCAGTCTATGACTGTTTTTTATTTATTTATTTATTTTTTTACAAAAGCGAACCAGATTGTTTAACGATATTTATGTAAAAGTGTTTATCCAAAGGTACTTGTTTAAAGATATTTGTTTAAAGGTTTTTTCCCCCCCTTATTCCAGCTTGGTGAGAACAGAAAGAGCTCGTATCATTCCTGGAGCCAGAGATCAATTAGTTTAAGATCGCTATCCGATCCTGGCTTCTGTTAGGGTTTCGTAGGAATGTTATAGGGTCCCCGAGGGGGGACACGGCACAGAGGTCCAGCCATTGCGGCGCTAAAAGCTGCCGTTCAGACTTCATTTGGCGTCCCATTTGGACCGCATTTGTCATGTGCGCCAGAGCAAAAGCATTGGATCTGTGACGTTCAAGACGATTTTGCTGAACCTGTGACTTCAGGAGGCAAAACACTCACAGGATGGTTGGTGCTGCGATTCCTTTGCGAGAGTAAAGTGGATATATTAAAACTATCCGATGAAAATCAGATCCCCTGTTAATTGGCCACCTATTTATTACATATGCACTGGCCACCACATTTGCATTTGTAGCCATCGATGGACGGTCCCGAATGTGAAATTTGTGTGGTGAAGATTGGAAACGTTTAATTGCTTTCAATTTTGGTCACCAACGATGTCATGTCGTAACTCAAACAGAGCACCCTTTGGAAGATGGGAATTCGATCACATTGGACTCAATAATTGCAAAAAAATTTTTATAACCCACTTTCGCTGTTCAAGAAGATCACATTTCCACCAAGTTTGAAACCCAATTTTCCCTCTTCAAGACCCTATTTGCCCTGTTCAAGAAAATCCCATTTCCCCTGTTCAAGACCATATTTTCCTCTGTTTAAGAAGACCCCATATCCACTGTTCAAGAAGACCCCATTTCCCCTGTTCAAGACCCTATTTTCCCCTGTTTAAGAAGACCCCATATCCACTGTTCAAGAAAACCCAATTTTCCCTGTTCAAGAAGACAATAAATCGTGTACTCAGTGTAGTGAAGTCCAGTAAGAAACTTAAATTCAAACTATGAAAAGTCAGTGACTTAGTTTAACATATTGTTATGGTCGTGGGTCTTCAACTACAGTCGCTCCACCAAGCGGGTAGGGGATGAGAGGTCTCTGCATCTGGGTTAAAACCACACAACTGTGGTAATTTTGCCAAAAGGACTAGCCGAGCGCAGCTTTTGTCACAACTCACTTTATAGTGCCTTAATCGTGCAGACCCCAACTGCCTGACTAACGGATAATTATCTGCCAATCCTCTAGTGCTATGGAGTTCCCGTTTCACAATAACCACACACAGGTTCTCATTAACAAGGGAAATTTATTACACAGCAAAACTGGGTAGCGGGAGGGGGTGGGGAGAAGAATAACACACAGCTGTAAGCAGTGATACCAACCGATACGAACGAATACCGAAACTAGAGAGTTGAAAGAACACCTTACCTCGCGCAGTCTTGAGAAAAAGGACGTGGGAAGGGTTTTTTCAACTCTTGCTTTGCATTTTGCATGAAACAAACAGCGCTAGATGCTGCCATATTTGTCTGAATGTTGAATCTCACAGATACTCTGCCCTCAGGACATGAGATGGTGTAAATATTTTTCCAAGTACCGTACTCAGCTAAACAGGTTTTTGTCAGTGCCAAGGAGTCGATTTGTGTTCCTCAATATTTGTTACTGTTAGACAATATTTTTTCTGCAAGTTTAGAAAAAAAAACTTTTTTTGGAACTTTACCACCATTGATGCACCATCTTTTACACCACCTTTTTAACACGTCAACTTAGTGATTCATGCCCGTTGTTTGTGTCCTTTATGACATCTCTAAAAGCAATGTTTCCTGTTTGGAGTTACTTTCAATTTTGTTTGACTGCCAGACAGACAGACAGACAGACAGACAGACAGACTAAAGCAATTACCTAACTCTTCTTCTCTGCGCATGCGCAATCGGGATGAGATTTCCTGCATTTTGCCACATTCAGAGTTGCTAAACTGTGAGTTTGTGTTTTGATTCATGTTGTGCAGTGTTCAAAATATCGGAATTAATTGAAATTTGGTTGTTCCTCAATCATCGACTGATGTCTATAGACGGACAGACAAACAAAGTAAACCAATTGCTTGACCCCGCTTTTTGCTTCGCGCGTGTGAAGTAATAACCAAATGCTCCCACGGATCCTCGACGACCTAATTAAATAATGACATTTCATTCACTCGGGGTGACAAGATGGACAGAGAGAGGAAAAGACAAAAATAGGGAGAATGAAACCGATTCTGCGTGGCAATTCTTGCCATGTGGTGGGGCCTGTTTGGCCTTGCAGTGCCCCATGGGTCTCCCCAGTTGTTCTCAGCGCATCGTCATTGAGCCACCAAGGACCAGGTGGGAATCATGATGTGCCAGGCCTGAACCAATTGGCGATGGCAAGGGTGATGATGAATACAGCGAGAGAGCAAGGATCAATGACAGAGCATGCACCCAGGAGACATGATCTCAAGCAGCCATATCGCTGTGACCAACAGCCAGAACCCATAGAGAGTCTCTCCGATCTCTGCTTTGTTCTAGATTTTATTAGTTCACTCCAGGCGGCCCCAGACCCCATGGCATGTGTAGATTGGGTACCGTGGACATCGTGTGAAGCTCACGCCCACATTCATTAGCAGGAAGCACCGGGGACCTTGATTACATGCCAACCAGAGTCCTTGGGTGTGATGGAATCTCCCAACACTGCCACGTCCCAAGCACGGTCTTGGTACATTTCGGGGAAGGCAGTCTTTACAAGTAGAAAAGTACACAAAGACAGACACCAAGTGGAGAACATTCCAGAATGTAGGGAGGGGGGATATGGAGGCTGAGAAACAGACATTTGGACGTGAAAGACAAGAGCTCATTAAACATTACTCGACATTATCTCTTTAATTACAGGAATTACACACACTTATGCTGACGCAGATTATGAAATGACTATTTTAATATTTCCCCCATTTACCCCCTAAGCCAGATCCATAAGTTTTCACAGAACATGAATCACAATTTATAGTTTTAATGCTTTTTTAAAAGAGCTTGCAGGATAGCCTCTAGGTATGTGTACTTGGCTGTTTAGGCAGGGTTTCAAACCCAATATGGCTATAAAATGTTCTCCTGGTGTTTCCCATTCAGGGTGAGGCATCAAGGGTCATCAAATGGATGCTAAACTGGATGACCCGTCTGCCAGCACTGGTGGGTGGTCAACATTAGTGGGTGGCTTTCGCAAAGCATAGGTGAGTTATCACCGGTATCCTGAACAGATTACACATTCTTGTCCAGACTGACGACCGCGAAGGCAACAACAAACCACCCATAACTGAAGAGTTCAGAGAACACCCTAACCCACACAGTTTTGAGAAAAAGGACCTGGAAAGAGCCTTTTTAAACTATTGCTTTACCTTTCCGAGCACGGTCTCTGTTTGTTTTGTTCGTGAACCTTGCATAACAGGTGTGATGGTAACCATATGAAGTCGATGGGTCAAACGGAACAGTCCAGAGCTGACAATGCTCCGCTGAGATGTGTTTTTTGTCGCCATCGATGTTTATCCATGCATTTGTGCAATTACAAACATTCTACCAACTCCTCCAGGAGAAATGACGATTTTGGAATGATTTTTGAGAAAAAGATGCACGAAACACACAGTGCTCGGCACCACCATATCTGTCTGATTGCAGAATCTCACACAGTTACTCTGTCCTTGGGGCATGAGACATGAATGCTGATTCTCATTGTTATTCTGCCCTCAGGGCATGAGAAGGCATGAATAAATTTCCAAGTACTGATAAATGGAAGGTCTTTGAAAGGGCCAAAAAGGCAATTTGTGTTCTTCAGTGTTCAAATATATAATTGAATAGAAATAAAATAAAGATTTCAAAGGTTGTAGAAAAAAAATTCAGAAATTTACCGCCATTGGTGCAGCGTCTTTTCCACCTCCTCATTACCTCTGCCACTGAAGATGGATGGAGGTTATATTTTCACCCCTGTTTGTCTGTCTGTGTGTTTGTCTGTCTGTGAGCAGGATCTCTCAATAAGTTATGAACAGATTCGGACGAAACTTGGTGGACAAGTTGGGTGTGTGACAAGGGCAAATTGATTAGATTTTGGTGAAGATTCGGCCTATCAGTGGGAGACAAAATGTAAATTGTTCAGCCTTGCGGAGGTATGTGCTCTACCAAGTGCCGTTCCAGTTTAACGCATTACATTCGTTATTTGTGCCTGTTGTTTGTGTCCTTTATGTCTTGTGACATCACTAAAAAAACTAATTAAGTTTCCCCTTTAGAATGATATTCAATTTTGACTAAAATATTTTTTAATCTCATTCCTCTCTGTGCATGCACGACCGGAAAGAATGCAGAGCCAAAGTACACACAAGGATACACAAGGAAATTATACGCAAGAGGGGGCCATTCAACCCATCTTGTGTGTCACATCAACACCAGACCAATTTCGTCCGTCAAAACGACATAATTTATTTGGGGGAATGAGGGGAGGAATGTGGATGAGGCGATGTGGCATGTCCAGGGATATCCCAAGGGTGCCAAAATAAAAATTGGGGAAATATATTTATTTACATTATTTACATGAAACAAAGAAAAAAAAAAAACAATTTATTTGTTGGAGGTTTCTTTTTTTTTCCAGGGGTGGGGGTGGTAAAGGCGGTTCTTGGGTGAGAAACATAGCATCAACCACATACAAGCCGAGCACATTTAAAGTAGGTACTGCTAAACTACACGCTTGTTTTCCAATTCACGTTCCGATTCGTGTTCAGCATGCAATTGAAAGTAAGTCGTTCCTCGATCATAAACTAACGTTTGTAGACAGAAAGTCAGACAGACAAAGAGAGCCAATACTTTAACCATGCTTTTCGGTTGGCGCGTGTGGGGTAATACCTTTTTTCCAGGAACTACTCCAGCAGCTCCGGCCCTCTGCCAACACGATGGTGCATTTGCTTGATTGATATTTTGTGACCGAACTACTTGGATTGAATAAAAATTCACATTTCCTATCCCAGTATCTTTTAATCCAAAAATAAAAAAAATGTTTTCCACTCGAAATATATATCAACCATACATGTGAAGTACGAAAATAACTTGTTAATAACATGGGGTCACATACGACCCCATCCCCCTCCCTCCCCCAAAAAAAGTCCAACGAAACCCATTTCCATCATCCTATAAAGGTTCAAGATAAAAATTAAACGCTTCTTGTTGGATCACTTTTACATCGATTATCATTGAATATATGAAAAATATCGACAACATTTAAAAATGCCTTTATATCCATGAGAAATATCTTGTGGCTCAGCAAACGTACGCGGATGTAAATAAATGTACCGTATCCCCAATACGTTGTGTCTCATAGAAATTATAAAAAAACAACAACGTTGCACTATAGATGTTTCAAGGAGATGTGCATAAACATTAATCTTTGAAAACAGCTGCCAATCTTCATGTGAAAAAAAGTTGGCTCTGTCATTTATAAAACAGGTTAATGCGGCAAACGGCTCAGAAATTGGGTTTTATCAAATATATTTAGCTTTGAAACTCACAAAGAGAAAGCACATAACTTTGCCAAAGCATACCCGATTCATATATCATAACCAATTGCTTTAGAAACAGTCGCTAGTACAAAGGAAAATGCAAACACATACGCTGCTGAGCTTAAAAGTTAAAACATACTGTATGCCTGCAGCTCCATTTTGGCCGTACCAGGGTAATGTGTTACCCGAGTAGCAATTCTTGATGTCATACATTCCAGGTGTACCCAACTCCATTAAGGCATCAGGTAAATTTGTTTTTTTCACATTTAAAGGTAATGGTTGGTTTCCCACTGAGCTTGTTAAATCACTGGGTGAATAGCCTCCACTCCTGCCTGGAAAACACAGCCTATTCCAAGTTCTATACAAAGTTCTGTATGGATAAAGTACATGAAAAGGAGAACCACAAAGGCTTGCCTTTAAATGTGGAATTTAAGTGAAAACTTAATGAAATTCAATTCAAAAATATATCAAACCACAGAGAGCACAAAATGTCCGTCTATGTTTTTCAGAGCTCAAAACAACATGGCAAAACTTCAAGCATGAGGGCAATGGACATTATTTTGTTACCTCCTCCACCACGGGTGAAGGGGGTTATGTTTTCACCCCTTTCTGTCTTCGTTACTTATGAAATCTAAAGATTTCGTAAGTATATTGATGACTTCCGTCATCTGTTTGTGTGTTTGTTTGTTTGTTTGTAGGCACGATAACTCGAGAACGGAAGAAGCTACCAATGTCAAATTACACCACGTGATTCAGGACGGTGATGGCAAGTGCTGATTAGATTTTGGTCAAAATCGGTCAAAGGTCAAGGTCACAGTGAGGTCAAACATTCGATTTTTGATGGTTTGGTACAGAATCATGGTAGAAACTTCTGGTTTGCGTCGCTACCTTCTCCAGAGACAGCTTTTATTAGACAAAGTCAGAGGTCAAGTTGACGATTTCGTAAGTACCAGTCTATGACTGCTTGTTTGTTTTTTGTCTGTGTACAGGATATCTCAAAAAGTTGTAGATGGATCCAGATGAAATTTTGTGGACAGGTTCGTTGTTAAACAAGGAAGAACTGATTAGATTTTGGTGAAGATCCAGATCAGGATCCGCTACTACTATAATTTTTTATGTGCTTCTTCACCGTCGAGAAATAGGGCCAAAACCGATACATAACATATCTCAAAAAGTTTTGCACGGATTTGGTTGAAACTTGGTGGAGACGTTGGGTGTGTGACAAGGAAGAACTTATTCAATTTTGGTGAAAATCCGGATCCGGATCCAGATCTGATAATTTTTTCAGTGATGCTTCACCATTAAGAGATAGTGCAAAACCGATATATAGCATGATATCTCAAAAAGTTGGGGACGGATTTGGACAAAACTCGATGGACATGTTAGGTGTTTCACCATGACAAATTCATTCGATTTTGGTGAAGATTCTAATCCGGATCTGAAAATTAGAAGTTTTTTAAAGTGATTCTTCACCATTGAGAGATAGGACCAAAACGAGATATCGCATGACATTTCAAAAATGTATTAGGCCAGATAAGTTCTCATGGATCAGGTATTACAGGGCGGAGGTATGCGCTCTACCAAGTTCCCTTCTAGTCTTTAATATGCATCAATATCAAAGTGATGGGTCGATAAATAATGAAAGCAGATCACACAAAAAGGTTAAACAAAGCAATGTCATCTAAAAATGAAATTGCGCAACATTTTCAGTGGGCGTGGTACCAAAGGAGGCACCGCACAGCACCGCGGGCCCAATACAGTAGATCGATGTGAGATGTGTACGTTATTACCTCCACCACCGAAGGTGGACAGAAGTTATGTTTTCACCCCTGTCTGTCTGTTTGTTTGTCTGCTTGTGTGCAGGATATCTCAAAAAGTTGTAGACAGATTCAGATTAAATTTGGTGGGCAAGTTCAATGTGTGACAAGGACGAACTGAATAGATGTTGGTAAAGATCCGGATCCGGCTACTAGAATTTTTTGAAGTGATTCTTCACCATTGAGAGATAGGGCCAAAATGATAACTAGTACGATATCTCAAAAAGTTGTGGACGGATTCGGACGAAACTTGGTGGAAACGAGTTTGTGACAAGGACGAATTTATTCGATTTTGGTGAAGATCCGAATGCAGATCTGGATACGAGAATTATTTAATTTCAAAAGTGGTTCTTCACCATTGAGAGATAGAGCCAAAACGATATATAGCATTAATTTTATAAAATGTATTGGACCTGATATTTTCTCGTGGTTCAGGCATTATGTGGCAGAGGTATGCACTCTATCGAATGCCCTTGTAGTTTTTTTTTTATATCTAACCGTGTC
The DNA here is from genome assembly GCF_056783735.1 of Eptatretus burgeri. Lineage (NCBI taxonomy): Eukaryota > Metazoa > Chordata > Myxini > Myxiniformes > Myxinidae > Eptatretus > Eptatretus burgeri. Next base: position 64,732,507 of record NC_140964.1, on the reverse strand, counting down.
AACGTGGTGGGTGGACAATGAAAGCAGATCACACAAAGAGATTCAGGTTAAGAGATTATTGAGGTTATTATATGTTCAGAAATGAAATGAAGCCACGGACACTGGAGTTTCTGTGTGTTTGTGTGTGATTTGAAAGTATGAAAATGAGGATTTCGATGATATGAGTGAGGAAAGTGAAAAAACATTTTTGAGCCGTTTATCATTAAGAAACCATTGTGACTTGTTTCAAGTCAAGGCATTGTTGAGCAGGCCAAAAAATTGCAACTTAAGACCCCAGTGAGGGACAGCGAGGTGACCAAGGATGAGCTTTGATAAAGGATAATTAAATAAGGCCGTTATTTATCTTCAAAAGAGGTGTTTAAATGAACCCAAACACCCATTTTTTCATTCATGCACTCCCTTGGAGTTTCCTTAGTATGCATGCAAAATGTCTAGCCACGAGGTTTCATGGTTTTTGAGTTATGGAGGAGACACGCACACTGATTGACACACTGGTACACACTGACATTTATTATTATCTTGCAAATACAACCCGTCGCTTCGCTGATGGGGAGTATTAAGGAAAGGGTTGAGAGAAGAGGGAGGGATGGTAGAGAGAGGAAGAGAGGAGAGAGGGAGGGAGAGAGGGAGGGAGAGAGAGGAGGCAGGAGGGAGGGCAGCTAGGAAGGGGGAAGAGCAAGGAAAGGGGAGGGGGTGGGGAGAGCTATGCCTCGCCAAACATTGCTGTACTGTGGGAGGGAGGGATGCGAGGAGGGGTGAGAAAGAGAAAGAGAGAGAGAGAATGAAAAAAAAAAAAGAAGAGAGAAAGGTGAGGGGTGGAGGTGGGGTGAGTAAAGAGAATGATATGCTCGGCTTAATGACCAAACACACAAAAACGAACTCATGTCAGAACAGCTGCACATACGACACAACAGAGTTTGTAAAGTTATCTGCTGGCACATCTGAAAAAACTTTGATATCCCAGTTCCAGAAAATTTGTGGGAACATGAACCAAAAGTAATCACTGATAACATGGAAGTGCACGCACATATGTACGTACACACACACACACACACACACACACACACACACACACACACACACACACACACACACACACACACACACACACACACACCTGGTATTGGCAATTTTTCGGGAATCGGCAGGTTGGAGTCAGTGTGATTACCGACGACAGCACGGACTGTGTACCACCCAGAAACCTTGAGTAGCTTTCACCGAAAAACAACGTCACATTGATATAGAGTATAGACGTTTCAGGGATATGATCACGAACATTCTTTATAAACAGATGCCTATAAACGGGTGGAAAAAAATTTGGCTCGGTAATTTAGAAAACGCATTAATTTGGCAAACGGCTCAGAAATCGGGCGTTATCAAATATATTTTGCTTTGAAACTCACAAAGGGAAACACGTAACCTTTATAAAGCAAATCCGATAACCAAATACTTTAGAAACAGGCGCGAGGACAAAGGAAAACCTGATGAAACCTCCATAAGATACGGGATAAAACTTTACCACCACGGCACCCATGACAGGCATGGCATGTCCACACACCTATGGAGAGTTCGTACAGATCCAAATGTACCACTTCCGTGTGTGCTGTAAACATACCTCTACCTTGTAGAAACTGTAGACTGCACATCCCGATCAGGACACGAACTGTACTGTACAGCTTGGGAAGTGGTTTAAGCACTCAAGCACTCCAACGGAACGCCTGGCTTGGCAAGCAATTATCAATTGCTGTCGATACAACTATGCACACGGAAATGCTCATGCAATGTCTGAATTGTACAAATCAACACTTTTTTTTGGAGTTGGAACTGCTGATACTTTCAAATCTGGATGTTACATTTTGTAATAGTGCTTAGTTTAAGAGATTCTCTCGGTTATTCGTATTCGCAAGTTAAATAAAGCCACGAACACTGGTGTCTCCAGGCATTTATATGTAATGCAATATACCCAGCAATTCATAGCTATGATGAACAGGCATTCGATAATACGAGGGAGGAAAGTGAAAAAAAAAAAACTTTATCGTTGAGAAATCCTTGCGGCCTCTTCCAAGTCAAAACATGGTTGAGCGGGCCAAAAAACATGGCGGCTTCAGACCCCAGCGAGGTTACCCAGGAAATTCCTTAAGACCCCAGACGGCGAGGTGACCGAGGATCGCCTGATGAATGATATAATTAAATAAGGCCTAATTATCTACAAAAGAGGAGTTTTAATTAACCTAAACACACAATTTTCACTCCTGCACTTCCTTAGAGTTTTCTTAGCATGCATGAAAAGTTTCAGGCGACTTGGTTTTATAGTTTTGGAGCTATGGAGGAGACATACACAGACACACACACTGACACTCTGTAGAGAGTGAACGCTTTGCTCAGAATGACGTAGTGCAGTACCGCTGTCGACAATGGGTGCTCGGCAAGTGGCTTAAGCACTCATGCAAGCACTCCACTTAAATAGTTGATAAGGAATGGTTGACCAGGCTGTCACTGCTTACCATAAAGGATACCTTTAACTTTAAAGCCGATCTTCACCACGCATGCCGCAGTTAATGAAATAAAATGAATTCTTCAAATAATGACTATCCACAAAAGAGTTGCTGCTTCATGCAAAACAACCCTGGAAATATCGCAAAGTTCAATTGCCCATGAAATAAACATTCCAGATAATCTGCCATCTTGCTTGCTCGTCTGTGCACATGTCACGTGGTACATCAGTTTTGAGGTCCGCACAAATGTTTTTTTGTTTTTTTTTTGAAACGTCCGGTTTTTTTTTCACCAGATTTGGTTTGATTCCCTGAAGAGCACCTCACGAAACCTCTGAAAATAGAGACGCAGATCTGGCAGACGCTATGGATAAGCAATCCCTCCGCAGGACAGGATGTGAGGTCTTGCAGTGAATGTATTAAATCATTTAGCTCAATGAAGCTGGTTAATTTTGGCACGTTCCTAAATTTTTGTTGATGCAAGATAATTCTCCAAACTGTAGAAAAATATAAGTTTAATGTTTTGGAAATTTCACATTTTCTTATGTGTGTATGGAGGAGGGTACATAGCTTTGGTTGCTTAAATGAAATAGGTATATCGGCTTGGTTATAAGACTCGTTATTTCTTCAAATTATCAGATTTCACAACAAATTTTAAATTATTTAGTCTGGATAATATCCAATCCTAAAAAGCAAAATAATATTTCGATGATATACTTGAATTAGTCTGTGAGATCATGTGAGATCATGGAAAATTGTCTCATAATGCATGAAATGACTTCAAGCTCCAAATTTGAAAACTTATAGTGGGGCAGCTTAGCATAACAATTGTGCATTTTGTGAGGAAAGCACCAAATTTGGCACACTAGTAGCTTATCATATTATGAACAGATTTGGATATTGGGCCATCTCAAATTTTTTGATGGCAGTGGAAAATGGCTGCCACAGCCATCAGCGGCTGAATTTGAGATGGCCCAATATCCAAATCTGTTCATGATATGATAGGCTACTCGTGTGCCAAATTTGGTGCTTTCCTCACAAAATGCACAATTGTTATGCTGTATTTCGTATAAGTTGCCCCACTATTACAAAAGCGATGTATACAACAATTCCTAGCTATGATGACCAGGCATTCGATAATACGAGTGAAGAAAGTGAAAAAGAAACTTTATCATTAAGAAATCATTGCGGCCTGTTCCAAGTCAAAACATGGTTGAGCAGGCTTGAAAACATGGCAGCTTCAGACCCCAGCGAGGTTACCCAGGAAACACCTTAAGACCCAGAGAGTGAGGTGGCCGAGGATCACCTGATGAAGGATATAATTAAATAAGGCCGTTAATTATCTTCAAAATGGGGTGTTTTAAATCACCCAAACATCCAATTTTCACTCTTGCACTTCCTTGGAGTTTTCCTGGTATGCATGCAAAGTTTCAGGCTGCTTGGTTTTATCGTTTTGGAGGAGAAAAAAAAACACACACACACACACACACATTGCCTTATATTAGAATAGAAGATTTATGCAGTTGACTTAATTAGGATGTGAAAATAAAAGGAAAGTTTCTTGTTGTAAAAAATGAACCCGGGAATGAGCCAATTCGCTTTATTATCTCTCACTATTTATGCGAACAGGTCATTCAATAGAAAAATGGCCTTTGAGATCTGTGAGTTACAACTGCAATTGTTAAATCAAGTGTTTCATCGACTTTAAAAAAAGGAGTCACAGAAGCTGCACATTGTCTTTGATTACTCAACCAGGTCACGTGGAAATAAACTTAATTGTTTGTTTTTCCCACTCAGTTATAAGTATTCTGGGTCAGCACTGTCATTTTATGCCTGGTGTTGGATTAATAGTTAGGTTAGTGGACTTGGGATCCTTAGAACCTGAGTTAAAACCCACTTGGCTGTTTAATTAATGCCAGGTGAGGTTGACTCTGCCTGTCATCCTTCTGAGGTCGGCAAAATCAGTGCCAGCTTGCTGTTATCCTGTGTTGGAGTGGTGAACTGTCCAGGATTGTGCCCAATAGCCAAGGAGACTGCTTAGGCAGCACCAATGCTCTGCACAGAGTATGGTCCCAGTGGATGGATGGATGGATGGATGGATGCACTGTCATTTTCGAAGTTAACATTTGTAGCACCTATAACAAGTTGCCCAAAGGGTATTGTGGACTGGCATCAACCACAGGGTGGACTGGCATGATGGGAAGACCAGACAACAAAGGCATATTATGCTGTCCCTGGAGGTCATTAATTTGTCAGCCGGTTTTTTTTTGTTTTTTTTACCAACAATCCAATTATTAAATTGGCAAATTGCCTGAGACGAGATCGGTTTCCAGAAGCTTACAATTGAAAGCCTTCATTCATCTGCTCCGTCGGAGTTGCGACCTGTCCAGGATCGTGCCCAATTGCCCAGGAGACTGCTTCGGCAGCACCAACACTCTGCACAGAGTATGGTCCCAATGAATGGATGGATGGATTCTTCTGTGCTCAGGCAGATTTCAACCTACAACCTCAAGTATACGCGCGCGCGCGCACACACACACACACACACACACACACACACACACACACACACACACACACACACACACACACACACACACACACACACACACACACACACACACACACACACACATACACACACGGTGTATTCAAGTATGGCCTCCTAATTTGTTTCAACAAGCACTTAAAAAAAGACATACTTCACTTCTCAACGTAGTCCCTGTGGAACGCTATACACTTTTGGCACCTGTCCATCCATGATGTGACAGCTATATCAAAGCTCTCGTCAAGGGACTCTGGAGCCCACTGATAAATTGCTGATGCAAACCCTGATCTCTAAGAGAAGTTGGGAACTTGAATGCTATATTTCATTTTTATCAATCACCAAAGGTCACCCAGCGCAAGGTCTGGTGAATATTGTGGATGCGCCAGTCTTCAATCAGTTCAATGCGGCACTCCTTGAAGAATTCTTGAAACTGAGCAGCCCGATGTGGCTGGGCATCGTCATGGTGGAAGTGAAACCATGACTGAAGAATACGGACGTTTCTTATGCCATGGCTGACAGAAAGATTTTCCAATACCTCATGGTAACTGTTACCAGAAAGAGTTTTTGTTTTGGAATGCAATTGTCATGAGCATCCTAAAGGATGACCATCATCATATCAGATGATTCCTGCACACAAAGTTTCTTTGTAAAATCCATAAAGGCGACATATACACAGAGATATTGCATTTTGGCTTCTGGATAGAAGAAGGGCATCCAGGTTTTGTCCATCTTAATATGAATACAATGGAGCTAATGTGTATCTGGTTATATAAATAATGATATTATAGTTTTGATATGATATAATGATATCTTCTTCTTCTTATGCTGTCCCTGGAGCTATATGATATAAACAGCTACATCCCGTTAGGGGTCGCCACAGCGTGTCATCCCTTATGATCCGCATAATGATTTGGCACAGGTTTTACGCCGGATGCCCTTCCTGACGCAACCCTGGTCGCCTCTTACTACAGCGATATGGTACACCTATTTTAACCGGGTATACACTGGGCCCAGTACACTGGTACTCACTTCGCCGACCTCAGAAGGATGACTGGCTGAGTCAACCTCCTGGTGTGTATTAATTCAGTGGCCCAACGGGGCTTGAACTCAGGACCTTTTGGATCCCAAGCCACTACCCTAACCACTGCACCAACACCAGGCTATAATGATATAATGATATGATATATAGTTTTGTAGTTTTTTTTCTGTAGTTTTTTTTTCTTCTTTCCATGGGAGGGGGCATGGGCAAAGATGGTCTTGGGTAAAAAAAAACACACAACATCCACCACACAACACCCCTTGACGAGAACCCCCCCCCACCCCACCAACAACACTCCGTACACATGCACACAATCACCCATCAATGCTCAAGCTACCAAAAAGTCCTGCCAACATCCCTATACCCCTCCATCTCCAACACTTCCAGGTACGGATCTAATTCCAATTTAAATTTATCTACTTTTTCTGCTGCCACGACCTTTCCAGGGAGACCGTTCCATGCATTGACTACTCTCTGAGTAAAAGTCCCCTGTCTTACTGCCTTGTTAACTCTCCTCTTCTTCACTCTCAGGCTATTTCCCCTGGTCCTATCACTGTCTACTCTGATGAATAATTCTTCCACACTTATTTTGTCTATACCCTTCTTTTATGTTAAACATCTCTTTCGTATCACCTCATAACCACCTCTTTTCTAGTGAATAAAGCCCTGTCTCCTTCAGCTGCTCCTCATAGCTGAGTATAGCTAGGCCCGGAATCAATCTGGAAGCCCGATCCTGAACCGTCTCTATGGCAGCAATGTTTTCCCGCCAAGTTGTGGTGACCAAAACTGCACACAATATTCTCGATGTGGGTTCACCAAATTCCTATGCAATGTTAACACCACCTCATTTAATTTATAAATGATCCCCATAACTACAAAACCTTGAAACCTGGCAGCCTGAACCTTTGCATGTATACTTAGGGAACGCCACTGGACTGTGTAAGTGAAAATTGGGTGCTTTGGTTAATTAAAACATCCCTTTTGAAGATAATTATTAATGGCGTTATTTATTTTGTCAGACGCATTCTCAGCAACCTTGCTCTCCTTTGAGGCGCATCCTTGGTTACCTCGCTGGGGTCTTAATTCGCCTCTTTTTTTTGCCTGCTCAACCACACCTTGACTTGGAATAGGCTGCAATGATTTCTTAACGATTAAGTTTTTTGTTTCACTTTCCTCACTAATATTATCAAATGCTTGATCATCATACCTACAAATTGCTAGATACGTTGCAATGCTTATAAACGCCCGCAGACGCCAACGTTCATGGTTTTGTTTCATTTCCGCACATGATATAACCTCGAGAATCTCCTAAACTAAGCCAAATTATAAAATTTAAGCTCCAGAATTGAACTTAGCAACAGTTCCAACTGCTAAAATAAAGTGTTCATTTGTCCATTTTGGACATAGTTTGATATTTTGGGCATCTCCGGGAGGTGTGTGTTTAATAGACGGATCGGTGATTGCTAATCACTTGCCAAGCCAGCCGTTCATTATCAACCATTTTGTTGGAGTGCTTAAGCCACTTAGCACTCTACAATATTCACACTGTCACTGAATGATGTATATCGATAGAGTTGAACAATGTTCGGGGGCCACTCGTCTGCATTGGCCCCACATTGTTCTGCAGTGTAATGGGCAGTTACTGGCTTGATGAAAATATGCAATTTCATTAACATCACATTTCCCGTTTTGGTACAGTCTTCTTTCATTATACACCCTGTCACTTCAGCATAAAAAAATGCAAATAAAATGAAATGTTTCATTAGCATCACGGCAGGAGAGCCGAGAGGTAGCATGCTCTCTCTAAGCTGTCTAGCCTATGTTTGAATCCTGACCCAGCTCTACACTGTCATCCTGGTGTTTCACAGGCAGGGTGTTTCACAGGCAGGGTGTTTCACAGGCAGGGTGTTTCACAGGCAGGGTGTTTCACAGGCAGGGTAAGTTTCACAGGCAGGGTGCCATCTAGTACTGAACATCACATCTGCCGGAATCCCCCTCTCCTCCTCACTCTCCCCTCCCCTCTCTTCCTCCTCCCATCTCTCTTCCCCTCCCACCTCTCTGCCCTCCTCCCATCTTTCTGCCCCCTCCCATTACTCTGCCCCTTCCCTCTCTCATCTCTCTCTCCCCCACCCCCTCACGCTTGCTCCCCCACCCAATCATGTTGCCCTCCTCCTCCCTTCCCTACACGCTACCTTCCCCTCTCTTCCCCTCAAGCTGCCTTCTCCTCCCCTCCCCTCATGCTATCCTCCTGCCAAACCCTCTCCACCACCAAACAACTTTCTAGAGGTCGAGGAGATTAGATGAAGGGCTGTCAAAGATTGTGCGAATTGGACAAATTAAAGTTTTTTGTCGAGTCGGAACTGCTGCTCAGATCAATTCAGTTTTTATCAAGCAATCAATCACCAGATCATGGCAGGATAACCAAGAGGTACACACACTCACTCTAAGCTTTCTCACCTGGGTTCAAATCCTGACCCAGCTATGAACTGTCAAACCAGTGTATCCCAGGCAGGGTGATTCATCAATGTGTGCCGTGTCTTGGATGTACATTAAATTGGGCGTCACATCTGCTGGAATCCCACCTCTCCACTCTCCCTCTCTGACCCCTCCCACTCTCCCTCTTCCTCGTTCTGACTCCCCCCCCCCTCTCTCTCTGACCCCTCCCACTTTCTCTGACCCCACTCCCTCTTCCTCTCTCTCTCTCTACCTCCCCACTTTGGCTTTTATTTTGATTACAATTCATGAACTGTTACTCCTACCTGGCCTCCATTCTTGCTGTATAGTGTATATGTGCTTGACTTTTCATGATCTGCACCCTTCAGATGCGGCTATGGTCTGTTGATGGCCCATGTGATTCGGTCATTCCTGGACCGGTCACGTGACTATAACAACAGTATAATTACACGTATAATATGTGTATAATCACATATCAAGAGGTGTACATATGTACTTGCGGAATATGCTAACACACTGTCGAGAAGGACACACACACACCATAGATAATTCCTTGCAACACTCAAACACGCTGTGTTCAGATAACATGAAATGTCGCCATTTCTTTCAATCAATCAGAAGGCATGGCTTGGATGATGAAAAATCATGTCCAGCAGGGATGTGACGGAGCAGAAAGCAATGCAGTAAAATGGTGCCACCGGTGCAGGGTACTGAAGCAGAACAGACCCAGTTGCGTTACGTGTAAAGTGGAGCTTGGGTGTCAGTCCATGCTAAGTGGGATTTGAAAAGGACTCGTTTCTACCTATCACGTGGATCCAACCAGGTGGAAATGCCAAGGAGTTGGTGAGGGGTACGGGACTGATTTAAATCTGGCCTGTCCTGGCCTCATTTTGAAGTGGTCTTGTTGTGAGGTCCTTGTGTAAATGTGTGTGCTGGAGTATTCAGTAAATTATGGTCTGGCATCTGGTCAATTCGAAAGGCCACGCATCAACTTGGTTCATTTACCCATGAGACATTCAATCCTTATACCCAGGGGAAAACAAAGATAAATAAACATGGTGTAACATGCGAGCAGGTGCGTCTCTGAATGATGCAAAAAAATGCTTGTTTATAATATGGTTCTCATTGACTGTGCAGCTTGATAGGGGTGATAAAACAGAGAGGGTTAGAAACGCTTGCTTGCTTCTTTGCACACGAACGGGAACTCCCCTGGGTAAAACGTGAGTGCTATGAGGGCTAATGACGCACTGTCTGCTGATCTGGTCATGTGTGCAAGATGCTTTTGGGAATACAGGCCTCGAGGTGGGGGTGGAGAGGTTTTAATCGAAGGAGAGAACGAGAAGCATGCTGGGGGAGGGTAGGTAGGGGGACAACGAGAGGAATTGAAAGAGGGGAAGGATGAAGAGGATGGAAGAGGAAAAAAAAACAAAAAAGGAGGAAGGGGAGATGTGTAATGGGTTGGAAATGGTTTAAGAGTACAAGGTGAACTCATGGGAAAAGGTATGTCAAATTGGAGGGAGAGGGATGGAAGAAGACCTTATTAACCCTTCCATTGTCCTCCCCCTCACTCTCCCAGTAACCTTATTTCAAAAGGGACAACCATCAAAAAATAATATAGAAATGAGAATTGGAGAGGAAGGAAGAGGACGCCATTTTGGATGAAGTTAACTCCAGGAAATGCAACTGTCGTCAGTATACTTGATATTAAGAGTGCTCATCATACCATGAAGCAATGGGTGACATCACTGGAGAAAATAAACTCAGAGTTTATGATTAGACTGTTTGGAGAGTTTCCAATTTGCAGCCTCATTATGACTAACTCTGCTATTTCTCAACGCTAGGCCGTCCTAATGCTGAGGTGTAAAGCCAGTCGTTGCTTCCTAAAGTCGAATTACTCTGCTGTTGACAGCTCTGCCAACGCACAAGGTTCAGGAATGGGTTGGGGGTTGGGGACTGAGGCAGTGGGGGGTTAAGGGGGAACCTCTGACAAGCCTGTTCACTCTGGCAGAACGGCAGCACAAACAGGCTAAACATACAGAATATAGCCTTCTTCATTTCAAATGTTCACCAATATGAGCAAACATGTGAGGCCTATAAAAATGCCTGTTTCGACTTGGCTAATGTACAAGCAGGGCACGTTACTCAAAGGTCTGCTCATTCTGCTCTTTCAAAAAGCACAACGCTCTGAGCTCAGGTATACCATTTACGGATTGAGCTTGTTGTAATTGAGGGTATATATTTTTCTTGGTGATTTCAACGTTTTCTTCTGTGTCACAATGGTGTAATTTTGGTTTTTGAAATGTGAAGGAAAATTATCCTTTCAGCTCTGCCTCCCATTCTGAGAACCCAAAAGCAATGGAACCAAAATGCATGCAGTTTCAATGGTGGAAGAAGCTTTGTGAGAGACATGTTTTTAGCAAAGCAAGGCAATTAAGGAAAATGTACACCGAATGACGTCGGGGGTCAAGGCCCTCTCCGCTTCACCAAATGCACCGTCACATCGATCGAAAGCGAGCCCAAGCTCATGTACACATATAAGTTGTCGTACAGTCATGTACATACCACCAAACATCATGATTGGCTTTATGCAGAGGTTGCTCCAGAGGTTACATGAATCTAGCTATTTATGAGGAACAATAATGGCGACTGTTGATGATGATGGTTTTTCAACATGTCCTCCACGCTGCGAAATTTTACTCAAGCTCGCAACTGACCTGATCGAAGCCAGTTTTCCATTACCCTGTGATTGCATACCTCAGCAACATGAGTTTGAGGGTCAGGGGGTCAAGAGACTCACAAAAATAATGGTTGTACCCTTTTCAGGTTTGTTGATAAACAACTTTGATAAATGGACAGGGGAAGAAAGATTACTCTTGGGACCTGCCTGAAGTCGCTCCCAGCCCCAAAGGTATGTTCGCCTGACAGAGAAGGGATAAACTCAGAATCATGTATCATGTCACACTCACCTTGCTGACCTCTTCTGACTTTAAACTATGACAATGGCTTGACCTATTGACCTTTTAAAGACTGAAGATCAAAGCTTGTTCTTTGTTTTGTCTCGTGTTAAATTCCAGGTCTAATTCAAGACACCATGGCACAAAGCTTCTGCAAGTTCTTAAAGTTGAGGAGTTTTCAGAAAATAAAATGCTTAAACTTTGTTCATAACAATCTCACCGATACATAAATAACAGCCATGGTATAAGCTATGAGTATTGATACTTGGTAGTCCGTAAAAATAAATCACTTCTGTCTGTGTCATAATGTCTTTGTTTTGCATGCAGTTGATGGGTTGGAATGAGTCATGTTGATAACGAAACGACAAATTGCCTCTCCAGCTCAAGTTCACAGCTTCTGACAGCAATGAAGCTAATAGGAGGTGCTAGCTGAGCTTTGGGACATTTGATACAAGTCAAGGCTTCCAAGTGCTCCACCAACAAGTCTGAAGCTCAGAAGCCATGAAGTCACATTAAAAGTATTCAGAGACCACAAAATCGTGAAAACAACACAAACAGAATCAATGGGATGTTTTGTCAAAGAAAGCTTGCCATAACCTCAAAGAAAGGGTGCGATGGAAGATAGGATGGAAGATAGGAGGTAAGAAGGTGAGGATGAGGGATTGGGGGTGGGGAGGTTTGGCGGAAACTGCACTTGCCTGCAAAAATATTGAAACCCACAAACTCATTTCCAATCATTGAAAAATATATCTTTGGTGGTCCTCATCCTTCTTGCCATCTGTCTAGGTCATGGCCTGTTGACAATTCCAAGCCAAAGAAACCACGAGCATGAGGCAGCCATGCTTTAATCTAAATCATGTGATTCCGTGTAACTGCAAACAGCTTTGTTGGCTGATCAGTGAGAAAAATACGTCTTTTATTATGTTGGTGGGAACATCTGAGGTTCGCATTAATAACTCGAATGGCACTCAGCCCGGCTGATTCGTTTACGTTTTGAATCCCATTGATAGATCGGATCTGGATTTGGACATGAACAAAAAAATTAATGGGCTTGTCCTTGTTCCCTAAGCAACTCTTCCATCAAGTTTCGTCCGAATCCGTCCATAACATTTTGAGATATTCTGCTGTATGCCGTTTAAGCCCGATCACTCAATGGTTCAAAAAAAAAAATCACTTTAAAAATTCTCGGATCCGGATCTGGATTCGGATTTTCACCAAAATCGAATCAATTCTTCCTTGTTACAAACCCAACGTGCCCACCCAAGTTTCGTCCAAGTCCGTCTACAATTTTTTGAGATATTTTCTTCACAAACAACCAATCAAGAAAGATGTGCACAGCACGATACCTGCAAAATCCATGAATCACATTTGACCTTAAAAATGATTGGTGGTTGATTTAAATGACCAAATATGCAAATATTCTTTAAATTTCAAGCCAATCAAATAAAAATTGACAATTTTAGAAATATGGCCTATTTCACCTTTTTCTTTTTGGCTTAAACTGACCTCAAAAAATACTTGTTCATTGAATTCACTGACCTCATCTGAAAATCCTCTTCAAATTTCAAGTTAATGGGATGAAAATTGAGGATTTTAGAAATCTCAATGATGTTGTTGACCTTTGGCCTATGTTGACCTTTTGGTTATGTTGACCTCAAAAATAATTGTTGGTTGAATTCAATGAATAAATATGAAACTACTCTTCAAATGTCAAGTCAATCGGATGAAAATTTAGAAATCCAGCCTAGGTCAAATTTTTGGCCTGTGTTGCCTTTGATGGTCAGCGGCACACAAAATTTCAGCTTTCTGTGTCACCCGGAACTGACTAATATCAGTCAGTCAGTGAGTGATTAGAATGAGCGTTTTACATATTATATAAATGAAATAAAAAACGAAGACCCACCCACATCTCTCACCTGTGAATAGAGGGAATACCAATTAGCTCTCACCTAATCAATTAAAAAGCCTGGTGTTGACTCAGTGGTTAGGGTAGCGGCTTGGGATCCAAGGGTCCTGAGTTTAATCCCCTTTGGCCACTCAATTAATACATACCAGGGGGTTGACTCAGCCTGTCATCCTTCCGAGGTCGGCAAATTGAGTACCAGCTTGCTGGGATAATTGAGCCATTCAAGTATCCGTCGACGGAGTGGCAACCTGTCCAGGATTGTGCCCAACAGTCCAGGAAACTGCTTCGGCAGCACCGAAACTCTGTAGAGCGTATGGTTCCAATTATTATTATTATTATTATTATTATTATTATTATAATCAATTAAACCGAGGTGGCTAGGATTATATAAACTAGTGCATGCCCGTAGGTGCGTGGCCGTACGTGCAAACAAACAAAAAAAAAACTTCAAAACCGCGTGCCAGAAACAACAACCACATAGGCCGTTCCTTCACTCTCACGTGCCCGTACGTGCGTGGCCATACATGCAAAAAAAAAAACTTTCAAACCGAGAGCCAGAAACGACAACCACACAGGCTGTTCCTTCACTTTCACGTTCTCACGACAACCACACCTCCACACACAGAGTTAATTAAAATCCAAATTAAAATCAAGTTTAGCTCCCTGTCTTTGCTTGCCATGACATTCACTGCCATGTAACCGGCACGGCCCATGACGTCATCGTCGGTCGACCGTGCACCGGCTTATGTGTCATGTCATTGGTTGGTAAATAAATGGCCGCAGCAACGTGTCATGTCATTGGTTGGTAAATAAATGGCTGCAGCAACGTGTCATGTCATTGGTTGGTAAATAAATGGCCATAACTTGGGAAGGACTTGACCGATTAATATCAAACCTTGAAAAGGCACATCCTCGGGTCCTCAGCAATATACCTGGCAAGTTTCAATGAGATCGGACCAGTGATTGTCGAGAAACAGCGGTCACAGTCACACACACACACACACACACACACACACACACACACACACACACACACACACACACACACACACACACACAGACACACACACACACACACAGATTGCTGGAATTATAGATAGATAAATCGACTACTCCAATGCCCTTCTCGTCGAAGAAGCTGCAAAAAGCAAGCAGAAAAACTGCCCAAGATAAGCCCTTTGCTGTTTCAAACTCTTCCCAGAGTTCTTCCACAGCTGTAACGACATTCACAAATAGTAAACATATGACAATCCCAATGCAACACACCCCCTCAGCTACCGGACCGGTTTCATCACTTATTGGCGAATCATCAGCGACAGCACAGACAGAAATTCATACCAATGAGGCTCCCAAGCATGTACCATGTGTAAACGTCAAAAGCAGTTAACATATAAATGAAAAACGAAGACCCACCCACATCTCTCACCTGTGAATGCAGGGAAGAACCAATTAGCTCTCACCTAATCAATTAAACCCATGTGGCTCGGATGAGATAAATAAATCGACTCCTCCTATGCTCTTCTCGCAGAAGAAGCTGCATGGGTAGCCTTTCATGGTTGCTTTATGCAGCTTTTTCGGCTAGAGGAGCATGGGAGGACTTGGTGTATCGATTTGGTGGGCAGGTTGGGTATGTAGCAAAGAAGAATTGATTCGATTTTGGTGAAGATCCGAATCTGAGCTATTTTTCAGTGATTTTTCACCATTGAGTGATATGACTAAAACGACATATAGCAGGATATCTGAAAAAGTTGTGGACGGATTCAGACAAAACCTGGTGGGCAGGTTGCAGTTAAAAGTGCCCAGCGAGTCAAACCTAGTCAGTGTAAACAAATACATACACAGCGCATGCATAAAAGGCCTCATTTAACACTCACATTTCATTTCAAAAGTCCCGTATTGATGGATGTGAAAGATCCTATGCTGTCCTTCACAAAGACGAGGTGAGCTATCACCAACACCCAGAAGAAATTCCAAATTGTTGCCCTAACTCATGACGGAGGAGGGATGGCAAACTGCCCAACCTGACCCTGGGCATAGAAATAGCTTCTGCAGAAACAATGCTCTGTGACACAGCTAGATATCATATGCAGCCTTTGGCTGTTTGGTTGCATCATTTTCTGGGGGCATGGCTGTGCCGCTGATACAGTGCCCCGTTACCAGTAAGCTAGTACTCATTTCACCGACCTCAAAAGGATGAAAGGCTGAGTGAACCCCACCTGGTATTCATTCAGCAGCCGACAGGGGCTCAAACTCACGACCCAAAGATCTTAAGCCAGCCACCATAACCATTAAGCCAACACCATGCTCTCTTTAACACAGAGTATGGTACATCGAATCACACACACACACACACACACACACACACACACACACACACACACACACACACACACACACACACACACACACACACTTCCATTGTTTCTCTACTTTAATGGGAGTCCATTTATAATCTTCATCATCGTGATCATGTACCATGCCTTATGTAGACTGTTGGTGTTGCCGGAGCAGTTACTGCGCTGGGTTACAATCCTGGTCGGGTCGTCACTCCAACTCGGTAAGTCATGGCAGGAATTTGGAATTTGGCCATGGTGCCGCCGATAGCTTGCCAACTCTTCGCCCCTTTGTAATAGCTTAATAAAAGTATGTGCAGCATTGTTTTTGTATTTTATTGACCACTCTACTGCATTACTGGCCTTTCATATGCTTCCGGTCAGTCCGTTGTGCTTGAAGAGGCGATGGGAAATGCTAATGTCAAAGGCCACAGTCTAGTAAGCACGTGCAGCCTAATTCCTCATGCTTTACAGCATTTAAATTATTCAGCACATCCTTGAGTGCTGAGCAAGCTTGAGGCAGCTGTAAAACACCCGTTTTGTTATCCCGACTGACAAATTTACTCTTGCCTTTGGTTGAAAATAGTGTTTCCGTATTGATGATGTGTTTTGATTTTGAGTTATGTTTGCTAAGAGCCGGTGACAAGCTAAGCGGACTGTATTAAAGCCTTATGATTTGCTCTGGATTGTGAAAGTGAAACCAGAAAGCATACATCTTCTTTCAGGTATGGCAGAAATTAAATGTCAGAGGGAATGAAATAACAGCGTGGCAGCACATGGCTCCTGATTCTCTGCTCAAATAAATGTACAGGTATAATGTATCCGAGCAGTCAACAAATCACGATTGGTGCAGACTTGCTGCGCTTGCCCCTGAATGAAAGATTGTAATGCAAGTTTTACATTCACATATGACGGGGAATCAACCACCTGTGTGCTCTTTACCACCACCCCTTGGAGAACTGTCTGCTCAAGCAACTAGCAATAAGCCGAACGGAAGCGCTAAGTTGTCTTAGGAAGGGGTAGAAATTGTTGCACAAGGTGGCCAGGAAGCATTGACACCCTTTTAGTTCAGATTTTATGATTCTTGATGGTCGATGTAGACACCACTGTGTTCCAGATGGAGGATTATCTATATATACACTATCAGGGCTATATATCTATATACACTATATCTATATACACTATATCTATATACACTATATCTATATATATCTATGTATCTATATATATATATATATATATATATATTATCTATATATACACTTACACTTTGTAAGCAATAACCGAACAGTGCTTCCCCATTGTCTCGGGTCAATCACCCGCATTTGATTTTTCATTTGTTTATTTTATTTTTCTTCTTCATTTATTTATATTTTCATTTATGGATGTTGTCCGATGAGTTTGTGTTTTTCTCCAGTATACTGGCTTCGATGTTCATCAGCATACAAAATTTCAGCTTTCTACGTTACCGAGAAGGAACCGATCTTTAATATCAGTGAGCCAGTGGTTCGAATGGGCTTTATATATTAGATAAGCATCTCCATTTTCTCTGTGACATCATCATGAGCGAGGGTAAGTATCAAACGCAAACACCCTTAAATTGTCTTGCATTTTGATTATTCTTTTTCACGATAATTAATCTGACATCCATTGGTCCTCGGCCCGAGGACAGACTTTCTATCCATCAAGCACAGTAAAAATCGCAACAGAACCTGCAATTTGTTTATTTTTTGCACTCATTTAATTTGTGCACTGCAATTGAAAATTATAACCAAAGATAATTAAATAAAATGTTATAAATATGTTCTGGAGTTCTTTTGAAATCAACACATATTGACCTTGAGCAGCATGGATGTCCCAGATCCTGTTCGCTGCTCTGGGGTCCTCAGCAACTGACCACACGTGTTTTTGATTAAGCCGCTAACCTTGGAAACGTTATTGGTGAGGGAAGGGGAGAGTGAGAGGAGGGGGGGGGGATAAATAGTGTATGTATGCCAAAGCTAATGACAGTAAGATGAAAAGGAAAATAAAGGTGCGAGCCCTCATCTCAGGCACTTTGGCTTAAGTTGAAGTCATGGTCGGATAATCTGCAAAACACACCTTTTCATGTAATTACAAGTGCATTATAGAGGTTTATTGTCCTTTAAATCACACATTTATTATAATAGTGATGAAATTTCTATTAAAGGCCCCATTAAATGCCTTTTTATTGAATTTTATTGCTACTTCAGCTCAATCCTCCTGTAGACCTTAAATACAGAGCAATAAACTTTTATGTGAGAAAACTTTTGCATCATCGTTTGTGGATTCATATTTGCAGCATCAAGATCATTATTAATTTATGAGCTTCCAAAACACAGATAGTAGGAAAGAACAGGGTAATGTGGACCACTAAAGGACAATCCTGACTCCAACTTTATCCTGGGTGAGATGACGATGTCTATCAATACCTTTCTAATCGATGCCGTCTCAGTACGGGGTATGCTATAAAATATAACGAAATCGCCCAAATATTATATGTACTACTACTTCTTTAATGGACCAATGTATTCCCACCTTTGTGTGGGGTGGGCCAGATGACGTTTTTGGCCCAAGTCTTTCACGAACTGGCTGACCAGACCTGCCGATCGACTGAACAAGACTTTGTAGTTTGTTCAGGGTGCCGTCAAAAACTCATCAACTCTTCGAAAAAGACACCTTGGGATCGTTAACATCCACCAACGATCAATGGTAGCAACTGGGACACCCAGTGAAACATCAATCGGATGGATGGCACACAAATTGATGCCTTGCCTGCCTGTGAAACACCAGGTTGAAGTTTATAGCTATGTCGAGATTCGAACGCAGGCTGGACAGCATAGAGGCGAGTTCACACACCTCTGGGTTAAATCGTCCAAACACTCAAAGGTGCTTTTTTCTGGCCACAGATTCTCTGATGCCCATATATCCCAGAGTTCCATATTACCTCGCTGTTTTCCACAGAATTCCAGTGACTGCTCAGAATTTAAACACAGGAATTGGAGCAGGGGCATTATAGGATCAGGAAGAGCACCACAATCAAATTTTGGCAAATATGGAGAAATTAGTGGACAGTGTGACAAGGAGTTGGGAATATGGATTACATTTTTCAAACCACAGAATGTCCTCAATAACACCGGTCATACAGCACAAGGTGGTGTCAAGTCAATTGCTCGACAAATCACAGCAACTATGCTGGAATTCTTGCACAATTGCTCGTGAGACTACATACCACAATAATGTGATGACTTCGACAGAATCACAAGAGTTATAGTTGAAGCAACGTTAAAGATCAGATGACTGAGACTCAAGTCTGAATTGCAGTTGCCAAGTCTCACGAAGAAGCGACTCAACTTGGAGTCTTTGAGGCTACATAGTGTAAAAGTAGGAGTGATCCTGTAGCTTTAGGACGCTTGGACCGACATTTCCATTGATGTTGACACCGAACCTGCAGACGGATAGTCCGTTGAGATGAAAAGTGTTGAACTTTAAACGTGCTTTGCAATTATTACACCTTTACCCTGGAGGTCATCTGAAGGTTAACCACAAAAGAACTGAGCAGCTATATGCACGAAATAGCTCGTAAAAAAGGGGGGCAGAAGATGGGATGGAAGAGGAATGGAGAGAAGGGGGATATATTGGGAAAAGGGAGAGCTATAGGGACTCAAGAAATCCGCCATTACTGTGTACTTAATATGTAGATGGAAGTGCATGAGCACTCTAAAAAGCTTTTAGAGTTATGGGATTTGACAGGGTGCTAAGGGGCTTCACGTTTTCACAAAAAAAAACACAAAAAAACCATGACGACAGCTGCAAACACGAAAGCAATTCCCTCGTTCGTGATCAACCACGCCGTCAGTTTGAAGGTCATTCTATCACACTTCTTCCGTTTATTTTTGTGACAAATTTGTTGAGGATGCGTTTCAACTTGCAACCTTCACCAAAATGATAAATCGATGTTTTTATAAGAAAAGCACTCCAAGTGCATGGAGATGAATTATACACTTGTTGTGGGGGAACAAGGGTTGTGAAGATGAGCAAGCTGTTTTAAAGTTTAACCCATCAACTTATTGAGGATTAAGACCATTCAGGTTTGATTCTATCCTGCAACGTCCAGAAAATGCCCACTAAAAGGCTGCGGATCACGGATGGTCTTATCCGCCATTGCACCGCAAGTTTATGCGAGGCCTGAGGCCTACGAGTGCAAGATGTTTTACTTTGTGCTGGAAGTACTTTGGAGAGACTTTTTTCATATCATAGAGGCTCGTCAGAGTTATGAGGCCACGCTACCGCCTCCGGCGATGTATCACGACTCTCAGGGTCATCTTGTAATGTGTGGTCACCAAGCCCGCTGCTGTTGCCATCACAGTGGTGTGTGCATTGCTCCAGGACAAGCTGCAAAGACAGTGCGGCCTAGGAGATCGTTCTTGGGAACACGGGGATAATGCGCACCCTGCGGAGTGACGTGACCTCCCAATACTAGAGCCAATCACCAAGGGTCTTTGTTCCATACCACACAAGTCATTGTTTAATATTAGTGAAAATGTTCCTGTCTTTTTTAATCCGATAAATCTCCCAGCCTTTGGGCCGCTATCTTGGCCAAATTCCAAATTGCCTGCGTAGACTGAGCTAGCTTGCCCGATTGTGACCCTTATTCGTTTATAACCACTGCAGTGGCCCTGCAATGCTCCAACAGCAGTGAGCCTGAAATTGTAGATTGGATAACAGAGTTCCAATGAAAAACTAATGGACAACATTTTTCTCTGTGACATACAATCCAAATTCTTGTGCATTGTTTTCTTACATAAACATTACGGAGCAAGGTCTCACAGTCCTGCTCTAGTATGTAAATAAAAAGCCTTATATTACTTAAAGAATTATTATTCATGCAAATGTGTTTATGTTCCTCGGAATTTAAATCTGTTGAACGCAATTATGCAAACATATGAAAAATAGATTTCGTAAAGAGATCTCCTGCGTATTATGTACGGAAAGACGTCTGGAGTGGTAAGAGGTGAGGTGGTTAGGGAAGGGAATTCGCATATGTGCGTACCTAATATGTAGATGACGCTGAAGATCACCTTTTGCATCTCAAAACAAACCAATGACTTGTCTTTTTAAACTTTTTTAAAAATGTATCTCAGTCATTCACGGTCTGTTCGTTCGAATGATTCTCGGACCTTCTCACTTTAAACTTAAAAACAATGAATTTTTATTGCATCGCAAGAAATGTTTGTAGGAATCTTGAGTGAAGTTTAATAGGAAGAATATATTGGAGGTGAGATAACCGGATGATGAATGAGTTAAGGTGGGAACATTGTTTGGACCTGCAAATCAAAACATTTCAGGCGCACCATGCATTTGAGGGAAAAGGATTACAGGAAACATAAAGGGAGATCTTAAGGAAAGTGAGGTAACCTGCCTGTAGCCTAATCTCCATAACATGAAGGAACGACAAATGAGACACCGGTGGTCTTGGCTGGCAAAGATGAGGAGCGTCACGTGATGTTATTCAAAGCATTGGTCGGAGATTTCATCTTTCAGAACGAGAAGGCAAGATACCGAGCATCAAATGGACACCACAGAAATCAGTAAGACAAGTAAGGAGAGCCCAATTGGCAGAGGATGCCGAGCATTTGTCTGTGGCATCCGTTAAAGAGCATGATGTCTGCACAGCGGTGAATGTTGCTGACCAGTCAGTCAGTCTGACCTAGGGGCCGGAGAATATCTCAGCAGTGGCATGCTTGCCTTTGATTTGTAATTTTGTATCGTCTGGGTTTGATTCCTAATCCAACCACGTTCGCGTACAGCCACCGTCTGGTGCGGTGCCAGCAAAAGACACTGCATCGAATCCTGACTGCCCTTCAGAGGACACATAAAGCCGGTTATCCCAACTGCTCCCATTTGCTTAAAGATGCTAAAGTACCTTTCGAAAAGAGTACACCGTTGTGTGCCAGTGTCCTAGCCAACTTCCAGAAATTCTGCCCTAATTGAGCACTGTTTTGGCCTCACCTGTGACAAAGTAGTGAGATGTCCGGGGTAACTCTCAGCTACAGAAACCAACCGCGTGTTCTGTGACCACCTGTGCCACCAAATGACAGGACAACCTTCTCTATTTTTTGTGCTTTTCCATAAACCTCACCCAGCCTTGTACCTCAAAATAACAGATTTCTTTTTCAAGGTTCTAACAGATAGAACTTTGAAGTAAAGCATAGTGTAACCAATGAGGATCTCAGCTTGCTGGATCAAACAATCACATTTTGAGACATTAATAAAGGTTACCTACAAAACCATTGGTTACCTTTAGAATATTGTGAACACGTTCTCAGATTATTCAGTTCAATGGATTTCTTCCCCAAACCCTTCACCTCTTTTGATGGGCTGGCAGGATGGTCTCAAGGTACGCACACTTGCCTCAAAGTTGTTGAGCCTGGGTTGGAATATTGACTCAGCTCCAAACACACACACACACACACACACACACACACACACACACACACACACACACACACACACACACACACACACACACACACACACACACCAACGTTCCAAATTCACATTTTGAAGAAAACATCACTTTTCTTTTGGTTAAATAATTGGAGGCTTATTCGCTTGAATATAAATAATGACCTGTTTATCCTCTTGGTGAAACAACATATTCAGACCTTTCTGATACCTCCGATACCATGTCCAATTAGAGCCACATTGCAGGATAATTTGAGATGATGTCTGTCAGCTGTATATTTTATAGCAGTGTAGTAAATACTATATACCCAGAATGCACCTGGTGGGTGTGAATGCACAGATGCTTGCACAGTTGTGTGTTTGAGAGACAGGTTTAAACAGCGTCGTTTCGCTTCAGTGGCTCAGCACCGATTCATGTCAGGGACTATGTCTGATTGGTCTTTCACACCGTGGCCTAGCAATGGAATAGCTAACAACCTATCCTTCACCCATCAGGTCAGGTCCTAATTTTGAGCCCAAAGTACAGCTTGTGGCACTGATTTCAAGTCATCAGGACATTCATTCAGAAAGCTCCATATCCTGAGTCGGTGGAGAAATGGTTGAACAGTATGTGGAATTCATGCCAGGGTGTTCACCCAGATCTAGCACTGACCGTGCTGCCCTGGATTGTGGATTGCATCATGGACTTGCACTTCACTTCCTTGTTTTCCTTGGAAATGTCTGTGCCTTGCTTTCATATTTGCTACAATAACTTGTTTATAAGACATCTCGGGTATTTCCAGCCGACCAACCGTAGAGACTTTGATGAAGCTTGGCTTACCGTATGGAGTGATGAGCTAACTGTGGGATTTTTGCTTGCCACATACTGCCATTAGGCAAAGATTGCTCACATGGGAAAAATGTTCTCATGATCCTAATTGAGGGGAATGGTCCTTCCTGCAAGATCATAGCCATTTGGCTCCATAAAAGCAACTATAAATTCGGTGTGTGCCCAATTTTGGGCATCCTTTGTCGGTTTCAGCATGAATATTTTTTTCATTGTAAAAAAAATCATGTTATTTCATTTTACACACACACACACACACACACACACACACACACACACACACACACACACACACACACACACACACACACACACACACACACACACACACACACACACACTTCTTCATGCCGTTCGGTGCACAGTGCTGCCGAGGCAGTTTCATTCACTCGAGGTACAATCCTGAATGGGTCTCCACTCTGATTCAGGCTGCTTGAATGGCTCACTCCCAGCAAGCTGGTATTCCTGCCAGTGGGGAAGACCACCTTGGAAGAACCAAAATGGACAGAACGGAAGGAGCCAGACACACTTGGGCACTGTGTACTGCCATACTACCCGGGCCTTTCTGATAGGATTGGCAGGATAGTACGTGGTGCACGGATTGGCATAGCCTACAAGCCTCTATGCACCAATCTGTAATGTCATCTCAAAAGTAAAGGACCCAATACCAACTGGTGATAAATCTGGAGTAGTTTACCATTTATCATGCAAAGACTGTGACCAATTTTACATTGACGAAACTGGAAGAAATTTAAAACAATGGCGAGATGAACATGATAGAGCAATTGGGCTTGGAAAGGTGACCCAGTCAGCCACAGCACGTCATTACCTGCAATCTGGCCATAAATTTTACTTTGTTGGGATCCCTGTCCGAGACACTACACCGAACAAACAACACAGGTTGATTTTGGAAGTGTGGCACGTGAAGAGCCGGGAGGGTGGTCGAACTGGGGAGATGGTAGACATACCCACACAATACACACCTCTGATGCAAATGGCGAAAACTGGATGGTGCAAACAGCTGGATAAGGTGAGCAACAAACAACACCCAATCCCAAACACCAGATCTACATGTGCACAACACATAACGAGAACCTCAACACTCGCACAACCAACACCTTATCATGCCCAACCTGGACGTGAAACCAGCCGTGTTCGTGCCCTGGAAACACAGAAACAACAAGTGCATACACGTGCTCACCTACACATATACAACACCAGATCATGTGTAAATAAAATAAAAAAGCACTCCTCCATTTGACCTCAAACACCAGCACGTGACCGGAAATGAGCGGTCATATTGAAATAAAAACCGGGTACGTGCTGAGGCTCGGGGTCTATTGTGCCTGAAGAAGCCAGAGAAATATTGCCTGACACCGCGTCTGCTCTCATAGCAAAGCAAGGTTAGAATTTCATAGCAAAGTTAGGATTGGATAGAGGGGCCTTGGTCCATGGATGTGTAGAAGATTAAATAGGGAAACTGTGGGCTTAAGTGTTAGTTGTCACCACATGTGTGTATGTGGGGGGGGGGGAGGGTGGTGCTGTGGTTATTCGATATGGATTAGGACAAATTTCCCCCAGTATGTAATTGCCCCATGTGACCTTCCCCTCTGTTTTTGTATTTACAAGCCAGCCATGAAAGGAGTTGCGTTTTTATACCAACAATAACCATAACCACAAGCAAGCCAGGCATGCTGAGCAGGCAGAAGCCCTGCCTTCCCGGGTTTCATGCCAGCAAGCCAGGTGGATGATTGATAGGCGTGAAGTTGAAGGGAGACCGGAAGCGAATGCATGAGGGGGCATGAGGAACGCAATCAGAGAGAATGGGAAAGCAGCTAGGAGCGAGAAGCAAAGATGTATGTGGTTTTGTTGGTTGTGTTCGGTATGGGAGGGAGGCAAGCAATTGAGAGAGAACAGGGCATTACGGCTGGCTTCCCTTTGATGCATGAAGAAGGTGGCATGATTCTCGTATTTATGCGAATTGGCTCGCATGGTGGTGCAAGACCCTGGCCATTGACTCTTGACTGGTCGTGAGAGATGGACCTTGAAGCCTCGTGTATATCACCGAAGGGAGTGACGTGATTCTGCAAAGCAGTAGGTCACTAAGCGTTATTGACAAATAAGCTGCATGGCGGCTTCTGAGCCTGGTGTTGAATACCGCCTCATGAATTGCCTCACATACCTTTCGCGCCCAGAGAGCAGCTTGGCGCCATTTTTGGGCACGTCTTCCCATGCAGGACGAAGCACCTCGATCCCAAAGTTCAGTAAAGACCATATCTGGACAAAACGAAGTCCAGAATAAAGGGAGGATTTTCACACAGTTTCATTTTCCCCTTGTGTGTATTGAAGTCCGTGTGCAGAGGTGCCTCAACTTTAAACCTTAATTTACTTCACGCATTATTTTTACATTTTGAATTACCCTTGTAAATATTTATTCTATTTTCATTAAATCCCCGTTTATTTTAAGTTGCTGGTGTCCATGTATTTGTCATGGGTTTCAAGTATAAACCCCTTGTACTGTGCATCCATCTGTGCTTTCGTCGCTTTGCCAGTGCCGCCCTGCCCCTCCCGCGTCCGCGCCATAATCTCTGAGGATCACGTGTCCGCCTCCTAAGGAAAACCACTTGGCGATCCGGGCTGGTCGGTGTTTACCACTCGATATATATAAAATATAAATATATTATAATGTTACGGCCCCGAAGTTCAAGGTTCGCCACGAGGGGAAGCACTCGAGTTTCAAGTTTCTCATGAACACCCGGTTTGAGGCCGCCAATCACAGATAACTCCACGGTCAAACAGGCTGTAGTTTACACAGCCATAGTTGCTTGACTTAGACTACTGCCTCGCAGAGTTATACTTTGATGTTTCTACGATACCTTTCGATTGGCACGGCAACCTAACTGGAGGCCACACCCTCGGCCCCGTACCTGGTGATCTTCTGCTGAGCAGAACATATAGGTGCAGCACCGGCTAACAGAGGAAATCACATGGGGTTCAACTTCCCGTCTAACTATGCTTGAACACTGTGTCGGACCAATGAAGGAAAGGACAACCAAGACAGAATGGAAATAACAACTAACAATTATTAATTTACATGCACTCACAAGCAATCATTTAAAAGTGAGTATCCACAGGCAAGAAAACAAAAGGCACAAAATAGCAGATTTAACCATAACACATATTGTTGCACACCCATATTTACACAAAGAACACATGGCCATCATTCAATCCAGGGAGAAGAAGAAAACAAGAAGAACTTGAGAAGAAAATAAAAGTACGGAGTTTGAGGTCGACTCTTTCCCTGACCTCACACGGCCCAACAGGGTTGTGCCAGCCAAAATATACTGGGGGAGGGGGGAAGGATGGTGAAAATGGGTAGTGGAGTGGTGGGACGAGCAGCTGCATTTCTGAGGCATCCAGAACAAGCAGGCAACTCTTCTCCAGCATCCCAGATATGACAGCTGCAAGTAACTCCATTTTTGTTGGTTCCCCATGTCCAGCCGCTTCTCATGAACCAAGCTGCGCTCTGGCCTTTCCCCCTGCCTTGCAGCCTCTATGAGATTTTTACCTCTCTGTCAAACTCTGTGCACACCTCTGCCCATCACTGGATAAGCTTTTTGGCATCTGTCCATTCACTCCTCAGCTTCTTCTCCCTAACTGGACATCTCTTCCTCTGTCTTGTCGTCTCGTGCGAACCTCTTCCCATTGGTGCATATCTGATATGGGTGTGTCCATGACACAGCTTGTATAAAATTCCACATCATTCCATGGTGATCGCCACGAGCACCCCAAGGCCCTCCATGTGAGCGCAAAACGTCCTTTGAAGTGCACGGACTGTTTGCACGCGAGAAGCACCGTCACGCAAGCCACAAATATCAAGCATCGTGCTTTGTGCCATGAACGTGTGAAATAAGATAATGCATAGATGGAGTGGCAATGGAGAGGGATGAAGGAGGGACCAATAACTTAGGGTTTGAGGAAGGGAGTTTTGGGGGGATTGTTGAAACCGATGATGTGAAGGAGCAATTGTTGAAAGGAGCAGAAGTGGAGGAGGGGGGGGGATGCACCGATTGGGTAAAGGAGGGATTGTTGAAAATAGCAGAGGGGGAATGGTGGAACGGATTGATGGGGGTAAAGGGCGAACGATTGAAAGTTGCAGAGGGTTTGAATGGACTGATGGGGTGTTGAAAGTAGAAAAGGGTTTGGAATGGACCGATAGGGGTTGAAAGTAGCAGAGAGGGGAATGTTGAAAATTACCCCCGTGTGGGAGTGACAGTCATCTCTACGAGCAATAATACCACAAGTTCTCAATGTTCAGTTATGACCGAAGACTACTGCGCAGCTCCACTGCACAGCTCGAACTGCGCAGTTTGGTTGAAGATAACTCGGCATTTTGGCACGCGTGCACGAAATTATATTTTGAAAATAAATGCCGACGTTTACATTTCGGGTTTTTAAACTTTTGCACCTTCGGTGGAAAATGTATAAATATAATATACAAGGTCAGCTGCTATGCAATGACACCATTCACTAACTTTTACCATGCCCAGTATATTACCATGCCCTAACGAACTGGAGAATATATAGCCTCCTGAAGGTCGGGCAGTTTTTGCATACTTTGAAGTCACGTGACATGAAAGCGAAATTCGAAAATCCGTCCCAACCAAATTTTGATATTGTCCCATACATTCATATGTCACAATCAAATTCAAGATTGTTTGAGAAATGTAGGAGATAGATTTTGAAAATCGTCATTTTCGCATTTTTTGCCAAATTTGAAGTCATGTGACACGAAAACGAAAGAGAATATCGAAAATCCAGCCTGACAAAATTTAGATATTGTCCCATAGATTCATATGCCACAATCAAATTCAAGATTGCTTGAGAAATGTAGAAGGAGATAGATGTTGAAAATCGTCATTTTCGCATGGAAATCGTCATTTTCGCATTTTTTGCCAACTTTGAAGTAATGTGACATGAAAACGAAAGCGAATATCGAAAATCCGGCCTGATCAAAATTTAGATATTGTCCCATAGATTCAAATGCTGCAATCAAGTTCAAGATCGCTTGAGAAATGGTGGAGGAGATAGAATTTGAAAATCGTCATTTTCGCAACTTCAAAGGCCTCGTGACCTTGACCTTCGGTGACCTTGAAAGTCACACTATCGTGTACGTCTCATCGACCTCTATCAGGATCACTAATGACCAGATCTCCCGCTTCAACTTCATTGTGAATGGACGGACGGACGGACGGACGGACGGACGGACCCATATTACCGTTTCTCTCACCAATATTATTAGGTCATTGGAAATGACCTAAAAAGGACCGATTGGGTGAAGGACGGAAGATTGAAAGTTGCAGAGGGGGGATTGTTGGATCGGACAGATAGGGTGAAGGAGGAAAAAGTGAAAGGAGCTGGGGGGGGATGGACCAATGGGATAAAGGATGGATTGTTTAAAGGAGGAGAGGGGGGAAATGGAGGAATGGGGTGAAGGAGGGAAGTTCTAAAGGACCATAGGGGTTTGGAATGGATCGATGGGGTGAAAGAGGAAATATTAAAAGCACCAGAGAGGCATGAGGAAGACATCACACCAGGGAAATACAAACCAACCTCAAAGCATGCCCCCCACCCCCACCAAAAAAACCCTGAAGACAAGGGGCCAAGGTCTACCTACACATATATTAAATAAATTACTCATTATTGAGTCTCCTTCGTGAACATGTACGCACTCCTCCTGGGGTATGTTTCAAAGCAACATATATATATATATATATATATATATATATATATATATATATATATATATATATATATATATATATATATATGGAGATACTGCATATATCCCAAGTAACAAACAGCTGTTCTTGTTACAATTTCCTTTAACTGGCCAAACTAAAAAGAAATCGAAAGCCTTGCCACTCTTCTCTCCCAAGATCGGTGTGGACAAAACTTGATACCAATCAGTACGAACCGCACCCCTGATCTCCATATATATATATATATATATATATATATATATATATATATATATATATATATATATATATATATATATATATATATATATATATATATATACAGTAAGTCCTCGCTAACCGGAAGTTCGCATATCGTAGTTTCGATTATTCGTAATTTATTTTTAATGACCAATTTTTCAATTATCGCAAACATTTTATGCCTACCGTAATGTCATTGCAAGGAAAAACGCAAAAAAAGTTTCAAACTGCCTTCAAAAAACAACAATCACACAGGATGCGCATAAACACACTTTCACTTTACTGCGCATGTACTGTATGCTGTACTGTACGTATTCTCTTCACGCTCGCCTGCATACCATCCAGTATGAATCCCAAGCGACCCGCAAGTCTTTTGCCGAGCACACCTCGTTTCAAGCGACAACGAAAGGCTGTCCCATTGAAGGTGAAATTGGATATAATTAAAAGACATGAACGAGGTGAAGGGACAACGGAAATCGGCCGCGCGCATGCAATCGCTGCATCGACTGTACATTCGATCGTTCAAAGTTCGACAAAGATAAAGAAAATATCACAGATTGCGACCAGTTCGAGTGCAACGACACTAACGAGAATGAGAGATGGTGCCATGCACAACATGGAGCGTTTATTATGTGTGTGGATAGAAGATCAAACTCAACGTCACATGCCTTTATGTCTTGCTGTGATACAAGAAAAAGCGCGTAGTTTGTTCGGGCATTGACCCACGATTACGTGATCAATTACTTCTCCAATCATGTTGAGAAGTACTCCAAGGAGAACAACATTGACAACAAATCTTTGCTGCTTGTAGACAATGCTCCTGCCCATCCTCAGCAAATGGAATACTGGTGTGAAAACGTGCAGGTAGTATTTTTACCACCAAATACTACCTCACTTTTACAGCCTATGGATCAGGGAGTTATTGCTGCTTTTAAAGCCTATTGTGTTAAGCATACCATGCTGCAACTTATCAAAAAAACTGATAAGGACAAGCTATCAATCAAGGAGTTTTGGCGAACATACAACATAAAAATGGCTTTGGAAAACATGAAGGATTCATGGGCGGAGGTGAGTGCCTCCACAATGAACGCTGTGTGAAAGAAAGTGTGGCCTGAGTGTGTCCACAATTTCAAGGGGTTTGCTGATGTTCCGTTGATTACAAGTCAAATTGTAGACCTGGCGCAGGAGGCTGGTTTTGAAGAGGTTGACGAAGAGGACGTGGATGACTTACTGGAGTCTCATGCAGAACCCTTAAGCAATGAAGATCTTATGGAGTTGGAACAGCAGTGGGCTCTTGAGGAAGAAGAAGATGCTGTGACACCTTCATCCGAGCATCTCACCATGAAAAACCTCAGCCAAATCCTCAGCTCATTTGAAAGTGCCACATAATTTGTTGTCGAGCAAGATCCAAATCTTGAAAGGAGCACTGATTTTAGCTGTGTTGTTAATGATGCCCTTTGTTGCTACAAGGAACTTTATGCAGCAAAGAAAAAGAAACCCATCCAGCCCACACTCCATGCATTTTTCAAGCCAAAAGATGCAGCACCAACTCCATCCACCATCCAGGATGCTCCTTCAACCAGCTGCCAAGAGACCGTTCCCGCTGGTGAAGAAAGTGACAGCACAGTGTCAAGTGAAAAGGGGGACGATTCTGCCACTCCGCAAGTGTGACTTGTCCACCGCAATCAACTCCATTCCTCCAGCCTCGGGGTAAGTCGCCACGACTCGAGGAGTGTGTTTTGTTTATTTGTGTTTATGTCCAAAAAATTCCGAGCCAAAAACACATCCCCCCTTTAACACATTGGTTTCTATGGGAAAATATGTTTTGTTTAACACAGTTTCGCTTATCATAAGGTTTTCCAGGAACGCAACCCTTGCGAAAAGCGAGGACTTACTGTATATATATATATATATATATATATATATATATATATATATATATATATATATATATATATATATATATATATATATATATATATATATATATATATATATATATATATATATATATATATATATATTTAGGGTGGTCCAAAATCATAAGGGAAAAATTCAAAATTTGAATATTCTTGGGGCATGTTGATTATTTTGTTCTACCTGACTACAAAATACTCTTGGCCAAATTTGCCACAGTTCCAAAAATATTTAGGGGTCCATCAAGAGGAAGGAAGTTGTTACATCCAGTGGGAGAGAAGAAGACGTCAGTGGGAGAGAGGGAGACGTCAGTTGAGCTTTCGGTTCGCTGTCGGTCGGTGTTAAAAGTACTCTTTCATTTTTCTTTTTTTTATCTCTAATTTTTTTCTTCTTTTTGATTCCCAGAGTGAGTGAGTATGGCGTGTTCTACACGGAAAAGCACGGAACTGTTCCTCTTGGATCAACCATTGGAGAAATTCACCGACCGCCAGTTGCCCACTGCCCACTGAGAACATTTTATGCTCTTTCCTTTCATTTTTCCTATTAGTATTGTGACATTATAATGAATCCGTTGAGAGACTTTGATGGACCCCTAAACCACCTCCAAATCAGCTAATTTTTGTTTCTTTGCGCTTTTTCAACGTCAGGAACGATTTGGCAAACATGCTCGCGAGAAATTCGAACTTTCATTTTTTTGGACCACCCGAATATAGATATATATATATATATATATATATATATATATATATATATATATATATATATATATATATATATATGTATATGTATATATATATATGTATATTGTTGCGGATTCGGAAGTGGCACGAAATTCGGACGAGCACGTCAATCACTGTCCGTAACCAGTTTGGGTTTACGCACCCTACTCTCGACAGCCAAATGTTACAGCTTCGGTGCCACCCAAACCACCGCCGTCTCCGGGGTTATAATGCCGGCTGGTTCGGCACAATTCTCGGGTTACGTATCTCGAATCACGATACCAAAACAGACCTGTACCTTGCCAGCATGGCGGAATAGACCCCGGTTACAGACTGGTTTTGTCAGAGACCGAGTGGAGTCTACCAGTCTGTAACCATTTTGGTTTTTATATGCAAATCGAGTGGATCGTTCCTCGGCGCAGCACAAATTAATTCAAAGCGGCAACTTCATACGAATCAGCCACATTTATTGGGTACATCGGGGAACTCGACACAAGCAAAGCATTCATGACAATGTTATAATTAATCTATAACCCGTTCTTAACTAGGGAGCTACGGATTAGGGGTTTTGAAGGGAACTCTTATGAAATAAACCTTAAACAACATGCAAACAAGACACGGACAGCATGCAGACAAGACACAGAGTACTTGGTGATGTTTCATGGACGAGAGGAAAGTGTCAAAGCACGAATGTGGCTCGTGACAAGCTGATGTCCACGGATTCGAGCGCCCAAGCTCGAACACGCCGCGTGGCAAGATGGCGGCGTTGTACTCTTTCTTCTTAAGGCACCGCTTGCGCACGCCCTCCTCAACGCGTTCTGACCCCGTGTAATGTCGACGGCACAAGACCGTCAGATCGATGGTGGGTCCCAGCTGGCTTCTCACAAGGTCCAGTATACAAGTCCAGGCCTGGCCTGTTCACCAGACCAGGCCAAATCGAGGTGTTGGGCTCTGCAGGCTGGGTCCATGGGATTCCAAGACGTCGTCGAGCCATGAGGTGAGTAGGGACAGTCAGAGGCTCCGTCACTGGACTCCGGATGAACCTGTCGATGTGCTCCTCACGAAAGCCGATCACGCCCCACCTCGTTGCTCAGTTTCACCACTGCCGATCGCAGGCTCGTTGCGCTCAGGTTCAGCTTCTCTCCTGGCAGATTCACCCTGCCTTTCCTTTTCTCGCTCGCCTCGAAGCCCACTGTAGTTTTACTTCTTCAGTTTCACTTCTCCTTTTCGGCCCTCGCTCACCTCAAAGCTGACTGCTGACTCACACACAGCCAGCCCTATTCAGCCGATCATGCCACACCGGCGCTCAGTTTCACCACCGTCTTCCCGGCGCATGCTCGCCTCAAAACCGACTGCCCAACTCGGTCCTCTCAGTTTTACCACCTTTTCTTTTTGGGGCGCGCCGCTTTTCGAAGCCGACAAACTCCTCCCTTCAGTTTCACTTCCTTCTCTAGGCCACTCCCCTTCTCAGCGCACTGGGCGGAGTCTATTGTCTGGAGAGAGGAAGGAAGAAGAAGACCCTCTCGGTCCACCACCAATGTCCAAACGTTGAACAGCCTCTTACACCTCCCGACACACATGTAGCATCCATTTACTGAACAACCTGGCTAAACATGCATTTAATGGGCGATCTGGGCTAATCCTATATTTAGTAACACACTAATGGCCATTTCCGCAACAATATATGCACATATATATATATATATATATATATATATATATATATATATATATATATATATATATATATATATATATATATATACATACATCTCCATGTATATTGTTGTGGTTCGAGGAACCGCATGCCTCCAAGGCAATGGCATCCAACATATAGTGGTCCCTAGACAGTGATTCCATTAATATACATTTAGATAGTCCCTTCCCTTTTGTCTACCAGGACAACGGGACGTGCATTGCGGGGATCTCATAGTTAGATTTGCTAACACCAATAGCTTCATTTCTACACTTATTTTCTGCTTATTCCTGAGGTGAATCCGTATTTGGGTCCTCGCGTAGGTCAGCAGGCACTGCGCTCAGAACACCCGATCGGCATATTGCACAGCGCTGAGCGCCCGTCCTCAAGCGATCCCTCAACCCAACTTTTACGGCGAGTCATTGAGTATGCTCAGCAGCTCGAGATGATCGTCTCGAGTTTCCAATGATCTGCGATGAGATTGCTGGTTGCATTGAAAAGGCATATGAACAAATATCTCTTAAAGAGGCTGCCCGGATGTTGTCTTTCACAACAAAGAAGCAAATGACCCATTATCGGCGAGAGCGTGGCTCGCAGCTTTGTTGCCAATAACTACATCGTCAGAGGCCGATAAGAGAAAAACAACCACGCCACGTTATACAGGACACAAGTGTGCAAGATACGGGTGGTGCGTTCTTTCCAACCCATTTGTGGATTTAGTTATATCGGCATCCTCTTTTCCCTCCATACCTCCATGTAATTATTATGTCCAATTGTTCCCTTCAATTCCTGACAAAGATCGGAGTTGGCCCCATGCACACAATAGCAGAATTGGGCAGACCCACGCACTGGCCACGTGCTTAATGGCGGATCAGCGCACATGGTACGGAACGTGCTTGAAGGCAGACCCGTGCGTCGTTCACGACACTTTATTATCGCACAGAGCAGGGCACGAATGGCACACATCTTGTTCTGGTCTGTGCATGGGTTTACCCTAACACCTTACCGTCGGTCCTCACTGGCAGCCGTGGGTGTTCTCCACAGATGGCGGACGTCTCCTCGCTTCTCCGCCCGGTGAAGTCGCGATCAGGCAGAGGTGTGCTGTGCAACCGGATCAATCGGGCCGCGTGGCGCACCATGGAGCAGGCACATTGATGAGCACCAATCGCGATCGCCAGGGCACGGTCCGGGAGATCGGTGCAAGGCAATTCATGTCGCAGAGTTCGGTGTGGGGCGATTCATATCATGGGGCTCAAAGCAATAGGATTCCGCAGCTTGGAACCATCTGACTGGAAGTGAAGTGGATGCTTCCGGTCATGGTGGCCGGCCCGTGTGCTGGCCGTGGTGCAACTAGAGTGCCCGATTCTGGTGACGACACATCGCTTCAGGTCATCGCCTCAGGTGGTGGAAGAAGAGTCGTTGTTGTTCCTGCTCGATGTTCCTGGTGCGTCGTTCCTGCTCGTCATTCCTGGTGTGCCATTCCTCCTCATCGTTCCTGGTGTGTCGTTCCAGAGTCGGCGTCATTCGAGCGTCGTTCCTGCCTATCGTCCTTTCTTCATTCCTGTCGGCTCGTTATCGATAACTTCGCCTTCTTCACCTGCCCTTATGTCATCATCGCCTCCGACTCCGCCTCCACCCACCCACCTGGTCCCGTCAACCACTCCACCCACTTGCTCTCAACTCTGCCTTCTCGACCCAAGTCTCTCCCTACACGCCCGAAGGTCGCATCTCATTTTCTGGATCGACACAAACTGCATGAAATGCCACAAAGCAAGAAAGGGTGTGCAAGCTGTCAGGGAGGTATCACCCAGTGGAGTAGCCCCAAAAAATGTATTGGTGGTGCAATCGGGAAATCGTGCAAGGTATTCAGAGACAGTTATCCTCATCTCCTCTCCTCCTTTTTCTCTTCATTAACTCCTCTTCATTGGTGTGTGTGTGTGTGTGTGTGTGTGTGTGTGTGTGTGTGTGTGTGTGTGTGTGTGTGTGTGTGTGTGTCCTGGTACCTGTCCTCGTAAGTTAAGATTGCAGAAGATTATTATTTCGGGTTAAGTCTGCTGTGTGTCTCCTTTTGTAAGTTGCTTGTTTATTGTTGAACCTCACACTTTTTTCTTTCGCTGCATTAAACACCCAATAAAACTATTCACTGTAGCACATAACTTTCCTCACCTGCTTGTAAATAAATTATTACTAGAAATGTTCCCAGCTCATTTTCGCCTTTTCTTTCATTGATCCAGCATGGTCCGAATCTGAGCTTAGCCAGCGCTTTATTCCAAATGATCCGTTCCTTTCAGCCAGTACGTCCTTGGCAGTGTTGCTCAGCTCCATCCGGTCTGGTAAAGTGATCCGGTTTGGACAAGGCGTACCGAGGGTGTGTTCCCCGTTAATTAAAGCACGTGATTAATTAGGTAACCCGGTTAGCGCATAGACAGCAGGACCCGAGGTCACACGGTTGAGATATTAGTGTTCACGCTTGGTTAACGACCCGCCGGGTCACAGAATTATCCGTGTGCGACAGCGTACAATTCCGAAAAGTCTGGTGGGAGCCGAGACAGCTTCCCCCCGGTGGTCTTCTCTCCTGATCCCCAGCCCGCAACAATATATATATATATATATATATATATATATATATATATATATATATATATATATATATATATATATATACATATACATATAGTTTTACGAATTTCACCGGTTCTACACCACGCACGACCGCTTACGGCCCAACCGCAGTTGCGCATCCGCCGAAAACCGGAATTCAGTCAGAGCTTCCGGACAACTCCGGAAACCTGCTATGGGTGCCTCAATGCACCATATACTGCCAATATTCTGTCCACACGGTACAGGGTTAATCGCCGAATCTCGATATACCTAATTATCCGCGCAGATAGAAGTACCAAGAATTTATACCTCGACAGAACTCATACGGAAACGAGCCACTTAGCACGCTCGTTCCGTGTGTGATGCCGATCGGTATTAATCGCCAAGTTCCGTCGGACCAAATGACCACTTTTATTGGCTTTTACAGCCTGCTAATTTCCCGAACGCGCCATGGGAGGAAATGGACACAACGAGCAGATTTACATTCAAACAATGGGGGTATTTATCAAACAAGCAAGCAATCAATGGGGGAAGGGGACATGACACAAGCAAAGCCTACAGCCGATGTCTATTCAATATGTACAAGCATGTACTTAAATCATTTCTACTTATAAAGACAAGACGCCACAGAAACAGGCTTTCAGACAAAACCCAGAAAAGAAACGGGCCCGTGAGCCTTTATTCGGACTCGGAGCCTGGATGACCGAAGGCTTGCTAGAGGCCGGGCAGGTTACCTGGCCACCCCTTGTGAAGGCTCGAAGGTCTTTGGGTCGGTGACCCCTGGTGTCTCTGCTTGGCCCTCGTGTCGCAACGCGCCAGTCGCTTGAGCAGCTTGAGCAGCTGGGCAAGCGGCTTGAGTAGCTGCTTGGTTCCCCTTGGTGGTCCGGCTCTCATCGCGCCCTTTTGTCGGGCCCGGCCGGCGACGCTTTCGGAGGAGTGAACGGGTCCTTGGCTCTTTTAGAGTTGATGCTCTTTAATGACCCGTCCACTCCCTCAGCAGCGCTGCTCGAGTGCCGGCAGGGTCGTTTTCCCGGACCACCAAGCTCCGCCGCTGCCGCTGGCTCTCCTTGCCCGGACTCCGACGACTCACTGGACTCCACCGCAGCTGACACTTTGGCTTCTCCTACCGACTGGCACTGATTTCTGAAGCCGCAACTTGAACTGGTTCAAGACGCTTCCCGATTCTCCACGACTGGCTTCTCTCGACCGCTCTCCTACTGACTTCTGCACACTCCGGGCGAGCTCCGCCCTTTATAGGTGGGGCGAGCTGCCCCTTGAACTCTCACCCGAGGCCGGGCTCCGCCCACTCTTCACCTCCGACCTCTCACCCCTCGAAAACCTCGCTGGAAACCCCATGTCCGACGTCACTAGTTGGTTTCGGGGAAGCCGTCCTGTGATCCCTATATGCAAATCGGCTCACGTTGTTTGTTTAGGAGATGATGGTTGGGGTCGTTTGTTCGCGTTTGAAGGAGATGATGGTTGCGATGTTTGTTCGCGTTGTAGGAAATGATGGTTGGCATGGAGATGGCATTGTTCGTCGAGGAGATGGCGGTTGGTGTTGTTTGTTCACGTTTGTAGGAGATGATGGTTGCGATGTTTGTTCGCGTTGTAGGAGATGATGGTTGGCATGGAGATGGCATTGTTCGTCGAGGAGATGGCGGTGTTGCGACGTTTTAAAATAAAAGATAAAAAAGAATAATGACTACCTCAAAGATTCACAGCCCGGCATACGAACAATACCCTTTACACATCGGTGGGGGGATTCCTAATAGATAAATGCCGCTTCGAGTATCCGGAGATGTGTTATACTTTGTGCTC
Source organism: Eptatretus burgeri (assembly GCF_056783735.1). NCBI lineage: Eukaryota > Metazoa > Chordata > Myxini > Myxiniformes > Myxinidae > Eptatretus > Eptatretus burgeri. The sequence continues at coordinate 64,694,716 of NC_140964.1, read as the reverse complement.
TACTCAATATACGATTACATCCACATTATAATGTGCAGCACAGTTTGCATTCTCAATCAAATGCTGGCCACTGGCAGATGCACACGATGTTGGGATTGATGCTGGGACCTTTCTACATGCACGTACCGGCTATATTTGTGTACCAATTGTGTTTTTCCTGGTTGGCAAAGGGACATGCTGTTTGATTCTGTCAGTCAGGGTCTGGATAGTTCTGCCTACATCCCGAGCATCATATTGACACTTCAACTCATCAATAATATTGCTAAGTTTTGAGGTAGGCAGAACATCCTTTTTGACTGTAAGAATCAGACGTCAACAGGTGAAAATCACTCTTGGATGAACAGCCAGATACGTGTTTGAGACACATCTTTTGATTTGTTCCTCATATTTATTTGAGTTATTTATTTAGTATAACACATCTCCGGATACTAGAAGTGACATTTATCTATTCCATGGACCCTATCTTATGTCGGCAAAAAGAGTGTGTCCACTCGCTTTGCTTATTTGTGCAAAGAAGAAGAGGAACACAAACTCGTCTCATGATCACATAATGTGAGGAAGAAGATTCAGCAACAGCCTTAGCAGCTCCGCCTCAGACTCTGCAACCTCCAGTTGGAGAGCTGAACACTGAACAGGCTCCTCCCACCTGGACCACTGGGAGGTGATGACGCATCAGTAGAGAATGTCCATATATATATATATATATATATATATATATATATATATATATATATATATATATATATATATATATGTATATGTATTTATATATATATATATATATATATATATATATATATATATATATATATATATATATATATATATATATATATATGACCGTTTTTACAGCCATTTTTCCCTGCTGTGCAGGGGTTTGGCTTTTTCTTGAGGCAATGTTTTATGGCCGGATGCCCTTCCTGACGCCAACCCTGGTCGCCTCTTACGACACACAGGGATATGGTACACCTATTCTAACCGGGGCATACACCGGGACCAGTACACTGGCACTCATCATGCCGACCTCGGAAGGATGACAGGCTGAGTCAACCCCCTGGTGTTAATTCAGCAGCCAACGGGGCTTGAACTCAGGACCCTGGGATCCCAAGCCACCATACTAACCACTAAGCCAACACCAGGCTTCATATACATATACATATACATATACATATACATATACATATATATATATATATATATATATATATATATATATATATATATATATATATATATGAATGAAGATCACAAGGGGAAAACCTGTGATGTCACTTTTTATAAATATCAGCGTTATTGCACCTGCCAATAGTTGGCAACATAAGGTTTCCTCTCACAATATTACTTTAACAAATAACCAGGGGTGTCACATAATTTATATGGTATAAAGTTTAGCCGTGCAATGAAAAAACAAGTGTTGTCAAAGCTGAACAAGTAGAAACCCAGAGTTGTCAGTACTTTACTCCTGGTTATCTCCCTTTCATTCATGTTAACTGTTCCACCATCATATTCAGAGTTGAGAAACTAAAAAATGAAAGGTTGTAAAACTTTCACAGCATACACTCTGAGCACTACAATGGCCTATTTGGTTATATCATGGGCTCCGTAGTTGGTGCATATCGTGGTTCAAGCCTGGTCAAACCTTTATTGTGACTTTTATGGGACCCACGCCGTGGCTTAATGGTTAGCGAGTCTGAGTACCCATCCTCATTCGATGTACCCACCGCCCAATCAACCTGCTTAGGTATATGAGGGAGTCACATGAGGTGACCGGCTATCGCGGGGGTGGTTTATCCTTGGTTTCCTCCCGGTTTTCCATCATATTAAGAAGTACGGAGTAAGAAATGGAGAATCCGTCGTCATATAAGCGAAATACCCTTGAGTATGGTGTTGAACACCAATCAAACAAAAAACAATGACCGTTTAATGTTGAAAAAAATAATCTGTGATCACCAAAATCATGTAATGTATGCTAATAACCAACAAGCATGAATTTGCTACACATCCTGGGTTAAAATTACATGGCAATTATTAAACAAGGGAATACCAGTGATGTCAGTTTGCAACATTGATTCTTTCTTTGCTCTTAAATTAAATAACACAGAAGCTTGGCAAATACTACATGCTTAATTTGATCGGCCAATGATCACTCTTCATTTTACTGGAAAAGAAATCTATATGACAGTTATTAAACAGTCCACCAAAGTCTTGAAACTTTGTTTTTCAGTTTCTTCAAAATTGACTTATCCTGACATCTCTGGTTTTCCCCTTGTGGTCTTCATATATATATATATATATATATATATATATATATATATATATATATATATATATATATATATATATATATATATATATATATATATATATTTATATATATATATATATATATATATATATATATATATATATATACATATATATATACTGGGCGTAGTGGCGTGCGCCTGGAATCCGGCTACTCGGAGGTTTGGGTTGGAGGATCGCTTGAGGATGGGCACTCTGCACTGGGCCGCGCTATGAGAAGGTGTAGGGCAGCCCGGAATCATGGCGAAACCCAATCCATATCCCTGTGTCGTAAGAGGCGACCAGGGTTGCGTCAGGAAGGGCATCCGGCGTAAAACCTATGCCAAATCAGTATGCGGATCATAACAGATGATCCGCTGTGGCGACCCCTAACGGGAGCAGCCGAAAGACAAACAACAACAACATACATACATATATATATGTATATATATATATATATATATATATATATATATATATATATATATATATATATATATATATATATATATACTCAACCAATCAAAAGTTTTAGAACACCCCCATTTAAAAATTTTTACTGAAATTTAAGCAGTTCAATTCCAGTGAATAACCTGAAATGGTACAACGCCAAGCGGCAAACTGCCAGCGGTTAAAACGAATAGTATAGGTTACCAAAAACTGAAAAAAATGTAAATTTCAGAGTTGTTAAAAAAAAGGCCCTTTTCAGGGAACAAGTAATGGGTTAGCAACTGCAGCTGTTCTACAGCAACAGAAACAAATTAAGCCTTGAAAGTTGATGCAAACAATTCCTACAGGTGTCCCAAATGTTGTTGATTAGTTACAAACCCTCTCTCTGTATAAAAGCAGTGGTGGAACAGATTGTGTTGCTACACCCTCAGAAGCATTATATGGACATTATTGCACTGCAGGAAGTAGTGTATTGCTATCATAATGGCGAGAAAAAGACAATTAACAAAGGAAGACAGACAGACGATTATAACCCTTAAAAGTGTCGGTCTTTCTTTTGGAGAAATTGCACACCAAGCCAAGGTGTCAGTGAGTACAGTTTCCGACACCATCAAAAGGCACTTGGAAACTAGAGGAAACTCTGAGAGAAAGAGGTCTGGCAGACCCAAAGCCACAACACAACCAGAAGACAAATTTCTGAGAGTCAACCCCTATGATAGGTGGCTCACAGGACAGCAGCTTCAAGCACAGCTTAACACTGGTCAAAGTAAAGAAGTCTCAGTTTCAACTGTGAAGAGAAGACTTCGAGCTGCAGGTTTGACAGGTAAGAAAGCCATTGCTAAGATGGCAAAATAAGAAAAAGAGGCTTGCCTGGGCCATGAAGCACCGCCAGTGGATTACTGAAAAGTGGAAGATCTTATGGACCGATGAATCAAAATTTGAAATCTTCGGTTCATCATGCAGGGTTTTTGTACGCCTTCCAGTAGGAGAAAGGATGGTTCCTCAGTGTGTGACACCAACTGTCAAACATGGAGGAGGAAGCGTGATGATCTGGGTCTCTTTTGCTGGATCCAGAGTCGGCAACTTGCACAGAGTGACTGACACCCTGGACCAAAATGGATACCACAGCATTTTGCAGCACCATGCAATACCCTCTGGTCTATGTCTAGTTGGTCAGGGGTTCATCCTACAGCAAGATAACGACCCAAAACGTACCGCCAGGCTATGTCAGAACTATCTTAAATGAAAAGAACAAGAAGGTAGGCTTCAAATCATGGAATGGCCAGGACAGTCTCCAGACTTAAACCCCATCGAGCTGGTTTGGGATGAACTGGACAGAAGGGTGAAAGCAAAGCAACCTACAAGTGCAACACATTTGTGGAAACTTCTGCAACAGTTGGGAAGAACTTTCCGAACAATATTTGATTTCCATTGCAGAAAGAATGCCAATGGTATGTTCGGCTGTTATATGTGCAAAAGGTGGCTACTTTGATGAGTCAAAAATTTAGATTAACTTTTGTTCAACAAAACTATTCCATGATTTCTTTTTTATCTGCAATTGTTTATTTTTTCGATGCTTTAATTTCAGAGTACATTGAAACATTAAACTGCTTAAATTTCAGGAAAAACTAGAAAAATGGGGGTGTTCTAAAACTTTTGACTGGTAAAGTATATATATATATATATATATATATATATATATATATATATATATATATATATATATATATATATATATATATATATATATCTTCTTATTATTTCGGCTGCTCCCTTTAGGGGTCGCCACAGCGGATCATTCGTTATGATCTGCATAATGATTTGGCACAGGTTTTATGCCGGATGCCCTTCCTGACGCAACCCTGGTCACCTCTTACGACACAGGGATATGGTAGACCTATTCTAACAGGGGCATACACCGGGCCCAGTACACTGGTACTCACTTTGTCGACCTCGGAAGGATGACAGGCTGAGTCAACCTCCTGGTGTGTATTAATTCAAGCGGCCAACGGGGCTTGAACTCAGGACCTTTTGGATCCCAAGCGGCTACCCTAACCACTACGCCAACACCAGGCTAAATATATATTTATACATATACATCTTCATATATATATATATATATATATATATATATATATATATATATATATATATATATATATATATATATATATATATATATATATATATATATATATATGTCACTTATTTTTATTATTATATATGGATACATATATACATACATATAGTTACGTATACATATATATATATATATATATATATATATATATATATATATATATATATATATATCGCTCCTCTGTGTGATACTGTTACGGATTTGGAAACCTATCGCACACAACATTCAGGTCCTTTAGCTCAGTTATATCGGTATGTGTTTTATAGATAGCCACCGTCCCTTGTCTAATGGGTAGATAAATGTTCATGCGCTGTGAAGTTATTTTAATAGTCAGGTTTTCTTTTCGTTATTTTTACACCAACAACTACAACAGCGGCAGCATCGTTTCACCTTCATCTCGCTTCTTGCCACCGATGCCATTGCCCACGTGCGTGGGCGGAGGCCACGCAGAGTGCACTTCCTCTGGCTGTTTGGTGTGCGGAGCCCATGCAGAACCATGTTGCTCAACTTCCTGTTGGAGGGGCGGTCCTTTGGAAGAAGGCGGAGTTCGGCGAGGAGCCGCGCGGCCGCCCTCGACCAATCGGTGTGCAGCGGGGAGGGTGGAGACCCCCCCCCCCCCACGTGGGGGACGAGGAAATAAGAGCGCAGGCGGCTGGCCGGGAGGAGATTTTCAGAGGGGAGATATTTCAGAGGAGAGATTTTCGGGAGGAGATTTTCGGAGGAGAGATTTTCGGGGAGAGATTTTTAGAAGAGAGATTTTCGGGAGGAGATTTTCAAAGGGAAGAGATTTCTCCACCGTCCTCGTCGTCAGTCCTGGTCCTCGTCCGCCTCCGCCGCCTCCTCCTCCGAATGATCGCGAGCTTGGGCGATCAACTCACCTCAACTGGGTTCGTCTGCGCTAGTCCATCCTTGGGTGACCGGAGTTCCGGGAAGGAGTGGACGCCAGCCACGCACTCGCGGCCAGGTAGCCAGCTACCCTGATCTTCAGCCCAACTGTCCTCCGGGCTGGAGATCCAAATAAAGACCAATTGGTCCGATTCTTTGGGTGTGTGTGCGTGTGAGTGTTTGTGGCACCAGTCTGGTAAGTAGTAAAACTGTTAAGTGCTTTTGCTGTACATATTTGTATTTCCATTTCTATTATTCGGTTTAGCTCTGCCCTTATGTGCTTCCCTAGTTCCCCCCATTATTCAATAAATATCCCCATTTGTTCAATGTTTCAGCTCGTTCGCGTCCATTCTTTCATTGGTTCGACATGACACGTGATTGAGAATTAGTACGGCAGTTCGGGCTGGTAAATTTTCATTTGGTCCAGCGCGACTTTGGTAATTCCGCTCGGTTACGCTGGATCCGAGTCGGTGATCGCGACTCGATTCGGACAAAGTCGGCCAAGGGTGAATTTCCACGGTAGATTCCCCGCGTGGATACTTTGGTATATAGAAATTTGGCTATTCACCCTATTCCACACGGGTGATCTGTTGGCGATCTTCGGTCCAGTCAGGACTCGTCGGCTCTGGACTTCTCCGGAGTGACGACCTAAATTCCGGGCGATCGGTCGAGCCGACACTGCAGCTCCATCTCACGGTCGTGCTCACGGCCGACGTCTGGCCCGGCAACAATACCTCTCTGACAGCTGGCTTGTCATCTCTTGCTTTGTGGCACTTTGTGCAGCTAGTGTCAGTCCAGATAATGAGATGTGACCGTCAGGCGTGAAGGGAGGGACTTGAGTGGAGCCAGCAGCGAGTGGGTGGAGAAAGGCGGAGTCCGAAGCAAGTGGGCGGAGTGGCAGACAGGATCAGTTGGGTGGGTGGAGTCAGCGACAATGCGGTGAAGAAAGCGGATTCAGCAGGCGAGTGGGTGGAGAAGAACGAGTGGAGAAGGCAGAGTCAGCAAGCGGGTCAGTGAAAAAAGGGCGGGTGGAGAAGGCGAGTTGGAGATCCAGGGCGTGAGAGAGAGAGAGAGAGAGAGAGAGAGAGAGAGAGAGAGAGAGAGAGAGAGAGAGAGAGAGAGAGAGAGAGTGAGAGAGAGAGAGAGAGAGAGAGAGAGAGAGAGAGAGAGTGAGAGAGAGAGAGAGAGAGAGAGAGAGAGAGAGAGAGAGAGAGAGAGAGAGAGAGAGAGAGAGAGAGAGAGAGAGAGAGGATGGATGGCTTCGCGATCCGCCTTTTATAAGCCCTGCAGTGCAGGGTGTGGGCACCACCTCGAAGCGATGTGTTGTCACCTGAATCGGGCGCTCTAATTGGCCCGGCTACTGCGCAGCCTGGCCGTGATGGCTGGAAGCGGCTCCACTCCACGTCCAGCAAGATGGTTCCAAGCTGAGGAATCGTCTTGCTCCGAACCCCATGATATGAATTGCCTTGCACTGAACCCCGTGATACGAATCGCCTTGAACCGAACTCCGTGATATGAATCGCCCTGCACCGAACACCATGTCCTGCCCTGGCGACCCGCGGTTGGCACTGGTCAATGTGCCTGTTCCATGGTGCACTACACGACCCAAGCGATCCGGCCGCACACCATGCCTCTGTCTAGTAGCAGCTGCATCGAGGCGGAGTGTGGGAGGATGTCTGCCGTCCGCGGGAGACATTCGTGGCCGTCGTGGTGAGCGAAGACCGACGGTAAGATGTTACCCCATGCACAGACCCGACCAAAGATGTGTGCTATTCATGCCCCGTTATGTACGATGATAAAGTATCACAGGCTGCGTACGAGTCCGCCATTGTACATGTGATGAGCGTGCGGGTCCGCCCGCCACCGAGCATGCCCCGTACAGTGCGCGCGGGTCCACCCATCAGCGAGCATCGCATTCGCGGTTATCAGAGGTGGTGAGGTGCACAGTGCCAATCCCGATCCACACCATGAATTGAAGGAAAGAACATACTATAGATATAAGTGGATTGAAGAAGAATGCGCTGCATGCTGTTAGCATTTAGTGTGTTGGTTATGCCTCTGATCTCCTGAACAGTGGGTGGGGGGTCGTTGCTGTGGTGCACGCTCCATGCAGCGCTGGCATTTATTGTTGGCTTCTTCTGCTGCCCTTGGTCTTCTGTGAGGATGCATTCTTATGCGAAGGGCACGGCTGTGGTTTTCACAGATTGGTGTCCGAGCAGAGTGCCTGCCGGCCTCGCAAGGACCCCTTGCTTGGATTTACCTCAGGAATAGAGAAAAAAGAATAGGAATGAGGTTCAGAGATTTAATTAGACCGAGCTATGAGACTTACACAACGCACTGCCCCGTTCAACCCACTAGGTAAGAAGGAAGGGTCTATCTGAACGTACATTAACGAAATCACTGTCCGAGGACCACTGTATGTTGGCTGCTATTGGTGTTTGAGGGATGCAACTTCCAGAACCGCAACAATATATATATATATATATATATATATATATATATATATATATATTTACATATATGTACATATATATGTATATGTGTGTGTGTGTGTATATATGTACATATATATGTATATGTGTGTGTATATATATATATATATATATATATATATATATATATATATATATATATATATATATATATATATATATATATATATATATATATACACATAACCTATTGTTACGGTTGTGGAAATTCACAGAACACCATTCAGGCTTCCTGGAGATCAGTTATGTCGATAGGTGTGTGTTCAGATTCGATTTCCCCACCGATGTTTAACGGGCTGTGATCTTTGGGTCAGCCATTATTCTTTTGTTATCTTTATTTTGGAACAACCACTACTTCAACAACCACAACCGCCTCTTAACAACCACGCCATCCCCACCACAATGCCAACCACACCACTACTTCAACAACCACAACAACCACGCCATCCCCACTACAGCGCCAACCACAACCACCATCTCAACAACCACGCCATCCCTACCACAGCACTAACCACACTGAAACAACATCTCAACAACTCCCACCCCGATTTCCATCAGAACGGGTAAACAGAAATGACGGTTGGAAAATAACAACTGACCCCAGCCGAGCTCTGTTGGAATTTTCCCTCAGAAGGGCGAAAAGAAACATAATGTCCGTGATCAGGCCTAAAGAGCGGGCAAAGAGCCGAGCCGAACCCCCCTGAAATCCTACAGTCCTGCCCTGGCATTTTGCCGCTGTCGCTGAGGAGGGCGTGATGGTGTCGTGATGTCGATGGCGCTGTCGAGATCATGGCGGTGTTGTGGAGTTGATAGCGTTGTTGAGATGTTGTTGAAAATAAAAGACAGAAAAGAATAACGGCTACCTCAAAGATTCACAGCCCGGCACACGAACAAGGCCCGTTATACATCGGTGGGGGAATCTAACCTAAAACGCATACTTATCGAAATAACTGATCTCTGGGGAACCTGAATGGTGTTCTGTGAATTTCCACCACCGTAACACTATTGTTGCGGTTATACGATGGACTAACGTTATACGATGGACTCCACGATGGACTAACAATACATGGTAGAGCTCAAACAAGTCACAGATACAGTATATAAAGAGACAGAGGGTCTATGTTTGTTATGGCTAATCTCAGCTATCGCTGCAAGTCGGGAGTTATCCTTGACAACATGGCATTGTTCATGGTTCGGGCCATGGTTTTTGCAACTTAATGAAGAAAAAACTCACCAGAAGTCGTTTTTGACGACCTTATTCGTTCATCATTTGTGTCGCATCCCAAGATGTAATGGGGGACTCGAAATTGTCTATTAATTCCAGACAATTTACCTCCTTTCAAACTTTGGACCCATTTTAGACCTTTTCAGACTCTTTTAACCCTTCAAACCCTGTTGACCTTTATAACCCTTAGACCTCTTTTAGACCTTTGAGACCCTTTTCAGACCTTTAATGCACAAACTCAACCAACCGTCATGGTCGGAAAGAGGGTGGAGCGGAAGGAGGGGGGGGGGAGAGGAAGTGAAGCCTCGGTCAAGGTGAAACCTCAGTCGACCCATGTGAATACATCTATTAATTACTTGATGTTTGAACTTGACTTGGACTGTGAGTTTGTCTATGAATTAGATACTATTATATTGAAACATTCTTTTTAGACTTTTAGATCCTTTTTAGACCCTTTCGACCTCATACACCCTTTAGACGCTTTTCAAACCACATGGACCCTTTAGACCCCTTACACTCCTTAAGACCCTTTAGAACCCTTCGAACATTGCAACCCTCAGACCCTTTTAAGACCCTTTAGTCTTAATACGCAAACTCCACCCACCCTCAGGGTAAGAATGTGAGGGAGGGCCGGGGGTGAAACCTCAGTCGACCCATATGAGTGTGTCTATTAATTATGTACTGTTTAAACGTGACTTGGACTGTGACTTCATCTATTAATTACGTATCATTGGACCATGCCAAATGTCAATTAATTCCATTACATAATATTGGAATGCAACTTTAAGACTTTTCAACACCACATACCCTTAAGACCCCTTACACCCTTTACACCCCTTATACTGTTTAAAGACGCAACACTTTACACCTTTTAGACCCTGCAAAGACTCTTTTGACCCCGTAAAACCTTCAAAGAACATTTTGAACCTTTCGACCCCTTCATAACCATTTAAGACCATTTAGACCTTTACACCCTTTAGACTCCTCAGACCTTTTAAAGACCCTTTTGACCCCTTAATGGTCCCCTCGACTTTGAAGACTCCTTTGACCCTTAAGTCCCCTTTGACGGCCTTTACATCCTTTAGACCATTTAGATCTCTTCATACTCATTTCAACGCTTTGAAGATCCTTTAGACCTTTACACCCTTTGGACCCCTTTGACCCTTCATACCTATTTAGATCCTTTAGAAAATTATAGACCTTTTGCTGCTTAGACACTTTTCAGACCTATAGAACTTTTAAGACATTATGGACACTTTAAGACCCTTTGGAGATGTTTAGACCCTTTGTACACTTCAGATCCCTTTAGACACTACTGAACATCATCATGGGGATAGGAAGTTACATCTTTAATTGCATGCACGGACCGCTCACTGGAGATGGACACCATAATGGTCAAAATCGATAACATTCCTGTGAAAATGATTATCGATTCTGGGGCTTCTGTCAATATATTGGACAGAAACACTTACCACAGACTGTCAAGATGGCCAACACCACCCTCTATCAAAGTCAGCCACTACCATCTTCACATCTGGTACAAACACTCTTACACCTGAACAGTTTCTGTTTGACAGCTGTGTGGAGTATAACAACAATAAAATTGTGACCAACATAGTGGTGGCTGATACGGACGATACAGGATCTCTGCTTCGGTGCACATGGGCCATCCAACTTGGGGTTCTAAGTGTCAGCTCGCCTGTTCATCCTGCACAGTTACAAATGACCAATATGACAATCAATCCATGGGAGGACATCCATGTTGACATGTACGGTTAATTCCCCACCGGTGAAAACATGCATGAATGTTCCCGATGGCCACAAGCAATTATCCTGTCATCCACCTCTACCCAGTCCATCATTAGAGGAATAATAAAAACTGTATTTTCCACCCATGAAATTGAAATTGCCACATGAAATAGCATCAGACAATGGACCCCGGTTTATCAGTTTCGAGTTCAAACAGTTTGGCAGCATGCATGGAATCAAACATCGCAAAATTACACCATGTTGGCCTCAAGCCAGCTCGCAGGTAGAAAGTTTTTTTCCCACACTCTGGGTAAAGCTCTTCACACAGCATGCATCAATCACAGGAATTGGCATCAGGAGCTCTTCACATCCATACTAAATTATCATACAACACCGCATTGCATCACAGGGGAATCTTGAGAAACCTTCTTTTGGGAGAGAAGGCTGTACTAAATTCCCACACCTTCCAAGTCAGATCAACCAAAACAGAATAATCTGAGCACCACTAATGATCCACACCCGTAAAACAGTCATAGCAGCAAAGCGTACAGGTGTTTTTCATCAAAAAGGTGGACAGAAAATCAGGCACAACATATCACAAGTTCCACGATTTATCGGCAAAGTTCGTTTACAGTGGTGGGGAGAGTAGGAGATGGAGGATGTTGGTGATCCGCCCCGCCCCCCCCCCCCCGAGTAAAGCCGGAAGGCGACCCACGGGGCATGTCCGGAGGCCAGACCACGATGGGTCGGATGCCCTCTTCAATACCTACAGGATTACTGAACAGATTTTAAAATTGAATTGTAAATTCGGGAGACAACTACCATACAGAACTCATGTGTTAATGCTTTGCATGTTGTTGAAACTTATCTTGATTAACTTTATGTGTAATATGTGGTTGTTTGAGTCTTCATGCACATATATTTAAGATAAATGTTGGAGAGGGATCTGGTGTTTTGGTGGAAAGGAGATTGCGTGAAGGAATTAAGGACGTGAGCTGTCCAAACCCGCATCCGTGTTCACGGCAGGGGTCCGTATGGTGGACATGGAATGGCTGGTTTGCAAACTGTGCACTTTGGGGCACAGTGAGCTACCTCACCGTGAGGACGAGACTGTGCAGCCCGTGAATACCGACCCGGCCGTGGGAGAAGGCGATTTTTCAAATGGGTGCACAAGCGAGGTGAGTGGGGTGAGTGTAACACCGAGTTGTGTTGTGCTGGTGAGGAATGATTTGGTGAAGAAGAAGAAGAAACACAGACAAGAAAGCCACCATGAGAGTTGGACTGTGTAGCGGCAGGGCCAGAGCAGCTTCCCCAATGGTTCATGAGGGTGATTCCAGCTCGGGGTGAGCCAAGTGGTGAGCAGGGTTTGCTGCATGAGGGAGCATGCATGCATGCAGGGCCCTGGAGAGTAGATAGACTGTCATTTGCATGCTCTCTCCAGACTTCGCTGCTGGTTGGGCACATTTCATGGCCCCAGTAAGCCTTGCAGAGGAGGATGGAGCTGACAGCCAAATTGGGGGTGTGGGACGAATCCCCCAAGAGCCCCACAGAAAGAGAGGATGTAGACATGAAGTAAATTCACGTAGTTTCCTCCACGAGTATCGGCGCAAAGGTGGGGGCATCGAGACCATTAGCGAGGGGTCACATGGACATCCCACTTCTGACACCATGTAAGATAACTGGTTTATTGCAGGCCAAAGCAGCGTCGCTGGTCTCACAAGATCACAAACATGATCCAGATCGAGCCGCAAGAGTTGTCATTATATTTACAAAAGCCGGAACCAATCACATGACATGGAGCAGGAACTGCTTTCCAATTACAGCGTGCATGGTGGCTGGTGTGCAGCGCACAGCCGAAGTGGGAATGGCGCCTGTGGCTGCGTCGTGTCCATGCATCCAATGGGGATCCAGCGGAGGTTCCGTGGTACATGCGTTAGGCGTGGCGGCCGAGGCTGGGTTCTCCGTGGGAGATTCCATGGATCCCATGGGATAATTTAGGGTATGTGACTGAGCAAGCAGGCTGACAGGAACAGATAGAGAATAGAGGATTTAGTGACATTTTAAATTGATGTGGGGAAGTATTTTTCTGCATAATTGGCAGACTTTAGGATCGATATTTTCCTCCTCCTTCCTGTTCTCATCTCGAAGAGATGAGGAATGAGTGAGGAATGAGTTAATGAGATGAATATGAAGAAGGTGCATGGACCAAAGTTTTTAGCCATTATGATATTGGTTGAATGGTGCGAAAATGGCGTGATTATGAAGAGGAAGCACATGACTCTGTGGATAGAATCCCAAAGAGGAAAGGCACTCTGGGTGATGGGGTGCACTGGTGCACAGATAGGGTGCAGGTCATGGGAGCCCATAGAGGAGCAGCTGAATGTAGTAGTAGTCCCACGTACCCGGAAGAGGACCTTAGGTGCTACGTGCAGAGTGTACTTGATAGGGAGTGCCAGTGTGAGCCCCAATAATTAAGACTGAGCAAGGCAGTTCGTCAGGTGGCCCCAGCAGCTCAGGGGTGCCATGCCAGTGACAGGCATGGATCCTGTGATAGGGACCACAGTGCGTAGTCACGAGATTGTGCTAATGCACAAAAGGAAAATTTGAGGATGAGGCCCACACTTATCAGAGCACCAGCTCATGAGATGGCAGGTAAATTGGTTACATAGAACCACAGCAGAGGGGGTTATATTAATGGTAAAATGAGAAATGTGTTTTGAAGATGCTAGGATAGATAAGGATGCTCACCCTTTGCACTATTTTTGATGTCTGTGGTTGCTGTGTAAATATAATTGGGTAATTGGCTTTTGCAAGGCCCCATTGAGTCCCAAATTGTTAGTATATGGGTTGGCATGCCCCCCCTCCAACCGATGAGCCACGGGTAGCTTAGAAGGATTTAGAGGGGCAGGAGCCAGGGATCAGGTTAGAGGGATTGGTGGGGCAGCTTGGTGTACGATAGATGAGGGGTGAAGCCGACAGTCCTACCTGCTGCCAACATATGCTCTTGCCTCCATGGATGACGACATCTGTTGCTGGCTCATTCCTTCTGCTGTCAAGCTCGCCAGTCAGCCATGCTGTCTGTCAGTTTTGCCAGCCACCTGCATGCTGTTTTTCCATGTCATCTACTGTGCCATGTCATATACCTGCTGTGTCACTTTATTAGGCCATAAAGGCCAGAATACTCTACACCCTGCTTCAAGGCCATATGGGCCAGGTGTGCTTCCTTTTTTTGTTGGCCACAAGGAACATTTGCCATTGGTGTGGGGTCATAAAGACCCAAAGAACTCCTCTTGTGGAGAGGTAATATGAGCCAAGAGGAGCACCAGGTGCTGAAAGGACCCATGATCACTCAGGACACTTGTAGTGTCGGGACCCAGGGCATTGATAAACGACTTTGGGAGAGGGGTTTCATACCAAGTAGGGGGGGTCCAGACTTCATAGATTTCATGGACTCCATGGACTTCCAGATCCACTGCTCACCTCCACTCATCCATACCTCTTTTTCCCCACATATGGATCCAGCTTCCATACTCTCTTCATTTTCATTCTTCCCTCCAAGTCTTGAAGTCAGCTGTTCACTGTCATCTCAAGTCATCCCCATCCAAAACCATGATCTTTTCTTACACCTGTAAAACCCAGTGTGACCACTCCTTGGCTTTTTTCACAAGATCTTGGCTATTCGTTGTTTACCTTAGCATCTTGGTTTTCTATAGCTTTTCTTGGCGTATAGGTTTCCTATTATCATCGCTTTTCCGAAACCTTGTGAATTCTTGGCTTTTTTCATTGGCTCACCTTGGCATTTATGAAAATGAGGAGTGGTCACACTGGTAAAACCACCCTCCATCCCTCCCAAATTATTTTCTTATGTAGGCATCCATCTTGTTTTTTTCTTGTTTTTTTCTTATGTATGTCATGAGCTTCTACTCAATGCTGATGATAGCTAGCAATCCTGAAACACATGTCTGGATGTTCCCTCTCCAAGATGGACTGGTCTATAAAATTGATAATCAAGTTCTCTTCCCGGTATTGGCTGCAATACAATCCTACGGAGATGTAGGGGGATGTAGTTCTGTGAAAATCATGCCTAATAGGCACAGCGGATGCAACTGCTTAGCCAGAAGAGCCTTGAAAAAAAAAAATATATATATATATATATGTGTATGTACATTCAAAGAGGTAAAGAAAAATTTACAGTAAATCACGATTGCACCAAGCTGACCACTGTTTTTTGATTTTTAAAATAAAAGATAGAGTAGACTGAATGTCAGCTGCTATTTCTGTCACAGTGATCATGGTGCAGACCCAACAATAGGAGGTGTAAGAAACGACTGAAAGAAAAAATAGGACCATGGGTCTGGAAGCTCACCTGGATCAGGAGCAACAGTCACTCAAACCCGACAAACCCCCTTAGACCCTGATATATTTTTTATGCCATGAACAAGCTTTAGTACATCATGGGTGATGAAGGTGGTGGTCAAGTTTCATTAAAATCATGTTTTTCTTTTTGGAGAGGAGAGCAAATACCTATTTTTGGGCAGACCCCCAAAATAAGCAGTCAATATATACCTTTGTTTGGCATCAGATATGAACCTTGTGGCTAAGTTTCATCAAAATTGCATGCTTGGCTCAAGTGATAATGACTGAAGTGTTTACAGGCTTACTCACTCACTGACTGACTCACTGACTTACCTACGGACTCTGCTCGATCACATAAGCTCATTGGGAAAAAAAGTCCAGGTGAGCTAACGAGATGCGGAAGAATGAGAAAGCGTGGTAGCAAGTAGGTTTGTGATGTTGGAGAGGAGGAAAAGGTATAAAAAGAAGAACTAGAACAGCACTCGGTAGGGTAAATATCTCCGCCAGGCAAAATGGTTTTCATTTTATATCCCACTAATAGGCCGGATATGGATTCGGATCTGAACAAAAATCTTACCAATTCGTGCTTGTCACACACCGAAGCTGTCCACCAAGTTTCATCCAAATCTGAACATAACTTTTTGGATGGGATGACACCCAGCAGGATTAAAAACAAAACCTGTCAAAGTGTGGAGGAGCTCCTTGTGAGCCAACGCCCATCCATATCTCGTGCTCAACTGTGTCTGCAGACGTCCTCCTGCAGTTGGGTTACTTCTTATTCGGAGGTTGGTGGCAGGATTTGCACTCCGGCCACCGTAAAACCCTTTATTCCGCAAAACACAAAAACGCAAAGAAATCTGAAAACCCACTTTATGGGAGTACCTTCTGTGCAGCTTCCCTTCGCAGGGCAGGTCACCGGATGACCGGATTGGGGCAAAGCCTTCGGGATCCCCAATCTTTGATGATAGGAGGGAAACCACGGGGTAACATTCCCGGGTCAGATTGCGGGAGAGTGTGTCGGAGTGGTGCTGAGGTGTCGTCCACCAGACGGCAGTCTCCTTGGGTTAACCTGAGGTGGTCTTCGCGTGGGTGCCTGGAATGTCCTGGTCTTAAATCCAGGAGAATGGTACCATCTCAGCCGAGGCTGGATGGTGGCAAGCTCAAGGATGAGAGGGAAGTTGAGGAGTTTGCGAACAAGCTGAGTGAAGATTTGGGGGTCTGGGTGCTTTGGGAGGTCCTGAAGAGTTGTGGAGTGCCTTCAAAACTACCGTCCTTGATGTTGCCGGTGGATGTCTTGGAACTCACTGTCGGGCAAAGAAGAATTTTGTCTCTCAAGGGACACTGGATACCATTGACCAGAGTCACAGGGCCAGGCTGAATGGCAGAGCTGAGGATTAGCTTAGGTCCTTTAGCTCAGATATTTCGGTAAGTATGTGTTTTATAGATAGCTTCCTTTCCCTTGTCTAATGGGTAAATCAATGTAAATGCGCTGTGATTTATTTTAATAGTTAGGAGTTTTATCGAGATTATGCTCAGAAAAGAACAACACTCCCGCCCCGAGATTCTGAGACGTAAACAGGAATGACCGTTACAAAAAGTATGCTGAGAAAAGAACGACAACTCCCGCGCCGGAAAGGGGGTGGGGGGGGGGGCAGCGCACCGGAGCGTATAAAGGAAGCTTGCAGTGATGCAGAAAGCGAGGAGACTTGAGGAGAAGCGAAGGGAAGGAAGAATCGAGGAGGAGCATCATCTCAAGCGACCCATCTCGTTCTAGCTGGGTTCGGTCGTCATCTCACTGGAGCGCTCGTCTTGAGGAAGCCTGTCTGGTCTGGTCGGCGTCCTCCTCCTCCTCCTCCTCCGCCTCCTCTTCTGCGTGATTGCGAGCTTGGGCGATCACCTCGTCCCACCTCAGCTGGGTTCGGTTGCGCCGCACCAGTCCTTCAGACACCGGAGCTCCCGGTAGGAGGGAACATCCAGTCGCGTGTTCGCGGCCAGGTAGCCAGCCATCCTGGTCCTCAGCCCGACTATCCTCCGGGCTGGAGGTACAAATAAAGACCTTTCGATCCAATTCTTGGGGTGTGGGTGTGTGTTTGTGGGCACGCCTACTAAGTAGAAAACTGTTTAAGTGCCTGTGCTGAATATATTTGCATTGCATTCTCAATAGTCAGTTTAGTTCTACCCTTACGTGCTTCCCTCATTCCCCACCTATTGCATTATAAATAAACCCCCGATTTGTTCAATGTTTTCAGCTCGTTCGCGTCCCTTCTTTCATTGACTGAGCGTGTCGTGTGTGAGCGATTGGCTGGCCATTGTCGTTGTAACAGGATAATCGGGACCGACGGTTCTTGGCGATTAAACCGCTCGGAATCGCACACGGAACGAGTGCACTAAGCGGCTTGTTTTCGTACGAGTTCCGTCGAGGGTGAAATTCCCCGGTAGTTGGACCACGTGGGTATTTAGGTAAATTGAAGTGGCAATCGACCCTACCCCACGTGGTCTATCCATTGGCGGATTTCGGTCCGATGGAGGACCCGTTGACTACGGACTTATCCGGGGCGACGATCTGAATTCCGGGTGATCGGTCGAGCCGCCTTGCGGCTCCATCCAGCGGTCGTGCTCGCGGCCGACATCTGGCCCCGCAACAATATTAAATATCTGCGCTTTTGCTTGTTTCCTTTATCACGTCCTGAAAAACTAGGTTTCCTGTTTGGAATGATTTTCAATTATTGACTGCAAGACAGACAGACAGACAGAGTTAGAAATATTATCTCTCTCCTCTCTGCGTATGCGTAATCGGGGCAAATTCAGAGCCAAATTACTGCGAAACTGCAGGTCCGTTTTCCGATTTCATGTTCCGATTCATGTTCAAAATTAAAGAATCAATTGCAATTAAATTATTCATCGATCATAAACCGACATTTGTACAGACAGACAGAGAGACAGAAGTGAATCAATTGCTTAACCCTGCTTTTCGCTTTGTGTGTATGGGTAATTAATCAATCATTATATATACTAGTATGTGCCCGTACGTGTGCCCGTACGTGCGTGGCCGCACGTGCAAACCCCAAAAAAAAGGTTCAGACCGCGTGCCAGAAACAACAACCACATAGGCCATTCCTTCGCCCTCATGTGCCCGTACGTGCAACCCCCCCCCTCCCCTCCCCCAAAAATAACTTTCAGAGAACCAAACAGGCCGTTCCTTTACTCTCGTAAACGACGACTGGATTGGGGCATTGTGTTTATCTATAAATGCGGATAAGAAATCGAGAAATTATTGGAATACATTGTCATCACTATCTGGAAGTGGTGCGAACCCGTACGGAATGGTCACTGCATTCCACGAATTATCGCTTGCATTGAAGTAACAACTGCTGTGATACTTACACACACATGGTTAATTAAAATCAAGTTTACCTCCCTGTCTTTGCTTTCCATGACATTCGCTGCCATTGACCATTGCCACTCCTCTGCCACGGTAACTCAGGCACCGATCCCCATTGTAACCGGCACGGCACGTGACGTCATCGTCGGCCGGCCGTGCACCGGCCTACGCAGCAACGTGTCCTTTCATTGGTTGGTAAATAAATGGCCATAACTTGGGAAGCACTTGTCCGATTAATATCAAACCTTGAAAAGGCACATACTCAGGGCCCCAGCAATATACCTGGCAAGTTTCAATTAGATCGGACCAGTGGTTGTCGAGAAACAGTGGTCACAGACACACACACACACACACACACACACACACACGCGCGCGCGCACACACACACACACACACACACACACACACACACACACACACACACTGCTGCAAATATATATATATATATATATATATATATATATATATATATATATATATATATATATATATATATATATATATATATATATTTATATATATATGCGCCCCCATCATACCAATGCAGATAAAATGACTGATTAATTATTGTAAATCTTGCACAATAAAACTTATAAAAGAGCGTTATTATATGTTTTATTATTTAATCATTATTTAATTATATATTATATAAGAGCGCATATTAAGAGCGTTAGGTAACAAGGTAACAAGAACCTATAATAACTTTCAGGCCACCCCGTACACAGTATACGAGACCCCCAAAAAGCATTACTATTTTCCTTACTCATGTATCACTGAATTGAAATGCTAAAGGCCCTGTCACACCTTGACGATTTAGCCAGCGTATGCCGACTTATGAAAAATTTGTCTAAAACGCTGGCACACGTCGAATACGTTAAGGCCCAGTCACACCTTGACGTTTTAGCCAGCTTATGCCGATTTTTGGAAAATTTGTCTAAAACGCTTGTACACGTCGAATACGTTATGGGTAAGTTTTGATAACATTGAGAGCACGCTGAAAAACACTGCCATACGTCGTTGTACGCTGGCTTTAAACGTTGTACTTTTCGGTTGTCCTCAAATTTTCCATGCTTGAAATTTTAAGACTTATGCCAGCGTATGACTCACACGTTCCGCATAACGCTGGCCATAAGTTGTAGGTACGTCACGCGATCGTTGACACACGTCGACACACGTTACTTGTAAGTTACTCATAAGTCGAAACACGTCGAGGTAATGTTTAGTGTCCCCGAAACTTATTTGTAACCTATGAGTAACGTGCTTTGAAGTTTGAACGTATGTGTAACGTATCTCCAACGCATATTGACGTATTTAGACATATTTGACGTCTTCCGGACGACCACAAAACTTACTGAACGTCTTACTAACTTACAGCTTCCGTATAATGACGTATTGGCAGCATTTAGGGGAATTGGTATATAAAAATGGGCTTCACAGGAGGGACCCGTCAGTGTTCCAGACTCCATGATTTTTTTTTCTTCAGCATGATGGTGATGTTGACACTTCGATTTCTAGTGCGGTTATGATTTGAATCGTCGAGCCGCAGCCTTTTAATAGGCTACGCCACGTGATCGTTGGTGATACGCTGCCGCGCTATGCCTAAGTTAGACTATCGTTGGGCATAGGTTATGAAGGCCGACAACAGGTTCAGCATTCGTTGGTATAAGTTATCTATAACACAACGAAACGTTCTGTGTCCGTTACTAGTACGTTATGCATAAGACCAAGTCGTTATGAATATGTCCGAATCTTAAAAAAAAAAAACATCAAAAGTTCAACGTAAGCCAGCGTTTTACATACATTTTAATACGTTGCCATTGCTGGCTAAAACGTCAAGGTGTGACTGGGCCTTTATGGGTAAGTTTTGACAACATTAAGAGCACGCTGAAAAACACTGCCATACGTCGTAGTACGCTGGCTTTCATCGTTGTACTTTGCGGTTGTCCTCAAATTTTAGCATGCTTGAAATTTTACGACATATGCCAGCTTATGACTCACATGTTCCGCTATGCTAGCCATAAGTTGTAGGCACGTTATGCGATCGTTGACACATGTCGACACACGTTACTTGTAAGTTACTCCTAAGTCGAAACACGTCGAGGTAATGATTAGCGTACCCAAAACTTATTTCTAACCTATGAGTAACGTGCTTTGAACCTATGTGTAATGTACCTCCAACACATATTGATGTATGTAGACGTATTTGATTGACGTCTTCCGGACGACCACAGAACTTACTGAACGTGTTTCTAATTTACAGCTACTGTATAATTGCGTATTGACAGCGTTTAAAAAAACAAAACAAAACAATAACTTCCGATATTTCGTCACGTGCCGTTACGTCACGTCCGATTGCCTCTTCAGTTTTCTCATGTCTTATTCTTAGTTCCTCCTCTGTGAATATTTTCTGTTTGAGGATATTGTCACGTCGACGTCGAAACTTAAAAGGAAATGTCCGAATATATTTTAAAATTCGTGATAGATAAAAAAAAACAACAACAACAACAACAACTTCAGATATTTCGTCACGTGCCTTCACGGAGCCAAGGAGAAAAAAAGAAAATGTGCCTTGACAGAGAAAATAATTTTCGGGTATGCTAAACATTACCTCGACGTGTTTCGACTTATGAGTAACTTAAAAGGAACTTGTGTCGACGTGTGCCAACGATCGCATATCGTGCCTGCAACTTATTCTCAACGTAGCGGAACGTGTGAGCCATACGGCGAGTACGTCGTAAAATTTTCAGCATGCTTGAAATTTCACGACGTACTCGACGTATTATGACGTATGACAGCGTACTTCATCGTTTTTCAGCGTGCTCTTCACGTATACATAACTTACCCATAACGTATTCGACGTGTGCCAGCGTTTTAGACACATTTTTCATAGGTCGGCATACGCTGGCTAAATTGTCAAGGTGTGACTGCGTGGTTGACACTTCCAATTCTCAGGCGGTTATGATTTGAATCGGCATGTGGAAGGTTTTTAACAGGCTACGCCACAAGCTCGTCGGCGATACGTGCAGCGCGCTATGCCCAAGTTAAACTATCGTTGGGCATAGGTTGTGAACGCCGACAACAGGCTAATCATTCGTTGGTATAAGTTATCTCTAAGACAACGAAACGTTCTGTGTACGTTACTAATATGTTATGCATACGACTAACTCGTTATGAATACGCCAAAGACTTTAAAAAAATAACATCAAAATTTCAGCGTACGCCAATGTTTTACATACATTTTTATACGTTGCCATTGCTGGCTAAATCATCAAGGTGTGACAGCGCCTTAAGATTCTGAATTGGCTCGGATTTGGATTAATCAATTGAAATCGAAAAATACAATGACTCTCTTTCAACAACATCTATCAAAGTTTGTGAAAAAGCAAACATGAAGGTTTAGGTACAAATGTGGAATTTGCATGTCTTTTAAGGAATGTGTTTATTGTCTCTGCCACTGAAGGTGGAAGGAGGTTATGTTTTCACCCCTCTCTGTCTGTTACTTGGTGAAAAAAAATTTCGCCAAGTATGTTGGTCTGTAGCATCTGTCTGTCTGTTGCGTTTGTCTGTTTGTCTTTCTGTCTATCTGCTTGTCACACGATTTTTGCCCACAGTTTTTAAGCAATCATTCTGAATTTTTTTGTGTATGTTGGTGACCAGCCAAGGATAGCAGCATTTAATTTTGGTGAAGATCCGAATCCGGATCCGAATCTGAAAATTAAAAAAAAAAAAATGATTCTTCACCATTGAGAGATGGGGCCAAAAGCGATATGAAAAGCACAATATCTCAAAAGGTCTTGGATGGATTCAAACGAAACTTGGTGGACAGGTTGGGTGTGTGACAAGGACAAATTGACTCAATTTTGGTGGAGATTTAAATCCGGATCCGGATATGATAATTTTTTAAGTGATTCTTCACCATTGAGAGATAGGGCTAAAAAGTATGTATAACACAATATCTCAAAAAGTTTGGAAGAGTTACGACAAAACAAGGTAGATGAGTTGGTTAGGTGACAAGAACAAGCCGATTCGATTTTGGTTAAGGTCCGGATTCAGATCTAACCTTTCAGTGGCATACAAAATGTAAACTATTCAGCCTGGCAGAGGGATGTGCTCCAACGAATGCCGTTCTGCTTCGCCAAGTGTCGCTCTACGAGTGATTTTTTTAATGTTTGGCTGTTCGTCTGGTTGTGTACAGGATATCTCAAAACTTTGTGGACGGATCCGGATGAAATTTTGTGGACCGGTTCGGTATGTGACACAGACAAACTACATTTTGGTGAAGATCCGAATCCAGATCTGACGACTAGAATTTTTAAAGTGATTCTTCATCCTTGAAAGATATGGCCAAAAACGATATAACGCATAATATCTCAAAGAGTTGTGAACAGAATCGGACGAAACTTGTGAGAACAGGTTGGGTGTGTGACAAAGAGGAATTGATACATTTTGGTGAAGATCAGAATCTGATTATTTTGTTCGTGATTCTTCACTATTGAAAGATAGGGCTAAACCGATACATAGCAGGATATCTCAAAAAGTGGTGTACAGATTTAGACGATACTGCTTGAATTCGGAACCAGCTACTACAATTTTTTAATTTTAAAACTGATTCTTTACTATCGAGAGATGAGGCCAAAAACTCTGGATAGCACGGTATTTCAAAAATGTATTTGGCCCGATATGTTTTACTGGATCAAGCATTGTGGCAGAGGTATGTGCTCTACCGAGTGCCCTTCTTGTCTGGGAATGTTTTCAATGAGTCATGAGTCCTGCTGATCAGGGTATGGCAGTGAACGGATAGCATACCTATCACTATGAGTCACCCACAACCCTAATCTACTGTTCAATCGACCAGCAATCGGCACGTCCTCTTACTCGTTGTTTATGATTAACTTTCCAATTCTGTGAGGTTACCGTGAGTTGTTGTGGTAAAATCTGTTGGTGATTGTGTGCAGTCATTGGTTTTTGAGGAAGAGGATGGATTTTACTGAAAAGAGACTATCCCAGGGATAGGAAGATATGTTAATCTTGTATCACAATTGATGGATGTAAAATTTCCAATCACGTGGATCCTTGCTTTTAGGTTGCTGCCATTTTGAAAGATCTTCCGTAAAATTTATTTGGGACTTCCATCATTTGAAGACTGCACAAGATTTGCAACATCGTCGGGTAAGTTTTTCAGTTGCCTGGATTGTATGTCTTGCCCATGACTCTCTGGTCTTGTGTGGATCTTTCTGCTTTCATTCATCACTGCTCCGTTTCTATAATTCATCGCCACAAACGTTCCCTCTCCATTGGTTAGCAGAGCTAAATGTTAAGGTCAGCATGCAACCTCCTAGCCCCTTGTTACCTGTATGACCGAGGTCACGTCCAGTGGGTCAAATGTTCGAAAAGTCACACGCGGCAGGTATTTGCACAAAGTCTGCAAAAGTCCAGAGGCATTCGGTTCATTCCACACGACATTGAAATGGCATTTACAAAAGAGATTAGGACTGGCTCTGCTGAAACATCTTACTTGACTGAAAAGGAGTCACTGCATTGAACTTTCACAGGCTGATAACATCATTCATAAAATGTTAGCCATGTGTTTCTGTCATGGGCACTAAAGATTTTGATAAAAGGCAATGCAAGAATGGAGTTTGTTTGGATCCATTTATCCTTGACATGAGGCTGCCATATCCAAACAGACAAATTGCATTCCCCTTGCTTGTCTGGGCATATCGCAACCTCCCTCAGAAAGATGCATAACCAAATGACAGGCAAATCAAACTTGTGCGAACTGCTCTGCTTCATAGTCACATATTTGTTTTCATTGAACTTATATGGAATCATTATGTGCCGAACGTAGTCTCGTGGAACTATCATGGTGTCTCTCGGCTCGATTTGGGTCTCTCAGCTTTCTTTTCAACCTTTCCTCGAGTAGTTACGAGTTTCGTGACTCCATTGGAGAAGTTAGAGAGGTTTGAAGGAGGAATTTAGAATTTGGTTATGGTTTTTCCAAAAATAATTGTGCTAAGTTAATTTGTTACTTCCACTACAGACTACAGACTACAGTATGTGACATGGGATTAACATTTATTAAGTTTCATCAACAGGGTCATTCAAGTTCAAAAATCGTGTTATAAGTTGACTACCGCTTCCACAGCTCAAGCTGCCTCCATTATTCCCACCTTATTGTGGGGTTGCCGAGGAACGCTTTTTCCTCAAGTCTTTCACGAACCAGGCCTGAAGTTTGTCTGAAGAGAATTTGTTCAGGAATTTGTATTTTGTTCCAGGGTGTCGTCGATAACTCATCTACTGTTCACAAAAGACCCCATGTAGTGGGGCAACTTAGCTAAATATAACATAACAATTGTGCATTTTGTGAGGAAAGTACCAAATTTGGAACACTAGTTGCCTATCATATTATGAACAGATTTGGATATTGGGCCATCTCAAAATTTTTGATGGCAGTGGAAAATGGCTGCCACAGCCATCAGTGGCTGAATTTGAGATGGCCCAATATCCAAATCTGTTCATAATATGATAGGTTACTCGTGTGCCAAATTTGGTGCCTTCTCACAAAATGCACAATTGTTATGCTATATTTAGCTAAGTTGCCCCACTAGTATGAATATTCTGTTGAAACATTCTTGCAGAGTCAAGTTAGGTTTGAGGGAGACGACCTTATTGGCAATTGTTTCATTCTTGCTGGAGTGGGGAATGGAAGGGGGAGGGGCGGGTGGGGGTAGTGGGACAACAAATTTTAAATTCTTTATCGGCTTTGGCAGGACTGCATGTTTCTTGCATGTCAGGACCAGAATCAGAGGCATCTGCAATGAACCGCTGCAAAGGCACCGAATGAGTAAAGGAAGCTCCATGGATGAACACCTCCACATCTCGAGCACACCGTGGTCGTGGTCCTGCACGTGTCGTGGCTTGTTTATCCCCATGGCGATCCGTCTTTGTGTCCACACACCGACAGAGCCAATAGCCCTTGGCAATTTTCCATTTGGAGGATAACAATTCCCATGTCTTTCATTCATCCAACACTGTTGACTTTCCTCGCGTGATTCATTGAGGATTTTTCAATGGTGGTGACAAAAGTCCTTGTTACTCACGGACACTCATTCCGATGATATTTCAATATTTTCAAATACGTTGGTGTTCTTTTTCTGCTCGAGGAGGTCCACACTAACATTTTCCTGCCAGTTTTAGACACTCTTCCCAAGACGTCACTCCGAGCTCGGCTCGGCTACTTCTTGTCATTTGTCGCTACATAAAGCTCGCGACACCGATAGTTAACCGTCAACAATGGAGTAATTAAAATCGTCATTTATGAATTTTCATGAAATTTGTTTTCACATTCGTTTAATTATTTCATCCTGTAAAGTGTTTCTTTGTGATATTTATGCGAACAATAACCTTTCAGATTTTTTTGATTGCTTGTTTGTTTGTTTGTTTTTTTAAAGCATCTTATGTGTGTCAAACAGCGCTCTATTTTACACCTGGAGGAAAAAGTTTATGACGTTGGTCAGGTGGTCATATGGTAAAACCTCCTGATAGCACATATCCCATCACATACACAGGACCCTGGGATGGAGATTACATATAATAACATAACCAATGTTTACACCGATATGTATAGGTATGTATCTGCATGTATATGTTTGTAATTATCAATGAACAGGAAGCAAACATTATAAATATATATGGAAAAATTACGGGCCCGGATGGGGAATCGAACCCTGGTCCTCTGGAAAACCGCACCAGTACTCTTAACCCCATGGCGATCCATCTTTGTGTATGGTTTTCCAGAGGACCTGGTTCAATTCTCAGTCGGGGCTCATAATTTTTCCACATATATTTATAGTATATGTGTCTATATGTATATGGATGTAAATGTATATGTATATGTATATGTATAATATGTATGCATCCATTCATTGGGACCATACTCTGTGCCAAGCGTTGGTGCTGCCTAAGTAGACTCCTTGGCTATTGGGCACTATCCTGGACGGGTCGCCACTCTGATACAGGACAACAGCATGCTGGCACTCATTTTGCCGACCTCAGAAGGATGACGGGCAGAGTCAACCCCACCTGGTATTAATTCAATAGCCAAGTGCGATCTGAACTCAGGACCCAAGGATCCCAAACCCACCACCATAACCATTAAGCCAACACCAGGCAGATATCTGTATATGCATCTGTATGTATATGTATGTATATGTTTTTGTGTACATATATATATATATATATATATATATGTATGTATGTATGTGTATGTATGTATATGTATGTATGTGTATGTGTATGTATAGGTATATGTATCTCTATGTATATGTATATGTAGCTGCATGTGTATGTGTATGTGTATATCTATATGTATATGTAAATATATATGTATATCTATGTATTTGTTTATGTATATGTATATGTGTATATGTATATGTATCTCAATGGATATGTATGTGTATGTATATGTATATGTATATGTATATGTATGTGTATGTATATGTATATGTATGTGCATGCACATGTGTCTGTGTATGTATGTACATGTACATGCACATGCACGTGTACACGCACGTGTACGTGTATGTATATGTATATGTATGTACATGCACATGTGTATGTATATGTATATGTATGTGCATGCATATATGTATGTATATGTTTCTGTATATGTATATGTGTATGTATGTGTATATGTATATGTATGTATATGTGTATGTATATACATGTACAGATGTGTATGTATTTGTCGAAGGATATGTATATGTATATGTTTATGAATGTATGTGTATGTATATTTATGTGTATATGTATGTGTATGTACATGTGTATGTTTATGTGTACGTGTATGTATATGTATGTATGTATGTGTATGTTTGTATGTATGTTTATGTGTTCATGTATGTGTATGTTTATATGGATCGAGATCAGACCGCATCACTGTCGTGGGTAACCAGAAAGCAAATGTCACATCAGCTCTTGCTGCATTCATCCTGACCAACAGGAAATGCCTGTCACACATTAACCCTGCTGTAGTGCACAAAACAGCTCTGGGGGCAGGAACAAAACAACCAGGAACAATTTAAATTTAAAACAAAAACAGTTCTGGGGGCAGGAACAAAACAGCCAGGAACAATTTAAATTTTTAAAGGCTCTTCGGGCTGAAACAGTTGCATTAGTGGGGCAACTTAGCTAAATATAGCATAACAATTGTGCATTTTGTGAGGAAAGCACCAAATTTGGCACACGAGTAGCCTATCATATTATGAACAGATTTGGATATTGGGCCATCTCAAATTCAGCCGCTGATGGCTGTGGCAGCCATTTTCCACTGCCATCAAAAATTTTGAGATGGCCTAATATCCGAATCTGTTCATAATATGATAGGCTACTCGTGTGCCAAATTTGGTGCTTTCCTCATAAAATGCACAATTGTTATACTAAGTTGCCCCACTACATGGGCTCCTCCTTTGCTTAGCTCATGTCTAACAGGTGGAGCTTTTGCAACTGTTTAGACAGAAGAGGCTTTAAAATATATATTTCTAATATCTAAAGCTCATTCTCACGACTGAATCACCGACTGACTGACTGACTGACTGATATTAAAGATTGGTACCTTCCGGGTGATGTAGAAAGCTGAAATTTTGAGTGCCGACGGACATCGAAGCCTATACGCCGGGAAAAATCACAGTCATCGCAAATCATCCATTAATAAAAATATAAATAAATGAAAATAAATAAATGAAAAATAAACCAATGTCACCCACAGGGTGACCCGTATCTTGCCAAAAGGTGACGACGTGTGACTTCTTTAAGGTCACACTGAGGTGAACAGAGCTGCTATCCACCAGGAGCGACTCCTTGAGGAATATCTGCCTACAAGAGATTCCGATGAGAATCGTTCTAGAGTAACCATGAAAAATATGCGTTTGCCTCATAACGTCACCAAATGACGTCATAATGTCTCAAGCTTGACATATCTAGAAAGCACTCATCGAGGTGTTCAATTTGAGGTACTACACGATATGGTTCCTAAAACTTGAAAATTTGACCTTGGGGTCAAATATGTTTGACCTTATGCGCTAACCATGAAGGTCAAGGCCAATCACCACCAAAAATTAATCAGCTGAGCGCCAGACCATGAACTATATTCCCATGAAGTTTGAAGACGATCCGATCAAAATTACTCAAAAAAATAAGGGTTTCGTCGACTCCCCTGATTTGCGACAAAGTGACCTTGACCTTTGACCTTGACCTTCAAAATTTTATGCATTGAAAGGGACCTCTATAGGCCTCTGATATGCGAAGTTACAAAAATTTCCAATGATAACTGTGCTCTGCAGAATTTTTTATACGTGATTACAGACAAACAAAAAAAACAAAAAAACATACAAGCTGACTAACATATCTTGCAAAAACTTCGTTTTGGCAAGATAAAAACCAGAAAAATGCAGGTGAGTGATTCGAGACAATGGGGAAGCACGATAATTTCATGTGCCGATGGATATTGAAGCCGATACACCGGGGAAAAAATCACAGAACCGTCAGAAAGTGTCTGTAAATGAAAATTTAAATCAATGAAAAAATAAATGAAGATATTAAATGCAGGTGAGTGACCCGAGACAATGATGAAGCACGGTAATTTTGCATGCTGATGGACATTGAGGCCGATACACCAGGAAAAAACCACAGAACTGTCGGAAAACATCTGTAAATGAAAATATAAATAAATACATGAAAATATTAAATTCGGGTGAGCAAACTGAGACAATGATGAAGCACGGTAATTTTGCATGCTGATGGACATCGAGGCCGATACACCGGGAAAAACCACAGAACTGTCGGAAAACATCTGTAAATGAAAATATAAATAAATACATGAAAATATTAAATGCGGGTGAGCAAACTGAGACAATGATGAAGCACGGTAATTTTGCATGCTGATGGACATCGAGGCCGATACACCGGGAAAAACCACAGAACTGTCGGAAAACATCTGTAAATGAAAATATAAATAAATACATGAAAATATTAAATGCGGGTGAGCAAACTGAGACAATGATGAAGCACGGTAATTTTGCATGATGATGGACATCGAGGCCGATACACCGGGAAAAACCACAGAACTGTCGGAAAACATCCGTAAATGAAAATATAAATAAATACATGAAAATATTAAATGCGGGTGAGCAAACTGAGACAATGATGAAGCACGGTAATTTTGCATGCTGATGGACATCGAGGCCGATACACCGGGAAAAACCACAGAACTGTCGGAAAACATCCGTAAATGAAAATATAAATAAATGAAAATAAATAAATGAAAAATCAAATGCAGGTGTGTGACCTGAGACAATGGGGAAGAACAGTTCGTTATTGTTTACAATGTGTAAGCATACCCCTCGAGTGTAAATATTTCCTTCTGTTGTATATTTCCTTCTGACGCGTCTGGTCCTGGCTTCCATTCCCCTGGGCTCTGGTTCAACAACAGCAAAGTCCGTGTGTGTGTGTGTGTGTGTGTGTGTGTGTGTGTGTGTGTGTGTGTGTGTGTGTGTGTGTGTGTGTGTGTGTGTGTGTGTGTGTGTGTGTGTGTGTGTGTGTGTGTGTTGGGGGAGGGGTGAGAGAGACTAAGTGCTGTATCTTGGAGCATGCATCCTTTCAACAGGACGTTGATCAGGTTGTGCCATAATTTTAAAAGAAGACATATGACATATGTCTTCACACTTCTGCGTAATATATTCACTGTTTACGCTATGAATAACATTTTCCAGACTAAGGTGTGTGCTCCTCACCAATAACTATAATGCCTTGGGTTTGCAGACATGGGTCGTCTTTATATAATGATGATATTGTGTTGTTTGATGTAAAAATATCAATATACAAACGTTCAGCAAATTACATCAGTTGGACTCAAAACTGTGTTCTTTTTTCTCTTCTTCTTCTTCTTCTTCTTCTTCTTCTTCTTCTTCTTCTTCTTCTTCTTCTTCTTCTTCTTCTTCTTCTTCTTCTTCTTCTTCTTCTTCTTCCTCTTCTTCTTCTTCTTCCTCATGGCCAGGACTTGCAGTCTTATCCCACGTTCTTGTGTTGTCAGCCTGGGGATCAACTTGGCCCAGGTCTGCACGAACCGGCTGGCCAGGCCTGACGTTAGGGCAGGCATTTGTAATTTGGCCTTGGTGCTGGCGATAGCTCACCTCCTCTTCTTCACGAAGGACACCATGGGAACTTTAACATCCACAAACTAATTCTGGCAGAGGGTAGACCCATCTTCACATCCATCAGAGGGACGGCACACACATTGATGAATCACCCTGCCTGTGATTCACAGGTGTGTGTGTACCTTTGGGCCATCCTGTCAGACATCAACCCTCGGACTAAAAACGGTCTAATTGGCAAAAGCCCATTATATGTCAGGAATTAAAAAGACATCTTCACATGACGTCGACGAGTCTGGAACACTTAACCAAGCAAAATATAATACTCAATGACGATTCATCACCATAAAACAAGTATTGCATTCATCCCGAGGATTTTAATCCGTGACTTATAACCCAAAATGAGGTCTGCTTTTATCCTCAGATGACTCAACATGCTACATGAGACGACTATTTATTACGTACGCACAGAGAAGTGGGCTGAGTGGGGATTACAAAAGAAATTGAGAAAGGAAATTGAAGTGGGGAAAGTGATGAATAGAGGATAAAAGAGATGGGGACGAATGGGAACAAAAGTTGGGAGAAGTATGGAAATGAGAAATAAGCAGGATCTGCAGCTGAGTGGAGAGGAGGGAGGGGGGGGGGAGCGGTTCAGGGATAGCAATTCCAACATCTGTGAGTACATATTATGTAGAATGTAGATGGTACATTAAAGGCTACCCTGCACAACATACTTCTAGCTATAAAAGATCATACAGCATTAACAATGGGCGCTTTGGTGATAATTTGTGTGTAAACAAACAAATGCATCATCCATTGTCATTTGCAATTGTGTTATTAAAACTGTAAAACGACAAGAAAAAAAAAAATAATGATCTAAACCCCAACAAACCCGTATTTTTAGATGAGATTATCAAATGTTGTGCAAGATCCTTGGTGAGTAACACTCTACAGTCGATGCGTGCATGACTGGTATCCCAACATACATATGTATGACCTCTGCTTTGTAAAGGAATCACACTCATCCTGCACACGGACTGATCCCACCTCTGTCATCAGGCAGGCGGTATCGTAGTTTCGGGACGCATAATACCACCAGGTTTAGGGACAATTCTTTTCCCCATGGCTGTCCACATCCTAAATAGCCACTAAATTGGATTATGCTGATGCTCTGTGTTAGATGTAAATTGTGTTACATGTAAATTATAAAATGCTGTAAATTCGGAAATACTGTTGTAAATTTGCTGTACTGTTGTTATAAATATTGTTGTATAGATGCATGTGTAGAGTGAGAAGGTTGGATAAGAATTTAATTGTTTCTTAACCTTGGTTTTTAAACATATGACAATAAAAATGATTTGACCTGACGACTTGTGTGCATATATATATATATATATATATATATATATATATATATATATATATATATATATATATATATATATATATATATATGAACATAAACTTTCCTTTCCTTTGAGCTTGTGCAAACAAGCCTCGTAATCCCACATGTACATACATACATCGACGTTTTTCGAGTGTATGAAATAATCTCATCCGATGCAGTTTCTCCAGCAATCACGTTCTTTCCTGGGGCTAAATGTCACCAAACATCACGTGACACTCCGGCCCTGTTTTGAGGTTCCAAGGCCGCTAGTTATGACGTGTCCCTGCGCGGATCGGTTCAAAGGGGACAAACCGACCTTCGCCAAGCTTGGATCGATTCAGAATGACTTCATGGGGGAATGAACGCGGGCCAGGTCGACTCTTTCTTGATATCCCAGAGAAAATGGTCTCTTTGGCTTTCCCATCTGGGCACCTCACTCATGATGCAGATTTCCCCCAGGTTCAAAACCTGTTTGCTGTACTGACACGTCCATTGTTTCCTCATGTCTTTGTAACATATGTAAAAGTACAATGATGGGTCTCAATATGTTGTCCTACATTGAAGTAGCCAATCAAGCTCTGCAATGAGCCTTAGATACTGTTGAAAGAGGGAAAGAAATCCCATTTGACTATTCTGCATAGCTTCCTAGTGTGATCCCACACTCCAATTCCAAATTGAACACTCTCTGGGTAGATTCCGAGTGTGATCACGTGGACCAATCTCAACTTGAACATTCTCTGGGTAGACTCCGAGTATGGTCCCATAGACCATTCTCAAATTGAACACTATCTGGTTAGTCTCATAGTATGTTCCCATAGATCAATCTCAACTTAAACACCCTCTGGCTGGACTCCTAGTGGGGTCACATAGACCAATCTCAACTTGAACAATCTCAAGGTAGACTCCTCGTGTTGTCCCACAGAACAATCTCAACTTGAACAGTTTGGGTAGACTCCGAGTATGCTCCCATAGACCAATCTCAACTTGAACACTCTCTAAGTAGACTCCTTGTGTGGTCCCATAGACAAATCTCAACTTGAACACTCTCGAGGTAGGCTCCCACTGTGGTGAAATAGACCAATCTAATCCTGAAAGCTCTCTGGGTGGACTCTTAGTGTCGTCCCATAGACCAATTTCAACTTGAACACTCTCGAGGTAGGCTCCCACTGTGGTGAAATAGACCAATCTCATCCTGAAAGCTCTCTGGGTGGACTCCTTGTGTAGTTCCATAGACCAATTTCAACTTGAACACTCTCTAGGTAGACTCATGCCTGGTGTTAGCTTAATGGTTAGGGTTGCGGGCTTTGGATCCGAGGGTCCTGAGTTCAAATCCCGCCAGCTGTTGAATTAATACCAGGTGGATTTAACTTGGCCTGTCATCCTTCCGAGGTCGGGAAAATGAGTGCCAGCTTGCTGGTATACTGTGTCGGAGTGGCGACCCATCCAGGATTGTGCTCAATAGCCAAGGAGACTGCTGAAGCAGCAACAACGCTCTGCACAGAGTGTTCCCAATCTCCTCTTCCTCCTCCTAGGTAGACTCATAGTGTGGTCCCATCGACCAATTTCAGCTTGAATATTCTTTCGGTAGACATAGTGTGGTCCCACAGAACAATCTCAACTTGACCATTCCCTTGGTAGACTCCTAATGTGGTCCCTTAGACCAATCTGAACTTGAACACCCTCTGGCTGGATTCCTATTGTGGTCACATTGATCAATCTCAACTTGAACACTCTCTGGGTAGACTCCTGGTGTGGTCACGGAGACCTTCTTTGGAGACGTCTCTTCAAATCATGAGGATGTCCAAGTATTGTCGTCCTGTTTTTGAATACATCGTTATCAATCTGGATCTCTTCTTCACTCTCTCACAATGTACGGTGCGCACAAATCTTGTATCTGATCTGTTCTCATGCAGCCTCGTGCGGTCTCCCATATGCACCACCTGATCGGTTCATGTAGATCCACAGCGAGATCGTCTTGGAAAGGAAAACGTGTTTTGTTTTGTTTTTAAGACCGAGAACCCAACGTTGCCTTTACCTTTGTGTGTGTGCGTCGTGATGCTTGCGACTGAGATTTCCTTTCATGTCGCACGTGTTCCAGCAGTAGCTAGGCCTCTCCATCCAGATAAGCGCTTTGCTTTTTCAACCTGTTTCGCAGCTATTATAATCACTATGCTTTTATGTGAGCTGTACAAACGTTGGTAAGTGTAATCAAGGTCTCTCTGCTTTGTGTCAATGACAGCTGAGTCGGGAGGGACGCCTGCTCGCGGATTCCTTTCTCTAAAGGTCAGAGCTAATGGTTCGCCTGCTCGTGAAGCTCGGCGGTCGGCTGTGAGGTGGTGCTGA
The DNA here is from genome assembly GCF_056783735.1 of Eptatretus burgeri. Classification (NCBI taxonomy): domain Eukaryota; kingdom Metazoa; phylum Chordata; class Myxini; order Myxiniformes; family Myxinidae; genus Eptatretus; species Eptatretus burgeri. The sequence continues at coordinate 64,659,875 of NC_140964.1, read as the reverse complement.
TGTTGGTGATGGTGGTGGTGATAGTGAAGACACCTTGAGGAGACATGACCGGAAGACGTGAGAAGCGCCACGTCTTGATCGCAAGCAGGTTCATTGCAAAATGGCCCTTTCCGTGCGGAGCTGAGCAATCACTGCTGAATTTGATGACTCGATAGATACCTGCGTCGCGGCTCAGGATACCTGCACTTGAAAGCATGACGACATTCCTGTGAGACGAAGTCATCGTTTGCCGCGTGCTCTAAAAGGAACGCCATTATATTCGTCAAGGCAATTTTTGTTTAAACGCAGGGCCGCGATTCCCTTATTAAACCCGAAATGCCTAACGAAGCGTTTCCGAGATGCACGCGTTTGTTTATGCCAGCGTGTTTGAGGTTGTTAGCCCCTTGTTTGGGACCTTGTTTCGGACCGGTTGCCTGGCAACCGAGCCTTTTAAGGGAAACCCGACGCAGATAACAACGGGCGTCCCGCTGCGCGAACTGCTGGCGGAACGGGAATACATCGGGATAAAAGATAGTCGGGCGAGCCGCACGGGATGCCCGCATGTGCAGGCAACAATTGCTCACCTCTGTGCATTGTGTAGCTGTCTGTGACGTTGTTTTTGCGCGAATGACAAGGTCCGTGCACCTTTAATACGACGTGTGTGAACCTATAAGGAAATTAGCGATCGTCTGAGTTGATTAAGGTGATCAAGCGCTCCGACAATTAGGAGCGTAAACCCTAAATGAGGGAACAATCTGCACGGGCACATTCGCGCTCTCTCTCTCTCTCTCTCTCTCTCTCTCTCTCTCTCTCTCTCTCTCTCTCTCTCTCTCTCTCTCTCTCTCTCTCTCTCTCTCTCTCTCTCTCTCTCTCTCTCTCTCTCTCTCTCTCTCTCTCTCTCTCTCTCTCTCTCTCTCTCTCTCTCTCTCTCTCTCTCTCTCTCTCTCTCTCTCTCTCTCTCTCTCTCTCTCTCTCTCTCTCTCTCTCTCTCTCTCTCTCTCTCTCTCTCTCTCTCTCTCTCTCTCTCTCTCTCTCTCTCTCTCTCTCTCTCTCTCTCTCTCTCTCTCTCTCTCTCTCTCTCTCTCTCTCTCTCTCTCTCTCTCTCTCTCTCTCTCTCTCTCTCTCTCTCTCTCTCTCTCTCTCTCTCTCTCTCTCTCTCTCTCTCTCTCTCTCTCTCTCTCTCTCTCTCTCTCTCTCTCTCTCTCTCTCTCTCTCTCTCTCTCTCTCTCTCGCTTGCAGGGAACTTGTTTTGCTTTTATACCTCGCTAAAAATAGCTGTTGAGTCGCGCCTTTTATGCTGGCGATGACGCGCTCTTACCGGAGAATGGGATTGGGCGGAGCGAAAGGCATTGGGTGGAGCGGAAGAAAGTGGGCGGGGACTCACGCACTCCTCCGAAGCGCAAAATGCGTCGCTGTGCTCTGCTTTCCCACCAATCGGAACGCGTCGCTCCTTTGCGCTGCTCTTCGTTATGGTCATGGGCATGGCATTGCTTCCTTTCAGAGACCAATGAGGATAAAATGTTTCGCAGCTCCCCTCCGTATTGGCCAGGGTGAAAGCACGACTTTCAACCATTAGCCAATGGACGCTCGGCAGCGGTAAGTTGGGGTGGGGTTATAAAGATGACATTGTGAACGCGTTGATCTCAGAATCATGTGCGCTGGCCACGCAGGGTATATATATATATATATATAAAATATATATGTTGGAGGGGAGGGGGAGGGGGGACGCGGTGTGCAGTGAGCGGTGAAACGAGACGTGTGTGCGCGCTTTGAGGTGGGATATCGGCGCGGAAGGGAAACCGCTTTGCCGGTAAAAGCCTCGTGGACTGGTCTCCGGGTCCTTGGCGTCGTACGGTCTCAATCGGTGCAAGTTCGGTTGCACAAGGAGGGGGAGGGGGGACCGGCTGGAGTCGCGTGTTCCGGCGAACATGGACGTGCTGCCCAGTTTCAGTATCTTCCAGGAGTTGCAGACTGTGGCCGAGACGGGTTATTTCTCGGCAATGCCTTCCCTGGAAGAGACGTGGCAACAGGTGAGCGTGCGGCGACTGAGGACGTTCGACGTGCTGTTCGCGTTCTGGATTTCGTGCGGTGTGGTGGTGTTGGAGGGTGGGGGGGAGGGCGGTGGGTATGTTCGAGCGAGCTTGCATTCGTTTACGTTTTACTGAGACTCGTGCAAAAGGGACTATGACTGTCGACGTAATAAATCGATGACCCGTGAGACTGCAAAGCTTCCTGTGCAACTTTGTGCTTCGTGTCCGCGGGTCCTGATTGGCTCGTTTGGTCGTCTCGTTAAATTGAGCGCTCACATGGTGTACTGGTGGTCTTCTGACCATGCAATGGATCACGGCAGGAAGTTGTTGTTGTGGTGGCTTAAGTTGATTTCTGGGGCCTTCCTCGAGCAACCAGTGTGGGATGGACTGAAAGCAGGACATGACCAGTGACCATAGCAACAATGCGGGCCATCACCTTCTCCTCTCGTGATGTTACAACTCTGCTCATGGTATGGACCGAGGTTACCGTGGACGCAATGTCGGGTGGTTGTCCAGCCGAGATCTAAACCACATTTCGGTCGCTTATCACGCAACTTGTGCTGTTCCATCTCGTTTTGCTTTTCGTGGGTTGACGACTTGTGTGCTACGAAAGGGAAATGTCACGAGTTTTCTAGAATTTAAACACGACGGTTCACAATGCGCTTCCTTTACGCTCTGACCTTCCCGACGTGGAATGCCTGTTGGCATTTGAATGTTTTGAAGCTTGAGTGGGGCGTGGTCGGGTGGATTTCCCGCCCACTTTCCAGTCGCTCCGCCCACAGCGATCCCAGATAAACTCAGCACACGGTGCAAGACCCAAGGAATGCGAAGCGAACCTGCCCTGGAATTCGCTGTGTTGGTTCAGGTTTATTGATTCCCCCCCAAGCCCAATGTGAGAGTGAATTGGTCTGGATTTGGGGGGGGGGGCTACACCGAAAGTTTGTGTGAGAGGGGCAATCAAATAAAAATATGCAAAAAGTACCAACAGCTATGCTCTCAGTGTGTACATAGTACACACCTTGGCAGGTGTACACGAGGTGGAGGAGTAAGTAAGGTTGAGGATTGTTTTTAAAGGTTTTGTTTGGTAGTAGTCTCTGGTGGGAAGGCATTTACTGCACGTAGTTGTGCATTCCCAGGCAAATTTCACTCCCACTCATTGTGAGCCATCCCGCCATCTCCTTATTTGGCTAATGCAGAGCTATGCTTTTGGGGACCAGATTCTCACCCGTTTTAGGTCATGAACACATACGATGTGCCTCCTTTCGAGGCCGCTCCAGACTTTGAATGTTCTTCCTCCTCTTCCCCAATTTGTTTCAGGGCTTGCTTTAGCTCGTGCTCTTTATGTAAATAGCCAATCTCGTGGTGATGTAAAAATGCGTCACAATCAGATTATTGAACTCTGTGTCCCAACAATGTTTCTGAACAAACTCCAGTGGACTCAAACCCCCTGCCCCCCCGCCGCCCCCCGGTCTCTCCTCTGCCATTACATCACCTTGTTTGGGAAGAACAAGCACACATTCCACTTCACTGCCATCGCTATCTTTGGCATTGATTTGATGATTGCTACGAATGATTTATCGGATCACAATAATTCGATTCGTTTTGGATTATGCTGTGGTTTCTCAATATCGTCATTGACTGCCTGATTTGGGCCTGGTGTACCTTAATGAGGGATGTGTGGGTCAAGACCCTCTGATGATCGTTTACGTAAATCACGTACGTATCGGTTGGCTTCCTGCCTAAGTCACGGGATTGGTCTGGTTTTAATCGCAATCTTTGCTGTCATACCGGTATCGCATGATGACTTGCGTCCTCTTAAAGCCGGCTATCTCACCTGCTTGCACACACTTCGACATCGTTATGTGCCTGAGTTTATCCTGGCTCGGTTACACTTCCTTCACCTCTTGAGTGCTGTGCAATGGTTTGACTCGAACGAAGGCTCCGGATGAGGTGACTCGATCGACTTGTGCTGGGGCATTTTGGTTGTGACCGCAGGATAGGTTGGACGATTATTTTATGAAGATACTGTGTGGAATGGGCAATGGGCCATATTTTTAGATGGGACAATAATTTCCTCCAAAAGAAGGCTCACATTGTAATGCAGCACCCTCTGGCGTGGCACTGCACCAAAGGGCAGTCATCAGATCGGATGACGTAGCAATGCTACCCAGAAGCAGACGTTTGATAGCTCACCAAGCAATGCAAGAGCCTATCTCTGCTAACACCTTTATAAATGGTGGTACAGTATTGGCATTTTGTGATTGATGGAAGCCAAACATATATTATATATATATATATATATATATATATATATATATATATATATATATATATATATATATATATATATATATATATATATAGTTTCCATGGGATAATTTGTGGTGCCACAATTGAAACAATGGCAAAAGCTATGGGATGCATCAGCAGTTGCACAATAATCTTCAGAAAATGGCTACCATGGGCCTCTCCGCATATCTGGACCGCCATAGCGAAAGCACTTAGATAAATGAAATGCTTCGAGAGTGACATTGCACTCAGCAGTGCTGCCTCTGCATTTCTCTTGCATCGCCGGCCTTTCAGCTTTCCGAGGGCCTGTGACCTCGAGCAGCTGCATGGATGTGTGTCGATCGGACTGAGGCAATGAAATTGCGCCGATGGAATGATGGCTGAAATGGTGCCAAGGTTATGCTTCAGTGTCCTGTAAATCAATATAGGATAAACATTGCCTGTTTTGCTTTCAAAGTTTAGTTTTTTTGTTGGTGTTGTTGACCTTTTCATTTTAAATAGCAAATTGGTGTGAAATTGTGTAGAGTTTTTACTAAAATGATATTCAGGTTGCCATAGTAGCAACTGCTACTTTGAGAAAAATGGGATAATGATGCATGGTGATATGAAACTTTATGCAACCCATCCTCCTGTTTCACAACAGATCTGCCTTGAAATGGAACGATACCTGCAGACTGAGCCCAGTGACAAGGATGCAACAGGTATCAAGGAGGACGACAGTGGGCCCTGGCAGAGATTTTTGGCGGCTTATGCAGACTCTGAGGGACTGGTACAGCCTCCGACCCAAGGAATCGTTGCGACAGACCTGGCGACCCAGGGGATGGTCACGTGTGACTTGAGCAAGTGTGTGGCTCCTTTGGAGGCTCTTGCAGCAACTTGGGATGGTGTTCCTTGGGGGAGTGGACCCTTGGGAGTTGGTGTCGAAGCGATTACTGCTTTTCCACCTCCTCCTCCAACAGTTCTACCAGGAGCTGTTGCTCTGATGGCCACAGCAGCCGTCACAATGAGCAGTGTAGCCACCACACCAAACCCAGCTTTGGCTTTGGCCCCACTGATCCCGGTGAGTAGCGTCGAGCAGTTGAGTGAGGCTTCCAGCTTGACACCGCCTTCATCTCCAGAGCCCGCGATGGAGGCTGGGCCCGAGGTGGAGGAGGCTTTGGGACGGCCTGTTCTCAAGCAATTAGGCCGTGGATATGGAAAGCTTGGACAGAATGGAACTGATGGCTCACCGGATGGCAAGAAGCGCATCCATCGCTGTCCATTCAATGGATGCCGCAAAGTCTACACCAAGAGTTCACACCTAAAGGCACACCAGCGCACACACACGGGTATGAGTATTCAACTTGCAATGATCTCCATCCTTTCCTAGAATAAATATCTAAAAATTATCAAGTGATCTTCTTTTATTAATTTTTATTTATTTATTTATTGCTCAATGAGAGCAATGACCCCTCTCTGTTGCATGCTGTACTTCTTATTCTTCTCTTCCCCCTCTCTTGGTATGAAGCACCTAGCTGCTAGTACCATCATTGCTCGGGAGCATGATTCGGTGGCCGTGCCGTTCATGCAGTACCCCCTGTACGTTAGAGCTTTGTAATTTGTTCAAGGTGCAAGCAATAATTTGCCTACTCTTCATTAAAGACACCGTGGGATATCACGTAGACGAGCAGGCGGGGCCACCCGACTCAACATCCATCTGAGGGACGGCGCACTTTGTGATGCATGTAAAGCACAAATCGGACAGTTTATACTCTGGTTTGGAATCTAACCCAGACTAGGTAGCTCAAAGCGCTATCCCGTCAGGACTAAATGCTGTATCGGCAATGGCATAAATGCATTTTATTTTTTGGTGCCAGCAAGAGCTTGCAGCGTCAGGAAATGCTTCCTTGCACTTGTAACCTCAAATGCTTTAACAAGTATGGCCACCGGCATGCTGTGTGGGTTTGAATTGAGATGTATGGCTTTGTACCTTCTCACAGTCGTAGCTTGCATGTTGTCGGTCATTTTCTTACTGCCTTTTGGTAATCTGACGCATATATCTGTTCAGGATTTCCTATTCTGATCAAAGTTTCTCAATCTATGATTTCTGCTCTTTCTGCATTGCATAATAAACAGCAGTTTAACGGAAGTTAAATGAACCAGGAAGTGCTGCCTCGTTTAAAATCGCTAATGCCATCTGGTTCCAGATTGGAGGTTCCATAAAGCTCCAGAGAAGTTGATGCATACAACATTACTTGCAGTGATGTGATAAGTGAATAAACTGCTGATCCAATAATTACTGGACAGTAGATCGACGACCCGTTTTGCTTTGTCTTAACTTTGCCGAGAGAAATGTTCCGCTTTCTGGCTTTCCTTGTGTGGGTTTGTGATGTGAGGGCTAATGCTGGAAGTGTTGCCTTTTTGTACAGAAGTTTGTTTTGGTTTGCGTGGGAGGGCAGACATTTTTATGTTTTTTTTTTTTTTGAATGGAGTAATGAGTTCGTTATGCAAAAATGCACAACCCGTCTGCTTGCTGTACAATGTTGATGTAATTAGGATTGCTCCTTTTTCTCCATTTGGTGGAGGTCTTGCATTATCGGGTTTTGCAACAGGCTCACTTCATTTGCATTTTATATAAATAGCAAGAAACCATGTTGACTCTTCACCATTGAAGTTTGAAAGTATCGTAGAAGAACATTTGAAATGTACGGCATTAATCGGTGCCAATGACAAGCTGGCAGGCATTCCTCACTCTGGGAAAGAAAAATAAAAAAAAACAATGCTGGTAAACTTTTCCCGATTGTTGGCCATCATGCAAGGCCTTCTGTTGGGGATGCAAACCAAGCTTTGAAATGTGATGGCATCACACACCTGCACACAGGTCGATTTATACGGGCTTGCTGTCACTGGAGCAGATGTTAACCCACTCGTTCTCTCCATCCCTCCCACCGCAGGTGAGAAACCGTACAAGTGCTCGTGGGAAGGCTGTGAGTGGCGGTTCGCCCGCAGCGATGAGCTCACACGACACTATCGCAAGCACACCGGAGCGAAGCCATTCAAGTGTGCAAACTGCGACAGGTACGGGAGCAAACGTAGACCTTCGCATCATGCCACACCTTTCCTCCCTCCACTTTGGCCAGGATAATTTGGGTGTATTAAGGATGAGGTTGTGAAGTGTGCTTGCAGACACCACCTGCTGCTCGGTTGTTGCACCAGCCCTTGAGCAGATGGGATTGGTTAGTTAGTTCAGTGCAACTACTTGAGGCTGTAAATCCATGCCATTCCAGTGGGTTTTGAGTTGATGATGCTCAGAAACAAATAAACAGAAAACATTGCATTTTGGGGGAGGAGGGAGTGGGGTTTGTGGGCAGACGACTGTCAAAGCTCCTTTTTAGGTTATCTCTTCGAGCATGACCTAATAATATGGGTTTCAATGTCCTTCGATCCGTCCGTCCGTTCACAATGAAGTTGAAGCGGGAGATCTGGTCATTGGTGATCCTGATAGAGGTCGATGAGACGTACACGATGGTATGACTTTCAAGGTCACCAAAGGTCAAGGTCACGAGGCCTTTGAAATTGCGAAAATGACGATTTTCAAATTCTATCTCCGCCATTTTTCAAGCGATCTTGAATTTGATTGTAGCATATGAATCTATGGGACAATATCTAAATTTGGTCAGGCCGGATTTTCGATATTCGCTTTCGTGTCACATGACTTCAAAGTTGGCAAAAAATGCGAAAATGACGATTTTCAAAATCTATCTACTCCTACATTTCTCAAGCGATCTTGAATTTGATTGTGGCATATGAATGTATGGGACAATATCTAAATTTGGTCGGGATGGATTTTCGAATTTCGCTTTCGTTTTCACGTCACTTGACTTCAAAGTTTGCAAAAACTGCCCTACCTTCAGGAGGCTATATATTCTCCACTGGGCATGGTAAAAGTTAGTGAAAGGTGTCATTGCGTAGCAGCTGACCTTGTCTTTCATGTCCATTCGAAAGAATACCAATATCTTCGAATACGTACACGTCACGTGACTGAATTTTGCGAAAACTGCTTCATGTCCAGTAGTTGCAAAATGACGATTTTCAAAATCTATCTCCTCCTACATTTCTTAAGTTATCTTGAATTTGATTGTGGCATATGAATCTATGGGACAATATCTAGATTTGGTCGGGCCGGATTTTCGATATTCGCTTTCGTTTTCGCGTCACGTGACTTCAAAGTTAGCCAAAAATCCCTCCTGACCCGAGAACACTACACCCTAGTAACAGGAACTCATGCTTGTTTCTCGCAGAGATGACCGTCACTCCCGCACGGGTGTATTTTATTATCATTGTTTTTCTGCAATAAAGTTTTGGAAATTTTAGTTATTTGGTTCCAATACAAAAGCAGACATTACGATGAGCCATTGTTTATGCAAAAGGTTGTTTGAAATTTACATGTTCCATCGGCTTGGATGTCTGTTAGTCCGGATCCTTGTGTCCTTCCAGATTGCAAGCTTTGTTCGCCCATTAGTAATGCACGATTTTCCGTCAGCACTGCCGGAAGTGAAGGGTGTTGTTTCTTGGTGTGGTGGGATTTGCACAGCTGTTTCTTGGTGTTTGGTTGGTTAGCCAAAACAGTTCGAGAGCTGTGGATGTCCCTTGCGTCAATTTTATCTTAAGCCATGTTCTTTCACCTCAACACTCATGTCGGAAGGAAGTGTTTTCTTTTTATTCCAACTGCACTACAGGTGAAAGGTGATGTCATTAATTGATGCAGCAGTCTTTCTCTTGAGTGTGTGGAACTACTGTGTTGCATATCGATTTAACCATTTTGCAAGATGGATTTCCATGTTGCTCATAAATTGTCACATTTGTTGACTTCTTGCTGCTGTTGTTGCTCTCTCCTTGGCGTCCAGGTCCTTCTCAAGATCGGATCACCTCGCCCTGCACATGAAGAGGCACATCTGAGCTGCTCCGTACTGAATGGCTATCTCTTATGGAAGACTGCAGTCGATGTGCACCAGAGGGATGGTTCCGCCGTGCACGGCATTTTTGCCGACATGGAAATTACAAGGAAGTGGGTGTTGAGTACTTTTTATGGAGAAGAACGTTCTTGGAAGGCCGTTCTGCAACTTGTTCTCTGTGGTTTGCACAGCAGTGAGCCAATTCTCATTTTGACACAGACCTCGGGTTGAGGGTGTCGTTACCCAAGATGAACTCATTTTCACGTGCACCAAAAGTTGACATCTCGGACCTTCATCTTTATTTTTTTGTGGACCTTGACAATTTGGACACAGAATTGCACACCGTTTGCTAGTCCTGGCCTGGGTGTGTTCTTGCAGTGTTAGATTCTTCAACTTCTCCAACCACTGCGCAATGACCCTGCTCTGCTCCTACCAGCCCCTCTGAATATTCCTGGCAAAAGGCCCATCGTTCTCATCGGGACTTCAAATTCCACATGATCGTTTAAATGTGACGTTATGAGCTCACCAAGTCGCGCAAACGCGACACCAAAATAACTTTGAGCTGCTCGGTTTTGACACTGACAGATGCGACTTTTAATGCGCACGTGTCAAATGTGCTGCGGACATCTTTGGACATATGTGGCCGGCTTTTTCTTTGCACCTCCACAATCCTGGCATGACGGCTTGCACCCCTTCATTTTTATTATTTTTATTTTCCTTGCATATCTGAGAAACTGTACACTGATATGGAACCCTCAAATTCAGGACGGTTGTGAAGTCTGTACGTGCCGAGCTGCGTCCGATTGCGTTTCTCCACGGGTTTGAAGTTGTCTGGTTTAGGTCGTTGCGGTCATGCGTCCAAGTGCCTTAGGAGGTCAGCAGCATAGACAAAATTCTCCATCACTGCCTGGGCACATTACCTGTACAGTATACTTTTTGAGACAAATGGTTTTTGCTATGTATGTTTAACACTTTACCAAAGTAAACCAAATGTTACATGCAGTATGGTTTACAGGCTGCCTTAAAGGACTTATGGCCATAGAACAAAGACTGTTCTAAATTACAGCAAAGATGTTGCTGCTCCGTATACTGGGTCTTGAGTCCCAGGTTTCTTCATTGCTTTCCACACTACATGTGCAAGAAGCGAATGTCCAATAACTGTTCTGTTCGTACACGTATTACATTCCTCTTCGTTGTGTAAAACTTGACTATAACCCGCTTGGTTGCAAAACAGAACGTCGTCGACCAACCACCGCCCACTTCCCTTTCCTGGCGATCCAAAACTTGGCAATTGGAACGGGATCTGTAAGAGATGGATTCCTATTTGTTTTTTCCCCGCTCGCAGCTTTACTCTTCTTCTTCTGTCATCCTCTTCCTCAATTTTTTATTTCATTTTCCCCGTTCGACTTCTCAGATTCCATTGGTAACTGACCACATGTTACACACTAATGCCATGTGAAGGTTTTCATTTCCTCATTCGTGGGTTCTTCTTGCTCGTTGTATCTTGTTTATCATGTGGCAGAAAAACAACAACAGTGGCATCCCCTCGTGTGTGACGATGCAAAGTAAATGTTGCTGTCATAAGTCAGACGATTTCCCCACAAAAAACTATGTACAGTGATGTAACATTTTATGTAAAGGATGTATATTTGTGCTGAATGTGAATGTGATGGATTTTTTTTTTTATGAAGCATTAAACAAAAATGAGGCTTACGTTTGTCTCCAGGGCTGTTGAAGTTTTGTTTTTAATTAATTTATTAACAACCATTCCTTTTGGAATTTCTATTGATTGTAACAAAGGTTATTCCAGACTCCAGTATAGCTGGAACAATATAAGAGTGCATGGCTCATAAAAAAAGGAAATGACACTTGTGTCCCAACCTTTATTTACAATCCAGAATGCACAACAAATTTAACTTTGGTATTTATTTTTAAAGTTCCCATTGTTGATTGCCTCGCACTTAAGTTGTTTGTTCTGTGCTCATTTCCCATGAGATTTAGCTTTGAGGTGGATGAGCAAATGTGTAGCGGTTGATCACACCGAACCAAAACCAATGGCTTTCTCTGTCTTCCATTATGTCGCACTCAGAATTCAAGCCATTGAGTGCTATCCGGGGCAGAAGTAACACAATCTATGGTGGAGGGCACATTACTACCACTTGCTTCCTAAAATCCAGATTGTAGATGAACAATCAATTTGACATCATGTGACATGCTTATCAGGTTTGTTTTGAGAATGTTTAATGAATGAAGCACAGTTGGGCGGACCATTTCCACAATGTGTGTATTCGCGGCGCATCTTGATCCTGGGACTTTGAGCTCCTAAACTTTATGATTTTGTGGAAAGAAGAGGAAAGTGGTTGAAGGTTGTGGGGAGGAGGGAAGGGGGGAAGAGACAGGTGAGTTATTAAATCATAACGGTAGCGTCGAAAGCAGGAAATCTTTCAGATCGTTTGGATCAAATAGCTGGGTGCTAACCCACTGTGACAGGCTATTATAGAGGTATAATTTTAGATAACTTATTCAGGAAATAAAAATTGGGGGGTGGAGAACCCCAAGAGTGGATTGTAAGGACAAAGTATAGATTGCATTGTGATCTTTGTCTGCACCTTTGATGAATCTGGTTAATCTTTTATCAGGATGTATCCTCGGAGCTGGCAATTTCCCATTGGCTGCTCTCTTTTATTGCACATATACAAGGTGGGGATAAGTAACTGGCAGCGCAATAGAGCCGGCATGGAAAAACCAATCAGGGAAAGATTTATGCATATTCAGTTCATTTGGCCAATAAAAGAGCCGTGCTGTGAGTTTGAATTATTTAATGTTTAACGTTAACAGGAAATACGCATTTCTAGCACAGGCGAACAAAGCTGCTTAATCATCGGCTTAGATAGCTGTTTATGAATGGGGGGAATAAGGTGTGGGGATGGAGGGGTCGAGCTTTAATCTATACCACAAATTGCACCAAAAACTAAAGCTCCTGCCCCGCCGATAGGCCATCTCTACCATACATGAGTCACCAGGTCACCTGGCTACGGAATCATTAGCGTTCGACATTTCCTGAAGCAAACGTCCCTTTCCATCTGGATTATCGATTCGAACCTTTAATAACAAAAAGTCTTTGCCATTTGGAATGCCAGCTACGTAAGCTTTCTATGGGATTCTATACGCCGAATGTGAAACTTTAATTAATGCCAAGAAGCTCCTTGAAAAACAAAAAAAACAATTTCTAGCATGTGCTGTGTCTAACCCCCTCCCACTGTTTGTCCCTCCCACACAGGCCTCTTGTCTAATTGTGGGACCGAGGTGTCTCCTCCACCCCCTCTTTCTCTCTCTCTCTCCCTAATACATATGGGCTGACAGGATGGCAGAGAGGGTACAACATTGGCCTCTAACCCGTCTAGCCTGGGTTCGAATCCCGACCCAGCTGTAAACTGCTACTCTGGTGATTCACAGGCACTGCGATTAATCAATTTGGGTGTCATCCCTCGGGTGTACGTTAAACTGGGCGTCCCATCTGCCAGCATTCGATGGTGTATGTTTAAGATCCCATGGAGTCCTTCACGAAGAGTTGGTGAGCTATCAGCAGCACCCAAACAAATTCCTAATTCCTGCCCTAACTACTGGTGGGAAGGCAATGACAAAGGCAAACCACCCTGTACGTATAACCCTTGCCAAGAAACTGCTTCTGCAGTACTGAACCTACCTTCAGGCAGAATACGAATACATCTTGAGTCTGTCTGTGTGTATATGTAAAAAAATTATATATAATATATATATATATATATATATATATATATATCAGGCGTAGTGGCGTGCGCCTGCAATCCAGCTACTCGGAGGCTTGGGTTGGAGGATCGCTTGAGGATGGAGCTCTGCATTGGGCCGCGCTATGAGAGGGTGTATGGCAGCCCGGAATCATGGCAAAACCCAATCCATATCCTTGTGTCGTAAGAGTCGACCAGGGTTGCGTCAGGAAGGGCATCGGGCGTAAAACCTGTGCCAAATCAGAATGCGGATCATAACGGATGATCTGCTGTGGCGACCCCTAACGGGAGCAGCCGAAAGACGAACAACACATATGTATATATATATATATATATATATATATATATATATATGTGTATATATATATATATATATATGTGTATATATATATATGTATATATATATGTATATGTGTATATATATATATATATATATATATATATATATATATATATATATATATATATATATATATATATATATATATTACATACAGTGGGGAGAACAAGTATTTGATACACTGCCGATTTTGCAGGTTTTCCCACTTACAAAGCACGTAGAGGTCTGTAATTTTTATCATAGGTACACTTCAACTGTGAAAGACGGAATCTAAAACAAAAATCCTGAAAATCACATTGCATGATTTTTAAATAATTAATTTGCATTTTATTGCATGAAATAAGTATTTGATCACCTCCAACCAGTAAGAATTCTGGCTCTCACAGACCTGTTAGTTTTGTCTTTAAGAAGCCCTCCCATTCTCCACTCATTACCTGTATTAACTGCACCTGTTTGAACTCGTTATCTGCATAAAAGACAGCTGTCCACACTCAATCAATCAGACTCCAACCTCTCCACAATGGGCAAGACCAGAGAGCTGTCTAAGGACATCAGGGACAAAATTGTCGACTTGCACAAGGCTGGGATGGGCTACAGGACAATAGGCAAGCAGCTTGGTGAGAAGGCAACAACTGTTGGCGCAATTATTAGAAAATGGAAGAAGTTCAAGATAACAGTCAATCTCCCTTGGTCTGGGGCTCCATGCAAGATCTCACCTCGTGGAGCCTCAATGATCATGAGAAAGGTGAGGGATGAGCCCAGAACTACACGGCAGGACCTGGTCAATGACCTGAAGAGAGCTGGGACCACAGTATCAAAGAAAACCATAAGTAACACACTACGCCGTCATGGATTAAAATCCTGCAGCGCACGCAAGGTCCCTCTGCTCAAGCCAGCGCAAGTCCAGGCCCGTCTGAAGTTTGCCAATGACCATCGGGATGATCCAGAGGAGGAATGGGAGAAGGTCATGTGGTCTGATGAGACCAAAATAGAGCTTTTTGGTTTAAACTCCACTCGCCATGTTTGGAGGAAGAAGAAGGATGAGTACAACCCCAAGAATACCATCCCAACCGTGAAGCATGGAGTTGGAAACATCATTCTTTGGGGATGCTTTTCTGCAAAGGGGACAGGATGACTGCACCGTATTGAGGGGAGGATGGATGGGGCCATGTATCGCGAGATCTTGGCCAACAACCTCCTTCCCTCAACAAGAGCATTGAAGATGGGGCATGGCTGGGTCTTCAGCATGACAACAACCCGAAACACACAGCCAGGGCAACGGAGTGGCTCCGTAAGAAGCATCTCAAGGTCCTGGAGTGGCCTAGCCAGTCTCCAGACCTGAACCTAATAGAAAATCTTTGGAGGGAGCTGAAAGTCTGTGTTGCCCAGCGACAGCCCCGAAACCTGAAGGATCTGGACAAGATCTGTATGGAGGAGTGGGCCAAAATCCCTGCTGCAGTCTGTGCAAACCTGGTTAAGAACTTCAGGAAACGTCTGATCTCTGTAATTGCAAACAAAGGTTTCTGTCCCAAATATTAAGTTCTGTTTTTCTGATGTATCAAATACTTATTTCATGCAATAAAATGCAAATTAATTATTTTAAAATCATACAATGTGATTTTCAGGATTTTTGTTTTAGATTCCGTCTTTCACAGTGGAAGTGTACCTATGATAAAAATTACAGACCTCTACGTGCTTTGTAAGTGGGAAAACCTGCAAAATCGGCAGTGTATCAAATACTTGTTCTCCCCACTGTATATATATGTATATATATATATATATATATATATATATATATATATATATATATATATATATATAATGATTTCCAAAGGGTATCCAACAGGGTCGCCCCGTCCATGGAATCTGCAGCACGTGCGCGTGTTCAGGACATCTCAGCAGCACTTCCTGAATTATTCTGTAACCACCGCTCTCCTCCCCACCATCACCCCATATCACTCACTGCGCGCCAGTCATCCTGACAGCTCGAGCACCCCCAGCAGTCACATCCCGCCGTGACGCTGGTGCGACATTTCCCGCTTGCCCGGTGGAAGTGCAAAGCACTGGGGAGTGGAACGTTTAGCTTCCAGAAATATGGTTTTAATTCCAGTCGGGCTGCGAAGGTCTTTGACGGATTGCTTCGAGCCTGGGCCTTCCCAATTGCTTTGGTTCATTTTGGATGAATCCTGATGTATGGCTCTGCTGTCGAACCTGCTCTCAGGTGCTCGCGTTAGCAGCAAAGATCAGGTCTGAATGTGCCCGAGGTAGACCACCTACTCTTTCCTCTTGAAGAAGGGAATTAGAGGAACAACTGCTGTGATGTTTATTGGAAATAATTGAGTTTTATGCATTCACTTAATATGGTCGTTCAAAGAGGATGAACATCTGAAAGCAAATTCAGACGTTCGTCGTTCTATGAACTGGGCGCCATTAATTAGATCTCGCAATGAATTGGAATGGTTATTTAATTAATTTTTATTTTTAATGGAGGGCTCGATCTAGTGCGACTTAGATGGAACATATGAAACATCTGACAATAGTTAAATACTGTTGTGACAATAATATAAACCCTTTGTGATTGGGATACAACCAATCAGTTCAGTTTGGAATCATGAGTTTGTCCTCAGAGCAGACTGAAGAAGAAAAAGAAGATCGAGATAGGTGGGGTAAATGAGGGGGTAATGATTGCACGGTGTACAATGATGAAGAATGACATTATTCCCATAACAGATGATGTCATGGGAACGGCCCAAACTTCACCTGGCCTTTCAAGTTAACAATCATGAAAAATGAACCAAAAGTTTGTCTCGGGTTCAGGAAGGTCTTCCTGGATTTCTGTCCGCAGGAAGCCGGCGTGGAGGAAATGGAATGGCTTCCTCCTACAAACGGGGGATCCGTAGCGTGTATTTTCCAAACTCTCCAAGAAGCATAATGCCGATGAGTCAGACAGTCGGACAGGAAAGGTGGGACATTTTGGAGAAGCGCAATTCAGAAACCCAACTCAAAGCACAACCATGTGATGCACCGTGAGCTAATTATGCAGGCCTCGTGTAGATTTTCCACTGTGGGGATGAAACTTTGAAGGTTTGGGGGGAGGCTGGAGATCTGCGAGATTCTTAGTCATCGCTCAAGCTCAGGAGAGAGTCATTGGTGGTTTCCTGTTGTTCTTGGCACAGACCAAGTTTGGACGTTGCCCTCATGCCAGACACCGCCCTGTGAGTCGACGCAGGGACGCATGCCAGGAATAAAAGGGCGGGAAACCATAATCCTTTATAGTCCTTGGCGTGCTGTTCACCATAGCAAGGTCAGGAGGCACATACCTCCATCCGTGCTGAAAATACACGTGTCTAACGAGGAGATGATTAGCCAACGATCCCCCTCGTATACAGACCGCCATCTTGGGCTCACGTAGTTCTTCGCATAGTCCATTCGTGGACCTTTCATACAAAGCGGTAAACCGATTGTTCGTATGTAGTACTGGTATCATTGTACAAAGCGTGCAGATGTTACATGAATATTAATGATCCACACGTCTCGTATAACAATCGTTTGAGGAGCTTTTTCTTCCCCCCCCACCCCCACCTCACCCCCCAACCCCTCGTTTCGGTGCTGTCTCGATTGTTATCTCCATAACTAAAAACCTTCACCAGTTCGTTGTGTGTTATGTTGATGAGAGCGATCACTGGATGCACATTATAACAAATTACAAATGTTTTAAAAATCACAACATTATCTCATGGTGTTGGCTTCACGGTTAAGGTGGCTGGCTCAAGACCTTAGGGTCTTCAGTTCAAGCCCCATTCGTGTTGCTGAATTAACACCAGGCAGGTTGACTCGGCCTGTCATCATTCTGAGGTGGTGAAATGAGTACCAGCTTACTG
This sequence comes from Eptatretus burgeri, assembly GCF_056783735.1. Taxonomy (NCBI): domain Eukaryota; kingdom Metazoa; phylum Chordata; class Myxini; order Myxiniformes; family Myxinidae; genus Eptatretus; species Eptatretus burgeri. Next base: position 64,642,655 of record NC_140964.1, on the reverse strand, counting down.
GTAACGGGCACTGCATCAGCGGCACAGCCACACCCCCAGAAAAATGATGCAACCAGCAGCCAGAGGCTGCATACAAAGAAAGAAATCAATCAATCTCAGCGAGGAAAGATAACACACAGTTGCCTTTAAGGGACGATGTCGTGTTCGAAGGGTCGGTTCCGATTGGTGTCCAGAAGGAGTTAAAATATGATCCTTGGTCAAAGGATGGCGATGAGGTTCTATATGAGTTGGCAAGACTGGGTTCGATTCCCGAACCGACGATAAACTGTCTGATTGGTGCTTCGTAGGTAGGGCGTCGCATCATAAAGCGCTCCATGTTTCTCGAATGGACGTTAAGCCGGGTGTCCTGTCTGCTAGCATTAGTCGGTCATGTACGTTAGAGACCCCATGATGTGTTCGCGAAGAATATTTGAACCACTCAGGGTAATCCTTGCTACTGCGAGACTGCTTTGGAAGCACCGAACCTGCCTTCGGGTCCACAACCAGAAAGACCCATACTGGTTGGCGAAGGTATCAATTACCACCATGGGGTCGTGCATCAATTCAATTTAGCAAAACCGCAGGTGGGGACATGACACAGGTAGGTTTCTCGTTATTGACAAAAATAAAACCCACACTTAGTGTAGCATTTGACAGGTTCAAGGACCAGTGTCCTCGGCGGTCAAAATTCCTCGTGCATGTTGGACAAAAGTATACCGGCTCGGAGAAGAGGAACAACCGAAGGTCGTAAACGGACCTCATCACCGATTAAGATGATGGTGATAAGGTGATCATTATAATCACAATCATGATTTTGATGAGCTGAAGGTAATGATGTACGAACATGGTTCAATGTTGTCAAGGTCTTCTTGTAGGCTGTAGAGCATGTCATCGAAGGTTTAAGGAGTCCTCCCTCTCTCTCCCCTCCAGTATACTCCGCCCCAATTTCCACTACCTTGTCATAAAGTCAATGTTGTAGCTTCACTTCGGTATTTTGGGAGGGTCCAAAGGTCGTCAATCTTCGTGCGAGGCACATTTCCAGGTCACCCTCCCGGTACGACGATGACAGGACATCCGAGATGCCGCAAGACCCCAGACTCTCCTTCATCCTCGATGTTACAATTGGGGAAAGTATATATTTCTTGAAACGGAGCCCCAGTGTCTGCTTCACGCTCATTTATCTCTTCTCGCTATTTCCCCAATCTCATTCGCCTTATATCGTCAATCATCTTTAGGGACTTCAATTGCCAAGGCGACACCCCCATTCCCCTTACCACCACCAAACGCCCTCCCTCTTCCTCTTTGGCTCGTGGCGACGTTCATCACTCCTCCCACTACCTCCAGCCCTCACCCCTCCACCTCCAGCCTTCACCTCTCCACCCTCCACCCCTCACCTCTCCACCCTGCACGTCCAACTTCATTAGTTCCTGGACACACTCTACATCCCCGAGCTCGACCCCACTCAATGATTCCTGAAAACACCCCTTCCTTGCCTCACAAAACGTCAGATCCCTATCCTGGGTTTCAAAATAAGTGACCCCCAAGCCACACCCATCCACCCCTCCCTCTCTCACACTCAACCACTCCACCTGCTCCCATCGAGAACACACTTGCTGACCTTCCTCTTGGACTGTTGGCTCGATTACACAATCTCCCCCACCACCTCAGAATCGCCATTCCTTTTGTCCTGTTTCCTTTGTGTGCACAAATGCCCTCTTCATGTAACACCAAAGTTCCCATCAGTGTGAGCTAAATCAGGTTCCAAGTTGTTTTGGAACCGAGCTATCCAAAGGGCAACGTGTGCACACTATAAAAGGAAAGCAAGACAGGTAGATAAGCTACACAGTGTACGTGTTATGCTTTGGGAAATATTATTCAGGTAATTCAGTTTGCATCACCTTACCATCTTTCGTGGTCTATATTTAACATCTCGGATCGCTTAGAAAACAGTTTATACAACAAACACATCAAGGTCTTCCTAGTTATTGGAACAAATTGAAACTAAATGGGGAAACAAAGGGCAGTGGCTAAATTGATTGAAAATGCAGAGGTTGTGAGGAAAATGAATTTTCATTCAATTGTAAACAGGCGTAATGAAGACACACATTAAACATTATACCTGAAAAAATAAATCTTTATGTATTTACACTATATTATGAGTTGGTGTATAACTTGCAAGCACAGTTGGTGATTTTTCTGTGAAAGAACGAACGTTCAGATTTTTATTAAGTGCTCCTTCATTTTAAAAAGGAATGCGTATGTATGTATGTGTACATATATATATATATATATATATATATATATATATATATATATATATATATATATATATATATATATATATATATATATATATATATATATATATATATATATATATATATATATATATATATATATATATATATATATATATATGCATGTGTACATATATATATATATATATATATATATATATATATATATATATATATAAATATATATATGCATGTGTACATATATATATATATATATATATATATATATATATATATATATATATATATATATATATATATATATATATATATATATATATATATATATATATATATATATATATATATATATATATATATATATGTACACATGCATATATATATATATATATATATATATATATATATATATATATATATATATATATATATATATATATATGTACACATGCATATATATATATATATATATATATATATATATATATATATATATATATATATATATATATATATATATATATATATATGTACACATGCATATATATATTTATATATATATATATATATATATATATATATATATATATATATATATATATATATATATATATATATATATATATATATATATATATATATATATATATATATATATATATATATATATATATATATATATATATATATATATATATATATATATATATATATATATATATATATATATATATATAAATATATATATGCATGTGTACATATATATATATATATATATATATATATATATATATAAATATATATATGCATGTGTACATATATATATATATATATATATATATATATATATATATATATATATATATATATATATATAAATATATATATATATAAATATATATATAAATATAAATATATCTATATATATAAATATATATATAAATATAAATATATCTATATATAAATATATATATATATATATAAATATATATATATATATAAATATATATATATATATATAAATATATATATATATATATAAATATATATATATATATAAATGTATATATATATATATATATACACACACACACTAGTCGTAAAGCCCGGCGTTGCTCGGGCAACGCCCGGGCTTTCTTGCAAATATCCTGAATAGCTGTTAGCGGTTAGGGGTTAGCGGTTAGGGTTAGTGGTTAGGGTTGCGGTTGGGGTTAGGGTTCGCTGTTCGGGTTACGGTTAGCTGTTAGGGTTAAGGTTAGCTGTTAGGGTAGCTAACCCTAACTCTAACACTAACCGTAACCCTAACAGCTTGGCGTAGCGGACGTAAACAGCGCCCGGGGCAAAGTGGAAATTTGCGTCCCCCGTAGCCCTTAAACTTGAGTGGATTTGAATGGAAAATCCCATAAGGGATATCGATTTATCGATTTTTTCGAATATCGGAAGTGTTCTGGAAAAAATTTATTGCACAAGCGCCGAGTCCGTGCCAGCTCAAGTGGCACACGCAATGAGCACAACGGATGGATGGATGGATGGATGGATGGATGAATGGATGGACGCAAACACGGTGCACGGGCCGCCACTGCAGGCCCGTGTTGTAGCTACCAACAGGGCAGTTCTCGCAGCTTGCAAACTGTTGCCTTGATCCTGGCGCACATGGAAATGAACAGGGGGGGGGGGGGCAAAGCAAAAATTGAACGGGCCTGGTGAACATGGGCCGTGGGCATGGCATGGCAAAGGCAGCAGGCAAACAAAGCCGGCAGAACAAGGCCATTGCAGGCAAACACAGCCGGCAGACGATCTGGCCGGCACAGGCCTTGAAGGAACACAGCCAGCAGATGAAGTGGCTGGCACAGGCCTTGAAGCAAAACACGGCCAGCCGATGAAGTTGGCCGGCACAGGCCTCGCAGTGGAGGTTGGTGGAGGGAGTGCGGTGGTGCTGGCCACTCAGAAGGCGGGCTCGGACCTGCCTACTGTCTCCCTCCCACCTATCGCCTTTGCCTGTCACTGTCTATACCCACCCCCTTAATTTGTCAATCCCAATGTAGCCCCAACTTATTTTTTTTGTTTTTATTTTTATTTTCACTTCCCCTCTATAATTCGTCCCCAAACCCCCTTTATCGTCCTTGTTCGGTTAACCTATCGTCTACTAGCCTACTCCCAACCCCTAAGTTCCCTTCCCGGAGGGGAATAAGGGAGAGCTAGTGTCCTGCGTCGAGGCCCAATGAAGCCTCAAGATGGCCTCCCCAGACTTCAGCGATCTAACCCAAAGTGGGTCCAGCGGCCCACAACGAGAGCGAGGGGATGGATGGTGCGGAGGGGTACACTTCCTAATCTACCCTAACCATTAACCTTTAAACTACCCCGGGGCTTTCAACAAGCGCCTCTCGCTTAAACTATTGGTTCTAACAACCCAGATTCCCGTCGCCTGTGTTGGTGTCCTCACAAATTTCGGGCCTCGCCCCCCCAATTTTCTCTCCGTGCCCTCACACGGTCTCATGGCTGGGACGTGTGGCTCCCCTTGGCAGGCACGACCCTCTGCCAATTCTCCAGCTATGGCACCCCCGGGCACTACACTGCCTCCGAGCCTACAAGCTCCCTAAACACCGGGGAGTGCCCCCCATGGCAACTCCCCTGAAATGCACACGTGGCAGGCTGGCTTCCCAGGCCCCTTTCAGAGGGTCACCCGTGCCCACAACACTGCCTACGCGGCTACTGGCGCCCCGGGCCCCCGCACCAAGCGGGCGCACCCGTGCCCACTACGCTATCCCGGCCCCCCATGGGCCATTGGCCTACTACGGCCGACTAGCCTGGTGCTCGGGGTACCCACTCAGCGATACTCACCTTTCACAGCCACGCTCCCAGCCCGTCAACAGGGCTCCTGCACCCCTCCAAACGGGTTTCGAGCCTACATTCACACCAACAGCAAAACGACCTCCATTTTGTCAATTTAACTAACCCAGCTAACTCACTCTACACTGACTGCGGGGTCCCTTGGGCGAGAGTCACTCCTCCCCCCAATCACTCATCGCACCATGCATTCCCCATTCGCTCCATTCACACAGACCCGCTGGCCTCGCTCACTCATCATGTACTCACCTCACAATTCTTCAACACACACACTGCTGAACTCTGCCATCCTTCTAACTACATCCCCTAACTAACTCGTGCTCCCACGTCGTCCCTTAAACTACAGCACGTTCCTTTTAAAACTACGTAGCTAAGCTACATCCCCTCTACACATCCAAAGTCTGTCCATGTCTCCAAATCATCAAAAATCATTTCCCCACCTAAATCTGGCTACAATCCCTCTAACTAATCCATTCCACGGGCTCCATGAGGACTTACCCCTGCCCCATGGAGCGGGTCTAGCTAAGCTAACCCTTCCCCCTAACTAGTTTCCTCCTGTGCCCAGGACAAGGGGATCATCCACCCTTTGCCCAGGAATCCTGTTCACCCGAAAGCGAGGCTTGCTGGTTTTTTTTTTGGTTTTTTTTTAATCGCGCAGCACCAGCCCGGCAACTCGCAATCTGCGTAGTACGAGGGCGGCAACTCGCAACCTGCGCACCAGCGCGGCAATTCACAGCCGCGCACCTGTGGCGTGACGTCATGGCAGCTGTTCGCGTCCCTCGTCCCACTTGGACGCTACCATCCGGCAGGGATTCACCCTCCTGCCGGATTCCAACCATACACGCAGCCATGACGTCACCCGGCGCATAAAAAAAAAACACAAGCCTCACGTCTCGAGGGGTTCCCCACGTGAACACATGTGCTTTGCCCGTTGGAGCTTAACACACACGCCCGCGTGGAGAACCCATCCGGTCCAAATCCGAAATCCTGCCTAAACTTTGTCCGTCGCGGGATCGGCAACATTCACCGCGCTCGTTTCCGGACCGGGCTTCACTCCCGCAAGCGAGCACGTGCGGGCCTCATGCATTGCACAGCACGGACCTCGCGCTCGCTGCTGGGTGAACCCGGCACGGTCCCCGAAACAGCTACAGCCGCTACCCGGCTTTCTTTCCTTTGTCGCCGTCGTCGCCATTCGACCCACGCACACCTGCGTGTCACGACACTCACACTCCACTCCATTAAACCCACATTCACACCGGGAGACGCGGCTGCGTGTTCACACATGCCGACCGACATCTCCCTCACAAACAGCGACCTCACACACGCTGTCCCCCTCACACTCGGCCGTTCCCTCACGCTTGCCACCTCCCTCGCACACACCATACCACTCACACACGCGGGGGCACTCACCCGCGGTGCCTCATCCACACATGGCGTGCTGGGAAGCACGCACTCCGGCACACTCGCCACCACACCACTCACACACGGGGTCTCATCCACACACAGGGTCTTTGTCACCCACCCGGTCGTTCTCACACACGCCCTTGCACCCGCGCTATGCGTGCATTGCAGCACGCATTTCGCCACACTCGTGAACACACACCTCGACACCACACACACCGGGACAACCACACTGGGGATTCGTGTCCCCTCAAGGGGGTCCGGGGCCTCTATACCCCCCAAGCTTTCCGTGCACGTGTCCACAGCACTCCTCCCCTCGACCTCGCTCGACACGACCGAACTCACGTGGTCGTGACTCGTTTCAAGGGGGCATACTCCCTCCCCTCGTTCCTGGAGAAGGCCATCCCGCTGCTCGCACTGGGTCCCGACAGGCTCTGCGAGCTCCCCCTCATCGCCCTCCACTAACTCTGTGTGTGTGTGCGTCACTAACCCTGTCTTCATCGTGTCGTCTTCCCTGTATCGTTCCCATCTCCTGTGTCTCTGCCAACTCGGTCACCTCTTCACCCTTTACCTCCCTTGTCTCCACTATTATTTCCTTTGTCGTCTTTGTTACTTCCCTCGTCTGCATTTTTATTTGTGTCTCCTTTATTAGGGTTTGCCCTAATTGTTCTTTCATCCGTTGATAACCCTCATTTATTTGCGTTAACATCCCCATTAGTTGCCTCATCTTCCTGATTCTCGCCCACGTGGTTTGAAGCGGTGGCTGAAAGCACTCGCCTCGTGTTGCGCCATTCGCCGAGCCATAATTAGCCGCTCGCTCCGTGCTGCACTGAGCGGCGATCGCACCGCCATTATGAGACCCAGTTTGCCGGCAAAGTCCGTGCTCAGTAAATCGGGTTGAGCTCCCCAGTAGATTATAATTACAAGAGGTACCATCCCGGGCCATGGATTCTATATTCAAAGACATATCTAATACCCCCAGCTCCCGCTCGCCTTGAAACTCCATCTTATTTCTCGTAAGGGGTTAATTTTAATTGCTCGTAATTTGGAGGGAATCGGGGGTCGCTCCTCTCACCCCTGAACCGATTCCCGTGAATTTAACTGGAGACAGGAGAGCCCGTTTTCCCGCTCTCCGACACCAGTGCCGCGAGGAGGGGGATGGGTTTGTATCCCACTCCTGACACCAGTGTTGCGAATTCGCGCCCGCCAGCGTGCGAGCGGCCACGTAACTCGAATCGCGGCACGTCGCCCACCGGACGGACAATTCTGTCGTGACCCTCTCGGACTAACGCCGAGAGCTAGTCACGGGTGGGCCTTTCGGCCTCACCACGATCATGCCAATCGGCCCCCCCGCGTGGGATAGGGTTGTTCGCCAAATTCGACTTACCTAAGTACCCACGCGGAGGGTAGACCGGGCGATCGCACCTTGCCGCAGGTCGACTCCGGACACGGGCCACTTAAGCGACCCGTTCCGTACTATCGGGATAACCGAGCGGTGTTATCGTCGGCCTCGACGGTTCCGATTAATTATCGGGCGTATTAAGTCCACGACCAACCCTTTACGTGAAGCAAGATGGAGATTCAATTAAAGAAAAGACGAAGCGAAACGGGAAAAACAGTTCAACATAATGCACATTTATTCCACGGCACACGGAGAGCACACATATACAATTACAACAATTATGCACCAAAAGCAGAGGTAACAAAAGAAACACAACAATGCAGATCTACTACCGACTACGCGAGCACACGGCAACACTTACACAGTTTTACTTTACATACGGCGCCGACAACACATTTACTCAAAAGCAAAAGAAAAGGGCCACCCTCAAAGACAAGGGGGCAGACGGGGCCTGTGGGCCGCGAGACTGGGTGGATCCTACCCGTGTCTTGTGATGAGCTGCAAATGTCGCGGTGCCCCAACTCCGCGCTCCTTCGT
>NC_140964.1:64544231-64629231 GCF_056783735.1 Eptatretus burgeri | reverse complement strand
CTGCTGTCACTGAGCCATTCAGCGTCCGAGATACAAAACACCATGCTCTGATTGGCCGCCTCCCAACCATCAACCAATAGCGTGCCGAGTACGATCTCACCTGGGCAGAAGCAGCCGCAGTTGTACTCTGTTTTCCATACGCTAGCATCTCTCTTTGTTTTTAGTACAAGCCCGCTACGCCACTACGTAGTTTTATTTAAATTTCAATTTAATATTCTTTTAATAATGTACTTGTCAGGTCAGATCTGTGATCTGCTACAAGTACCATGTAAACCTGTACTAACCTGTTCCATGATCGGGTTGTCAGCGACTAAACCGTCTCCCCCACAAGGTTTTTTGTGAGGAGGGTGTTTGGATATGGACACCCAGCAGGATTAAAAACAAAACCTGTCAAAGGGCGGAAGAGTCCCTTCGGGTGGGTGCCTGGAATGTCCTATCCCTAAGAGAGGATGATCACCGGTCTCTGTTATCATCTGAACTCAAGCGTTTGGACATCGGTTTTGCAGCACTCTCTGAGGTTTGAAGACCGGATTGCGGAGAGATAATGGTGGGTGGTTACACCTACTATTGGTCTGGTCGCTCTGATGGTTATCATACTCAAGGAGTCGCTGTTGCTGTGTCCAATAAGCTGACCCCAATGATAATTGAGGTAACACCGGTCAACGAGCGTATTATGAGACTAAGGATTCGTCACTCCTTAGGTGTCATTTTCCTGGTCTCTGTCTATTCTCCGACTGAGGCGAGTGACCTCACCATGAAGGACACATTCTACGCCACGCTCGAGTCTGTGGTTGATCAGTGCCCCAGACGAGATACACTTCTCGTCTTGGGGGATTTCAATGCATCGACTGGAACTGATAGGGATGGTTATGAGACGTGTGTTGGTCCCCATGGGTCAGGAACTATGAATCAGAATAGCACTAAATTCCTTGACTTTGCAAGAAGTCATGGACTTAGGGTGGCCGGTTCATGGTTTCAGCACCCACAAGCTCATCGCTGGACTTGGTATTCCAACGCTGGCCGTGTGGCAAAGGAGATTGACCATGTCCTCGTTGACGGTCGCTGGAGGATGATCCAGAATTGCAGGGTCTAGCGGAGTGCTCAGTTCCTCAATACTGACCACCGGCTTGTTGTAGCAACTCTAAAGCTGCACCTTAAATCCTGGAGAATGGTACCATCCCAGCCTAGGCTGGATGTTGGCAAGCTCAAGGATGAGAGAGTAGCTGAGGAGTTTGGGAACAGGCTGAGTGGACATTTGGGGTGTCTGGGTGCTTTGGGGGGTCCTGAAGAGTTTTGGATTACCTTCAAGACCACCGTCCTTGATGTTGCCGGTGGATGTCTTGGAACTCACCACAGGGCAAAGAAGAATTTTGTCTCTCAAGGGACACTGGATACCATTGACCAGTCGCAGGGCCAGGCTGAATAGCAGAGCTGAGCTGTTCAGGGAGCTGAGGCGTAAAACTGTACGTGTACTAAGGGTGGACAAGGCGGCCTATGTGTAAGGAATCTGTGAGGGGGTAGAGCATCACCTGTGGACAGGTGATTCTCATCCCGCTTACAGGGGAATTTGCGCATTGTGTTCATCCAAGCCCATCCCTTGGAGCACTGCAGTTAGAGCAGAGAGTGGTAGGCTCTTAACAGGGGAGTCTGAAGTGAAGGCCCGCTGGGCCGGTTACTTTGAGCGGTTGCACCAGGCTGATCCACCAGCTGTCGAGTTGGACATCAATGGTGTTACAATCCATGTTGCTGAACCTCCAATCAATTGTGGTCCACCTTCACTTGTGGAAACACAGGCTGCGGTGAACCGGTTGAAACGGTAAAGCTCCAGGGATCTGTGGCATCCATGTTGAACTTTTCAAGGCTGGTGGAAATGCTGTACTCATGTCGTTGCATGCAGTTTTGTGCTCTGCCTGGATCACAGGCATCATCCCAACTGATTGGAAGAGGGGCCTTGTTGTCCCTCTCTGGAAAGGGAAGGGTGATCGCCAAGACTGCAACAACTACCGAGGGGTGACGCTGCTCTCAGTGCCGGGCAAGGTCTTTCCTCGGATAATTCTTGATAGGGTTCCCGACCATCTGCTTGAGCACCAGCATCCAGAGCAGTTAGGCTTTACACCTAAGACGTCAACGATTGACCGTATCCTTGCCCTTTGTGTCCTCACCGAACGCAGGCGAGAGTTTCGGCAGGGGCTGCTTGCAGCCTATGTTGATCTCTGTAAAGCGTTCGATTCAGTGAATCGGGATGCCCTCTGGAGGATTCTTGGTCTTCGTGGGGTGCCACCAAAACTGATCGATCTGATGTCTGAACTTTACTCTGGTACTGAGAGTGCTGTGAAGTGTGGTGGTACCATCTCTGACTTATTTCCAGTTGTTACTTTAGTTCGTCAGAGGTGTGTACTGGCCCCCACACTATTCCGCACTTGTATGGACTGGATTTTAGGGAGGATGTTGGAAAGATCAAGCTGCGGTGCATAGTTTGGGAATGTCAAGATCTCAGACCTTGATTTCGCAGATGATGCAGTCATCTTTGCGGAGACTTTAGATATCCTTTTGGGGGCCCTCGAGGTGCTGAATGAGGAGTCGGAGCCGCTGGGATTACGGGATTCTTGGGTCAAAACTAAGATCCAGGCTTTCAATGACATCTTGGATGCTGCTGTCCTGTCTGTGTCTGTTTGTGGTGAGGATGTTGAGGTTGTGGAGAGATTCACTTACCTTGGCAGTGATATTCATGTCTCTGCTTGCTGTGAGTCAGAGGCCAATAGACGTCTGGGTCGGGCCTGGGGAGTCATGGATTCACTGGATCATGGGGTGTGGCGCTGCCGGTACCTGTGCGGGAGGACGAAAGTCTGAGTCTTCAGGTCCTTGGTGCTTCCAGTCTTGCTCTATGGATGCGAGACTTGGACTCTGACCAAGGATCTGAGACGGGGACTTAATTCCTTTGGTACCAGGTCTCTTCGGAGAATTCTTGGCTATCGCTGGTCAGATTTTGTGTCCAACGAGCAGTTGCTGAGAGAGACTCGGATGAGATTTGTTACCTGTATGGTCCGTGAGCGTCAGTTGCAGCTGTATGGACATGTGGCTCGTTTTCCTGACGCTGATCCTGCTCACCAGATTCTCTCAGCGAGGGAGTCTCGTGAGTGGAGGAGGCCAATGGGCCGACCACGTCCCTCGGGGTTGCAGCAGGTTGACCAGCATCTCAAGGAGATGGGGATGGGCCTGGCATCTGCCTGGGGGAAGGCCAGACGGAGGCCCCTGGAGTACCGGCGGAAAGTGGATGCAGCGACGCGCTGCTCTGGCACATGCTCCCATACCTGACCTGACCTGATACTTATTAGACGGGCCCACGGACACACGAACGCACACATACACACCCAAGAAATGGTGGCAGAGGCCTTTAATAACGGGCTTCAGCTCGGAGGACAGGTGAGCTGAAACCCTGAACCTATCTCGAACCTCTCCACCTCATGTGGTCTTCAAGTTGTTCGGACCCGGGTTCCAGCGAGAGCGAGCTGGATCCAATCGCCGAGCCGCGATCCTTCCCGATCTCCCGCGAATCCTCGCGCGCTTCTCAACACGTGCTGGTGAGACGAGGCGCCGATCCTTCCCATTGATGCGCCGAACCTTCCCGTCGATGCGTCGCTTCCCCGAGGAACCACCTCCTGCGCTTCTCAACACGTGCTGGTGAGACGAAGCGCCGATCCTTCCCATCGATGTGTCGCTTCCCTGAGGAACCACCTCTACAGAGAGGTCGATGAGTCGCACCAAGCCGGGAACCAAAATGGAGAACAAAGAGCCCCATGAACCAAGAAGAAGAAGCAAACACTCGCAGCTTGAGCCGAGCGACCGGCTTAACTTCCTTCCAAACAGGGCAGCTTGAAGCAAAAAGCTCTCCCGAGCCAAGCAGAAGCCGAAGCTCACGGAACAATCAAAGCAAAAAGCCTCCAAAAAACCTCCTCCCGAGCCAGGCCTTAGCCGAAGCTCACTGAGCCAGCCGAAGCAAAAAGCTTCCGCAGGCCTCAACTCTAATGCAAGCCAAGCAGGACCCGACGGTCTGCTGAACGACTCCCCTCAACTCCCTTCTCCAACTCTGCCCTTCTAACTCTGCCCTTCCAACTATCCTTCTCCGCCCCCCCTCCTCCACGCCCGGCGTGACTCATGTCCTCGTGATCTATCCGCCCCCCCCCCCCTCAGCCACGGGTGGGAGGGAGTTGTTGACATCATAAGTCACGGGACGGCAGGGTGGTTCTTGCTCTTCGCAGAAGAGGGGGAGGGACATCTCCATTGTTCGTTCCCCAACTATTAAATTGATCCACAGCGCATCTAATCGATTTCTGAACATTTAAACAATGAAAGGTGAGCTATCTAGGGAACAAGCACTTATCGACATAGCTGACTAAAGGAACCTGTATGTTGTGTGCAATCGAATTCCAAATTCGTAACAATATATATTGTTGCGAATTCGCGCCCCCGGGCGTGCGGACGGCCACGTAACTCGAATCGCGGCACGTCGCCCATCAGACGGACAATTCTGTCATGACCCTCTCGGAACAACGCCGGGAGCTAGTCACGGGTGGGGGTTTAACCTCACCACGATCGAGCCAATTGCCCACCCGCGCAGGATAGCGTTGCTCGCCAAATTCGATCTACCTTAGTACCTGCGCGAATGGTCGACCAGGCGATCGTACCACGCCACAGGCTGACTCCGGACACGAGCCGCTTGGGCGGCCCGTTCCGTACTATCGGGATAACCGAGCGGTGTTATCGTCGACCTGGACGGTTCAGATTAATTACCGGGATGTTGCACCCCCTACGAGAAGCAGGATGGAGAGTCAATAGAGAAAAGACAAAGCGAAACGGGCACAGTTCAACAAGCAAGCATTTTATTTCCCAGCAAACGGAAAGCACGTATATACAGCCATACAGAATCAAAATGCACATAAAGCAAATGTAAGAGTTAGAACCGACTACGCGCACACACGGCAACACTTATACAGTTTTACTTGAAAGACGGTGCCAACACACATTTACACAAAAGCAAAAGAAAGAGGCCACCCTCACAGACAAGGAGGCAGACAGGTCCGTAGGCCAAATGTGCGCGTGACCTGGAGGAGCGGCCAGGTCCGCGAGACCGGGGAGGTCTTACCCGCGTCCTCGTGACGCGTTGGCGGGCAAGCCGTAAATGTGGCCGCGCCGCTGTGCCCCGACTCCATGCCCCTTGGCGGGTTTCGTTGCCACCACGTTTGGGGTGGGGTGAGAACGGGGCCCCCGTTTGCACTATCTCAGCGCGGGGGAAAGGGGGAATTGTTGATGCCCTGGGGGAGGAGAGTGGCTGGCTGGCTTGGGTCCCGCGACGAGACGAGCGATCCCCCACACCGCAACCTCGTCGCCGACCACCGTCCTTCCTGCCTTGGACCCGAGCTCCCTTGCTTGCAGTTCCACCGCGCGCACTCGACTCCACTCCGCCAACGAAACGCTCCTTGTCCTCCAAGAGCAACCTCTCGACGACACTCTCCAAGCAACTCCAAAACCAAACTCGCTCCAATTCGCCTTGTGCTCGCCTTTTTATAGGCGGCAGGGGCAGCCAATATGCAAATTTTAGGATCAGAACGTGATTGGAGGTGGGGCCACGCCGCCCCCCCCCCCGGTCAGCCATTGGTCGGGCAAAAATGGGCGTGAACCTCTCCTGATCTTAAAATTTGCATATACGGACTTCACATACACACGCTTGGAGGCGGGGCTAAGCCGCCCCGGGCTCGCCAATTGGACGGAGGAGAAGTGGGTGTGAAGCGTTTCTGATCCGAATTTTCGCCTCGGAAAGGCCGCCATTCGCGCTCGCGTTTCGGTGCGTTCGGCATCAATCACCGAACGGGCCCGAGACAGCCCGACGTTCAGTGTTCACAGGTGGTGCGGGAATGGCCTGGAAGCGATGATGTGGGATGAATTCGTGAAGGTAAAGGCGAAGGTGGTGGAGGGTCTTCTGTGGTGAGGGTTGGCGTTGTGGTTGTTGTCTGTGGGTTGGAGCGTGGTTGTAGTTGGTGACGATGGCTGGCGTGGTGGTTAAGGTGGTTGTTGTGTGATGGCGGTTGAGACGTGGTTGGTTCAAAATAACGACAGAAAAGAAAAAATGGCTAACTCAAAGTGTCGCAGCCCGGATGGATCACATAAATTCCCTCGAAATAACGGGTTTGGGCTAACTACACATGTACCTATCGAGATATCTCACCTGCAGACCCTTTATGGTGTAATGCGAATTTCCACAGCCGTAACAATATGTATTTGTATACATATATATATACACACACACACAGGTAGTCATCGACTTACGACCACGATCGGTTCCGACCGACCATTCGAAAGTCGATTTGGTCGTAAGTCGACCAACCTTTATTTATAGTGTATAGGTCTATTATATGCAAAAATTACCGTATAATGATACAATAATCATCTGTAAGTCATATTTTATTAACAATTTCCTTTGTTCATTGTTATAACCATGGTTATAAAAACCATTTTTATTGTTACTGTATAACGTTTTTACGTCCGTAAGGTTTATGTCAAACACTGCATACTACAGTACAATTGGTTTAATATTTGCAAAAACATACAAAAATAAAAAAAAAGAAAACATTTTACAGTAGTTACAAAACGTACTAAATTAAAAAAATACAAAACATAAAAAATACAAAAAAAATGGATCGTTTCAGCGCCGCCTTCCCATCATACAATCGTCTGCACTTGGACTGTTTGAAAAACACAGAACGGATCTTGCACGCAGCGTCCCGCGGAGCCGGCGTGGTTCCTGAAATAATTCCATGCATCTCATTTGGCTCATTAATGAAATAGATTTCAAGCCTTCGACTGCACAGTAAAGAGTCTTAAAGGTGTCCAATTAAGGATCTGATGTTCCATCCAAACATGCAGCAATTTCTCCATTTTGTGGATGGGCCCGGTCCGTGGTTCGTTATAACTGTCGATCGCATGGGTGCAGAACCTTTCACAGCTTCACGAATCCTTTCTTTATCATTCAAAATCGTCAACACAGTAGAGTGTGATAACTTAAGATCACGTGCGATCGCATTCACTTTCTTTTCTCCTTCGTACTGTTTGATCACCTGCATTTTTGTGGCGAGATCAATGGCCTTTCTTTCCTTCTTAGCAGGTTGAGTAGACAAAGATAATTTACTCTTGGTAGACATTTTGGGGGTTTTAAGTAAAAATTTAAGACAAACGGATACGGATAAACTGCGCTATACCGAGACCACGCGAACACGCAAACACTGGCGGGCACTGGGGCGGAAACTGAGCAGTCTGAGTGGGCGGAGACGTGGAGCAGTCTGGTCTTAAAGTCGTAAAGTGGTCGTAAAGTCGAACAGTCGTAAGTCGACGAATACCTGTATATACATATATATGTGCGAGGACGTCTAAAAAGTAACGGGACTGAGCCTGTTGTGTGCTCCACTTACACAACTTGAGGGAACGGGTTGCATCATAGTCTTTCGCAACATTCCAGCAAAATTTTTCATACGTCGGCATACGCTGGCTAAAACGTCAAGGTGTGACAGCGGCTTGACACTTCGATGTCAAGTGCGGTTATGATTTGAATCGTTGAGCCGCAGCCTTTTAATAGGTTACGCCACATGATCGTCGGCGATATGCTGCCGCGCGCTATGCATAAGTTAGACTATCGTTGGGCATAGGTTGTGAACGCCGACAACACGCTAAGCATTCGTTGGTAAAAGTTATCTATATGTTATCGAAACGTCCTGCGTACGTTACTAACACGTTATAGATACGTTCAACTCGTTATGAATACGCCCAAAACTGGAAAAAAACATCAATAGTTCAGCGTACGCCAGCGTTTTACATACATTTTGATACGTTGCCATACGCTGGCTAAAACGTCAAGGTGTGACAGCGGCTTTAGGGGTCGCCACAGCGGATCATCCGTATTATCCACATACTGATTTGGTGCAGGTTTTACGCCAGATGCCCTTCCTGACGCAACCCTGGTCACCTCTTACGACACAGGGATAAGGATTGGGTTGCACCATCATTCCGGGCTGCCCTACACCCTCTCATAGCATGGCCCAGCGCAGAGCACCCTTCCTCAAGCGATCCTCCGAGTATCCGGATTACAGGCGCATGCCACTATCGTGTATATATATATATATATATATATATATATATATATATATATATATATATATATATACATAAACACACAGTATATATATATATATATATATATATATATATATATATATATATATATACATAAACACACAGTATATATATATATATATATACATAAACACACAGTATATATATATATATATATATATATATATATATAGATATATATATATATATATATATATATATATATATATATATATACATAAACACACAGTATATATATATATATATATATATATATATATATATATATATATATATATATATATATATATATATATATATATATATATATATACATAAACACACAGTATATATATATATATATATATATATATATATATATATATATATATATATATATATATATATATATATACATATACATATACATATACACATAAACACACAGTATATATGTGTATATAGCTATATATATATATATATATATATATATATATATATATATATATATATATATATATATATATATATATATATATATATATATATAGTAGACTAGGCATAAGTTAGCAGCGTGTAACTCATCACTTCGCCTAAGTCGGCAGCGACAAAAAGTCCCAAATTTATCTCATGTTAAATCTCTTTGAATAAAGAGTCATCCCTCTGTAAGTCGTCATCTCTAAGTCGTCAGATGTTGTCTGTTCCCGCGTAATGGAAACTCAAGTAATTTACCACTCCTAACTCGTCACACGGAACTGCTGCATCGTGAGAAGCCCGATTTCATGGAATCGTGATGCTCGCTCATTGTTTTACACCGCCAGTGATAGGCTATTTATAACTGCGTACACACGTTGATCGCACTGCAGGCAGGACAATGGCGACTAAGCGTAAACTTACAACTTAAACCTCGCAAGAAAAATACGACATTATCCAGTTTTGCGAGGCAAACCCACTGATGAAGAAAACAGCCATAGCTGAGAAGTTGGACATCAAACGATATCTTGAAGAATAAGGGCAAGATATTTGGACAAGTGGAGAAGATCGTGAGGCCAGTGGTAAGTGTGAAACGCGTGAAATGTGTGTCCTTTGAAGATGTCGATGACGCGCTCATCATCTGGTTTTGGCAAATGTCGGCTCAGCCAAATATTCGGTTGGACGGTGAAATATTGCTGCTGAAGGCACGTAAATTCTCTGCAGACCTCGGGCATGATGATGCCGAGACCTTGCCGATGCACTGGATAGACAGATTTAAAGTGGGGAATCGGCAAGGTCAAGAAGTGCGGCGAATCGGGCAGCGTGGATTCGGCAGTGGTGCACGACTGGAAGGATGGCAAATTGAAAGACATCTTGGAAAGGTATCAGCCTCGGGACGTGTACAATGCCGATGAGACCGGGCTTTTCTGGCAGATGCTGCCAGAAAAGTCTCTGGGGTTCGTTGGTCAATCCCATCATGGTGATAGGCAGGTGAAGTTGTTGTCTTACAGTTGTTCATTATCTTTACATTTGATAAACTGATTCATGAATTCAATCTTTGCTTGATCACTTTCCAACTCACCAATGAACCCCCACCTATGCCCCGAGGATTGTGTTTTCCTTTTGGTACAATAGCTGGCTCTCACACGTACGTGTCCAGGCCACGCGCGACTTCATCCTTCACCCCACAGTCATCATGAATGTTCGCATACGCGCAAGTCGTCACATTTCTAAGTCACTTTTTTCTCGGTCCCGATGGTGCTGACTTACGCTGAGTCTACTGTATATATGTATGTATATATATATATATATATATATATATATATATATATATATATATATATATATATATATCAACACACACAGTATAGACATATATAAATACATATTTACATATATATTATACACACTGTGTAAATATTGTTGTAGTATTCGCGCCCGTCCGGCGTGCGAACGACCGCGTTTCACCAATAGCAGCCGGTTCGCCCACCGAACGGACAATCCAGTCGGGACTTTCTGCAATGGCGTCAGAAACCAGTCACGGATGGGTTTTCAATCCCACCACAACTTTGTCCGTACCCTACCCGCGCTACAGGGTCCGATCGCCAAATCTTCGATTTACCTCATTATTCGCGCAGGTAGGTTACCGAGAGATTGTACCTCAACGGGACCGCTTGGAAACGAGCCGCTTAAGCAGCCCGCTTCCTTTTGGGATAACCGAGAGGGGTAACATCACGCAGTCCCGTTGGACCCGATCACTTTACCGGCTATTTAAAAGCCAACTAATATTCCGCAATACAAGATGGCATTTCAATGGGGACATGGACCCAACGAGCAGGTTTACATTTAAACAAGCACATTTATGTACTCTACGTATGCAGGAACAATCATGCAATCATTCAAAAACACCAACATGCACGTCTACAGAACAAGCAATGAATGCGGCACGGCACGCGGGCAAGACAAAGCGCTACAACCGTCTATAACTAATTATTAACGTACAGTCACTTACAGGACTCGGCGCCACAACATTCATTCGAAAGAAAAGCAGGAAAAAGACCCCATCAAAGGCAATGGGGTCAGACTGGACCTCTTGGGTCTTTATGGCGTGGGACTTGGCAGACCGAACGAGTCCCACGA
Source organism: Eptatretus burgeri (assembly GCF_056783735.1). Taxonomy (NCBI): domain Eukaryota; kingdom Metazoa; phylum Chordata; class Myxini; order Myxiniformes; family Myxinidae; genus Eptatretus; species Eptatretus burgeri. Next base: position 64,618,458 of record NC_140964.1, on the reverse strand, counting down.
GACCGTTGCAGGTTACCTGCACCCTCGTGGTGTCTGGCTTGGGCAACCCGCGATGCCCCATCCCCACAGCAGCTCGCGTAGCCGCGGTCGAGCTCGGGCCTTCCGTGTGGCAGGCGAGCTCTCTCCGGCTCTCTCCACACGAACGCGCTTGGGCGACCCGCGATGCTCCTTCCCCACGGCAGCGAGCGTAGCCGCGGTCGAGCTCGGGCCTTGCCAAGCGGCTGGGTGATTCGGTGATTTGTTGATTCGGTCTCAGTCGGCAACTCATTTGAGAGGAACGAACGGGTCTTTGCTCTCTTAGAGTTGATGCTCTGTAAGAACCCATCCGTCGCTCAGTGATGCTCGAACTGCACCGAAACCCGATCACCTCGGACCGCCTGACGCTGGCTGGCGAGCTCTCTCCGGCTCTCTCCACACAAACACGCGGTTCCGCGCGACACAGCAGGCAAGGCTGCGCCTCCAGCTCGCGTCTCCTTCGCGACGCCCGGACTCTCCACCGACTGCAAGCTCCAAGCTCCCGACTCCGCCACGAGCCCAGACTTCCACGCAGCTCCTTGGCTTCTGGCTTCCACCTGACTCCCCGTCCTCTCCAGACTGACTCAGACCGACCGATCAACTCGACCCAACTCGAACGCGAGCTTGGCGCTCTGCTAGTCCTTTTATAGGGCTGGTGAGACACAGTTTGGCCTCCGATCCTCGACCTCTGACCTCTGCGCGGAAAGCGGACATGCGCGAGATCAACAAGCTTGATCTGACGAGCAAACATCCCGCGTCGGCTTGCAGCGCCACCGCTCGATGCGAACTCGCCGCGGCTGGCGCAAAGATGGCGTCGTTTCGGAGACGAAGGTGAGGCGATGTTTGTGGTGTGGAGACGTTGACGGTTGCTGGCGAAGTGGTGAGGATGGCGTGGTTTGGTGAGAGGCAGGTGTGGTTGTGTTGGTGGAAGGCGGTTGGTCTGAAGCGGTTGAGAGCGATGTTGGTGGTGTTGGTGGTTGTTGTAAAGCAGTTGTTGAGAAACACGTTGGTGGTGGACGTGGTTGGTCCAAAATATTGATAGTAAAGAATAACGGCTAACTCAAAGATCACAGCCCGGTTAACATGAATAGTTCCTTTTAAACAACGTTGGGGAAATCTATCTGGACACGGACTTATCGGCCTAACTGATCTTGGGACCTTTATGGTGTTCTGTCAATTTCCACAGCCGTAACATTTATATATATGTATATATTTATGTATATATTTATGTATATATATATATATATATATATATATATATATATATATATATATATATATATATATACATATATATATATATATATATATATATATAGTTTCGAATATGGAACCCATTGCACACAACAGCTAGAGTTCCTGTAGCTCAGTTATTTCGTTAAGTATATGTGTATCGTTAGAATCCATACCCTGTGTCTAATGGGAATTAAGTGTACATGCACTGTGGGTTATTTTATAGACAGGATTTTTTTTTACATCCCTTACAACAACGACAACAATGCCATCTTCGCTCTCACACAACATTCTGCTCGCGGCATTCTTCGTGCGCTTGCCAGCAAGTGCACATGTGGGCGGAGTCTAACATAGGCATGGCGTCCCTCTTTGGCCAATCCGCAAGGAGCGGGCGTCTCACCCGTCCCGTTTCTGACTCAGCACCATCGCCATTACGCACGTGGCCGAAGGTGAGGAGGTGGGCGGAGCCACAAACACGTCCGACTAGGACTCCGCCCAGAAGGGTGGGAGTTGCCCCACCTTCAGTGGGCCTGTCCAATGGGAGACAGCCAGGGAATCACGCGATGGGTCTGAACAATCAGTAAGTGAGTGGCCAGGAGAAGAGGCCCCTCCATCCTGAAGAGAAAGAGTGGTTGTCAGGACGAGCATGAGTTTGCATCCAGTCTGCTGGAGTTTTGCGTCCTGAGTCTGTTCAAGTGCGCGTCTCTGCCTGGGTTTGTGGCGGACTGCATCCCGCGCTTCGAGGGTGTCTTGTCTGGCACGTTGCAGCGAGCGGTCGAGTTTCATCAGGGGAGATCGCCTCGTCTCGCCTCTGCTGGATTTGGCTGCCCTGGTCCGTCCTTTGGTGACAGGAGCTCTGGGAAGGGGTGGACGACCAGCTGTGCGCTCGTGGACAGGTAGCCAGCCGTCCTGATTCCGAGCCGAACTATCCTCCTCGGCTGGAGAGCCGAATAAAGACCCAGCGGGTCCATTTCTTTTTTGGGTGTGCGTCTATGTGTAGGCCGTCTGTAAGTAGAACTGTTAAGTGTTTTTGTTGTGTATTATTCACATTTCTTAGTCGTGATATCTCTGCCCTTACGTGCTCCCCTCTTTCCCCCATTGTAAAACAAATACCGCTATTGTTGAATGTCACAGCTCGTTCTTGTCCTTTCTGTCATTGGTTTTCCGCACTGCAAATGGGAACTAGGAGGCCTCATTGCTGCCAAAATCATACAATCGGCCCGGCAGGATTCTGGTACTCCCTGCTCAGGGTACGGCTCGGATCCGGCTGAGTAACGGCCCGAATCGCGCAGATCCTGCCGAGGATGAATTTCCCTGGTAGTTTGGACGACGTGGGTATTTAGGTAAATTGGAATTGGCAATCGACCCTATCCCATGCGGTCGACCTATTGGCGATCTTCGGTCCGATAAGGGACCCGTCGGCTCAAGAGTTATCCGGGGTGACGACCTATAAATTCCGGGTGTTTGGTGGAGCCGACTCTACTGCTCCATCAAGCCGTCGTGCTCGCCACCGAAACTCAGCCACACAACAATTGGTGTCAGGAGTGGGTTTCGAACACCTCCGCATCCGTTGAGAAATTCACGGGACACGGATCAGGGGTTGGCAGCAACACCCCCCCCCCCCCGTTCCCCCAAATTGCGAGCGAGTGAAATTTCCTGGAACGCAGCATGGCTAACCAAGATGAGCTGAAGCAGGTGGGTTTTGAGGTAAGTGTAGGTCTCGAAGAACCCATGGTCCAGGACAACACCATTCAGGGAGATCTTTCCCAACAACTGACAGTGCAGCAGCTTATGGAGTTGATGGGATTCCTGAACGAAAAAAGGGGTGATATGCAAGCGATGAACGACAAAATGGATGCACTATAATTCCAACAGTGTGTGTGTGTGTGTGTGTGTGTGTGTGTGTGTGTGTGTGTGTGTGTGTGTGTGTGTGTGTGTGTGTGTGTGTGTTACCACTGTTTCTCGACAACCACTGGTCCGATCTAATTGAAACTTGCCAGGTATATTGCTGGGGACCTGAGTATGTGCCTTTTCAAGGTTTGATATTAATCGGACAAGTGCTTCCCAAGTTATGGCCATTTATTTACCAAACCAATGACAAGACACATTACTGCGGCCATTATTTACCAAACCAATGATGAGACACGTTGCTGCGGCCATTTATTTACCAAACCAATAACAAGACACGTTGCTGCATAGGCGTGGCCAATGGGAAAAGGGCGCCCTTTAGTTACCGTGGCGTAGGAGTGGCAATGGTCAATGGCAGCGAATGTCATGGCAAGCAAAGACAGGGAGGTAAACTTGATTTTAATTAACTCTGTGTGTGTAAGTATCACAGCAGTTGTTACTTAATGCAAGTGATAATTCGTGGAATGCATGTGAACATTCTGTTCGGACACGCACCACTTCCGGATAGTGATGACTTACTGTATTCTAATAATTTCTCGATTTCGTATGCGCGTTTATAGATAAACACAATGCCCCAATCCAGTCGTCGTTTACGAGAGCAAAGGAACGGCCTGTGTGTTTGTTTGAAAGTTTTTTTAATTTATTTGTTTTTTGGGGTTTGCACGTACAGCCATGCACTTACAGCCACGCAAGTACCGGCATGCGAGAGCGAAGGAACGGCCTGTGTGTTTGTTTCTGGCATGTGGTTTGAAAGTTTTTCAATTTTTTTTTTTTTGCATGTACGGGCACGCACTAGTATGTATAAATATATACATATAAATGCAAAAGTTACCATCCCCAATGACAGGACAAGTTTTAGTGACTATCAATTTAAATTATTTCATAGACTTTAAACAGGTTAATTGTTTTGCACTCTTGGTTTTACTCAGAGTCAAAGCTCTGAGCTACTTATACCGACCACCATGAAATGGTGGTGCAACATTGGGTGGTGGAGGTTGGATTTGTCTTTCCAAAATAAAATTTGCCACATTATTCATGCCTGTTCTCCCAACATTTCATAGTGAATGTTGAGCTTTTCTTGCGTGTGCAGCTGTTCAAATGCAGAGCAGGTAGCAGCCACTGCAAACGTGCGACAGACACCACAGTTCGATGTATGTGTTAGTGCATTGCCACTGTGTAGTCCTATTAAAATCTTCTCAATATGCCTTAATTAAGAATTAAACATCTCAACAAGTTATTTTAAAAGTGCAAATATGATTCATATTAACGATTTAGTCATTTCTGAAGCAATCCGTGGCGATCTCTGTAACTGTATGCCCCAGAGCACTCCCCTGCCCCCATAGCATTGTCTGCATGATAGCTTGCCAAAGATGCTTTGTTCTTGTTGTCTCTGAATCTCTAACACCATTGTATTGCAGTTGAGAATTTCCTTTTTCCTGCCTTTTCCATTGAGCAAATGTTCTGCTTCTCGTAACAAGTAGAGAATGTTGCACTGATAATTCACCGATATTATACACTGTATTATGTGTGCAGTTTCAGTGATAAATCCTGTTATATATGTGTCCAGTTGTAGAGAATTTTAAAAAGTATCGTGCCAACAACCATGTCAGATTGGGATGAAGAAATGTCACGAGGGAAGTGAACTCAATCGGTTTGGAATGAGATTTTAATTATAATTCTGAAAGCAACATTATTGTCATGAAATCGGGTATTTTTTTGCGTCGTCGTAAATTACAGTTATTAATTAATACATCGTCACCTTTGCAGTGACATCATTAATACATCGTCACCTTTGCAGTGACGATGTATTAATGTTGGGTTATTTAGATACATAGTAATGTAGATTTTGCTTGTAAATGCATAAAATCATTTGATGGATATAATTTAATAGTATTAGTTAGAGTGAAATTTAATTTGTACTCAGATATTGAGATAAATGTATGGGATGGTGTGGCAGCATTTAACTAGATACCCACTCCTTTGGCCAGCTGAGGCCAAACTGATAGGAATAGAATACGATTAATTAGCCAATGGTCGACATCTTATACATCGGCCAAAAATGCCACTGTATTTGAGTGGTGAGGACAGGATGGGGATGAGGGGGTCGAGATATGCCCTGTGAACTGCATTGCCACTAGGCTACAGTTGAAAACAAGACATTGTCTGATTGATGATCACCAACACTAGACTTCGTAAGCGAGGCATGGTCAAACTGTGATGAGTCAAGTCATTAACAGACTCGGTGGTGTTATGGTTAGAGTGTCTGCTCCAAGTCTGGAAGGTTGGCAATTCAAGCCCAGGCTGAGTCATACCAAAGACTTTTTAAAAACAAGTGGGATGTGCTGTTTTCTTGCTTGGTGGTCCGCATTTAAAATAATAAGAGCACAGACAATCCCCATAGGTTGACATTCATGAGGAGAAGGAAGTTCCTCCTTAGAAAATGCCCTGCGAAGTGTGGTGAGAAAGTCGGTGCCATTGTTGTGGCGTCACTGGTACCTAAAGTGCCCTGGAAAGTGATGGCACTTCCCTTAAGCTCAGTGTGTTTGTCTCATCGAACAGTCCTGTGTTGTGTCTCGTGTATTCATCTGTATGCTCATGTGTGTGAAATGTGTGTGTGGCAGCTCCATTATGAACCTTAGATACTGTAAAAAAAAAAAAAATTTAAAAAGGTCATCGCTTTGGTTTGTACTTGGTCTTAAAAAGGGCTTTAAAAGGGCTAGGGAACAAAGAACAGTGGAATATTGAGACTGGGCATGATGAGCAAAACAACATTGCCACCATACTGGTGGCTGGTGCATATTATTGGAATTTAACCAAGACTTGGTCGTTAAAGCCCAGCAATGAACAAAAGGAGCAGGGTTGTGCACTTGTTCGTTCTACAGCAGTGATGTGCAACTTAATGAGCCCAGGAACCTTAGAACAGATACTTTGTCCACACTTTGAGTGCAACCCATGATTGGAAGCTCCTCTATGTTGTATCATCACCTTTGCCAGTTTGAGGTCTCAATCGAGCATCTTTTGTCCAGCTCCTGGATATGGTGTTGCAACAAATGTTGCCATTGTGCATTTCAACCCGGTGTCTCGACAGTCTTCTTCCTACAGAACCTTGAGCCTCATTTCCCTCTCTGCTGAAGTCACAAGCTTAAATTTATTTCAACTGGATTGTCATTCTGTGCATCTCCTCATCAGCCCTCATTTAGTCATCTTGTTCTTTGTTCATCGAGCCTATCCAGGTTCCTCCTGATGACTCAATCTTTGCTCTTTACTTCTTCGGGTTCCTTCTGATGACTCCATTGCAGTATTTGGTCTTCCATTTGATTCAGTTCACATTCCTCTGCTGTTGCTGCTGCAGAATATAATGCTGCGAGGCCATTCCAAGACAGAAGAACTTTAGCTACCTAACTGGGTTTTAAACATTTCCTTAGTACCTCTGCCTTGGACTGGAACAGTTTTGAAGAGTTAACCATATCCATTGTATAATTTAGTGTTGTGTGATAAGGATATGGTTAAGAAAAAATGTGATTATTTAAGATTATCTTTATGTAATATATTATGAATTATGATATATATTTTGATAGAACTGGCATTTGGGCCAACTTGAAGCACTGTGACTGGAGTGTTGTTTCCGCTTTGGGCCCCTCCCCTCAGGGGTGTGTCTTACCTGTCTGGCTTGCCCTGTGGGCAGACACAACCCCTGGCAAGGTGACTCCAGTACTGTATATTTAAAAATACATTTTCAACTGCTTTAAGAAAACACCCAAGAAATACATTTGACTCGATATAGTAAATGCAGCAGTTACAAAAAAAGTATTTACTGTATTTCATTATTATTTAGCCTTACTATACCCAAGGAACCTGGAAATTTATCCATTCAAAATGGTTGGTTGACTTTATCCACATAAGGAGAACACTTAGTCCCTGATATATTACATTGTGAATGATATTACCTGTGAAGTTCTGATGAGTTCCATTACCATGTCAGGTTGCCACAGATACAACACGACAGCCCAGGTGTGAGTTCCATTCATCAGAAATTCTTTGCAGCTCCTCTGGTGAAAACATGAATTCAAGACAACACATTAGTGACTAAATTTCATCCTAACTTTGCAAATACCTTTCCATCTCCATTTTTCCTCCTCTTATGAATACAATTTTCCTTGTGGTTTAAAACATCCATGCATTATAAACGATTTATTTGTGGAAAAAAACCCCCTTTCAATAAAAAGGAAGTTCAACCAATGAATCATTAAAATCAAAATTCAAGCACTTAGTTTGATGCTTGTGCTCCTCATATATTTCAAACAGATCTAAACATTAGTTGCTATAAAATGCAACCAAATATACAAGTAAAATGAGGTGGGAGAGAAGACTGAGCTCATCTCACCAGGTGTCTTATTATCATTCCAGCACTCCAACATAATGCCCGTCATGCCTCATGAAATAAACAAAAGCCTGGATTAAAGAAATGTAAACACACCAAGACAGGGTTAATGGATGGCATGACTCATTATGAAGCAGAGACTCCAGGGAAACTGATGAGAAGACCTTTTGATGGTAGTTAACTAACTGTATGCAGATTCATGAAAGCAATGATTTGGTTGTGTTTTTAAGATTGATGTAAAATTAGAGCGACATAACTGAATTCCTTGTGTCCTTTATGCTCCAAGTTCCTTTTTTATGACTTTTAATGGATTTATTGATCTTACATTGGTTAGTTAACCTTTCTGTTAGATTACTAATCTCATCAATAACACATGCCTTTTCTTATTTGTGTGCTTTGATTAATTTGGAGAAAATTTGGTTTTGTAAACAAGTTGAGAAATATAAATAAATATGTTTTCAAAAGTTATATTACCCTTGCCAAAGGAGAGGGAATTGCATTTGGGTTCGTTTGTTCATCTGTTTGTCCGCACAGAACTTTCGTCTTTTTCTCCGCAACAGCTTGTCAGAATGAGACGAAATTTTCACCATTGGTGCAACTTCTCATGTAGAATGTTGTGATGATAAATATTACTTCATAGGTCACGTGGTGTGGCAGCCATATTGGAAAAACGGAAAAACTTTGGACCTCTGTATCTCTGAAACCACACCAAGGAAAAAAAATTGAAACTTGGCACATAGCAAGTACTCTTAATGGGGAAAGTGTGATTTTATGACATCCTAGGTGCCTTCGTTATGACGTCATAATTGCATATGTAAAACGCCACATCGAATCAGTATGAAAATTTTGAGGGATAAAATGGTCCACAGAAAAAAAATTGATGATGTCATTGATCACGTGATTCAACAGCCATATTGTATTTTTTTTTTAAACCTTCAAAATCTTCTTCTCTGAAATGACTGAACAGATCAAGATGAAACTTTACACATATGACCGCCTGTCTATGAGGAACAAAAGGTTCACACATGTGATGTCATATGTCACATGGTTTGGCAGCCATATTGGATTTACCCTAAAACCTATAAAAATACACCACTCAAAAGAAGTCCTGGTAAGGGTCTGCAATCTCTGATTGCTCTTTTTCATGTTTTACTTTTGCAGAAGTGTCGAGGCTTTTGGAACAACAGAGGATGAAGGGTTAACGTACATAAAGTGGTGTGAAGTAGAAACTGATCAATAAGACAATGTGGATGCGCCACGGCAGAATGAGGAAAGAGTGTGGGGGAGGGGGGGATGTAGGTGTCGATAAACTCAGATAGATAAATATGAGTCAGTGAGCGTGGTGATGGGCATTACAGACTTGAAGTCCTGGAGGGTATAGAGGTTGAGACAACAGGCTCATGGAGACTGTTCCAGAGGGGGATGACTGAATGGAGATGAGTATAAAATGCAGCCAATGGAATGGGGGCGGGGGGGGTCTAATAGAGTGAGAGTTTCTGGTAGAATAGTGTGACTGGGTGAGGGCAGGAGTTCGACAGAGAGGCAAGAGGGTAGAATGAACAAGACCAGCACAGAACTGGAAAAAAGATTGCAAGATCTCCAACCAGACTCTGAGAATGGCAAGCAAACCCCAAGACTGAGCTTCCTGTTGTGTTGTTTCAATGATATGGAGGGTCTTAGATTCCCGAACGCCAAGTGGAGAGAGATGGGAAGGGAACAAAATAGGAAGCAGCGCTAAACTGTAGGGTGAGTGAGGTGGGTGGGTTGGGGGGGGACATATTCCATGGTATTTTGGATGCAGGGCAGCATAATAAGCTTCTTCTTGTTCTTCCATATGCAATACATATCTGATGGTAGCATGATTTTCTGTGGGCAGCTATGCCGCTGATGCAGTGCCCCCTGTATGTTCGAGCAAGAAATTGTCATTTGTTCACGATACCATAAAAAGCTCTCCCACTCTTTGCGAAGGAGTCTGTGGGAACCTTAATGTCTATCAACTAATTCTAGCAGATAGGATGCTCAATTTAACGTCAACTCAAGGGATGGCACACACATCGATGCCTCACCCTGCCTGCAAAACACCAGAATGACAATTTATAGCTGAGTTGACATTGAGAGCCAGGTATGACTGCTTAGAGGAGAGTGTGCATACCTCTCGGACCTATGCTATCCTGCCAGCCCACCATAATAAGCTGAGGAAGGTCTTGACCATTCAGAGAATTCTGAGGATACATCTGCCTTTGTAGTCAACTTGGATATATGCTCTGCTCATAATGCTCCAAAGACAGATTACAGCTGAAAGTGAGGTTTAAGACCTTGAGAAACTATACCTCTCCCAAAGGCTAAGCACAGAAATTAATTTGAGGATTAACCTGCTTGTCCTAATGGAGGGACAAAGGAAGTGCGTAAGACTTTCCTGCATTCAACTGGATGTTTGAAAATTTCTGCACAAGGTGAAATTATCTGCAAAACAATGCAACGGATTTTCAAATGATGAAGAAAGGTCAATTATGTGTAGCCACTAGCCAAAGAACCATATTGGGCTCAGGATGTCACCTTTTAGGATGCCAGCCCTAAAAGAGAGGAGACGGGAAGGAAAACCATTCATGGTACCTTCTTGCTACAACTGTAGGGAAAATTTGATAGCCAGTCCATGGTGAGACCTTGGATACCATTAGCTGACCATTTCAAAAAGCAAAGTACGGTGTCAGACAGTATTGAATGGACCAGAGATGTCCAGTGAGAATAGCCTTGAATTTATTTTTAAGAATGAGGATGACTATTCATTTTTGAAACTATGAAAATTGCATTTCCAGGGGATGAATGACCTGGGCAGAAGCCAAAGCAATGATTCGAGATCAGAGAGGAATAGAAAACATTTCTTCAGTTCTTTTCCAATTATGAATACCAGTATTTTGCTTAAATCAGGAAAATGTTGATCAGTCTGCAGTTGAGTGGGTCAATTTTGACACAATTACTAATTGGGGTAACATGGCAACTTTTCAAGATGCAGGCAGTTGGCTCTCAGAAAAATACCTGAGAAAGAGGACAAGACAGAGCATTTGAACAAATCTTGGGAATTAAAGGACTGATGCCGTCGGATCCAGTAATAGTGGAAGAGTCAATATTGGCTTGGAAGTTCTCCAGCTTGGTGAGAGAATTTTCTCTGGGGAGGGGATGATAGGTACAGGAAGAGAAGGATTTGAGACTTTGGCCTTTTCCCCAAAGACGGAGCTACAGCAATCGGCTTTAGCATGAACAGTGTTCATCATGACTCTGCTTGTTCATCATTGAAGGAACAGATGAGGTGCCTGTACCATGAAGAGAATGATCTTTACTAAATGCCACCAAGTTTTTGTGGATGGTGACACCAAAGAGAACCCGCCTCATGTTGAGCTCGGGTATGTTTGAGGAACGAAACACATCGATTGCAAACTTTATGGAGTGACTGCAATTCCCATTGTTGGGTCCATTTCCAGATGGAAGTGTCAAGTTTGTTTTTCAAATGGAAGATTCATGAATTCAAAACACTTGGCAAATTTTCAAATGCAAGAGCAACATCAAAAAGAGTGGAATCATCTGGGAGGTGAAACACAAGTTCATAAGAGTTTCAGAAAGGTCATTAAAGGAGTTCATTCACTTCCTTGTGGAATAACAGCTGAAACACAAAAGGGATGAGAAGAATGACTGGTAATAAGCACTGGTTGTTGTTGATAAGATAAACGATCAGAATAGCTAGCAGAAAGAAAAAAAACATCAATGTCTCCGTGGCATCTTAACCACACTCAGTGGTGTAATGGTTTGAGCGTCCGCTCTGAGCTGAATCTTGGAGGTCGGTGGTTTGAACCCCGACAGAGTCACACCAAAGACTTTAAAAATGGTATGTGTTGCTTCCTTGCTTGACACTCAGCATTTAGAGGATAATGCACAGACAAACCACCATAGGTTGGCAACCATTGCACAAGCTTTGATGGGCCTAATGGCCTCCTCCTGCAATGAATTTCCTTGTTCGGGAAAGGTAAAGAGGATAACATGCTGTGTTTACAAATACCATCTCCAGAATGAGCATTCCATATGGAGACAACTCATTCCACTTGCCTGTGCCTCAATTCTTTCAGGTCATAGAGGAATTTATAGAAAGTTATAACATGTGAAATTAATTTAATTTCTCATTTCAGTTTAAATGAGCATCTGCTTTTTCATTCTCCATAGCAAGCCTGCCCGGCAGTCTGCCTGTCCAGACCCCTCACCCATCCCCCCCCACCATAAGCCCCCACCCCATCCACAATAAACTGAAATCATTCAGCCTTTCTACTAATTAGTCCCACTGGTGCACAAACTCAAAACCTTCTTGCTTCTCTTCGTGAGCAAGCCACAGGTCCATGTAAATTGGCTTGCTTACTTGTGATGATGCCTTTCCAATCCACCTGCAGTTGGATTTCTGAACACGTGATGTTAAAACCCCATAATCCTTATACGAGTCCCCCTATCAGCCCAGAAACCATCTTATTAAAGGATGCTTCCATTTTTCACCTTCTCCACAACATGCTCTCCCCCTACAAGGTTGGAAAATCGTCTGTGATTTGCATTTAATTTTCTTTCTAGGAAAGGTCTTTGACTTCTTTTGGGGGTTGTTGATGTAACTTTGAAATTACTTTATTCATTTTTTTTTTGTTATGCTGGTTTTAATTTGAACTGCACTCGTAACATAGCATTCGTATGCGACCTCCAAGGTGTTTTTTACTATTATTAATAGGGGGACACACACATATACAGTATGTGCACGCAGGAATGGTATCGATTTGACCTTCTCCTCCCCTACTTCTTTCCCCTTCCAAACTTTCAGGTATACCATCCAACTTCCTCCCCAACCCTTAATACTCATACCACATTGAAACCTGTTTTCCCCTTTGCTCCCCAATTTCTTCATTTTATCAATAAAACACTCGTATAAGAGGTAGAACACATTGCTCAAAATGGCGGTGATTTCCTTCATTTGTGTGAGACTGAACCACGACACGGCCAGGTGCACAACTGTCATTATAATGCAACAACAAGGACTTTAAATGAACTGATATCTTTTCATTTTGTTTTGTTGACTTGATAAGTTTCACACAACTCACACAACAAGTATAGGCACATCGGATCACGTGACACACCTCACGTGCCCCCCCCCCCCCCCAATTCATTTGCATCTACTGTTAGTGGTGTGTTTCAGTTTAATTACACTCTTTATATTTTCATCCTGCTGGTTTGTGACGACTAATTTTTTTTTTCAATGGGAACAAAGTATAGGCACCTGTCGTTAGATGTGCAGACATTTATATTCGTTTTGTGCATTTGTCCTTGAGGTGGACAAGGAAATAGGACATGTGAATTTGAATCTCAGTGTGATCTGTGCAGATTGAAATGACATTTGTAACGTTTTCATGAAATTGCTTTTAATATTCGAGCCTTCTGAATTGACACTGACAACAAACGTCATTGAAAACTAAAATAAATAAATGAATAAATAAAGGAAAACCCCTAAAAATCCCAAATGACATCCATGGGAATTAAAATTAATTAAAGCATTAATTGGGTGACCAAATTAATGGGTTGGCCTGTTCGTGTTCTCATTCTGAACCATTAGTGTATGATCTAGGAAAACCCAGGTTCAAATCCTATATATAATTCGTGTTAATCCATTTTCTATTGATATCTAAGGAATTCACGTTAAAGTATACCGATGTCTATTAATAAATACCATTGTCCTGCATGTGAGCTTTAGATCAATGTAAAATAAAAAAGCAAAAATATATACGAGATGATTATAATTACTAGCAGAAGCCCATGGTAAAAATACTACGACATAAAAGCCTTATTTTATTATTATATAGAAAGAAGGAGAAGAGAGGAGAGAGAAGATCGGACACCCTCCCCCAGAGAAGCAAAGTTCACGATGACATTGTACACTGTTGCTCAGCAAACTGACGGGGTGTAAGCACCTGGAGAAGCGAAGTTGGTGTGTTATTATGTAGATATTACATAGATTAGACGATTACAGTATTACTCTGGAGATAGACAATACAGAGAGAGAATAGAAGAAAAAAAAATAGAAAAATATAAATAAGAAACATTATGATATCGAAATGAAGAAAGAAAACAATAATAAGATTTTGAAGAGAATATCGGACACCCTCCCAGCGGAGAATAAGTTAAATTTGGTGAATGGAAGAGTGGTTTGCACCATGGGAGGACAACCTTCGGCCATGGGAGTCTTTGGGGATAAAGCCTTCAGCTCCATAAGATTCGACCCCTCGACGCCTTAGAGTATTATTGTATGGACTTCAAAAATCAACGGGGCTAGATGCATTGAATCAGGTAATTTGAAATTTGAGAGCTATTTACGATAAAAGAATTGAAAGAAATTTAATTGTGAAATTATGATAGAGAGAATATAACTCATTAAACTGAGATGTTCTTTCAAAATTAAAACCATATAAGATGCATACATGCATGATTTTTGGTTTATGGTAGATTAACAGCAATAGCGATGATGAAATGTCACCCATACCTTGTCCGCATCGTCCACACCTTGTCCGTGACCTTACAAAGAAAAAGTTCTTGGATTCGGATCCAGATACGGACCTTCACCAAAACTGAATCAATTGCTCCTTTTCACACATCCAACCTGTCCACCAAGTTTCATGTGAATCCATCCAAAACCTTTTGAGATATTGTGCTACATATAGTTTTTGGCCCGATCTCTCATTGGTGAAGAATCATTTGAAAAATTCTCAGATCCGGATCCAGATTCGGATCTTCACCAAAATGAAGCATTGCTGTCCTTGGCTGGGCAACTGCATACACAAAAATTTTTCAGAACAATTGCTTGAAAACTGTGGCCAAAAATCATGTGACAAACAGACATACGCTACAGACCAACAAAAAAAAATTCCAAGTAACAAACATGTGATGTGAGGTGCTTATTTGTGGTTTAAACAGGGGTGCACATTTGTGGTTTAAACAAGGGAGCTCATTTGTGGTTTAAACAGGGGAGCTTATTTGTGGTTTAAACAGGGGAGCTTATTTGTGGTTTTAACAGTGGAGCAAATTTGAGGTTTAAACAGGGGAGCAACGGAGCATATATTGTGGTTTAAACAGGGGAGCTTATTTATGGTTTCAACAGGGGCGCTTATTTGTGGTTTAAACATGGGGGCTTATTTGTGGTTTTAACAGGGGAGCTTATTTATGGTTTCAACAGGGGCGCTTATTTGTGGTTAAAACAGGGGAGCGTATTTGTGGTTTAAACAGCAGGGACTTATTTGTGGTTTAAACAGGGGAGCATATTTGTGGTTTCAACAGGGGGGCACTTATTTGTGGTTTAAACAGGGGCGCTTATTTGTGATTTAAACAGGGGCGCTTATTTTGGGTTTAAACAGGGAAGCTTATTTGTGGTTTAAACAGGGGCACTTATTTGTGGTTTAAACAGGGGCACTTATTTGTGGTTTAAACATGGGCGCTTATTAATGATTTAAACAGGGGCGCTTATTATTGATTTAAACAGGGGCGCTTATTTTGGGTTTAAACAGGGGAGTTTATTTGTGGTTTAAACAGGGGAGCTTATTTGTGGTTTCATTTTTGTGGTTTAAACAGGGTCGTTTATTTGTGGTTTATTTTATGCGGTTTAAACAGAGCAGTTTATTTTTTATTTGTAGTTTAATTCTTGTGGTTTAAACAGGGGAGTTTATTTGCGGTTTCATTTTTGTGGTTTAAACAGGGGCGTTTATTTGGAGTTTAGCTTTTTGTGGTTTAAACAGGGGCGTTTATTTGCAGTTTCATTTTTGTAGTTTAAACAGGGGTGTTTATTTGCATTTATTTTTTGCGGTTTAAACAGGGGAGTTTATTTGCGGTTTAATTTTTGTAGTTTAAACAAGGGTGTTTAATTATTCATTTGCAGTTTAATTTTTGTGGTTTAAACAGGAGAGTTTATTTTTTATTTGTGGTTTAACCCTTGCAGTTTAAACATGGGAGTTTATTTGCAGTTTAAACAGGGGAGTTTAATTATTTATTGCAGTTTAATTTTTTGCAGTTTAAACAGAGGAGTTTATTTGTGGTTTAATTTTTGCAGTTTTTAAAAGGGGAGTTCATTTGCAGTTTAAATTAGCAGCATATGTTTTTTTATCAATACAGTATTCAAAATGCAAATTGGTTTTAAAATCTGAGATCTTTTCGATCAAGGATGGGAACATAATCAAGCCATGCCCATCACGTGTGCCATCTCTATTTACAACATGAGGGTCAGGGATTGGTTCAAGTTCTGGTCTGAGAGGGGTCTTTATCTCACCAATACCATCATGATAGTGGGTAAAAGTCAATACAATATTCACAGAATTTACTTTTGCAAAGTTTAAGTTGCCTCAATTGAATCCTAAAATGATTCTTGTGCCATTATAATTAAATGTCTGTTATTCAGTGTGATAGAACAGCACATGTACTAGACAATACGGGGATCATAGGGACGTTTGGGAAATAATGTGAATCCCAAATAATAATTCACTGTCATAAAAGAAAGGCTTTTCAGTACAATTTTTGGGCGCTTTCATCATATTTAATCTTGCCCCGAAGGGGATGTGAGACTATTGCAGTGTGTGTGTGTGTGTGTGTGTGTGTGTGTGTGTGTGTGTGTGTGTGTGTGTGTGTGTGTGTGTGTGTGTGTGTGTGTGTGTGTGTGTGTGTGTGTGTGTGTGTGTTTGTGCGATTTTCGCATTTAAAATGGTTTTCTCTGCAACCGCTAATCCGATCGATGTGAAACTTGAAATATAGGAGGGTCTCTTCATGGAGAATATTTTGTTGCTAACTCCGACATCATAGGTCACATGATATTGCAGCCATATTGAATTAAAGGAAAAAAATTGGACATCATTTTCTTTGAAACTGCTCAACAAAAAAAAAATTGAAGCTTTGCATCATACACTGATGAGCCAAAATATTATGACCATCTGCCTAATATGCTGTTGGTCCGGTGCTACCAAAACAGCGCCGACCCGCCAAGGCATGGAATCTACAAGACTCCTGAAGGTGTCCTGTGGTATCTGGCACCAAAACATTAGCAGCAGATCCTTGAAGTCCTGTAAGTTGTGAGGTGGAGCCACCGTGGATCGGACTTGTCGGTCCAGCACATCCCACAGATGCTAAATCGGATTGAGATCTGGAGAATTTGGAGGCCAGGGCAACACAGTGAACACTTCATCATGTTCCTCAAACCATTCCCGAACAATGTGTGCAGTGTGGCAGGGCGCATTATCCTGCTGGAAGAGGCCACTGCCATCAGGGAATACCATTGCCATGAAGGGGTGTACCTTGTCTGCAACTATGTTTTGGTGGGTGACACGTGTCAAATTGACGTCCACATGAATGGCCGGACTCAACGGTTTCCCAGCAGAACATTGCCCAGAGCATCACACTCCCTCCACCGGCTTGTCATCTTCCCACAGTGCATCCTGGTGCCATCACTTCCCCAGGTAAATGGCGCACATGCACACGGCCATCCACGCGATCTAAAAGAAAACGGGACTCATCGGACCAGGCGAACTTCTTCCACTGCTCCAAGGACCAGTTCCGACACTCGCGTGCCCATTGTAGGCACTTTCGACAGTGGACAGGGGTCATCATGGGCACTCTGACCGGTCTGCGGCTACGCTGCCCCCTACGCAGCAGTGTGCGATGCACTGTGGATTGTGACACATTCCTCCCGTGATCAGCATTAATTTTTTCTGTGACTTGTGCCACAGTAGATCTTCTGTCGGTTCGGACCAGACGAGATAACCTTCGTTGCCTTCGCGCATCGATGAGCCTTGGGCACCCAACACCCTGTCGCCAGTTTGTGGTTTGTCCCTCCTCAGACCACTGCCGGTAGGTACTCACCACTGCTGACCAGGAGCACCCCACAAGCCTTACCGTTTCAGAGATGCTCTGACTCAATCATCTGGCCATAACAATTTAGCCCTTGTCAAAGTCGGTCAGGTCTTTACTCCTGCCCATCTCTCCTGCATCCAACACATCAACTTCAATAACTGACTGTTCACTTGCTGCCTAATATATCCCACCCCTTGACAGGTGCCATTGTAGCAAAATAATCAATGTTATTCACTTCACCTGTCAGAGGTCATAATGTTTTGGTTCATCAGTGTATGTCATCAATTAGTCATGGGGTATGCAGGGTGATAACGATAATGTCATTGGTGAAGTGGTATTCCATCCATAAATGGCTGAATTGAAATCCTTAGTAAAAAATGGTTTTCTCTGCAACTGCTCGTCCAATCGATGTGGAACTTCAAACATAGGAGGGACTCCCCATGGAGAATATTTTATTGCTAACTCTGACATAATAATGGATTAAAGGAAAAAAATTGGACATCATTTTCTCTGAAACCGCTCAACAACAAAAAATTAAACTTGGCACATGTAAACTCCCCATGGGGTAGATGAGGTGATAATGATGACATAATCGGTGATGTGGTATTCCAGCCATAATTGGTTGAATTGAAATCCTTATCCAAAATTGTGAAACTTCATATATCTGAATTATGACCCGATGTGAGTGAAGAATTAAATTTATGATGTCATAGGTCACATGGTATGGTAGCCATATTGGATTAAAAGGAAGAAAACTTGGACATCATTTTCTCTAAAACCATTCAACAAAAAAAATTGAAACTTGGCATGTCATCAACTCCCCATGGGATGTATTGGGTGATAACGATGATATCATTGGTGAATTCGTATTCCAGCCACAATTGGTTGAATTGAAATCTTTATCCGAAAAATCTGAAACTTCCAATATCTAATCTATGACTGGATGTGAGTGAAGAATTAAATTTATGACGTTCATAACCCATGCCAAGAAACGATGTGACATAACAAGGTGCATGGATGATATGCATTTATATGAGCCATAATAGCAGTTGGCCATAATAGTCATGTGTTCAGTTAACGATGGTATTGTTAAGGATTCGGCGGTGGCAGGATTCGGACGAGTGTGTCAATCACTGTCCGTAACCAGTTTGGGTTTTCGCACCCTACTCTCGACAGCCAAATGTTACAGATTTGGCGCCACCCTAACCACCACCGTCTCCGGGGTTATAATGCCGGCTGGTTCGGCACAGGCCTCGGGTCACGCGTCTCGAATCGCGATACCAACGTACCCCTGGACCCTACCAGTTCGGGAAAAAGACCCCGGTTACAGACTGGTTTTGTCAGAGACCGAGCGAATTCTGCCAGTCTGTAACCATTTTGGTTTTTTATATCCAAATTGAGCGGATCGTTCCTCGGCGCGGCACAAATTAATTCAAAACGGCAACTTCATACGAATCAGCCAGATTTATTGGGGACACATCGGGTAAACACAACACAAGCAAAGCGCTTCACGACAATGTTATAATTAATCTATAACCCGTTCTTAACGAGGGAGCTATGGATTACGGGTTTCGAAGGGGACCCTAACGAGATAAACCTTAAACAACATGCAGACAAGACACAGAGTACTTGGTGATGTTTCATGGACGAGAGGAAAGTGTCAAAAGCACGAATGTGGCTCTTGATAAGCCGATGTCCACGGATTCGAGCACCCAAGCTCGAGCACGCCGCATGGCAAAATGGCGCTCGTCCATGTGTCACAGCCCTCACGCACGCAGCCTCGGCACGTTCAGACTCCGCGAGGTCAACTGCACCAGAGCGAAAGATCGATGGTGGGTTTCAGCTGGTTTCTTCCAAGGTCCAGTATACAAGTCCAGGTCTGGCCTGTTCACCAGACAAGGCCAAATCGAGGTGTTGGGCTCCGCAGGCTGGGTCCATGGGATTCCAAGACGTCGTCGAGCCGTGAGGTGAGTAGGGACAGTCAGAGGCTCCGTCACTGGACTCTGGAGGAACCTGTCAATGTGCTCCTCAGGAAAGCCGATCGCGCCCCACCTCGGCGCTCAGTTTCACCACTGCCGATCGCAGACTCGGCGTGCTCGGGTTCAGTTTCTCTCCTGGCAAATCCACCACTGCCTTTCCTTCGCTCGCTCGCCTCGAAGCCCACTGGCTCCTCCCTTCAGTTTCACTTCCTTCCCGAAGCTCGCCCGCCTCAAAACCGACTGGCTCCTCCCTTCAGTTTCACTTCCTTCTCTAGGCCACTCCCCTCTCAGCGCTGGGCGGGGACTATTGTCCGGAGAGAGGAAGGAAGAAGAAGAACCTCCTGGTCCACCACCAATGTACGAACAATGAAAAGCCCCTTACACCTCCCGACACACATGTAGCGTCCATTTACCGAACAACCTGGCTAAACATGCATTTAATGGGGGATCTGGGCTTATCCTATATTTAATAACGCACTAAGGGTCATTTCCGCAACAGTATTTTTGTTCGTAATGAATGTGCGAGGCAAGACTATGTACTCTACGAGTGGAGTGCCGTTCTAGTTCCATTTGGGTCTTGTGCATGACCCTGGGTACGACCATGTGGATTCATAGGGCATTGACAGACACAGCCCATAGCACATTGGAGTGTTATTCGGAGACTCCTCAAGGGATCCATTTTATATCTCCGATTCTGATATACAGCGTTGGTGCTGCCGAAGCAGTTTATTAGTAAGGGATATACTGGGTGGTTTGCCATTGCCTTTCCAGCAGTAGTTAGGGAAGGAACTGGGTTCTGTTCTGGGTGATAGCGATAGCTCACCTACTCTTCGTGAATGACACCATGAGATATTTAATGTCCACGGTCCACCAACTAATGTGAGCAGATGGGATTCCTGTTTAACTTCCCTTAGAGTGATGGCACACACTTTGATGAATCACCCTGCCTGCAAAACACCAGGGTGGCAGTTTATAGCTGGGTCGAGATTCAAACCCAGGCAAGATGGCTTAGAGGCATTAATGGGGTTTAACAGGAGAGCCTCCAATAGGGAAGCCCCCCAAACCTTGGCCATCCGAACAGCCCCCCCCCATAAGATATCGTGTTCTATAGAATTCAATAACTGTCCATTTGAATTAATAGTTAAACTTTACATATTACATATGCAAAATGGGGGAGTTTTGGAACGTCCGCCACACCCATTCCAGCCCTCATATCTATATGCATATCATCTGAGCCTCCTTTCCCTTTGCATTCCCTCCTCCCTCTCTCCCCAAGCTCTCTCTTCCTTTTCTTTCTCCATTACCCGATACTCCCCCCCCACCCCCTACCCAATACTTAATGTACATGGTCCGATAACAAATGGTGGTGTTCTCCCGTTACAAGCACCTTTATGCATCGTGTTGTGCTCGGTGTGTTGAACCGAAGGTGTTTCTTTGAACAATATGGAAAGGCAAACAACATGAACATTCCGCTCCCACGTTCCACAAATGCTTTCTCAATAAATAACACTTAGAGCAATGCCAGTGCAGGAAGGCTGGGGATGGGGAAACCTTTCATTACGATATATTTTTCTTTTTCATCCCGACGCCAACGCATTACATTCTTCACCAAAGTTTCTGCAAGAAGAAAACTTTGGGTCTCACCTTCTGGTCGGGACGCAATAGAAAACACGATTCGTCAAAAAGGAAGCACTTTCTCCAATTATTCCAATAAATTGTTTTCTTATTATTCTCGTTACTTTGTCCTAACAAATGCGCAACACTTTGACGGAATCTCAGCAACACATTTTACGAGTTCTTACTTTGGTATGGAAATTTGAATGGGGATCTTCAACTTGAATGGACAATGAGCAAGCACCGACCACCACACACCCCTACCCGTTCCTCCAATGGGGGTCAGGTGCACCATACTTTGTAATGAAGGGGTGTAAGCGGTTGTACATCCACTATAAATCGATGATGATTATGTTTGTGTGTGTGTGTGTGTGTGTCATACTTTTGTGTCTATTAATTACAAACGTACTATTGGAATGTACATTTTGACCCTTTAGGCTGCTGAGACCCCTTCGACCTTTGAAGACTTCAAAATATCCAGAGGACCCAACAGACCCAAACACCCAGAAGAACCAAAAGACCCAGATGCCCCAAAAGTCCCCAAGGACCGAAAAGACCCAAATCTCCATAAGTCCATAAATACCAAAAAGACCCCGAAGACCCAAAAGGCCCAGAAGAACCAAAAGACTCAGATAACCAAAAAGACCGAAAATATGAGGACCCAAAAGACCCAAAAGTCCCCGAGGATCCAAAAGACTCAAATGACCTAAAAGTCTGAGGGCCCAAAACACCCTAAAGGTTCCAGAGGACACAAAAGACCCAGAGGACCCAAAAGACCCAAATTATTCCAAGGACCCCAAACCCCATATGACATAAGTTCCCGAGGACCCAAAATACCCAGAAGACCCCAAGGACCTGAAAGATGCAAAGGTCCTAAAGGACACAAAAGACCAAGAGAACCCAAAAGACCGAAAATTCCCCGAGCACCCAAAAGATCCAAATGACCTAAAAGTCTCCGAGGACCCAAAAAACCCCAAAGACAAAAATTACCCAAAAGTTCCCAAAGACCCAAAAGACTCAGAGGGCCCAAAAGTCCCAGAGGACTCAAAAATCCCAAAATACCCAAAGGATCCAAAAGTCCCCGAGGACCCAAAAGATCGAGATAACTCAAAAGTCCCTGAGGATGCAAAGGACACCAAATATCAAAAAGACCCCAAGGACCCAAAACATCCAGAACTAGAGGGGGAGCACTCGGTAGAGTGCAAAACCTCCGCCGCCAATACTGCTAGGTCACTCAAGTGAACCTGATATCCTATTCATTCAATTTGACGTCAACAGTGCTCACAGAGTTATAGTTTGCAACTTTCCCTTTTACTTTTAACTTTTACATACTCAATTCATTCGTCATAACTAGATTCCTTGAGACAGAAATTGATTTTACGTGGGTATATCCACCTGAAGTTCCAAAATCAGCCGCAATTATAATTTTGGCATGTTTTTTGTTGGAAATCACTTATAACATGTCGAAATGCAATCACTTATAACATGTCTAACAAAAAGAATTGTTAGAGAAAAAAAAAAAAATCGAAATTTTGTTGAAAAAAAAGTTGCAAAAATAATTTTTTGTTCTCTAACAATTCTTTTTGGGGGGGTTGGAAATCACTTAAAACATGTAGAAATGCAAAAAAAAAAAAATCAAATCTTTTTTCAAAATGGCTGCCATAGCAGCCATATTGGATTTTGGACCAAGTCCAAAATCTAATGACATGATCCTTGGACCATACCTTACCCCCCCCCCACCAAGTTTCGTCGAAATCCGTCGAGGAGTTTTTCCGCAATATTGTTCACAAACAAACAAACAAACAAACAGAAAGGGGTGAAAACAGTAACCTCAGATCTTCGATGGCGGAGGTTAATAACCAAAAGACCCTGGGGACACAAAAGACCCACATAACCCAAAGTCCCCGAGGATGCAAAAGACCCCAAAGACTGCAAGCAAAAAAAAGACCCCAAAGACCAAAAACACCCCAAAGAACCAAAAGACCCAGAGAACTCAAAAAACCCAAAATACCACAAGCACCCAAAATACCCAAAAGACCAGAACATGTGCAAGAATAAACTAACAACTGCATGAAGGTGTGGAAACATCTTTTAATTCATTGATGATTTACGAGCAATTAATGATGGGTTTGTATTTGATCAGCTTTATGATTATGTATATCCAAAAGAACTCGAATTTAAAAAAGGAAACCCTAACTCGCACTTCAGTTTCTTTTTTGGAATGACAAATCGATATCAATAATAAATTTCACACGAAATTATTTGATAAACGAGATGCTTTTCCATTCCACATTGTATGAATGCCTTTCTTAGACAGCAACATTCCCAAGAAGCTATTCCATGGTACAGTTGCAGGTGAAATAATTAGGACTGTGAGAGCAACCAGACACAGCACTGAACTTGTCAATATATTAAAACAGGGAGTCAGACATATGCTAACACAGGGAGCTACAGTTAGCAGATTAAAACAAGTTTTCTTGAAGATCATAAAACGACACAAAATTTAATTAGTGAAATACAATACAAATAGTAAAGATATTATAAATGAGATATTTTTATAAATACATTAAAAATTATATATATATATATATATAATATATATTATTTATAACATTATTATATACATTTATATATATTATTTATAATATATTCGTATGTATATTACTTATTATCTAAAAAAAAAAATATATTTATATATATAATATGCATATATAATATACATGTATAATATGTAAAAATATAATATTATATATAATATACAAATATAATATATATAATATATATAAAGATAATATACAAATATAACATATATAATATATTATAAATATATTTTATTTATTATATATATATATAATTATATATACAAGATATATATATATATATATATATATATATATATATATATATATATATATATGTATATTATTTAGTTATATATACAAGATATATATATATATATATATATATATATATATATATATATATATATATATATATATATATATATATATATATATATATATATATATATATATATATATATATATATATTATAGCAGATTAACTGCTAACTAATTGCCAATATATTGTTACGGTTCTCAGAACAGTATGCATACAACATACAGGTGTCCCAAGTCAGTTATTCCATTAGTATACGTGCAGATAGATCCCTTCCTCGTGTGTAGTGGGAAACACGGGGGTGCATTGCGATGGGGTTTTAGTTCGGTTAATAAATCATTTTCTCCACTTTTTATTTAATTTCCCCTTTTATTTGAACCGTGGTACGTTCATCCAGTGCCGTATATAAAGAGAGTCTGGCCAACTGGCTAGGCAGGCGCCATATTGCATCCCAGCCAGCGTGATGCTGGCTATGCGGGAGCATATGCGCGGTGCAATATGAACGGGCATTTTCCTTCTTACACAAAAACGTAATGGGAGTTTCGACTTCAAATTTTGAGCTTTGCTCGAAAATAAGTCACTCTACAAGAAGGTGTATTCTGGATGCTGATACACCCACCCAAAAATAACTGAGGTGGCATAATACCGCAATTGGCATAATGAGGACGGACTAATCTATTTTTTGACTGTGCAAGATTTCTTGCCTGAATCTATGGAAACCTGTGTATCGCACGAACCACAGAGGCTAGAAATCTAGCGCAAAATTGACCAGTTCAGCAAAGCCAACCATGGTTCGGAGAGCTCCTCAGGATGAATTAAAAGAAACATGACCCAGAATTACAGAGTACAAGATTCATAAAACGCCAAAACGAAAAAGTACGGTAGATGGCTATAGATGGCCAGGACGGTAGACGGCTATAACCGCTATTGCTATAGCAATATATATTGCTATATAGCCGTAACCCGTCCAGAAGGGGTTAAAAGTCAAAACCATCTTCGGTTTTTCTCCATATGACTTGACCCCTTCAGGACGGGAGGCGGCTATAACCACCAGGCGGTTATGGCCACCTCCCGTCCTGAAGAGGTTAATATGAAAAACTGACACCAAGCTTAGTTCTACTTAATTTTTTTCACACACGCTCTCATTGCCGCGCTCTTGCTGCCGAGTTGACTGGCAGTAGCAACTTTTGCCTGGCTGACACGGATCGAATTTTGCGCTTTGGAATAGATGTACAGATGCACAGTGAAAAACTTCGTCAGTAGCTTCGTTTTCAGATCGTGGCAGTCGGGAATATCACCTGAGAAAGCTGACATACGACGGACAAGTTTTTCAACCAGGTTATGCCCATTCAACTGGTCCTGCACCATCATGAACTGCTTCTCTCCTTCTCTGAACAGCTTGAAAGCCTCGTCACTGCAATGAGTCAAAGCGCCTTCTTTGTACTCCTTCAGTCTTGTTATCGGCTCACGACTGCCCGGCGAAAGAGACTTTTGGCGGTCCTCCGCGGCTTCCAGGCAAGTGGTGCAATGTGTCCAGGATTTAGAGATGGAGGAGATACAGTAGCCAGCCAGGTAATACAAGCTGCTCTCTTGGGCTT
Source organism: Eptatretus burgeri (assembly GCF_056783735.1). Lineage (NCBI taxonomy): Eukaryota > Metazoa > Chordata > Myxini > Myxiniformes > Myxinidae > Eptatretus > Eptatretus burgeri. The sequence goes on along the minus strand of NC_140964.1, from coordinate 64,592,932 downwards.
TGCTGAGACGATCAGGAGGCAGCTCTCCAATCAAATAGCTGAATGTGTCCTCGTCACATTAACCTGGTGTTGCTGGTTTATCTTTCAGAGTGTCGAGGAAATCCACTAAAAATGACCAGTCATCCTCGAGACAATTACCGGACGCGGGACACTTCAGAAATTGCGCCACCGTTATGAGCTTCAGAGCCTGTCGGAAATCCAGCGCGTTTGGGACAGGATTCTTGAATAGGACGCACCCAAACAGGTTCTCGAGGCAATCCTGCGTGAGTCTGGATGTGAGCACAAAGTGGTGTCCCCTGGCTTGCACGATTTGCCACATTCTATCCCTCCGAATACCACCCGCGTCTCTTCAAGGTGCCGGATCGCCTTCTTGTAAGCACACATATTCGCTTTACTGAGCGCGGTGGCGGGGTGACAGTTGGACATCAGGTCGAACCAGGTGTTCATAAAGTCCAAAAACCAGGCAGTCGTGAAGCAACGCGTTGTCAAAACCTTTGTTTTCCACCAGGTAGTGCAGCCCAGCACTGACCGACTTACTGAAAAAATTCAATGCCTTTCCCACTTTCATTTTGTCGAAATGGGCAGTGTTAGACACCATTTCCATGCCGAGATTTGGCGTCAGTTTCAGATCGTCATTGACCTGAAATGTCACCAGTTCCTTGATTGCCCCCAGGCTGACGACATTTGAAGGCAGATAATGCCTGGAGACGATATCAGAACCGAGCTTGAATTCATTCTCATTCACCAGACCTGCCTTGACATTCTTGATCAGGTGCGGTACGTCGTACATGAAGTGTAGGAACCTGCCGTCAGCGCATGGGTGGGGAATTCGATTGACTGTCACTGCATGCTTTGAATAACCAGTCCGAAGTTCTTGAACATTGCTCGATTGTCACTACCCATGTCACATGTGACTGCGTTGACGTGGAGCCCAATGACATGAGCCTGCTGTACAATTTCAGTCACAAGTGGCTGGAAGTAGGCTCCGTTCACCGAATTGCCCGTAAAATGATAGGCAATTGTTTGCTTCCATCTGGAGGTGATGCCAGCCAGCATGAATACGAGGGCATGAGTTGCAGTGCTACCATGTCCTGGCAAAGTTACATTTCCGTGCAAACTACTGGATTATCTGTCGAACTGCAATCGCACTTCAAATGTCATTTTATCCAGCGTTAGGTAACACTCACGCTCCGGTTCCTTCATGATAGCAACCTTCAGCTGGAGGAGGTCGAACACTTTATAAAGAATACCAGGTTCCATCGCAATAACCTCCATTTTCCGTCGTCACGAACGAAGCGATGGCAGTGGCTGGTGTTGCGACAACAGGACTTCGTAGTTGGTACTGCCACATGCAAAGGGGAGTAGCAGAGCCTTCTTGTAGGTTTCTGCTGACCACTGAGTACCCCTTGTGCTGAGATGAGATAGCTTGTTGATCTGATCGAGGTTGATAACTTTCTGGACATTTGCCTTTAGAGTAACGAGCTCCCTGGCTTGTTTGCGTTTGTCCCACTGTGCCTCATGTAACCGCCACTTGAGAGAGATTACTTTTGCCTTCACTGCTGCGATCTTGGCGTCGTAGTCAGGACCCTGGTGGTTTCAGCCGGCGTTACAGGGGCATCGGAGGCAAGGTCAACGAGTTGGACATCTTGGTTGTCGTCGTCATTCACAGGCATGTCTTGTTTTGCATATGTGTGATCTGGGATGGGCTCCTTCTGTGGTGTCGTCTCATCATGGGGTTGTTTCCTCGGCTTCCTTTTCGTGACAGGCACAATATGTGAGAAGACAGTCGGGACGGCATTGTGCTTGAGTGGTCTTGAACAATCAACCCTCCTGTTTTCATACTGACTGTCATCGAAATGATTCTGAAAAAACAAAAAAATGGAAAATTGAAGTACGTGTTGACAGTCAGTTCGAAGTCGATGAAAGTTTCCAAATACGATTTGCAGTCGAGAACCCCGGGACGGGAAATTCCTGAGATTCCCGGTCAAAATGTGGGAACGATTTCCAGAGAAACTTACGCTGGGAATCCCGGGGAAATATACATCAGATAAAGATCAGAAATGAGAAACAGTGAGCAGCTGCAGTCATCCAGCTATGTCATCAGTGCATCTTGTTCCACTTGACGACCGTCGTCAGTTGAAGGGATTGAATTTTCCGGGAAAACTGTAAACACTATTTCCTAACCTAATATGGATAAAACCAATGTAAGAAAGTTACTTACGGCTGGTGGTTTGTATCGGATCGGATATATTGCAAATCTGGTGTTGACTACTTACACATTAGTGAAATTTCGGCATCGGATTACGTCTCATTATTTCGGATTCCGAGCTGTTTCAGCGCTCCGATCCGATCCGCTCCGACAGGGATTCATTCAATCTGACTTTAACCGAGATACTCCGATCCGACGTCAGATGGGAACTGTAAACCGCCGCTACTTACCGCACAAAGGGAGGCATTGTCGTGTGGAGTCCGGTTCTCCCTTTTCACATTTACGGCCCAATGGCGACGTCTTTCCGGGTCCCTGGGGAAGCCGTGCGTTTTCACGCCTTGCCCGGGACGCACAGAACACCATTTTGTCATCAAAAAAGTCAAAATCTGAAGAGAAAACGTGAAAAGACGGCGAAAACTACTCTAATTTCGCTCCAAGATTCACTCGCGTTGAGTTGGGCTGCAACATGGCGCCACCAACGCACGTGACCGGGTATTGACCAATTAGAGCGCAGCATGATCGAGACAACAGTTGGCCAGACTCTCTTTATATACGGCACTGCGTTCATCTCACTTGCTACCCTCATTTCGCTGGCCACAGCGTGATGAGCGCTTACCCAGAGACTCGTTTACCGAGTCAGAATCCTGACGTTCGCTGAGGCAGAATCCTGAGGATGGTTACAGTAGCTGCACCGCCATCCACCTTCCTCCCAGACACGGTGGTGTGGGCGGGTCTTACCAGTGTCTGGCCGAAACCCCGCCCAGAAAGGCGGACCACATGAAGGCCCGGTCCAATCAGGATGGACGATCCATGGCTCCACCTCCTAGCTCCATGATCTATAAAAGATACGAAGCAATCCTCAGAGTAGGGTGGTATGGGATGAAAAGGAGTTTGTGGTTGGATGAGAGAGTGAGAGAGTGAGAGAGTGAGAGAGTGAGAGAGTGAGAGAGTGAGAGAGTGAGAGAGTGAGAGAGTGAGAGAGTGAGAGAGTGAGAGAGTGAGAGAGTGAGAGAGTGAGAGAGTGAGAGAGTGAGAGAGTGAGAGAGTGAGAGAGTGAGAGAGTGAGAGAGTGAGAGAGTGAGAGAGTGAGAGAGTGAGAGAGTGAGAGAGTGAGAGAGTGAGAGAGTGAGAGAGTGAGAGAGTGAGAGAGAGAGAGAGAGAGAGAGAGAGAGAGAGAGAGAGAGAGAGAGAGAGAGAGGAGTTGAATTTGGAAGTGCTTAGTGTTGGTTGGTTCGTGTTTGGTGGGTTCGTTGGTTGGTTGGTTGGGAAGGTCGAAGGAGGTTGCGGTAGAAGGATTGGAAGTGTGCAGTTATTGAAGGGGTCGTTGTTACGGAGTGGATGCCCACTTCGGCGGCCCGCCTGTTGTGCTGGTCCGCGCACACCCGACCTCGACCGGATCTCTCGTCGGGTCCTGTCTGCTGCCCCGTTCCCATCTTGGACTCCGCGCTCTCTACCCAAGCTCCTCCACGGACCCGAACTCCACACGGCAGCTGTGGTCCGAACTGTACGACTGTTGTCAGGTGCCGCACCACGGAGCACTCCTTCCACCGAAACTCTCAGGTACCGAGAACTGCGACCTCAAACCTCTCCCTTTCTGGCTGAAAAAGGGTCCCCTTTTCTTTTCGTTGGGTTTGTCATGTATGAGTGTGTGTCTGAGAGTGTGGCACCCGTCTTTTAAGTAAAATTGTATAAGATCTTTGATTATTGTAATTCTTGCTTTCATTATTCTCGCGTGAAGTCTGCTCTGTGTCCGCTTTGGTAAGTTGCTGTATAATTGTCGCACTACACCTCTCTCATCTTCCCCTGCATAACATAACCACTAAACCTTGTTCCTGTGCCACATGTTTTTCCTCGCCTAGTGTAAATAAATCATTGTAGAAATGTTCCCAGCTCGTTTTTGTCTTTTCCTCCATTGGTCCAGCATGATTCGGATCTAAGTTTAGGCGGGTTTTTATTCCCGATAATCCGTTCCTTCTCGTCGGTACGTCCTTGGCAGTTCCGCTCGGCTGCATCCAATCCGGAAAGGTAGTTGGTAGTTGGTACCCTACCGTAGTCGGAAGAGTGATCCGGTTCGAGCAAGGTGTACCGAGGGCGTGGTTCCCCAGTAGTTGAAACTACGAGGTTAATTAGGTAACTTGATTCCAGACAGGAGGACCCTACGCCATGCGGTTGAGGTATTGGCGTACATGGTCGGATAAGCGACCCGCTGCGTCACGGAATTATCCGTGAGCGACGGCCTACAATTCCGGGGAGTCTGGTGGGAATCGACGTAAATTCCCCCACCTAGTGGTCATTCTCGCCACCGGACCCCGGCCCGCAACAATATTAAAACAGGTCATCAGACGTATGCAAACACAGGGTGCTACATTTGGACATATGCCAATACCGGACATCACCTTTAATGTATGATGTATGCCAACACCAGGTATAATCTTTAATGCTGCCCCAGTAGTAGTAGCAGCAGAATTGCGGAAAGTTTCGTACAAACACTTTTTTCAGTGTTTGTACACTGAAAAAAGGCGCAAAGAATGAGCAAGTCAGCTACTATATATCCATCATCTGTGTCACTCCCTGGGATCCTCGTAAACCGGTACAGTACTCGTTTTGCCTATCTGGCAGGATCAGCAAAACGAGTACTGTACCAGCTTACTAGGAACAATGAGACATGCAATTGCAAGAACAAATGCTACCTGATGGAACAGAATTGCGGAACATTCCGCAATGCTTTGCAATAATATTCGTACCGGTTTTAAATTCAGGGTTTTAGCTCAGAGGAGGTAGGATAGTCAAGACTCTCCGTGAAGTTGTCCAACTTGGGTTTGAATCCTGACCCAGCTATAAACTGCCGACCTTGTGTTTCGCATGCCAGCCATGGCATCAACGTGTGCGCCATCACTCGGATGGACATTAAGTCGGGTGTCCCGTCTACCGTCATTGCATGGTTGTTGTTGGACATTAAAGATCTCTTTGTTGGACAGTGTTGTCGGACAGTGTCTTTCTTAAAGAGTACACGGGTACTTTTCCATGAACCACAAGCTGACATCCTGAACAAATTACAACTTCCTACCAAACTCATCTTCAGTCGAGCATTACGTATAGCTACTAACCCAGTGATCTTGAATATTTTTTAGAGGGGGGCCAATTTTGCCGATGAGGCATCAGTGTGAGAGCCGCCACACCATTTGCAGGACTCCATGGTGGCTGCTATTAGGCCCCACTCCCACGTACTCTTCTTTTTTGTGGTTAACTGGGCTGCAAGCACAATTGTTTGTACCCTGCAACATCATATCCTGATGTAATTATGTTACTTTTATGCTTTGTGTTGGAACATTCATTTGAAACCATGAGGTCAATTTGATAGCATTTATGGCAGATTATGATGGGGTGTTTTCACATTTGTGTATTATCAGCCACACATCAGGGGCCGCCAGTGGCTCGCGAGCCGTGCAATGAAGAACTGTGCACTAGCCAGTTGGTTCGTGAAGGATTTGGGCCATAAACGTTCCCCACAACGTGAATATAATTGTGCCATTGAAGTAGTATTACAGTAGTAGTAGTAGTAGTAATAGTAGTGGTAGCAGCGTTCCCTGCTTTGAAAGCCACACGAGAAAAGTTAAATAATTTGCAAAAAGTGTGCAGTGCATTGAACATGGTATGATTATACAGGTAATAAAGGAGAGACGAGTTACAAGTGCTTTTATGCAAGTCAAAAACAGATATCGGAAGCACTTTGCTTTAAGTCAGGAGGGTTAAATAGTGAGGGTACCATTAAAGTCCTTTATCATGCACTCGAGGATACAATACTGACGTTTACAGCACTTAAGCTTTAAATCTATCCATATAGTGTCAAATGTTCAGAGCACTTAAACCTTAAATCCATCCAGATCTCACAAGGATGTTCCTTCCAGCACTGATAAAAGTGATACTTGGCCCATAAAGCTGATCAAAGCGCTCGATTTGCGCTCGTTAGTGTCCACTGAACGCTGCTTGTTCCGGCAGAAAATCAAGTGATGTCAATTCGATCACATGACCAACGTCAAGGTGATGCAAAGGCTCCCCACATATCCAATAAAATTCCGCAAAGAATGAGCAAGTCAGGACGATCCATCATCTGTGTAGCTCCCCGAGCGTATTCATTCCAGATTGTACATGTAAAATATTTCTGAACTTAGGTGCCATCTTCATATCGTATTGAGAATTTGATGAAGTGAGGGTGGATAAAGATAAATAAAAAGAGGATGTCTAGAGTTGAGAGAAAGGAAGCAGAGTAATGGATGAGGGGAAAGAAAAAAAAGAAATAAGTTGAGAAAGATAACTCAGAAGTGTGCATATAATTCGGTGTCTAGTCTGGGTTCAGCACCCGCGGGGGTTAAGTTAAATTCAAAATGCTGTTCAGCTGCTGCCCCAATAGCAGGTTCTTCATTTCTTGAATCATGCCAGTTTTCTCATCTTGTATATTATTTCCGAGTTTGTGGTTTCGTGTCGCGCTATCTTCGACTTTGTTCTGCGCTCGAGTAACGTGATATTCGGCTTACATTATCTCAAAGACCATATGAGGTGCATGGTACAAAAAAAGTAAATAAAATAGTTCTGAAACAGTGAAATCGTATTCCACTTACTGCATTAAAGTAAAATTACTACTGATACTCTGCATCAGTTCCTTTCTCAAACACACCCACCCCAACATGTCGCGCAGAGCGCGGGTTATGCTAGTGAGGAAGTAAAGCTGGGTGTCCCGTCTGCATTCAGGTTGTGAGCATTAATGATCAACCTGATTTTGGTTCCACGGTTAAGGGTGGCTGGCTGAAGAACTTAGGGTCCTGAGTTTAAGCCTCTGTCGTGCCATTATAAATAACACGAGGTGGCTTGATTCAGCCTGTCATCCTTCCGAGATCGGCAAAACGAGCACTGCACCAGCTTACTCGGAAGAATGAGATGTGCAAGTATCCTGTGTGGAAGTGGCCGCCCATCCAGGACTGTGCTCCATAGAGCCAAGGAAAAACTGCCTCAGCAGCCTTATGCATCTGAAATATATATATATATATATATATATATATATATATATATATATATATATATATATATATATATATATATATATATATAACCACTGACTCACTCACCCACTGAGTGATATTAAAGAGCGGTACCTTCCGGATGACGGAGAAAGCTGAAATTTTGCGTGTCGATGGACATCGAAGCCGGTACACCAGGAAAAAAAAAATCACAGAATCGTCAGACAACATCCATAAATGAAAATATAAATAAATGAAAAAAAAATGCAGATGAGCGACCCAAGACAATGGGGAAGCGTTGTTGCTTCCCCGTTGTCTCGGGTTGTGTGAGACAGTGAGAGTGTGTGATTCAAAAATCAAATGCAGGTGAGCGACTCAAGGCGGACCTTGAGCGACCTGCCTGCAGTGAGTGAGGGACCCAAAGATTCAGCTTCATCTAATTTTGGGTGCCGACGGACGTCGAAGCCGATACACCAGGAAAAATCACAGAACCGTCGGAAAGCATCTGTAAATGAAAATATAAATAAGTGAAAAATCAAATGCAGGTGAGCAACCCGAGACAATGGGGGAAGCACGGTTCGTATGCTTACACAATGTGTTTTGTACAAACTTTCCCATTGTCTTCGGTTGTTTACCTGCATTTGATTTTTCACAGATTTATATTTTCATTCAGGCCTAAGTCACATTTGCTCTACAGCGAGGATACGGTGGCTGTACACCCTCTGAATTGACAGAAACGTGCGGTGGCCTCAGGGTGGCCCTACGCCGTTTGGCTATCTTTTACAGGCCGTAGGGGTCGCCGTGCAATTATAACGCGGAGTTATAACTTTTTTCATTTCTACGTTGGCCGTAGCAATTCGACGTGACGTAGTTGTTTCCACGTCAACCGTACGTAGGGCGTACGGTGGGCTTGCGTTATTCGTGCGGCTGCCGTAGTCTCTTATCAATGAAAAATGAATTTTGCCCTAAAAACCGAATACATTCTAAAAAACCGAACACAACGAAGCGTTCATGTTTGTTCACGCGTCTCCCCCACCTGTTCGAACCGCATCTTCGCGCTTTGTTCGTTCAGTTCGCCGGTGGAAGTCCTCGTGGAAGCATCTCTCGTGTGTCGATCGATACTTCACCTCGTGTTTTCACCTTGATTTGTAATGTTTTTGTTTTTTTTACTCATCTTGTGTTTTAATAACAAAAAAGCAATCCGATCACGTGGTGTGACGGACTGTCGCGCAAGGATTTAATTTCACAGAAAAACCGGTTGTAATTTGGAATATCCATGATTACCTCAGCCCGATGCGTTTGATGAAAGTGATTGTGGTTCTGGGGGCATCATGTTTGAGAGATGCCCTGGGGGCAGCGCTCGCAGAGTGCGCGAGCGATCGGAACCCAGGCCGGAGCTCGAGCCTGTGTAGACCTTTGGATTGGTGATTGTACCAGATTACATACAATACACCGCCACCGAAGGTCATTTACTCATCTTATTTTACCTTCAACATGGGGAATTTCAGTTGAAAGTGTCTTGAAGGTGGGTTTTCTTGGGGTCCAGGAACGGATTAATTCACTCCATTATTTCTTATTAGGAAAATAGTTTGGGAATCGAACTTTTTGCAATCCGAACAGCCTCCTGGAACGAATCCAATTCGGATTCTGGGGGCACCACGTACTGGTATATTCCGAACTGTTATATTTTTATTTCAGTAAAAAAAAGAACTGGTATATATACCCACTCGTTACCGTCCGTCTGGCCGCATGTTCACCTTAGGGTCCCCCTGCGGTCGCCTTGCGAGCACCTTGAGGCTTCCTTGCGTCTGCCTTGAAAATTCTATGGCAGCCGCATGGACGCCCTAAGGTCACCGTGCGACATCAAATCAAAGACCGGACGCCACCCACACGTTTTCGGTCTCCACAATCTCTAAATACGCCATGCAGCTCCCCGAAAAATAAAAACATGTGACTGCTACATTGTGTGACCGTGGAAATACTGCAGCGGCCGTGTAATTGCTAGTGGCCGTAGATTTTAGAGACCCCACGGCCGCCGTGGCAAATGTGACTTAAGCCTTAGTTATATTTTCATTTAAAGATGCTTTCCGATTGTTCTCTGATATTTTATTGGTGTATCGGCTTCGATGTCCATCGGCACGCAAAATTAAGCTTTCTACATCACGCGGAAGGTACTGATCTTTAATCCATCCATCCATTGGGACCATACTTTGTGCAGAGCGATGGTGCTGCCGAAGCAGTTTCCTTGGCGATTGCGCACAATTATGGACAGGTCGCCACTCCCACACAGGATACCAGCAAGCTGGCACTCATTCTGTGAGACAGGAGCACCAGCCAAATGGGAGAGCAGTACTCCATCAGGCTGCGGATGAAAGCTTTGTATGTGGTTAGGAGCTCAGGTGAGCCAAGTAAGGACTTTGCACGATGGAGGATGCCCAGTCGGCGACTGGCTTTGGAGGCCAGTTTGGAAATCTGGTTTTCCCAGGAGAGATCATGGCAGATAGTGAGCCACAATAGCCTGAATGAAAGGACTTCTTCAAGAGGATTGTTGAGAAAGTATATGGGGAGGGGGGGATACACTGAAAGTATAGAAAGTATATGGGGGATACACTGTGGGAGGGAGGGGGTGCGAGGAGGGGTGAGAGGAAGAGAGAGAGACAGGGGGGGGAGGGAGATGGAAAAAAAAGAGAATGGTGAGGGGTGGAGGTGGCGTTAACAAAGAGAATGATTATGTTATGCTTAATGACCGAATACACAAAAAAAAAAAAACTCATGTCAGAACTAGCTGAACACTCAACAATACAACAGAGTTTGTAAAGTAATCCGCTGGCACATCTGCAAAAACTTTGATATCCTCGTTCCAGAGAATTTGTGAGAACATGAGACAAAGCAATAACTGAAAACATGCAAGTACCGCTCACGTACGACCTAATGATCCCATCAGGCGAGAACAGCGAAAACAAAGCATTGTGTCCAGATATTATACTTAGGTACAAAAAAAAGAGAAGAAGTCATTGCAATTGAGCTGTTAATATGAGTGATTTTGGACTAAAGAATGCCAAAATCAAGAAAATGACCAAATACCAAGATCTCAAGAATGAAGTGAAAAAATCCTGGAAGCTGAAGAATTCCAAACTTGGACCAGTGATAGTTGGAGCAACAGGAATGATGACGAAGCATCTCACAGAGATATTAAAAGCCATCTTTGGGAATATTACTACAAACGAACTCCAGTTGGAAGCTGTCCAGGGCTCAGTGACGATCCTGAAGAGAACCCTTGGCACAAAACTTTGACAATAGAAAACTTCAAAGCTTGGTCCATGAATCGTGACCCATTACCTACTGAAATGAAGGTGGATACTTTGATCCCACCCTGGGAGGACTCCATTCCACATTCTGAAAAACGCATATGTAGATACCAATCAACGACACACACACACACACACACACACACACACACACACACACACACACACACACACACACACACACACACACACACACACACACATACACACACTTTGAGAACTGTGAGAGGAGAGCATTTAAAACCCATGTTATCCTTCTGGCAAAGGTCTGCCTGCAAGTATGCATGCTCGTACATGCAGCGACCATTGCACCCCACCAGTAGGCTCACTCTGAATATGATTTGTACGTGCTACAGCCCCCTCAACAGAGGGGGAAAGGTGGGGGAGCAGCGGGAGGGGTGGGAAAGAGATAGAGTGGAGAGAGTGGGAGGGAAGAGGAAATGGGGGGGGGAGGGAGGAGTTGGAGAGAGAAGGGGCGGAAAAAGGGAAAGGGATGGGAGAGAGGAGGTCAGGTTGGGAGGGGGAGAGGGAGGGGTGGGATGGGGTGAGAGGAGAAGAGGGAGAAGGTTGAAGGAGGGAGAGGAGTGAGGGTTTCCGGCAGATGTGATGCCGAGTTTATCTTCCATCTGAGGGATGGCACACACTCACATTGATGAATAACCGTCTGTGAAACACCAGGATGACAGTTTATAGGTGGGTCGAGATTCAAATCCAGGCTACACAGTGCGAGCATGCATACCTCTCGGCTTTCCTTCATGATGTGGTGATTCATCACTTCATAATTGAAAACATTTTTTACTCATGGTGATCATAAAATTTATTTTGCCTTCCTACCTCCAGTATGGAACCACGGTATCACCATTGAAACTTGAAGAATGCATGCCAAGAGGCTTCACCATGCAATCCACGAAATGGTTGAATAAACTTTTAAAAACAAAACGTTTAATTTTGTTAGTATTTATCTATGTCAAAGTGATGGCTCGAAAAATGGAAGAAAAGGAGAAATGTTGTGGAAAAGAAAATTTCACATTTTCAGTGAGCCAGCCACCACCTGTTGCACCGCAGAACAACACGTGGCCAACAACGCATGTGAGTGGCCCCTGAACTTTGTTCAAGTCGATCGATATACAGTATTCAGTGACAGTGCAAATATTGTAGAGTGTTCACCAAGTGGCTTAAGCATGCCAACAAAACGGTTGATAAGAATTGGCATGCGATTAGCAATCACTGATCATATTAAACATAAACCTCCTGGAGACATCCAAATTGAACAAATGATGTCTGAATTGGACAAATTAACACGTTTTTTAGGAGTGAGAACTGCATGTAAGTTCCATTCTGGAGCTTACATTTTGTAATTCAGCTTAGTTTAAGAGATTTTTAAGGTTATTGCATGTGCGGAAACGAAATAGAGCCACATACGCTGGTATCTCTGGGTGTTTATAAGCATTGCAACGTACCCAGCAATTTACAGCTATGATGAACAGTCATTCGATAATATGAGTGAGGAAAGTGAAAAAAAACTTTATCGTTAAGAAATCGTTGCAGTCTGTTCCAAGTCAAGGCGTGGTTGAACAGGCCAAAAAACATTGCGGCTTCAGACCCCAGTGAGTTACCAAAGATACACCTTCAGGCCCCATAGAGAGCGCTGACAGAGGATGTGCCTGATAAAGGATATAACTAAATAAGGCCACTAATTATCTTCAAAAGGGGTGTTTTGATTAACCCAAACACCCAATTTTCACTCTTGCACTTCCTCGGAGTTTTCTTGGTGTGCATGCAAAGTGTCAGGCTGCTCGGTTTCATGGTTTTGGAGTTACGGAGGAAGCGTACACACACATTGGCATTTATTAGTACAGACAGAGATGTGGGAGGAAAATGTTGTACTGTATTCGGAGGGGGTGGAACGAGGATGTGACAGAGAGGTGGGTGAGGAAGAGGTGTTAGCAGAGAGAAAATATTATGCTTTATGAACAACACAGACACACACACACACACACACACACGTTTATAAAGCAAACCTGGTTCATATTGAGATAACCAACTGCTTCTGATCTTGTGTTGATAAATTAGTGTGGTGTTGATGTGGTGCAGGCAAGATGGGCTGAATGACCTACACCTGTGTCTAATTTCTTTGTGTTTCCTTGTGTTTAGAAACAGCCGTGAGGACAAAGGAAAATGCGATTGCTCGTCCGCGACTGAGGTTAAAAGTTAAAACCTACACAGTCGGTCTGTACCTCCATCCTGGCCTTACCAATTTATCATGTTACCTGAGCATACCAAGGTAATGTGTTACCCGAGCATTCATTCTTGAGGTTATACATATCTGGCATACCAGACTCCATTAAAGCATCAGTTAAATTGTTTTTTTCACATTTAAAAGGTGATGGTTGGTTTCCCGCTAAGCTTGTTAAATCAACGGGTGAGAAGCCTCCACTCCTGCGTCGCAAACACAGCCTGTTCCAAGTTCTGTACGAAGTTCTGCATGGATAAAGTACACAAAAAGGAGAACCACAAAGGTTTATCTTTGAAATATAATTCTTTAAACATGGAACTCAAGTGAAAAATTAACAAAATTCAATTCAAAAATATATCAATCCAGAGACAACACAAAATGTCGGTCAACGCTTTTCACTGCTTGAAGCAACATGGAGGAACTCCGAACACGAGGTCGATTGAGGATTTTTTTAAACATGTATCTATGTCAAATTGACGGGTAGATAATGAAAACAGCTCGCACAAAAAAGCTCAACAAAGCGATGTCGTCTAAAAATTAAATCGTACATTTTCAGCTGGCAAGGCACCACTCAAGGGACTGCATGCCACCGTGGGAACAACACAGTCGGTCGATGCGAGATGTGAACGTTAGTTTTTGATATATGTGTATCTACGTCAAAGGAATTCGATAACATGAGTGACGAAAGTGAAAAAATAAACGTTATCATAATATAAAGAAATTGTTGCCGTCTGTTCCCCATGTTGCTGTCTGAAATGGTTGAGCAGACTAAACAACATGTTGACTTCAGACCCAAGTTAACTAACCCAGGATATTCCTGAAAACCCCAGAGAGTGAGGTGGTCGAGGAGCACCTGATGAAGGATATAATTAGATAAGGCCGTTAACTATCTTCAAAAGGGGGTGTTGTAATTAACACAAACACCCAATTTTCACTCTTGCACTTCCTTGGAGTTTTCTTAGTATGCATGCAAAGTTTCAGGCTGCTTGGTTTTATGGCTTTTGAGTTATGGAGGAGATACACACACACATATAATATCATATATATATATATATATATATATATATATATATATATATATATATATATATATATATATATATATATATATATATTGTACGGTATATCCGAATTTTTTCAAGTGTAGTGTGTTCCAGCCAGAAAAAAGCATCACTTTGTGGAAATATCACCTCTCTTTTTTGCTAACTGAAGGTGGGCTGAGATTAAGTTTTTAGGCCGCAAGTCCGAGTGCAAGCCTCAGATAACTGCCGCCCCAGTGCTGTTTGGCTGGCAAAGCAATTCACTAAGATGGATATTAAGCCAGCTGTCCCGTCTGCTACAGGGTGCTGGCAGACTCTTTCAAGGCATGCCATCATCACAGCCCTGTGTTTTGGCTGTCGTATCAATTCCACACTGACCATAAAGTTCTTCACTTGTTCTGCTTCCAACTGTACCCAATCTCCTTTAGATGTTGCTAGTGCTGGTTCCTCTGACTCTTAGTTTTCTTCTAAACTTTTCTGCTAACATTGTGTGAGCCCACGGTTCTTAAATGTTTCCCTGGCGATGCTTCTGTCGGCTTTTTACATCTGAGGATTTTTTTGTTGATTTATTTGCTTTGTTGCCATAAGATATTTGTATTTATGTTCATCAAAAAGTTATCTTTATTGTAGAATATACCAATTTGATGGACCAGTTGAGAAACACAGGATTGGGTGAATATAGGGAGGGAGGCAATTCCACTGGTCGGAGGAATGGAGGCCGAAGTAGTGGAGGTGAACGCAAATCTCAGACTTTAGTAGTAGTTGACCGATCACTGAAAGCAAGTACCCTGATGAGGCCGATGAATTAATGGATGTCTGAGATGGCAAGGGGAGCAAAGCCAGATGATAAGTGATATATACATGACCGAAGGTTCGCAAATGTGTTTCACAGTGTCGACCACGATAGGCCTTAATGAGATTTTCACATATTGATTAAAGAAATTTGCTTTGAAGTCGAATTGGATCTCTCGTTTGTCATTTTTATTTTTTTTGTGAATATTCATTTGAAATAACAACGTGATTGAGCAAAATTGCAATGATAAACACATGTGCTTTTGATAGGACTCCAAATGTAGGGTGTCTCTTTCATTTTCCTTTAAACGGTCAATCATCCGATTAATCATTTTGCCCATTACAAATCCTTATGGTAGTACAACAAGCAACCTTTTTCTTTGACCTCCTCATAGCAAAATTTCCAAAACATTATTCCAGGTGCATTTGGTCATGTGCGCTCCCAGCATGCATGGTGTTCTCTTGTGGGGCCTTGTGATTGCATACCAGGTACCAATTCCCTACTGGATTCCTGGTCTTGTCGACTTTGTGCATATTATTATATCCTCATGAAGGTTCCTCTAACTGATTTGTATGCAGCATTCCATCAAGTGTTAATTCCAGTAAAGGATCCCATCACGATGTTTTGAAACCATTACATTTCCTCCGGCAAACCGCTGCCTCCAGGCTGTACTTGGAGACATTTCATTGGCTCTTTATGGTTTATGTTTGTGTACCCCGGCGCCGCTTCGCCACGGGCAGCTGGTGAACAATACCCCTGTACTGGCATCAGGTGCCAATAATACGTTTCCCCAAGAACCGATCTAGCGGAAAAGGCACTTTGCTTGTGGAGCTTTCGGAGACCTCTGGATGTGGTACAGGGCGCCAATCGCCGCGGTTAGCCGGAGGTGCTTGCACCATCACGGCAGATTTTCCCAGGAATGACATAAATTGAGATTGTCAGCAAATGACCTGCGCAATCGGACTGGGGTTTGGAATGATTCGGCCCTTCGGTAATCCTTGTGGATGGTGGAATTGCTGAGTGGTTAATAGGCAAGCTGGTGAGGCAGAAACTCAAACAAGAAATTTTTCACTTAAGCCGGGAGGCAGTGGTTTCAATTTATTCGTTTTAATAAAGTCCTGTTTGGTGAGAGCTCGTGTCGAAATAAGCAGGAGTGAAGCGAAAGCCTGTAGGTTTATTCCCTCTAACCTTTTTAGCAATGTTTGAACGCACTGTTTGAGCTGGAAGGGGAACCATTAAACCAGGGAAGAATACTCGCCGTGGCAATTTGAGTCGTTTGCATCTGTTCATATTTTTTTTTCTTCCTTAGCTTTCTCGGCAAACAGAATTTGACTGCGAAATGTTTTTTCAGAGCAATATAAAAATGTCTTCCGTTTGCTGCAATATCTGCACTTCACAATAAAAAGATCTCCTAAAGGCGCCGCACGGAGCCATTAACATCCATCTTTACGAGCTTTTTGAAGAAAGCGTTCAAGCTAACTTGGATACGTTGTGTCGGATCGCGATCATGCTCCTGACACCATTCATTGACAGTTTGTGTCTTTGAATGTATATTCAATGAGAAAAGTACAAAATTAGGGAAGTTTTCGGAAAGATTATGCAGTAGATGGAAAACCAACGAAGCTTCAGGGTTGTGCACATTTGAACCTGAATGTAGAATGAAGATCGAGTCTTGCTAATGAAGACTAGTGTCAGTCTGCATTGGCAGACAGGTGGAAAGATGGAAAAAAAAATCAACAGGACATTGATTGAGGAAAGTTAATTGCCGTGGGAAGCAAGGGGGAAACTGACGTTTTGGGTGTTAACCCTTCTTTGGAGTAAAAGAGAGCAGCTCTCTTTTGCTCTGACGAAAGATTAATGCCAGAAACGTCAGCTTTCCCTTGCTTCCCATGGCAACACACCCTCAGTCAACTTGCTGTATATTTGATCCACTTTTGAGCAATACCTGCTTTAATTAAGCTTGTGCATTGGGTGTTGAATTCACCTGCTTTCAGCCTGCAGTCAGGCATTCAGTACAACGACATCATTCGTCATTGAACTCCTTTGAAAACTTGTCTTTGTACGAGTGTAGTACCTGGGATACCATTTCTACTTTCTCATGTGGCTGTAGGAGTCATGAATATCTAACCATTTGTAGACATGGTGGGTGAACCTTCCTGAAGATGATACTGAAATTCTCTTAGTACCGTATTGTCTTTTGCTGCTACCCTAGTTTTTCTCTTTTTCTCCTCCACTTGCTTGTATGGCAATTTCAGCTTTGGCATTTTATCCCGAGATTGCTTCACAGAAGGATGCACACTTTTGGATAAAGGCTGCACTGAAACGTGATCGAACATCTTTTCATCCCTCAAACATGATGCTAGTTCAACTTGAGCATTCTCTTCTGCCCAAAGTGCCAGCAACTCCTCATCCTCGAAAGAGCACCAATACAGGGCCTTTGTTTCATCCATGTTGTTCTCCTAGGTGTGTACCGGTGGCTGAGAGCACGATGACAAAGGGATGGGAACATGATGATGCGACTGTTCTCAGGAAATATTCCACATGAAGAGATGAGATGGAGGGAAGGGTCCTGGTGGTATTTAGGTCCTCGTTGAAGGATCTAAATAGGTTTGGCGGCCCTTGTTGAATGTGGTATTTAGGTCGGACATGGGGACACTTTAGCTGTTCAGTAGCAGGAGCAGTTCGCGATATGCACGAGGAATTAGGCGACCTTCACGTTTCAAACATAGGCAAAATTACTTCGACAGAGCTGTAGATTATTCATATTTAGGGGGCTCACAGGATGTCCAAATGCACGCACACCCGCCTCTGAGCTGCCCAGCCAGGGTTTGAATCACAACTCAGTTATAAATTGTCATCCTGGTGTTTTGCAGGCAGGGTGATTCATCAATGTGTGCGTCGTCTCTCGGATGGACGTCAAACGGACATTCCGTCTGTCAGCATTCGTTGGTGGACGTTAAAGATCCCACAGTATCCTTTGTGAAGAGGAGACAGGATATCGCCGGCATCATGGGCAATTTCCAAATTCCTGCCATGACCAGCAAGCAGAGTATTGCCTCAATGGCACAATCACACCCTCAGCCAATGATTCTACCCCACAGCCTTGTACTGCATATGGACGAAGAATAAGTTGGTGAACATTAAATATCCCACGGTGTCCTTTGTGAAGAGTAGGCGAGCTATCGTCGGCATCCTGACCAAATTCAAAATTCCTCCCTTAGGGCCCTGTCACACCTTGACGTTTTAGCCAGCGTATGGCAAGGTATCAAAATGTATGTAAAACACTGGCGTACGCTGAACTATTGATGTTTTTTTCCAGTTTTGGACGTATTCATAAGGAGTTGGACGTATGCATAACGTATTAGTAACGTACACAAAACGTTTCGATAGCATATAGATAACTTATATCAACGAATGCTGAGCGTGTTGTCGGCGTTCACAACCTATGCCCAACGATAGTCTAACTTATGCATAGCGCGAGGCAGTGTATCGCCGACGATCACGTGGCGTAGGCTATTAATAGGCTGCAGCTCGACGATTCAAATCATAACCGCACCAGACATCGAAGTGTCAAGCCGCTGTCACACCTTGACGTTTTAGCCAACATATGCCGACGTATGAAAAATTTGCCGAATACGCTGGCACACGTCAAATACGTTATTGGTAAGTTTTGTGTATGTTAATAGCACGCTGAAGCATGCTGGCATACGTCGTAGTACGCCGAGTACGTCGACAAATTTTCAGCATGTTGAAAAATTTTCGACGTACTCGGCGTATGACACGTTCTGCATACGCTGGCCATAAAATTGTAGGCACGTTACGCGATCGTTGACACACGTCGACACACATTACTTGTAAGTTACTCATAAGTCGAAACACGTCGAGGTAATGGTTAGCGTCAGTGTTCCAGACTCCCTGGTTTTTTCGGGGGGGGGGGTTGTTTTTCTTCAGTATGACGATGATGTTGACACTTCAATTTCTAGTGCGGTTATGATTTAAATCGTTGAGCGGCAGCCTATTAATTATATTATATTATAACCGCACTAGAAATCGAAGTGTCAACATCACCGTCATACCAAAGAAAGAAAAAAAAAACCAGGGAGTCTGGAACACTGACGCTAACCATTACCTCGACGTGTTTCGACTTATGAGTAACTTACAAGTAACGTGTGTCAACGATCGCGTAACGTGCCTACAACTTATGGCCAGCGTTATGCGGAGCGTGTGAGTCATACGCTGGCATACGTCGAAAAATTTCAAGCATGGAAAATTTGTCTAACAGCTCGGCGTACTACGAAGTATGCCAGCGTACTACGACGTATGCCAGCCTACTACGATGTATGCCAGCGTATTACGACGTATGCCAACGTGCTCTTAACGTACACAAAACTTACCCATACGTATTCGACGTGTGCCAGCGTTTTAGACAAATTTTTCATAAGTCAGCATACGCTGGCTAAATCGTCAAGGTGTGATAGGGCCTTTAAGTACTGCTGGGAAGGCAACGACAAACCACCCAGTATAACCATTGCGAAGAAACTGCTTCAGCAGAATCGACGCTCTATTACAGGTTATGGTAAATCAGAATCATTATTTATTTGGGTGTTTCACAAATCGGAGAATAAAATACAACATGTAGGTTTGCATTTAGGACATTTCAATATAAACGTAATTGAAACCAATGAAATCTATTTTTTTAAAACAATAATAATAATAATATCTGACTTTATGCACAGGTACCAGCTAAAGATTATTTAATGTGATACGATCACTGCCAATGGTATTTCATAGTCACCCAGCAAAATCGTTATTATGACGACAATTAACTTAACATTTGAATATCTATTCATTCATGGGAATAGCTCCATCCTCGGAGAGTGAATTTAAAAGTCCTGTTGTATCATTTAGACGGTCTTCTGCCAGGCGTTACGACCTGGTCCTGAGGTCCAGCAATCGTTTTGCCAAAAATAACAGAGCGGCTATTTCAATTGTTAGGGACAACGTAGCCTAATGAATAACCTGTTGTGGGATTCATCCACTCAACAATTGCTGCAGGGAATGAAACAGGTAAGGAACCACATGAGGAACAGTTAGATAGAAACTGGAAATTCATTACCACCAAGACTGGAATTTAATACAGTATGTACAAAGACAATGCTTCAGGCAATGAAACCAATATACCGTCAACCAAAAATTCAACACATTTTTAAATCCAACGAAATTAAAGTTCTCCTAGAAAGGTTAATAAGGTCAGGGAAGATCAGCACAGTCTTTAAGCTTAAATATATAGCAAAGGCACATGCACTGATAGAAAGGGTAATGAAAGTGATTGAGGCCTCAAAAATAAAAGTTTCTCAATTCGTTTTGGGCACAGATTTATGGACAGGACTAAGGAAGGAGATGCTGGAGTAAATGGGGGGGGGGGGGGTTCAGCATCACAGTTCACAGCATTTTAGGGGAAAGGAGTAATGGTGTGACCTTGAGAACTGAACTCACTCAGAGCTATAGAGCAATGCGCACAGGTTGAGCCAAATGCCAGCACAGGATCCATGACCAGAAGCTGAGAAGCTCACCATCTACTGACCTACCCAAGTGGCACAATCAGCCCTCTCTGCTTCCCAGACTCCATCTCCTGGGTCCTCAACCATGCTTAAGAGTCCTCACGCTGTCGGAATGCCTCTGTAATGGGTTCCAGCTACATGACACAATGCAGCTATTTTCACACACGCATGTGCACGCATGCACGCACACACACATGTGGGGCAGACCAAGCCGTTATCCTTGCCACATAGCCTTCAACCAGAATCACCTCCACACGCAGCCCATGCTATGCAGGGACAATAGTTCGCGCTCTCTGCTTGCAATGCCGGTTCAAACCCACGTACCTTTCAAACTCACACTCTACTCATGGTAGTGATCCTTTCAGCAGGAAACATAAATATCCACTCCCAATGCTCTAATAATGTTTTTAGGGAAAACGCATTGTCGTATGGACAAAGAGAGGAAGAACACTATAAAACAACACAAAAACCTTTTAAACGAGAACGGCACTCAGTAGAGCACATACCTCTGCCAGGCTGAATAGTTTACGTTTTATACCCCAATGATGTACCGGATTCAGATCATTACCAAAATTGAATCAATTCGTCCTTGTTACACGCCCAACCTGTCCACCAAGTTTGGTCCGAATCCATCCTTAGCCTTTTGAGATATCATGCTATATATCGTTTTTGGCGCTATCTCTCAATGATGAAGAATCACTTAAAAAAAATTGTCAGATCCAGATCCAGATCTGGATCTTCACCAAAATGTCATCAATTCGTCCTTGTCACACACCCAACCTGTCCACCACATTTCGTCTGAATACGTCCATCACGTTTTGAGATATCCTGCACACAAACAAACAGACTCAATCAGAGGTGAAAACATAACCTCCATCCACCTTCGGTGGCAGAGGTAATGAACAATCATTCCCACATTGTACACACTGAAGATAATAGTGTCGTCTCTACAATGCTGCACCCCTAATCCATTACTATGCAAAAGTACTTCCATTCTAGGTAACACAACACACAGTAATAAAATATCAACGTTCAGGGAATGGAAAAGAACAGACATTCAGTTTATATACTGATTGCTTTGTTTTATGTTACTCCGGGCACATATAACTAGCAGTAAGGATGCTTCGGAATGGCCTAATTAATGCAGTTTAACAGCAGATGGCGAATTTTAATATGAGTTACTCTTTCTAACCTCTTCCAACCCACCCCCGCACCCCCCCCTTAAAATTTTGCGAATGCACGTGCAATGGCATGGCCAAACAAAAGTTTGCAAAGTTTACCATTGTGACGTCATCATGCGATGGAACAGTGGTGAGAAGGCCAAGAAACACCAATAATTTCTAATTTTTTTTCAACGTGTAGAAGTAAGCAGGATTAGAATGTAGAAAGTAAATGTATTCCCTCGAATATGAAAGTACTGTATGTAATTAGTGATTAGAAAGGAAAGCGATTTCCTTACTGACTGTATCTACTTGTGTATTTAGGAGGTTGAGAAAGTTGAACTTGTGAGTAAAATGTCCATCGTTCCAAGAACTTTAGAATGCCCCACGTCAGACCTGGAACACATTCTGAGCCGACATTCCCTCCATACTTTTCAGTAAAAGGATAGTCTCACGTAATCTTACCTCTGATTCAGGAACAGTACGTTCTGTGTAAGATAAATAAAGAACGCAATGTGATGTTGCCGTAAGACGAGGAAAACAAGGCGAGACCTAAAAAAATCACACTCAATTCCAGCACACATTTGAATTTGATCGAGGAAGTGATTTGAATTAATCTTGATAATTTGAGGCACAAAGTTTCGGTCTATATATGAGCATGGCATGAGAATCTGGGTGGGTTCTAGAAATAAACTGAGCACTACTACGACAACTACTACGACGTGCAGTTGTCTCCCAACCACCACCTCCACATAATGTGAGCAAGGTCCTTGTTACAGCTGGGGTGTCCTTCTGGGAACCGTCAAGGAAGTATTTTGGGGCCACATGCAAAACACAATAATGGTCCAGTGGGGTGCCTGTCAACCTGTCATCCTACCATAACATCAATATACGTATTTCGACGTCCGTCTGTCTGACGTCGATGTATTCGGTCGTTACTTATGCAATCCCAACCAATTAAACTTGACAAGAGGACAACGGGTCATAAGGCAAAGGTTGTCGCAACTTCATTTGTTGCCCCTCAGCAAGAATTCAGAAGGTGGTGCAACACAAATTATCTTCGTAAATGTGTACCATTTAGCGCCGCTCCTGGTGGTGGTGGGAGAGGATATTACGAGTGACGCTTCAGAACCCTCAATTGCATCACGACTCATGAGTAAGAGGACTCGGTGTTATTTTCACACTCACTTAGTCTATGTTGCTTTAGCCTCGATTGCAAAAAAATTCCGAAGGAATTCCCATTTTATTGCTCTCCCACCCCCCCCCCCCCATGGGCATTCAAAAGGTGTATATACAGCAGCTTAAGTATTGTTCCACCTTATCATGCCATTTTTTCCAAGGCCACCTCAGAAAAATGAAAATTTAACATCTATCTATATATATTGCTAAAACTCTCATCTTGTATGTATGTATGTATGTTCCCGAAATACAGCGAAAATGGTACACGATAGCGTAAAAATTTTAGGGCCACATTACTCACCATTCGCCTGCAGTGTGCAGTATCAAGTTTCGTTCAAATCGGGCAACGAAAAAATTATTTCAAAAATAAATTCCCGATTCAGTCAAGTACTCTTCAGGAGTATTTGATCAATGCAAACAACCTCAACGGTATAGTTCGCTGGAGCTATTGGTTCGTGGGCGCCAGCAGTGGTACCGGCTCTATTCGTGTACCAATTGTGTTTTACCTGATGGACAAAGGGACATGTGCTGTTTGATTCTGTCAGTCAGTCTGGGTAGTTCTGCCGACATACCGAGCATCACATCAGCACTTGAACTCATAAATAATATTGCTAAGTTTTGAGGCAGGCAGAACATCCTTCTTATATTGAGTAGAGGACGAAGTATAACACATCTCCGGATACTCGAAGCGACATTTATCTATTCCATGGACCCTATGTTATGTCAGCAAAAAGAGTTTGTCCTCTCACTTTGCTTATTTGTGCAAAGAAGAAGAGGAACACAAACTCGTCTCATGATCACGGATGATTATGAATAAGATTCTACAACAGCCAGAGCAGCTCCGCCTCAGACCCTGCAACCTCCAATTGGAGAGGTGAACACTGAACAGGCTCCTCCCACCTAGACCATTGGGAGGTGATGACGCATCAGTGGAGAACGTCCAATCAGAATTGACTTTGTTGAAAGGTGTCTATTAGACTGTTCATCATCTATCTAGAATTCCGGCAATCTCTGTGTGGGTGTCTGTCTGTCTGTATGTGTGTCTGCGACCGCTGTTTCTCGACAACCATTGATCCGATCTAAATGAAACTTGCCAGAAATATTGCTGGGGACATGAGTATGTGCCTTTTCAAGGTTTGATATTAATCGGACAAGTGGTTCCCAAGTTATGGCCATTTAGTTACCAACCAATGACAGGACACGGTGCTATGACGTCACGAGTGTCGTCACAATTCTTTTTATTATTTATTTATATGATGTCACAATTGACGCTGGGGACCTGTGTATGTGCCTTTTCAAGGTTTGATATCGTTCTTCTTTATCCGTTTCAGCTGTTTCGCAAGTATTTCCAAAGTTATGGCCATCTCTGTGTGTGTCTGTCTGCGACCGCTGTTTCTTGACAACCCCAAGTCCGATCTAATTGAAACATGCCAGGTATATCGCTGTGGACCTGTGGATGTGCCTTTTCAAGGTTTGATATTAATCGGACAAGTGGTTCCCAAGTTATGGCCATTTATTTACCAACCAATGACAGGACACGGTGTTATGACGTCACGAGTGTCGTCACAATTCTTTTTTTTTTTCTTTTCTTTTTTTAATATGATGTCACAATTGATGCTGGGGACCTGAGTATGTGCCTTTTCAAGGTTTGATATTGTTCTTCTTCATCCGTTTCAGCTGTTTCCCAAGTTATGGCCATTTATGATACGGTTGGTCAGATATAATTGAAACAATGCCCGAATCCAGTCGTCGTTTACGAGAGCGAAGGAACGAAGCTGCACGTCATGCACGCACAATGGAATCGGACGAAGCATGAGCTGCTCGCTTGACACGTGACGCTACGCACGTGAAAAGGCATCGTGCAGCTGAAACGGATGAAGCATGAGCTGCTCGGACAACACTGGACACGAGACAAGGCATCGTGCAGAAGAAACGGACGAAGCATAAGCTGCTCGCTTGGCAGACAACACTGAACGCGTGACAAGGCGTCGTGCAGCTGAAATGGACGAAGCACGAGCTGCTCCCTTGATACGCGACGCTACGCGCTTGACAAGGCATCGTGCAGCTGCAACGGACGAAGCATGAGCTGCTCGCTTGACACGCGACACTACGTGCGTGACAAGGCGTCGTACAGCTGAAACGGATGAAGCACGAGCTGCTCACTTAGCAGACAACACTGAA
The DNA here is from genome assembly GCF_056783735.1 of Eptatretus burgeri. Lineage (NCBI taxonomy): Eukaryota > Metazoa > Chordata > Myxini > Myxiniformes > Myxinidae > Eptatretus > Eptatretus burgeri. The sequence goes on along the minus strand of NC_140964.1, from coordinate 64,568,250 downwards.
CGTGAGGCAAGGCGTTGTGCAGAATAAATCCCTCACCAGCGAGAAGACCGGCAAGTAAGGGATGCCCTGCGCTATTCTGATTCCTACTCCAACCCTTTTCTTATAGCCATAATACATAACAAACATGCAAGCACACATGCCATTCAATAGGCAATTGATAATTAATAAGCACACCACGATGCCTCCCGTGGCTCGGATCCACCACATCTACACACTACACACGATACCATCCACGCATTGCATGCCATTATTTCGTTCAAATCTGCGTGCCAATTCCCAACCCGCACCTCACCTTACTTCGCACCTCGCTCACCAAACCTCACCATTTCAACCACAAACACAAACGCCTCCCGCACATGTGAAAAATATTCCCGCATCCCCCTTGTACCTCTGCATCGCTACAATTCACCACTCTATTTTGAGGAACACAGCACGACTCGGACTGTCCTCGGTACCGCATGATGCTTGACCAAGCAACAGACATTAATAGCTCAACTGCATCTCACCGGGGACATCCCAGGTGAGCATACGGGATTGATAAAGCCCTCATCCAGTGACCGAACCATGGTGGGACCAGGGACAACGAGAAGGACTCGCAAGAAGGGCGGTCCAGGACTTTGGTTCGGGGCCCGGGTGTGCATTTTGGCTCATGAGGGGGCTCTGGGTGGTGGGGAAAGTCCATTGCGATTTGACATTCAGACTGCACTCGGAGCACATTCAGGGTCGGGGTGCTGGCTCAGGGAGTATGTCCTATGTTGAGTCAGGAGCTCTGACCCGTGCCGAAGCGGGTGGGCAACTGAGATGGAATACGGTCCTGGAGCCTGGCAGGGTATGGCTTGAGCCGCTGTGGCCCAATAGAGGAGCATGATTCGGGTCACCGTGCTGCTTTCCAGTCATCACCCACCCTTCGCCCGGGGATTAAAAAAGGGGGAGCGCGAAGCCGTTAGACTCTCTTTATCGTACGTACGAACATAATCTTTATCATGACAAAATAAAAAAAACAGGAAATAAGACTATTGCAGGAAAAAACCAAAACAAACACATGACTCGGGCCAACATTTACACATTACTTTCAAAGTCTAAATGGTAATCTTTAAACCACCTGGGTGGATGACGTAGACAAGTTGAGTGTCTGAGCCACAGCCAGGTCGATCTTCTCCGATTCACAAAACTCAGTGTGTGTTTGAGCCTGGTCAGCACATCTAGGTTGGGCCATGGCAGTGTCAGCCGGAAGCCGGATCAGAGGCACATGTGGTCAACTCATCCATGTTGATGAGTGTTGATAGTTGACAAAAATATGGGGTGGGTCTAGAGGTCGAAGTGGTTGTTGGTGGAGTTGGTAACTCTCATCGTAGGAGTTGTCACCTGTCTTCTTCCATGGATATGGGCAAACACTATCTGAGCAAGGTGACACTGTGTAGCATTCTGACTTAATAACGCAATAGGAAGTGTTCCCAAGTTGAGAACTGGTATACTTGCAGATGTTGCACCATGACCCAGCTACGAGAACAACCAGATACCGATCACGGGCTTGCGATGTGTTACAGTCAGCATGGAGATAGACTAAATCACCAACCTCGAGTTGTGTGGAATGAGGAGCCCTACCAAAAGGGGTCTTCGACTTCTCACTGTAACGGTGGTTCGAAGTGCATGGATCACATTGTTCTAAAATCAATTGTTTGTCGGTTTGAGGTAACTGATTGTTGGTAAATTCATCTCGCAGAGTCCACATCTCGTATGCAGATAAGCCCCTTGTACGGATGCGGGAGTTCAAACAATCAGTAGCAACAGAAAGTGACAATGGTGTAACTGTGCCACGTGAAGGGTCCTGACGTAATTTTTGTGATGGTTATTCACATGTCCAATTTCTAAGTTAATCCTATATCGTCAGAGAAGATCTCCGTCCACGAGGGAGAAAAATCCCGAAGCAGGGTCAGTCCGAATAACTGCGGCTGGTCCATCCAAAGACCGAAGATCAATACACAGTCTAACCATAGAGTGTCATGACATTTATTGTCCACCAAACAGGTTACAGTATAATATGTGATGTACTCTAAAGACAAGAACAAGCTGTCGATCGCGTTTCATGATGTCCGCTGCAAATGACATACCAATTGACTCTGGCGGATCAAACATGGTCTGCTCAATCATAGTGTGTGGAATTTTGTTGAGTGAGGCACAGAGAGGTTGCATCCAGTGGAGACATTTTCAATCAAGCTGTCCATGTCGAGGGCATAGAAATACCAGTGGACAGCCAATTTAAATTGCTGACACGAGGGATGATACAGATGCAGATGCATGGCGGTTATAAGACAGTCTCAGAACTGGCGAGGAATGACGATACACTCATGTGTGTATAGTTACAATGAACAAATGGGTCGTTACAATGAACAACCCGTAAACCATCCCTGGCGATTGTCGCAGCATTGAGGTAACGTTTCATGTCCTTGATGTTGGTCAGCTTCTTTGATGGCCGAGTCCCTTGGATGAGGTGAGCATGAGTGTGGCGTAAGTCGGGGCATTGTGAATGTATGGAGAGTCAAGTTGCTCTGCTGGTGATGAGGAGTCTCATTTTGCCCATGACAATATTATGAATAGACGACCCCTTAACAACAGAGTCCTCTGTCAGTGCCACAAAGGAACAAATCTGGCAAGAAGGATTGTCACAGTCAGGGGAATTGTGACTGGTGAAGTCAGACGGTACATTAAGAGAACCAGCAAGGTGTCGGATGGAAACTTGGTAGCGACTGACAATGGACAGGTAAGTCGACACACATAGAGTAGCGGAGAATTCTCCACAGCACAGCTTCTCAAATGCTTGTACATGAGGCTTATTGTCAGTGAAGATGCAGGCTCTATGTTTGGACTGGATGATACATGGGCTGACATGCTTGGTGGCGACTGCAATGGAGAGAGCTTCCACTTCCCATGGAAGCCGTGTGACTTGTCGTCTGCATTGAAGCGTAATCTAGCAGTGAAGAAGCCTGCATGGTGGAGTGTATCTCCACAATAAACATAAAGGGTATCATCTATTCAGGGTTTCTTCACCACACCGTCTGTTAACGATCATCGGGACGAGGAAACACGATGGTCCGGTTGGATGACAGTGCAGAATGAGCTGTGCAAAATGTGCTGCGGAGGTCATCCAACCACTTTATCCTTTCTTGAAATTGGTGACCAGTGGTTGCATCATCAAATAGTTCAAGGAGAGGTGCACATTTTGGTATCACGCATGCCAATACTTTGTGAGCTGGCCACACTGTTGTTGAGATGGAGCTCTCAAAATGTGGGCACGTCTCACGTTATGTTGATTGGAAGACCTTTCCACAGATCCTTACTTGCAAATTGTGCCATCACTGAGAGTCACCTGGTGTTTAGCAGGTTGAACACTGTCATTGTACTCCATGAAAGGCATTCCCGCTAATATGTCCACATCCAAATTTTCTTCATCCAGACCCTCAAATACGAATTCTCCATTGTGACGGACCAACACAAAACGTGTTTCCCAAATAACCTTGAGTGGTGAGGAACCGTCAGTCTGGTGAGCGGACTGGGAGCCCTTTTGCATTGGAACACTTCGGCTTTTGGCTGCAGACGCATGTATCATATTACAAGTTGCTCCACTGTATATCGTAATGTGGGAGGTTTGATGACCGTAAAAAGTGTCAAAATATGGGGAATGACGAACCTGTGTTCAAAGGGCAGTGGCAGAATTTGCACCATTGTCAGAGTCAAAGCTATTGTTGTCACTGGTATCGTCTTTGCCTTCATCATTGTCATCGTTGAAAATGTGGGCAACTTATCAAGCTTTGGCCACACACTTGCGATCCTGGTCGGGCAGAAAACTTGAATCCTGGTTGGGCAGGTCGTGCTAAGAAATGAAGTTCAGTACGCCCAGCTCGTTTACACAAAGGACACAATTTTTTAAATCCCGGTTCTCGAGGCATCCCTGGGAAAAGAGGCGGCGTTAGGGGCATGCATCCCATGCAATTGCACGGGGGGGCCTGAGATAACAAGGGGCCCCACACGACCTATCATGTTTCACAATCTTTCGAGATGGGGTCCACAAGGATGGGGTCTCACTTTGCCGACAAAACATGTCAACTTGTGAGTGGTTATAAACACATCACAAACGGAATGCTCCATCTCAAGGAAGGAAAGCAGTCACGTAATTAATCGATCAAGTCACGTAATTAATAGCCCCTGTCACACCTTGACGATTTAGCCAGCGTATGGCAATGTATCAAAATTTATCTAAAACGCTGGCGTATGCTGAACTATTGATGTTTTTTTCAGTTTTGGGCGTATATTAACAAGTTGGACATATGCATAACGTATTAGTAATGTACACAGAACGTTTCGATAACTTATAGATAACTTATACCAACGAATGCTTAGCGTGTTGTCGGCGTTCACAACTTATGCCCAACGATAGTCTAACTTATGCATAGCACGCGGCAGCCTATCGCCGACGATCACGTGGCGTAGCCTATTAAAAGGCTGCCGCTCAACGATTTAAATCATAACCGCACTAGACATCGAAGTGTTAACATCACCGTCATGCCGAAGAAAAAAAAACAAAAAAAAAAACCATGGAGTCTGGAACACTGACGGGTTCCTCCTGTGAAGCCCATTTTTATATACCAATTCCCCTAAACGCTGCCAATACGCCATTATACAGTAGCTGTAAGTTAGAAACACGTTCAGTAAGTTCTGTGGTCGTCCAGAAGATGTCAAATACGTCAATATGCGTTGGAGATACGTTACACATAGGTTAAAAGCACGTTACGCATAGGTTAGAAATAAGTTTCGGGTACGCTAAACATTACCTCGACTTATGAGTAACTTACAAGTGACGTGTGTCAACGATCGCATAACGTGCCTACAGCTTATGGCCAGCGTATGCGGAACCTGTGAGTCATACGCTGGCATACGTTGGCAAATTTTGAGCATGCACAAAATTTGTCGACGAGCTCGGCGTACTACGACGTATGCCAGCGTGCTTCAGCGTGCTCTTAACGTATACAAAACTTACCCATAACGTATTCGACGTGTGCCAGCGTATTCTCCAAATTTTTCATACGTATGGCTGGCTTACGCTGGCTAAAACGTCAACGTGTGACAGGGCCTTTACAAGCGAATGTCCAATCAAAACATGTTCAGGATTTGTTGTAGTATCAACTTTAATCGCCACACTTTAGGATGATGATGCAACATCGGTTCCAAGATGGACGAGACACCGGAAGCGGAACCAAGCATGCGCATACCGACTGTGCGTGACTATGTCACTTTAGAGACAACGTTGACAACACTAACATGTTATCGTGCTGGATCTTCACCAAAATCGAATCGATTCGGCCTTGTCACACACCCAACCTTTCCACCAAGTTTCATCCAAATCTGTCCATAACTTTTTGACGTTTCTTGCTCAAGGACAGACATGACAAACAGCCAGACAAATAGGAGTGAAAACATAACCACCGTTCACCTTCAATGGCGGAGGTAATAAACAGTTCGAGAGGAAGAAGGATAAAGAGGTGATCATCAGGTAAACATGATATACAAATGTGTAGAATTCTACATTTTGTAAACGAAGTGAAATATAAATCACCTTTGAGATGAAGGAAAAACATCGACCTTTAGGAATGGACCTCATTTAGAAACGACTTGAGTCTCCCCTGAGTGTGAAACGTCACATCACATTTGTCTGCGCAGGTGGACATGCAGATGGAATGGTCACAGCAAATGGGATGTACACAGCCTTGGAAGTGGTCCACTCTTAGTGGCCAAACATTGGGTGAACGGCAAAGGGGTTTACGGGGTTTTTATGGGTGGGGGAGGAAGGGGAGTGTATTGGGTTGCCGAAAGTTGAGTGGTGGAAAGGGGGGCTGTGGGGGGGGGGGTTGGCACTTGTCTGATAGTCTGGAGTATAGTAGTAGTTTCATGATATATCCTTCCACACCTTAATGTTTCATGCTGTATCCTTCCACACCTTCATGTTTCATGCTGTATCCTTCCACACCTTCATGTTTCATGCTGTATCCTTACACACCTTCATGTTTCATGCTGTATCCTTCCACACCTTTATGTTTCATGCTGTATCCTTACACACCTTCATGTTTCATGCTGTATCCTTACACACCTTCATGTTTCATGCTGTATCCTTCCACACCTTCATGTTTCATGCTGTATCCTTCCACACCTTAATGTTTCATGCTGTATCCTTACACACCTTTTTGTTTCATGCTGTATCCTTCCACACCTTCAAGTTTCATGCTGGTATCCTTCCACACCTTCATGCTTTATGCTGTATCCCTCCAACTAATGCTCACAGACGATAGACCCGGGTTTAACATCTACCCAGGGTCCTCGCACCCTGTGATGTAACCAACACCCTGCCTATGCAGAACCAATCAGATTATAGTCGTGTCGGGAATTGAACCCATGCTAGACAGCTCAGAGAAAGGTAAGTGCTACAAATGCACCATCCTGTATCACTACAAGTATGAATATGATATTAATAAGCACAGAATAAAATTAACCGAGAGGCTGCAGTTAAGGCTCTCCCAATAGGATAGGGGAGGTTTATACCTGTTGTAGGGTTTGTTTCTACAATTAGTGCCCCCAATTTTTAATGGTATCTCAGAGTTCCTTCGACCCCTAGGAGTACTAAACCACCATTTAGGTTTTTCTTCCTTTTTCTGCCAATTTCCCAGCTGCATCTCGGAGCCGGCTGGGACTTTCGGAATGAAATTTTGCATCAATAATGGGAATACTATGCGTGGTTCATTTAATATTGTGACCCTGATCTAATTTTAAGGTCAAGACCTAATTATAGACATTTTAACTTTTTCACCAAAACATGACTCATGTTTGTCCAACCAGAACGAAATTGTCCTTTCTAGATAGACGAGAGCAAGGCACATTTACGTTTCATTAACATCATACCCCTCCAGGTACCGATCATGTACAGCCTTTTGGCTGCTAATTGCATCATTGGTTAGGAGCGTGGCGAAGCCACTGATGCAGTGCCCCTATTACCAGTACACTGGTGCTCATTTCGCCGACCTCAGAAGGATGACAGGCTGAGTCAACCCCCTGGTGTTAATTCAGTGGCTGACGGGGCTCGAACTCAGGACCCTAGGATCCCAAGCCACCACCGCAACCGCTAAGCCAACACCAGGCTACCCCTCCAGGTGAAAGGCCAAGGTCAAATGGCGGTCTGGAAAAAATCATGCGTTTTTTGTCATCACATAATTTTGCCAATGTGGAATCTCAAAGACTGCTTGGCATTCTAAGATGTTCTTGCATCGTAATGGTGTTGCTGCACTGAAGTTGTGTTTCTGATGTTTGATTAACGTCCTTGATCTAATTTTGTCGGATTGTGACCGAATTAACTTTAAAAAAAAAATCCTCTCTCGTTGATCATAACTTGAATACGTTTCCTCCAATTTTCATGATGTTGAGTTTTAATGATAGATTGTAGATGAGGACACGTTTTATGAATTTGCAGGGGAAGGCTTACCCTTGGCGATCACAGATGTATGTCCAGTTTGTAAGTTCATGCCACGTGAATCATGAGCTCACGTCCTTCAAAGCCCTCTAATGAGTCTTCACAATTGCAACGAAATCTCTGCAATTATGATATTATTGGCAAAGCATTTCATTTGGTTCAATCACTTTAATAAAAAAAAAAAACCCTCACGAAACACAATTATTTGTTCCCCACCAGGAAGTTGGCAGCTTGCAGCTCTCCACTCCCAATTTTACTTCTCCGCATTTTATTCCAAATTTACCTGCACAATCCATAAGCAATGGCTCATCCTTTTCCAGATCAGCTGAGTGCCCCGGTGCCTCGTCCAGCATGATCCGGTTTGGTTTTTCCTTTCCTTCTTGTCTTTCCTCTCCAATCGGAATGTAATTTCTCCCTGGTGTGGCGTTAATGTAGTTCATTTATGCAGAACGCCGCCTCGTCTGCATTCTGTTTAACTCACTTTATTCTCGGCACGCGTGGAAACGCAGCGGTTTGTTATGCAAGCCGCTCTTGGTTTCCCGGCTGTACAAGAGGCATCGTTGCGCATTTAGACGCAAGTTTATTACGATGTTCGTTTAACGCGGAATGAGAAGCACGTGACAATGGGATGAGCTTGAAATTATAAAAAAAAAAAAAATATATATATATATATATATATATATATATATATATATATAATTTGCTAAATGAGCGAATGAGTTCAAGAGTAAGATTGAGCTTTGAGATGGAGAATTGTGCATTTGAGTTGGAAGCAAATGCGTTAAGTGCAAGTTGTATGTGCGGATGATTAATGTCTCACTTTCATTCCTGTAATTATGCAAGCCCCGCCTATTCAGTCGATCCGGTCTGAAATGTTCTTCGGCCACGCCCCCTGTATTTGTGCAACTGCAGGTGAATGGAGGGGATGGGAGAGGGTTGTGGGGCATTGCATTTACTTGCACGTGAAGTTTCTAAATATCAGTACGTGCCCGTACGTGCAACCCCCCCCAACCCAAAAAAAAACTTTCAAACCGCGAGCCAGAAACAACCACGCAGGCCGTTCCTTCGCTCTCGTAAACGACGACTGGATTGGGGCATTGTGTTTATCTATGAATGTGCATAAGAAATCGAGAAATTATTTGAATACATTAAGTCATCACTATCCGGAAGTGGTGCGTGCCCGTACGGAATGTTCACATGCATTCCACGAATTATCGCTTGTAATGAAGTAACAACTGCTGTGATACTTACACACACAGAGTTAATTAAAATCCAAATTAAAATCAAGCTTACCTCCCTGTCTTTGCTTGCCATGACATTCGCTGCCATGTAACCGGCACGGCCCGTGACGTCATCGTCGGCCGGCCGCGCACCGGCCTACGCAGCCACGCCTACGCAGCAACGTGTCATGTCATTGGTTGGTAAATAAATGGCCATAACTTGGGAAGCACTTGTCCGGTTAATATCAAACCTTGAAAAGGCACATCCTCAGGTCCCCAGCAATATAGCTGGCAAGTTTCAATTAGATCGGACCAGTGGCTGTCGAGAAACAGCGGTCACAGACACACACACACACACACACACACACACACACACACATTGCTGGAATTATAGATAGATAACTATCGTGATGATAAAAGCAACTTCCTGATTTATTTTCAGGATTAAAAACTTTTATTTTTCTCAATTAGGAAGGATCACAGTCGAGCAACCCCATTATTTTCTGAAATTGTGAGCATTTATTACGACATTGGCCATCAAAGATAGTTAAATATACTTTTAGTGTAAGCTCTTAGGGTAGACCGTAAGCTGTCCATTTTGAGCTGGGAGACTGCAGAGGGAATTGGGGTACTTAACATAATGTTGAGGTCAAGACAGCAGGTCAAGCCTATAACTATGGAAAAAGGCATTTGCAGTTGCCTGTTAAGCAACTGGTTCCAGATACTGTAGATAATGACTGTGGACTCCAAGAGGTCCATGAGGCCCGAATAAGCAATTGCTTTTTCATTCCATTTGGTTGAAGGGTTTTGTTCCATTTGAGAACTGAACAGAGAACTAGGTTTTTCCATGAATATGTGTGGGTTCAGTTCCCTTTAAGGCATCCTCTTGTCATCCCAAAACGAACTTTATGATGTGAATCACCAAATGACCAATCATAATTTAGTAGATACAAATGTTGTACTATAAAAAAATTCCTCCATTGTTTTTAGAGGCCTGGGTTCGAATCCCGACACAGTTAGAAACTGTCATCCTGGTGTTTCGCAGGCAGGGTTATTCTTCAATGTGTGCCCTCCCTAGGGTGGACATGAAACCAGGCGTTGTCCTTCGCAAAGAGAGGGGGGAGATGTCACCAACACCCTGAACAAATTCCAAATTCCTACCCTAACTACTGCTGCGATAGGGATGGCGAACCACCCAGTATAACCCTTGCCAACAAACTGCTCCTGCAGCACCAACACTCTGTAACAGAGTATGGTACATCAGAACCAGAATTATTTTAAACAAATTATTGCATAAATTTCATCAAGACGGGATAAAAGTAAATATATGAAGAATAACGAGGAAAATAACAAGGAACTTTGATGCATGAGGAAGCCATTCAGCCCATCATGCCTGCGTTACACCAACACCAGACCAAATGTTGACAAATAAGTAAGGATAAAACTATAACGGCACTCATAGAGCGCATTGTAGTCTCACCTCATGCATTTATTCGAAACAAAAATTCCATCGTTAACTGAACACGCCACTATTGTGGCCACTGCGATTATGGCCCATAATCCAGTGTCATCCATGTACCCTATTATGTCACATTGTTTCTTGGCATGGGTTATGAACTTCATAAATTTAATCATTAAATTAAGAAAGGGCCAGAGATCATATACATCATTTCAGATTTTTCAGATCAGAATTTCAATTCAACCAATTATGGTGGGAATACCACTTCTCCGATGATGCCATCATGACCTCCCTATATACCCCATGGGGCATTGATGACATGCAAGTTTCAATTTTTTTCGTCGAATGGTTTTGGAGAAAATGTTGTCCAATTTTTTTCTTCCCTGAATCCAATATGGCTGCCATACGATGTGGCCTATGATGTCAGAGTTCTGTTAGAATCAACATTACCTCCGTGAGTTTTACATAGATCGGACAAGCGGTTGCAGCGAAAAGCATTTTTGAAGTGAAAATTTATACCGGGACCTGCAAAAGTATTCACCCCCAACAAATAATGCCACATTTAGATGAACATGCATGGATCGGCTCGCAACGCTTGCCTCTCCACACGTCTCACTTCTCCACACTTCGTAACAGAGATTTACAAAACAGATTTGCTGTGTTGTCATGATTTATGATTTACACCAATCATAATACTGCACAAACATTTCTTTACTTCAAATGTATTTTTTCTTCAAATGTATTGCTGCACTGTATTTGGAAGGGATAGGGCAAGGATGGGACAAGGAGAGAGAGGGTGGGGGAGAGGAGTTAGCATGGAGAATATGTTATACTCTATGAACACGTGCGCGCGGCACACACACACACACACACACACACACACACACACACACACACACAATGCCATTATCGGCAACTCTTCAGGAATTGGCAGTTTGGAGTCAGTATGATTACCGACTACAGTACGTACTGTACACAACTCCAAAACCTTGAGTAGCTTTCACTCAAAAATAATGTTGCATTTATAGAGATGTTTCAGGGATATGTTAACAAACTTTAATCTTCATAAATAGCAGCATGACGCATGGAAAAAAAATTTGGCTCGGTACTTCAGAAAATATGTAAATTCGGCAAACTCGAACAACTCGATCAGGATGACAGAGCGCGGACAACTCGATTAGGATGGCGGAGAGTGGACCACCCGCTCAGGATGGCAGAGTGTGGACCACCCGCTCAGGATGGCGGAGCGCGGAAAACCCGCTCAGGATGGCGGAGAGTGGACCACCCGCTCAAGATGGTGGAGCGTGGACCACCCGCTCAGGACGGCAGAGTGTGGACCACCCGCTCAGGATGAAAATATAGTAAATAGGTATCTCGGCTTATTTATAAGAATCGTTTTTTCTTTAAATTATCAGATTTCAGTCCATATTTAGACACTTATTTAGTCCGAATGATATCCGATCCTCAAAGCCGAAATAATATTCTGATGATATACTTTAATTAGTCCGTGAGAGAAGATCGTGGAAAATTGCATCATATAATGCATGAAATCACTCCAAGCTCCAATTTGAAAACTATAGCACTTACAAAAACGATGTATACAGAGATTCATAGCTATGTTGAACAGGCATTCGATAATATGAGTGCGGAAAGTGAAAAAAAAACGTTATCAATCAGAAATCATTGCGGAATGCTCCAATTCAAGGCATGGTTGAGCAGGCCGAAAAACATGGCGGCTTCAGACCCCCAGCGAGGTTTCCCAGGAGACGCCTGAAGACCCCGAAGAGCAAGGTGTCCGAGGATTGCCTGATGAAGGATATAATTAAAGAAGGCCGTTAATTATCTTCAAAGGGGGTGTTCTAATTAACCCAAACACCCAATTTTCAGTCTTTCACTTCCTTGGAGTTCCCTTTGTACGGAAGTAAAGTTTCAGGCTGTTAGGTTTCATCATTTTGGAGTTATGGAGGAGACACACACACACACTTATTAATATCGATATAAAAAGGTCCAAGTGGTCTTCAGCTCGAAATGGGCAAGGGTCCAAACTGTCTAATCTGTCTGAAGGGTGTAAGGGGTCTAAATGGTGTTAAGGTCAAAGGAGTCTAAAGGGATTTGAAGGGATGTAAAGGTCTGAAGGGTATAAAAGGTCTAAACGGTGAAAGGACCGAAAGGTGTCGAAAGTGTTGAAAGGGTCTTCAAGGTAAAAGGAGTCTTAAAGGTTCAAAGGGTCTTCAAGGTTCAAGTTGAAGGGGTCTTCATGGGTCTTTTGGATCTTTGGGTTCTTCAGGGTCTTCGTGGTCTTTTGAGTTCTCTGTGTACGTGCATGTACGTACGCACGTGTAAGTGCGCACCATGCAGATGGTGGTTTGTTAATCTCCTTATTGTTTTATGGCCACAATTATTCCCACGTTATTTTGGGGTTGGCTGGGGGAAGCTAGGCCCAAGTCTTTCATGAACTGGCTACCCAGGCCTGACGTTCATCTCAGGTTAAGGCAGGAACTTATAATTTGTTCAGGGTGCCACTGATGGCTCACCTACTCTTTGTGAAGGACACCGTGGTATCTTTAAAGTCCACTATATAATGCTGACAGACGGGATGCCAGTTTATCATCCATCCAAGAAATGGAACACATTGATTCATCCTGCCTGTCAAACACCAGGGTGACAGCTGGGTCGGGATTCGAACCCAGCTAGACAGCTTAGAAGAGAGTGTGCATAGCTCGAGGCCATCCTGCCAGCCCCTGTGTTAATATTGTTACGGTCCAGGGTTCGAGATTCGCCATGGAGGGGAAGCGCTCGAGTTCCTCCCAAACAACCGGTCCTGAGGCCGCCGACCACAGATAACTCTGCGGTCCAACAGGCTGCTGTTCTTACACAGCCTGAGCCACTTGACTTAGACTACCGGCCGAGTAGAGTTACACTTTAATGTTTCCGCGATACCTTTCTATTGCCACGGCAACCTAACTAGAGGCCATGCCCTCGGTGCTGCACGTGGTGATCTTCTGCCGAATGGAACAGATAGGTGCAACACCGACTAACAGGGCAAATCACATGGGGTATAACTTCCCGGCTAACACTAAGTGCAAACTATGCTGGACCAATGAAGGAAAAGACATGATGAGCTAGTTGAATTTCAATCACAAAGGACATTTATTTAAAGGAAGCACGAGGAAATGCATGTGGTACATTTAAAGCAGGGGTTTATTTACACAAGGGAGATTTGTACAGCAGGGACATGCAAAATGGGTGAGGTGCGGCAAAAGAAACACAATAAGACAAAGAAGACAGTGCAGAGCTAACCCGATACTAATACTTACAAACAAACTTAATTATGCAAACAAAATAGGGGCCATCAGAATCACTTCGTGAAAGGGTAGATTAAGAGAGAAGATAAGAGAAAGGTTGAGGCTTTGGCGACCTCTGCACTCACCCAGCACCGGCTTGCAAGTCCGATGCTTTCCTACACTGGGGAAAGGCAAGGGAGAGGGGACTGAGATAGAATGGTGTCGCTGTGCGGCCGGGTTATTTTTTCTACTTCATCCCGTGGCACTCCGCTGCATCTTGTGGCACTTCACCCTGAACCCATCACCAAAATTAGAAAGTGCACCTGTAATCAGGCTGAACAGAACCTCAAAGAAAACCTCTGAAATACCTCCTGAATGAACTTCATGAAACCACCATTTTAAAAAAACCTTCCAAAAGAACTCTCCGAACAAACCTTCTCTGAAATATCTAAAAACTCTCCGAATGGACCTTCTCTGAAATATCTAAAAGAACTCCTGAATCCTCATGGAAGACTATTTTATACACTCTGAGTGAGGAGGAGCCCAGTGTCCATGGCAGGCGTAACTATGCCACATGGCAACTAATGTCTACTCCTCATGTTCCGAGCACGCTGTATTCATTTCCCCAGACTTCAGCTATATGCTGACGTCACGCACTCTGCAATGCCGTCGGACCATCGGTTTAAATACAGACAGGCGGTCTGTATTTAAACCCAAAAAATAACGGCTCGATACATCTTCGAGCCAGGCCACAGAGCCGATCTCCTGAATTAACATGGGGGCAGTGGGCATTTCTCCATACTGGTAGTGCAAGCATTCTGGAGGGTCGCAGATGGTTCCCCGAGCAGTGCGATGGTTACTGCCGACAGAGAGGAATAACAGAAATGCCACCACAAACTTGTGCTACATGGCAGCAAGTTCGGTTAGTCGTCGCACTCTGAGCAGGGGCAAAGCGTCACCCCCCGACAGGCGTGATGGTGGTTGCTGTCATCAAACAAAGATGAATGGTTGAGATAGTGATTGTAGCGGTATTTAGAACAACCCTACAGTGGTAGAGCAATGGCTGAAGCTGAAGTCGATGGCATGTGAGCAAAGCTAGGCGATGGTTGTTGGTTTTGTGGTGTGGAGGTAATTGTAGTCACGTGGTGGTGGTCTGGTTGGAAGTGATGCTGAAAGCGTGGTTGAAAGTGGCATGGCGGTTGAGTTCTGGCACGCAAGTTGAATGGAGTTGTGGTGGCATATGCTAACGAGGTGGTGCACGGTTTGAATGTGGTGTTGAATTAAAAAAAATAGAAAAATGGTAAGAAAGTGAGGGAAAAAAACCTAACCAATCCCACACAATGCATATCCCTTTTGTAACCCACTATACATAGTGAAAGGACTGTCTGGAACACTTAATAAGAAAAATCTACCTTGGGATCCGCTGTATGGTGGTTGCCATTGCTGGGTGAGTGACGATTCGCAGAACCGCAACAATATTATCATTATGCTATTATCATTAGACAGAATTAACCGATTAATTTGTAGTTAGAATAATTTGACAAAAAAAATACAACTTGGATGACATACTGAAGATGCTGGAGTCGGGATTGCAGGAAGATGTATCAACAACCCCAGGTATGCTGAAAATACCACTCTGTTGGCAGAAAGTAAAGAGGGCTTGATGAAACTGCTGCAGACAGTGAAGAAGGAAAGTGAAAAGGTTAGTGTTTACTTAAACCAAGAGCAAGCAAGTCCGACAAAGAGCCACCTGGTCTCTCCGGGAAAGCATGGGAAGTTTAACTAGAGGTACCACATCCGGATGCACCGTGTAGCAGAATCTTTCCTTCATGTTGGAGTCCCACTGAAATTGCCATTTTTTCTCGATCTGGTCCTTGGTCAGACTAATCATTTCCGATGGTCCCAGGGGGATTTGAGTGACATTTTCCAGTTTAAGGGCATGCTTAGCCACTAGGTCACAGGCCTCGTTTCCACCAATGCCGACATGAGCAAGGATCCAGCACAGGTCGACCACCAGACCCCTCCACTTCGCAATATTAAAGGCCCTATCACACCTTGACGATTTAGCCAGCGTATGCCGACGTATGAAAAATTTGTCTAAAACGCTGGCACACGTCGAATACGTATGGGTAAGTTTTGTATACGTTAAGAGCACGCTGGCATACGTCGTAGTACGCTGGCATACGTCGTAGTATGCCGAGCTGTTAGACAAATTTTCCATGCTTGAAATTTTTCGACGTATGCCAGCGTATGACTCACACCTTCCGCATAACGCTGGCCATAAGTTGTAGGCACGTTACGCGATCGTTGACACACGTCCACACACGTTACTTGTAAGTTACTCATAAGTCGAAACACGTCGAGGTAATGTTTAGCATACCCGAAACTTATTTCTAACCTATGAGTAACGTGTAGTAGGCACGTTACGCGATCGTTGACACACGTCGACACACGTTGCTTGTAAGTTACTCATAAGTTGAAACACATCGAGGTAATGGTTAGCGTCAGTGTTCCAGACTCCCTGTTTTTTTTTTTTTGTTTTTTTCTTCGGTATGACGGTGATGTTGACACTTCGATTTCTAGTGCGGTTATAATATAATATAATTAATAGGCTGCCGCTCAACGATTTAAATCATAGGGAAAGGATGATGGCGGAGCGCCGACCTCCGCTCAGGATGGCGGAGCGTGGACCACCCGCTCAGGATGGCGGGTGCAACATGCTGAAAATTTGTCGACGTACTCGGCATACTACGATATATGCCAGCATGCTTCAGCGTGCTCTTAACATATACAAAACTTACCCATAAGGTATTCGATGTGTGCCAGCATATTCGGAAAATTTTTCATACGTCGGCATACGCTGGCTAAAACGTCAAGGTGTGACAGCGGCTTGACACTTTGATGTCTAGTGTGGTTATGATTTGAATCGTCCAGCCACAGCCTTTTAACAGCCTACGCCACGTGATCGTCGGCGATTCGCTGCCGCATGCTATGCATAAATTAGACTATCGTTGGGCATAGGTTGTGAACGCCGACAACACGCTCAGCATTCGTTGATATAAGTTATCTATATGTTATCGAAACGTTCTGTGTACGTTACTAATACGTTATGCATATGTCCAACTCGTTATGAATACGTGCAAAACTGGAAAAAAACATCAATAGTTCAGCGTACGCCAGCGTTTTACATACATTTTGATACCTTGCCATACGCTGGCTAAAACGTCAAGGTGTGACAGGGCCCTAATCAAATGCCAAACTTCCAGCACCAAGTCATTCCTACATCCATCCTCTAAGGATTCCAATACCTTTAATGCGGAAAGTGAATCAGAGAGGATAACCACACTGAGGGCATTAAACTCAATTCTCCATTCTAGAGCCAGAACTATGGCAAATAGTTCGGTCGAGAAAACCGAGAGATGATGCGTTAGCCAAAATGCCCTGACCACCCTGAAATCGAGGATGCATATTGCTGCAGCTGTCCTACCAAGAGAAGGTTCTTTGGAGCCATCTGTATATACATGTAATGATTGACTCCAAATTGAATTGATAAACTCAATAGCCTGATTGCATGCGGCCGCAGGATTCTGATACGTTCTTCTGAGAGAGAGACGAAAAGTACGGAATGCCTTAATCACGTCGAGTTTCCTCGAAACTTCTTTCAGTTTAGTAGTGACTGTTTAAAAGTGTGATTGTACGTTGTATAGAATTGACTGAAACGTTTGTGGCTATAATAATTTTTATGTCCGGAAGGTGTGCCCCATGAAAGCCTTGATGATACACCTCAACACGGAGTTCCTACACGGAGCAAATCCCCCTTGGGGAGGGAGCAAGTTGAATCACTACAACCTCCATCGGGTGACCCTTAGTCCCCCTGTCAAGTTCAGTTCCGATCGGATAAGTAACAACCGAATGTATCTCGGTCAAATAAAACAGTCAGACAGACACCAAATTACGTATTTTAATAAGAAGATTATGAATTATGTAGAAACAATTTTTCCAAATGAACTTTTTTCTTTACAAATGAAGAGATCAAACTCTTATAGTTATAGTTGTTATAGTTGTTATAGCACTGTTATAGTTGAAGGTTCCATGTCAGGAATACCTGCAAAAAACGTGTACAAATTAAAAAAAAAGTTGTAAAAGTATTCAGCCCCTTATGCCAGTTCTTGGTAGAAACACCTTTTGCAGCAATGACTGCGATGAATCTTTTTGGGTAGGTCTCTCCCAGCATTGCAGAGAGATGGTGAAATCTTTGCCCATTCTTTATGTGAAAATTGTTCTAGTTCTGGAAAGTTTGATGGGGATCGCCGATGGACTGCAATCTTCAAATCTCACAATAAATGTTCAATTGGGTTCAAGTTAGGACTATTATTGGGCCACTCAAGAACATTTATTTTCCTCTTATTCAACCACTCCAGTCAGGATGGTGTTGACTGGGTGATCTGCAGTGTTGGGCTTGCGCCAGACATAACGCTTCGAATTTGGAACAAAAAGTTCAAGTTTTTGTCTCGTCTGATCACAAAACTTTTCTCCACATGCCTGCAGTACCATTAAGATGCTTTTTTGCAAACTCCATGCGAGCTTTGAGATGAGTCTTTTTAATGGCTTCTTTCTTGCCACCTGTCCATTGAGGCCAGCTCTGTGAAGGGAACGGGATATTGTTGATTCATGAACATTGTAGTCAGGTCGGGTCAGATTAGATCTGTGACTTGCGACAGGTACCATGTAAACCTGTACTAACCTGTTCCATGGTCGGGTTGCCGGTAATGAAACCGTCTCCCCATCAAGTTTCTTGGTGAGGAGGGTGTATGATATGGACACCCAGCAGGATGAAGAACAAAACCTGTCAAAGAGCGGAGAAGCACCTAGTGAGCCGACGGCCATCCATATCTAGTGCACAACTGTGTCTGTGGACGTCCTCCTGCAGTTGGGTTACTTTTTATGAGGAGGTTGGTCGCAGAATTTGCACTCCGGCCACCGTAAAATCCTTCATTCCGCAAAACATTCCAAAAGCATTAAAAAAAAAAAGGTCCGAAAACCCACTCCGTGGGAGTACCTCCTGTGCAGCTTCCCTTCACAGGGCAGCTCACTGGATGACGGGATTGGGGCAAAACCTTCGAAACCCCCAATCTTTGATGATTGGAGGGAAACCACGGGGTAACCTTCCCGGGTCAGATTGCAGTAGTGTGTGTCGGGGTGGTGCTGAGGTGTCGTCCACCAGACGGCGGTCTTCTTGGGTTAACGTGAGGCGGTCCCTTCAGGTGAGTGCTTGAAATGTCCTATCCCATAAAGAGGATGATCACCTGCCTCTGTTATCATCTGAGCTCAAGCGTATGGACATCGGTATTGCAGCACTTTCTGAGGTTCGGAGGCCTGATTGCGGCGAGATCATGGTGGGTTGTTACACATACTATTGATCTTGTCGCACTGATCGTTACTGTGCCCAAGGAGTTGGTGAAGCTGAGTCCAATAAGCTGACACCAATGATAATTGAGGTAACACCAGTCAACTAGCGTATTATAAGACTAATGATCCGTCATTCCTTGGGTGACATTTCCCTGGTCTCTGCATATGCTCTGACTGAGGCGAGTGATCTCACCGTGAAGGACGCATTCTATGTCACGCTCGAGTCTGTGGTTGATCAGTGCCCCAGGCGAGATACTCTTCTAGACTTGGGGGATTTCATTGCATCGATTGGAACTGATAGGGATGGTTATGAGACATGTGTTGGGCTCCATGGGTCTGGAACATCGAACCAGAATAGCAATAAATTACTTGACTTTGCAAGAAGTCTTGGACTTAGGGTGGGCTGGTTACTTTGAGCGTCTGTTCCAGGCTGATCCATCAGCTGTCAAGTTGGATGTCAGGGGTGTTACAATCTCTAGGTGCTGATCCTCCAATCAACTGTGGTCCACCTTCGTTTGTGGAATCAGAGGCTGTGGTGAACTGGATGAAATGGGGTAAAGCTCCTGGGATCTGTGGCATCCATCCTGAACTTCTCAAGGCCGGTGGAAATGCTTTACTCGTGTCGTTGCATTCAGTTTTGTGTTCTGCCTGGAACACAGGCATAATCCCAACTGACTGGAAGAGGGGCCTTGTTGTCCCTCTCTGGAAAGGGAAGTGTGATCGCCAAGACTGAACCAACGACTGAGGGCTGATGCTGCTCTCAGTGCCGAGCAAGGTCTTTGCTCGTATAATTCTTGATATGGTTCGCCACCATCTGCTTGAGCACCAGTGTCCAGAGAAATCAGGCTTTACACCAAAAAGGTCAATGATTGACCGTATCCTCGCTCTTCGAATCCTCAGCAAACGCAGATGAGAGTTTTGGCAGGGGCTGCTTGCAGCCTATGTTGATCTCTGTAAAGTATTTGATTCAGTGAATCGGGATGCCCTCTGTGGGATTCTTGGTCTTCGTGGGGTGCCACCAAAACTGATCGATCTGATGTCTGAACTCTACTCTGGTAGTGATAGTGCTGTGAGATGTGGTGATACCATCTCTGACTCATTTCCAGTTGTTACTGGAGTTTGTCAGGGGTGTGTACTGGCCCCCACACTTTTCTGCACTTGTATGGACTGGATTATGGGGAGGATGTCGGAGAGCTGAAGCTGCGGTGCATCATTTGGGAATGTCAAGATCTCTGACCTTGATTTTGCAGATGATGCAGGCATCTTTGCGGAGACTCTAGATATCTTTCTGGGGACCCTCGAGGTGCTGAATGAGAAGTCAGAGCCGCTGGGATTATGGGTTTCCTGGGTCAAAACTAAGATCCAGGCTTTCAATGACATCTTGGATGCTCCTATTCTGTCTGTACCCGTTTGTGGCGAGGATGTTGAGGTTACGGAGATATTCACTTACCTTGGCAGTGAAAGTCATGCCTCTGCTGGCTGTGAGTCAGAGGTCAACAGACTGGAGAGTCATGGATTCACTGGATCATGGAGTGTGGCACTGTTGGTACCTGTGCGGCAGGACGAAAGTCCAAGTTTTCATGTCCTTGGTGTTTCCAGTGTTGCTCTATGGATGTGAGACTTGGACTCTAACCAGGGATCTGAGATGGAGACTTAATTTCCTTGGTACCAGTCACTTCGGAGAATCCTTGGCAATCGCTGGTTGGACTTTGTATCCAATGAGCAGTTGCTGAGAGAGACTCAAATGAGATTTATTACCTGCATAGTCCGTGACATGCCTGGTGTTGGCTTAATGGCTGGAGTGGTAGGATTGGGATCCAAGGGTTCATAGTTCAATTCCGGCTTGGCTATTGAATTAATACAAGGTGGGGTGACTCAGCCTGTCATCCTTCTGAGGTTGGCAAAATGAGTACCAGCTTGCTGGTATCCTGTATCGGAGTGGTGGCCCATCTAGGATTGTGCCCAATAGCCAAGGAGACTGCTTGGGCAGCACCAATGCACTGCACAGAGTATGGTCCCACTGGATGAATGGATAGTCTGTGAGTGTCAGCTGCGGCTGTATGGACATGTGGCTCATTTTCCTGATGCTGATCCTGCTCACCAGATTCTCTCAGCGAGGGAGCCTGATGAGTGGAGGAGGCCAAATGGGCCAACCACGTGCATCGTGGTTGCAGCAGGTTGATCAGCATCTCAAGGAGATGGGGATGGACCAGGAACTTTCCTCGGGGATGGCCAGATGGAGACCCCTGGAGTACCAGCGGAAAGTGGACACAGCAACGTGCTGCTCCGGCGCATGCTCCCATACCTGACCTGACCTGAACACTGATCCCCATCTCAAACATAAAACCTTGTAGATCTTTCGGAGGTTGGAGGGGAGGGAGGTTAGGGAAAAAGGATTGGGGAGAGGATGGAGGGAGGATGGAGGGGAGGGAGGGAGGAGTGGTGGGGGAACTAGGAGGGGGGGAGGAAGGAGGAAGCACAGAATGGGGGAAGAGCAAGGAGGGGGTGAGAGGGGGTGGGGAGAGCGATGCCTCACCAAATGTCGCTCTCCACTCTGGGAGGGGTGGGAGTGGGTGGGGAGGAAGTTGGGAGGGGCAGGAGCTAAGTGTGAGGGGAGGGGTTCTCGACTTGCATTTGGTAGTGGGAGTTGTGGAGAAGGGGGTGTGGTAGTACAGGATTTAATTAAATGAGGTATGTTAAAGCACACATTAATACAGCAAGCGGAGACCACCCAGAGATATCCATGCGGCGTGCACTCGGGAGGGGGTTTGGGAGGAGGTAGGCGTGAGGATGGGAAGGAAAGGCAGCATGAGTGGAAGGGAATATGATATGAGGGGAAGGGAAGGCAGTAGAGGGGAAGGGAAGAAAGTGCGGTGTGAGGGGTGGGTAAGAGAAGGCAGCTTGAAGGGAGGGAAAGGCAATTAAGCACACACAGACAGCAACATTTTCTTTTTAATCGCTGTGTTCTATATAAACCCTGGCGGGAGCATTTACAACCCATGCTTTCTACCTGCCGAAGGCCTGTCTGCATGCATTTTTGCACAAGCAGCGACCTTTGCACCATTCTGGTCGGCTCACTCCAAATCTGATTCAAACATGCTACATTAGGGGGAAGCCATTTTAAATTTAAAACTAAACAGTCCCCTAAACAGAGGGGGAGGGGTGAGGGAGCAGGGGAAGGGGTGGGAGAGAGGGAGTGGGGGGGGGGGGAGAGGGAGAGGGGTGGGAAAGATGTAGAGTGGTGGGAGAGAGGAAGAGGGGTAGAAGAGAGAGAGGGATAAAGGGTAGAAGGGAGTCTAAGGGTTCTTCAGTGTCTTAGGGGTTCTAAAGGGTCTAATGGGGTAGATAAGGGTTTAGGGTTCTAAAAGGTCGAAGGGAGTCGGTAGGTCAACATGTTATTCAGGTACTGGAAGGGTCTGAGGATTCTAGAGGGTCTGAAGGGGTCAAAAGGGTCTTAGCTGTCTTAAGTGTCTTCAGGATCTAAATATCTTCGAGGTCTTAAAGGGTCTTAGCAATCTAAAGGGTTGTAAGGGTCTTTGGGGTCTGAAGTATCTTCAAGTGTTTAGCGGTCTGAAATGGTCTTTGGGGTCGATAGGGTCTTAGTGGACTCATGGGTCTTAAAGGGTCTTAGCGTTATAAATGGTCTTAGAGTTACATATGGTGTAAAGGATCTTAAAGGTCTTTAGGGTCTTAAGGGTCTCTAAGTATATAGGGGTCTAATGTAATTAATACACATACTCACCTTCTGGGTGCACACACAGACAAACAGATACAAATGCAATACCCTCTCCTCTGGTGAGGGTAACACGGATGGCACTCGGTAGAGTGCATACCTTCGCCAGGCTGAAGGTTTATGTTTTGTGTACCACTGATAAGCCAGATCTGCATCCAGACCTTAACCAAAATCTAATTAGCATTGTTCTTCTCACTTGCCCAACTCATCCACCAAGTTTTTTTCATGATTTGTCCACAACCTTTTGAGATATCGTGCTATATATCGTTTATGGCATGATCTCTCAATGGTGAAGAATCACTTAAAACTTCAAGTATCCGCATCCAAGTCCGGATGGATCTTCACCAAAATCAAATCAATTCGTCCTAATCATGCACCTAACCTGTCCCCCAGATTTCTTCCAAATCCCTTCATAATTTTTTGAGATATCTTGCTCAAAGACAGACAAACAGGTGTGAAAGCATAACCTCCATACACCTTTGGTGACGAAGGTAACTAAATGTAACCTGGTAACCTGATAAAGAATGACTGCTGTGGGTTTGATTCCCATAGCTGGTCACATTCCCATAGCTGAATACCCCTCACCATCAGTCAAGGGAAGCCTTCGTCTTGCAGGGATTGGAATACACTCATTTATGGAGTTACTCTAGTAGCATCAACTTGGATTTCCTGATTCAAACAGACTTCACAGAACGAGATCAAATACACAAATAAATATGCTCCTTTAAAGGAGGCTTCCACCCGATAGACAGCACAACGGACGGCATTTCACGTGCTACCCGCAAAAGCAATATTGTCCCAATCTGACATGGGTAAGCCTTGGTGCCTCATTGAAATGCTACTCGTACTCCACTTTTGTGTGGCCTAAAGAAAAAGGTGGACAATTCGAATCAAATCTCGAAACAGTGGGAAGAGATGGCAGAAAGAAAAAGGAAGGTTTTTTTTCCTCTTCGTCATTGAAAAAGCATTGGATCGCATAACTGTCAGAATCGTTTGCTGTAACGTAGTTGCACTATGCACCGGTGACTCAAGCGTGTCCTGTTAGCAATAAGGATGAGGTAGTTGTGTGTTGATGTGCATTATTGCTCTCTTGTGTCCGCTTCTGGCCTGATTCCCAGGCTCAGCTGTGCCTAGTGACATACATCCAGACATTTCCTGTTTCTTTTACGGATGCCACGCAGGTGGCTAACGGGTTCTTAACAGTCGGGGAAGGCAGGAAAAAGACAGCTGTCCCTGAAACTTTGTTAACTGCAATGCGTTACAGTTTCCCACAGGTTTCCGTTATGTGCTTATATATTCATCACACACACTCCAACCCAGAACCAGCCATGTCTGTTAGCATCTGTAGCTGGAATTCAAACAAGTAAAACATTCTGTGAGACAACTGTAAAACTTATACTA
>NC_140964.1:64469231-64539231 GCF_056783735.1 Eptatretus burgeri | reverse complement strand
GATAGATCCCCTCTCTTATGGGATGCTTTATTTTTATTTTTTACGACAGACACGTTTACACACCTTTCTTTCACGAGCTCTGAAGCCCGCCCCCATTCTTCCTCAGCTACAATCTTTCGTGAGCTCCGACGCCCGCCTTTGTTTTGGAGCACACGTGTCGTCATGGCAACCATGCACCAGTGGGGCAGAGTGAGCTTGGGGCGGCACCACACGGAGACGGGCCGGAGATATAAAAACGAGCGAGAGGTACGTTCTGAAGAGAAAAGCGTGACCAGAGAAAAGCGTGAAGAGAAAAAGCGTGAGAAGAGAAAAGCGTGAGAGAAAAACGTTCTGAAGAGAAAAAGTGTGAGGAGAGAAAAAATGTGAGGAGAGAAAAGCGTGTGAAGAGAAAAGCGTGAGGAGAGAAAAGCGTGAGGAGAGAAAAGCGTGTGAAGAGAAAAGCGTGTGAAGAGAAAAGCGTGAGGAGAGAAAAGCATGAGGAGAGAAAAGCGTGAGAAGAGAAAGTGTGAGGAGAGAAAAGCGTTCTGAAGAGAAAAGCGTTCTGAAGAGAAAAGCGTGAGAAGAGAAAAGCGTGAGGAGAGAAAAGTGAAAGAGGAAAAAGAAAAAGCGAAAGGAGAGAGGAAAAAGCAGAGGGCGAGAGAAGCGAGCAAGAAGCGGTGTCTGACCAGCTCCGACGAAACAATTCGTCCTTCCCAGTGCTTGGGCAAGCGAGTGTGTGGTGCGCGTGTGGGTGTCTGACCAGCACCAACGAGACAATTTGTCCTTCCCAGTGCTTCGACAAACGAGCGTGTGGTGTGGGTGTGAGCAGCGCCGCCAAGTGAGGCACGGTCGGTCACCAACAACACCAGGGTCTAAACCCGCGACGGACAATCTCGGTACCCTCCAGACTTCGACTGGATTAGAACTGGCGTTCAAGGGTGCACGGCAAAGCTGGGTGCTGGCGACGGACGTGACACTCACGCATGCATTTCAGGACGTTTTCGCTTCACGGACGACTTTCTGGTGAGCGAGATGATTCTCCCCCTCCCCTCCCCCTGAATGATCTGCTGGGTACCCTTGTCTGCATTTAGCTGTAAGTAAGTCAACCCCCGATAAGCATCTGCTCTTTTTCTCTTTCCTGGCATTTTGATTGATTTTGCTTTGAAATTCTTTTTTTTTTACCTCAGCAAATAAGAAGTTATTTTTATTTATTTATTTTATTATTAATAAATCATTTGTCGATTTCCAACCTATCCATGTTTGTCCTTTCCTTCCATTGGTCTAGCATTGTCTGAACCGAGATGCACTGGGAGGTAATTACCACAGATTTGACCAAAAAATAGTCGGCACGCACCAGCGGTTAAAACGCTCAGTTGCCAAAATTAAAATCTAATCGAGATAATATTGGTGCATTGCCGAGGGCGCACTCCCCGCTCAGATAGGTAACCACATGGCCTCCAGTTAAATGGAATAATTAGACGGCAGACATTGGAACTCGTGGTTAACTGGGTGGCGTTTGTGGTTCTAAAACAACCCACCGTACCACAACGTCAATTGTGAGTAGTGGCCCCAAGTCCAGCTCTTCCGAGGACAACCGGGGATTAATCCCTGAGTGACAAGCTGGTATCTCAGTACCCGTGACCGCAAATATATTTATATATATATATATACATATATATATATATATATATTTATATATACATATATACATATATTATATTATCCTGTGCTTGTGATGTCCACTTACTTTGAAGAAAATATGTAGGAAACAGTTTGTGGATTTTTTTACAGCAAATAATAAATTATTGAAGTAATCAATACTAGTTCCATTTATGCAACTTACAAGAAACCACAATAAAAGTTGCAAACTAGTGACTATCCCATATATGAAAAATGTAATGAAATGGTCTGCATGCGTCTGAAGTCTTCCGGTAAAAACCCATTGACTGGACAGTTGGCCTGACTGCACCCACAATTGTGATTATGAAAATCATACGTCCACCATGTTGGTGCTATGTTAAGCATTCACCATTATCCTTTGCTTTTGACCTATAATATTACCCTTTTTTGGTTAATGACAGTTATATTCAAATACACATTACACATGAGTATACGTAAAATAAAATAAAACAAATACCAGACACATTTAAATAAAAAATAAACCTCTTCCGGAAGCGATCAAATCTGGTGGTACCTCTTCTTCTTCCTTATTTAATGAAGTCACCATTTTCATAAATGGCATGCACAGCAGTCGGAGGAAAACTTAATAACCTGGCAACATCAACCACACATGAATGATGAATAACATAAAATCTCATTTCACTTCTCAGGTAACACTTTTACGCTGCGTCTTAACCATTCCACACTACAGTACATTTCTTTGGTAAACTCTAAAAATGGTCGAGAGTAAAAGGTATGGCTCTTAAAACAATGTAAGCATTGAGACAAATCAGGAGGCATCACTATTTGGCAGCAAGATAATTTTATTTGGCAGTGATTTCCATCAAGTCCTCCAATAGTAAAAGGTAATGGATGCACACAGACACAAATATCGGATGCATGCGTCAAACGTTTTGCTCTCTGGCTGCACTTAACATTTATGAGCTACACAAAACTATGCAAGTAATATACCAAATGACTTCAACAACTGGGGAATGGTGAACTAAGAAATGCCGATAATGTCGTTGATTTGTTGCCTGAAATGTGCATGACCATGGATATTGCTGCCCACATTCATTAAAGATTCTCCAACCTTGCTAAGAATTGGAGCAATCCACATTGGTTGGCAAAGAGAGAGCGATTGTGGCACCACACAATGTAATGACCAACGAGATCAACAACCACGTTGCTGCATGGTTTCCAGGTGAAGATACTGTTATAAATGTTGTTCGAGTGCTCATACTGTACGAATGTAGAAAATGTATCGATCCCAGTCGTGTACCTCAATTCACTCGATGTTTTAGGCCTTCCTCCAAACATGCTCTGCTTGAAGCCCAGAATGCTTCTTATGCTGTTGCATAAGCTGGCACCAAATGATGGTCTTTGTAATGGCACACAACTATTGGTTCAACAAATAATCAATGGCCGCCTATTGCAAACAATAATTGCAGGGACAAACTAGAAGGGCACTTGTTAGAGCGCACACCTCCACCCTGCAATGCCTGATCCACGAGAACATATCAGGCCCAAAACATTTTTGCAATATCGTGCTATATATCGTCTTTGGCCGTATCCCCCAATGGTGAACAATCACTTTAAAAATTAAATAACTATCGTATCCATATCCGGATTTGGCTCTTCACCAAAATCGAACCGATTCTTCCTTGTCATGCACTGAACCTGCCCACCAAATTTCATTCGAATCTGCACACAACTTTTTGAGATATCGTGCTATATAATAGTGTAGCCCCATCTCTCAATGGTGAAAAATCACTGATGAAATTATCGGATCCGGATTCGGATCTTCACCAAAATCGAATCAATTCTTCCTTGTCATACACCCAAAGTGTCCACCAGGTTTCGTCCAAATCCGTCCACAAATTTTTGAGATGTGCAATATATCATTTTTGGCCCTATCTCTCAATGGTGAAGAATCACTTAAAAAAATTCTAGTAGTCGGATCCGGATCCAGATCTGCACCAAAATCTAATCAGTTCGAACTTGTCACACACCCAACCTGTCCACCAAATTTCATGTGGATCTGTCAACAACTTTTTGAGATATCCTGCACACAGACAGACAGCCAAACACAAACAAAGGAGAAGAAGACGTCAGGCAGAGCACGATACTTGTAAAATCCATAAAACAAATTTGACCTCAAAAACAATTGGTGGTTGAATTTAATGACCAAATATGCAACTCCTCTTCAAATTTCAAGTGAATCGGATGAAAATTGACTATTTTAGAAATTTGGCCTATGTTGACCTTTTGCACAAAGAAGACCTCCAAAATAATTGGTGGTTGAATTCAGACCTGAAATATATATATATATATATATATATATATATATATATATATATATATATATATATATATATATATATATATATATATATATATATATATATCCATCCTCTTCAAATTTCAAGTCAATCGGATGAAAATTGAGGATTTTAGAAACACCACCTTAGTTGTTGACCTTGGGCCTATGTTGACCTCAAAAATAATTTGCTGGTTCAATTAATTGACCTGAAATATAATTTCTCTTCAAATTTCAAGTCAATCAGATGAAAATTTAGGATTTTGGAAATACCACCTTAGTTGTTGACCTTGGACCTATGTTGACCTTTTGGTCTATGCTGACCTCAAAAATAATTGCCTCGTTGAATTTAGTGTCCAGAAATATAAATCCTCTTCAAATTTCAAGTCAATCGGATGAAAATTAAGGATTTTAGAAATCTCACAGTTGTTGACCTTTAGCCTATGTTGACCTTTTGACCCCAAAAACAATAGGCTTCTTCCTTATGACAAACTCTACCACGTGGTGAAGTTTCGTGAAGATCAGTTTAAAATTGTGACCTGCAGGTGACAAAAAGACAAACAGACAGACACAAACGGATAGAATAACAAAATCGACTGACTAATATACTTGAAAAAAATCTTCATTTTGCAAGTAATAAACAAACAGACAGAAAGGGGTGAAAACATAACCTCCTTCACCTTCGGTGGTGGAGGTAATAAGACTGTGCTGATCCCACACATTGTACTGAAGCCCACTGATGACACCTTTCCAATCCAGTGGCAGCATCGACAGTTTTCAGTGTGCTGAGCCTTCAGTATGACCATCAACAAGGCTCAGGGCAAAACCCTACAGCATGTTGGAGTGTCCTTGTGTCTTGTATGAGCCCGTATTTACACACGGTCAGCAATATGTTTCCACGTCCTGCATCTGTCATCCACACAACATTCGTTTTGCAATTGCAAATGAATGAGCAAACAAAACAAAAAACTTAGTTTACAAAGAAAATTTGTAATTTGCATTCTGTTGATATTGACATGGGTCCCCTTGATGTCAATGCAAATATTTTCTTGGCATGAAAAAGGCTACCAAAGACTGCAATCTATGGTACAGTCAAAATTTGACCGCCTTTTGATAACATTCCAAGAAACGCTACAATGGGCCGATTGTAACACATCATTGATGGCATACACAAAAAGAGATATCATAACTTAGCAAGCAACACCCAGTTCTCAAGGCTGAATAGTTTGGAAATACAGAAGGATCTCCTGTCATCATCAACGAATGACTACTGCAGACAACAATTGCAGGATTACACAAAACAGTGCTAATTTTCGGCATTGCAATACAGCCTACTGAGGAGTCCTTCTCATGTTTTTTGCAATGACATCAGTTACCAGTTCAGCTTGCATTTAGCATGATGATAAATGAGACTCACAATCAAACTTTGCAAAGAGTTTGAGTGTACCTGCCTGGTTCCGTTTTCACACATGGCCAACTGTATGTTGTTGCTCTCCACAGAAACCATTGAAATGTCACCAGCAGAATGCAGGATGTATATTACATGTGCAACAACAAAGACGTTGGCGGCAATATTCAACAAAACCAAAAACATTGTACATCGAGAAGTGTTTTGAATTTTTTGTTGTAATAAAAAAGGTTTTTTTGCCCTAAAAAATATTGAAACTTTTTGCAAGCAATGCTGCAACAGGCAGGCTAGTGTGAAATTGCTTTTCATCATCTCGATCCCTTGCTTGAAAGTATATGGGTGGGTTCAGAATGGGGCCAAGGAAGCAAATTTCAACAGAACCGTGTGTGAAGATCCAAATTCTGAGAAGGGTACACTGTGAAGAAAAGAGCAGAAAAGTTGATGAAGATCTCCTACATTGGTGTGAGGTGGAGTACATTTTGTATGCCTGAAAGAAACTGGATTGGTACAAGACAACAAAAAGCCAGGAAGACCCAGTAGAACCTCACCAAAGCAAAACAAGCACTTGAAGTTACGCATCATTCAGCTATTTTTGTGCACAACATCAGTGTCATGTCACAGCGAGAATCGGTGTGTTCCTTTCGTTTGATTTATTATTCCTGACTGCAAATGTCCTAACTGGTAATCAACAAGGCAGAGACAATGTGTTTGTGTGGCAGACACTGGTTGCTAACAGGTCATGCAGCATTTTGGCAGACCTCCTCTTTCTCCTCCTTCCACCTCATCAGTGGTGTAGTTATGGTTTGTGGCGTCTGGGGTGAAAGGTCAACAATAGTGCCCCAAAGGCAAGGGCACAGTCAGGAATTTCTATTGGGTGGGTGGGGGGCAGGGCAGGCATATATGCCTGGTGTTGGCTTAATGGTTAGGGCTGTGGGCTTGGGATCCTAGGATCCGGAGTTCAAATCCCACTTGTCTGTTGAATTAATACCAGGTGGGGTTGACTCTGCCAGTCATCCTTCTGAGGTCGGCAAAATGAGTGCCAGCTTGCTGTTATCCTGTGTCTGAGTGGTGACCCATCCAGGGTTGTCCCCAATAGCCAAAGAGACTGCTTAGGCAGCACCAACGCCCTGCACAGAGTATTGTCCCAAAGGATGGATGGATGGAGCCACATAAAAGAGCACTAAGCTTCCCCAGTGTGCTCAGCAGCAGATCCCTGGAAGCTGTTCAAAATGAAAATAGAGTCAAATTAAGTTTTGAGTTGCTGAGTTCATTAGTCGAATTAACTACAAAGAAACAGGAAGAATTCCCATATTTTAAATGCATGCCATGTTCAGGTGTATCGAGCAGTTTCATAGGTCATGGCATGGCATTATAATTACAAAATAAAAAAAAACAATGATAACATTGTAACAAAGCATTTATTAATACTAATAATATTAACAACAATAATAATATTAGTACCATTTGGCAATAATAATAATAATGCAATGTATTATTGCAGGTCCAAGCAGACCTGGGTTTGGTTAAAGGCAAGCTCCTCATGCAGAAGCACTACAGCAAGCAGGTATGCTACAAGGCCATTAACAACTACATCAAACATGCATGCAGCATGGTGTGGTATTTATATGGCCTCGAGGCGAGAGCTGAAGAAACAGACCAGTAGAGGAAGGCAAGGCGAGATGATCTCCAAAGGCACAAAGCACGGAAATAGCGGAGGGTGCAAGACTAGAAAGGAGGCGGAAGAAGACAGAGAGACTGCTGACCTGTCTGCGATTGTGAAGTGATCGGCCTGTAGACTCAGCTTCGTCGCAGGAAATTCCAATAATTCTGAAGGTCTTGGTTTCCACATTGTCAAGCTGAACAAGATATGGAGCATGCACCAGTGACAGACTTAACAAGGCGCAACCAGATTTTAGAGGAGAGAGACAAGTTTGAAAGTTCATTCTTGAGGTTGGAGAGATGTTGTTTTCTGGCTCCCCTGAGAGTGGACACACACTTGTTGCAGACTTTTTGGAATGCACTGAGATTGCCTTCGTTCGGATTTTCCTTCCAGGAAGAGAAGGCAAGTTGTTTCACAGCAACTGTCTCTGTTATTGGTTTGGGGGTTGAGGAGTAGTGGCTGAAACTCTAATCCTATCCAGGTTCCTCCTGATGACTCCATCTTTGCTCTTTACTTCTTCGGGTTCCTTCTTGGTCTTCCGTTTGATTGTTTGTGTTATATCCTGATGCTGTGTGGACTGTGCTTCCCTGCTGATGGACCTCTGGTAGCTTGTACATGTTGCTGCATTTTAGCCTGGGGAGTAACTGCTGAAATATATCTGTCTGGGTTCTTCCTGACATCTTTGTTCTTTGTTCCTTCCACACCTTTTTCGACTTTTTATTTGATTTGATTTGATTTGATTTTTTTGCAATTCTCTTTATTCATTCTAATTCTTGCTTTTTCTTCTCTTTCATCTCTTTTACTCTATATTCCTCTCTTTCATTTTGTGGCTCTCTAAGGAGAAGTGAATTCTTGCAGAAATTTTTCTGTAGGGCTTAATTGGCTGCACCTGGATGGGTCTGGGGGTTGTAGGGTGGCGGCTGAAACTCGAAACCTATCCAGGTTCCTCCTGATGACTCCAGCTTTGCTCTTTACTTCTTCGGTTTCCTTCTTGATCTTCCATTTCATTATGTCTGTCTCTGGAGTATGCTCACTTTTCATCCCTTCCCTCTCTTCAAATGGTACCACAGCCATCTCTGCTCGTGAGAAGGCTGAATGCCTCAATTCTGTGTTTGCTTGGAAATATTGTGTCCATAACCACAAACTCTCTGCTCAACCTTCCTTGTCATACCCAACTGCTCCTTGAGTTCGTCTGACTCTGCTACTGGACCGGATGGCATCAGCTCACGTGTCCTAAAAACCTGCTCTCTCCTCTTTCTCCTCTCTCTCTCTCTCTCTCTCTCTCTCTCTCTCTCTCTCTCTCTCTCTCTCTCTCTCTCTCTCTCTCTCTCTCTCTCTCTCTCTCTCTCTCACTCTCTCTCTCTCTCTCTCTCTCTCTCTCTGCCCTCTTCATCCTGTCATTTGTGCTAGGTCATCTTCCGTTTGCTTGGAAATCTGCTAACATCATTGCCCTGCATAAAAAGGAGCAAGTCTGACCCCTCAACTACAGACCTATCAGCTCACTTACAATCATCAGCAAGGTCATGGAATCCAGCATTGCAGTTGATATGAAATCTTTCCTTTTATCAAACACCCTCACCTCAGATCACCAATTTGGTTTCAGATCAGGTCACTCCACCTTAGACATGCTGCTTCTAGTCTCCCAACAATGGATGGAAGATTCGATGTCAGGGCCATCTCTCTGGACGTATCTCATGCTTTTGATAGTCTAACATCCTGTTTTACTCTCCAAACTCTCTTACTATGGCATCCAAAGCCAATTCCACACATGGCTTTCTGACTTCCTCTACCCTTGTAGCCAACTCAACAAAATCCTTTTATCTCTTCTCCCTATCAAGACTGGAGTGCCCCAAGGCAGTGTTCTGGGCCCAGTCCTATTCCTAATCTTCATCAACAATCTCTCTCACTCTGGAAAATCCTCTTTATCTATTTGCTAATGACTCAACCATAACTGCCATGACATCACTCATCCTTCAGACAGGCAGCTAGTTGCAGTCTCTTTCCTCCCTTCAGATCTTGACAAAAACCACAAGCTGGTCAAACACTTGGTATATCTCTTTCAATCCTGACAAATGTCACACACGCATTATCTCTCTCTGAGAGGACTGTCTGGCAAACCCTCCTACCTTTTCTCTTAACAATCCTCTTAACAATCCTCTCTTGAACAATCAGCCATGATCTTTCTTGGGAAAACCACATTTCAAAGTTGGCCTCCAAAGCCAGTCACTGACTGGGCTTCCTCCATCGTAGGAAGTCCTTCCTTGGCCCGCCTAAACTTCCATCCACCGACAAGGCCTTTATCTGCAGCTTGATGGAGCACTGACTGCTCTCCCCTCTGGGCTGGCATCTTGCTCAGCATGATGCTGTGGAAACCAACGCCTTTAAGATTATTGGAATCCACCACGATGAAGCTGAGTCTATGGGCTTATCACTTTGTCATCACAGACAGATCGGTGGATTCTCTGTATTCTACCACCTTCTCTCTGGTCTTACACATTCTGTTCTTTCCATGCTTTATCACCCCCTCCTAGGTTTCTGTCGGGCTAAGATGGTCCACCACCAACCCTCTTCTGGTAAAAAAAACTCCCTAAATCCAGGATCACTGCTCACCTCCACTCATTCATTCCTCTTTTTTTCCACCTGTGGAATCAACTTCCACATCCTCTTCAATCTCATTCTTCCTTCCAGGTCTTCAAGACAGTTGTTCACCATCATCTCAGATTGGCCCCAATCCAAAACCACAATCTTTTGTTCCATCATTAACCACACCCAAATCCCTCCTCCTTCCAATTTTCCAGTTTTCCCTTCTTGGAGTTTCCTTCTGTGTCCAACATGTCCACTCCATGGATATGTGTTTTGCATCCTGTTTTTGTCTATTATGTCCTGATCCATTCTGTGTACGTGCCCTTCCACGAGCCTCAACTGTGTATTGCAAAACATAAATAAATAAAAACTTAGAATTATAAACTCCTTCTTTTAGCATAGCCTTGCAACTCAGTAGAAAATAAATAACAGTTTTATGAAAGAAATTTGGATTTTGTTTTACATTAAAAGTTACGATGGCTGTAAACAGTTAAATAAAGAGCTTATTCTGATCATTCATTCTTGGTTTACTTGATCTCGTTAGCTGTTTGCAGAATGCAAAATCAATCAAACTCATAAAATATATAAAGCTCTTTCACAATCCGCTTAATCAAATATATAAAGCTTATATTAAATTACTAGACGGCCCATTGTAATGTTTGCATTTAGGATGCACCCCAATATCCGTGAGTGAGGAGCCAAGCACCTAACCAATAGTGGCCAAGCAAAAATGGGCCAAGTGCGTCACGGATGCCAGTGAGGGCAGAAGATATAACGGGGGTATATCGTGATCAGTGGGAGAGCAGATGCCGGGACCAATTTCCACAAGAGGGTGTGCAAACTTGCAGGGCTGCTGAGCAACACCGCGCCTCCACCCAACCAGCCACGCCTCCGCCCTCAAGTCCCACATTGTGTTAGAACGCGCTTTCGCTTTGCCACCCCGCATCAGTTCCTGCTGTGTTCCGCCGGGCACAGCCGAGGTATTTCCGTCCTGTCAGCCTCTATGTCCATCTCCTGTGGTGTGATTGATTGGGCCTGAAGGACAAAGGATAATTAAGGATCTGCCTTTCTTCGTTGGTTCATGGGCACATATGTCGGAATCATGGGTAAGGTCAAAATTTATTTATTACGTACTTGCTTATTAGGGTACCCAGTCTAATGGACTGGGTAACCTATTGTTTCTCTTCTGTTTATTTTCTGATTTTTCTTTTTTAGGGTACCCCGTCTAATGGACTGGGTAACCTATTGTTTTTCTTCTGTTTATTTATTATTTTTCTTTTTCCGCCAGCAATTTGTGGGCTTTTTCGCTTTAAAAATAATTTTCTCAGGAACAATAAGTCCGATCGACACGAAATTTTCACCATAGTATGTATCTTTTTTGATAGCATACTCAATTGATAATTATGACGTCATAGGTCATGTGGTACGGGCGCTATTTTGAAAAAAACGATAAACTTTGGACCTCTGTATCTCTGAAACCGTGCAATGGGAAAAAAATGTTGCTTCATACATTTTAATAAGCTCCCCATGGGGAACACGGGTGATTTTTCGTGACATCATCTGTGAAGCGGTATACCGGTGAAAATTCGTCAAGTAGAACGCTGCATGGGAAAAATCTGAAATTTCTTTAGCGTCATTCACACAACAAATCACCATAGAAAAAATTTATTATGATGTCATAGGTCACTTCGTTCGGCAGCCATCTTGTTTTGAAAAAAATAAATAATTAAAAATATCTTCTCCAGAACGGCTGAACAGATTGAGGCGAAACTTTACCTGCACATTCCCCATGATATCCTTTTACAAGTTTGTTAATTTCTAATTGATAGGTCACATGGTTTGGTGGCCATCTTGAATTTACCCTAAAACCTTCAAGCATCTTCTTCTCCAGAACGGCTGGTCAGATCAAGGAGAAACTTCACATCCGTATTGCACACGTGTAATGAATATTTTGTTTATGAATAATTGATAGGTCACATGGTTTGGCAGCCATGTTGGATTCAAGAATAATATTAAATAATGTTTTCCCTGGAACCACATAACCTATCGAAGCGAAACTTGGCAACTACAATCTACTCCCATTTCTGCATATACGGTACAAGTTATGATGTCACGTCACATGGTTTGGCGGCCATCTTGGATAGAAAAACGAACCTTATCCAATTAACACGAAACTTCACACACATGTTCCACTGCAGGATTGGAAGCAGAATGTAAATTTTTGATGTCATAAGTCACATGGTTCATCAGCCATCTTGGATTGAAAATTAATAAATTTTAAAAATCTTCTTCTCCAGAACGGCTGGACAGATTGAGGCAAAAACTTCACATACATTTTCCACAAGACATCCTTTCACAAGTTTGTTAATTTCTAATTGATAGGTCACATGGTTTGGCGGCCATATTGAATTTACCTGAAAACCTTCAAACATCTTCTCCAGAACGGCTGGTCAGATCAAGGGGAAACTTCACATACGTATTGCACATGAGTAGAGAATATAACTTTGTTAATTTTAATTGAAAGGTCACGTTGGATTCATGGCAGCCATGTTGGATTCAAGAATTATATTAAATAATGTTTTCTCTGGAACCACATAACCTATCGAAGCGAAACTTGGCAACTATAATCTACCCCCCATGCTTGCATATACCATAAAAAATTATGATGTCACAAGTCACATGGTTTGGAGGCCATCTTGGATAGAAAAATGCACCTTGTCCGATCAACACGAAACTTAACAAACATAATCCACTTCCCCATTAGATAGAGAATTTAAATTTATGTTGTAATAGGTCACATGGTACGGCAGCCATATTGGATTGAAAATTAATAACTTTAAAAGTCTTCTTCTTTGAAACGGCTGAAGAGATCGAGGCGAAACTCCACATGTATGACTGCCTCTCCATGACAAACAAAAAGTTCTCCCCCCCCCCCCTTTTGATGTACGACACATCGTTTGGCAGCCATAGTGGATTGAAGGGAAAATGTTATTTAATGTTTACTCTGGAACTGCTGCATCAATAAATGTGAAACTTCAGTTTTATGATGGAACAGTCATGGGGAATGAAGGGTTTAAATTTCAACTCGATCAGCCCCATGGTTTGGCAGCCATGTTGGATTGAAGGGGAAATATTGAGTAATATTTACTCTGGAACCGCTGTGTCAATATATGTGAAACTTCAAAATTAATATCGAGCCAACATGTGAATCATAGGTTTCAAATTTCAACCTGATCGGCCACTCGGTTTGGCAGCCAAAATTATTTAATTATTTGAATTTGAGAACTTTTAGATTTGTTTTTTCCAGAAGGCTCACTTGGCTGCACCTGCATGCGTTTGAGGGTACAGGAATAGCAATTTAATTGATACCGCCAATGTCCCCAGGAAAAAGGGCTAACTGCATACGGAATACATGGATTGAACACTTTGTGCTTCCCAGTTCGTAACGCGTCAGTCCCGCACTGTATCGAAGCAGGGCTGTATTTGTATCACTATTAAATAATGTTCTCTCTGGAACCACTTATCCTATCAAAGCGAAACTTGGCAACTATCATATACCACCATGTCTGCATATATGGTAAAATTATGATGTCACAAGTCACATGATTTGGCCTCCATCTTGGATAGAAAAACGCACCTTGTACGATCAATACAAAACTTAAGCTTGATCCACTACCCCATTAGAGGGAGAATTTAAATTTATGTTGTACTAGGTCACATTGTACGGCAGCCATATTGGATTGAAAATTAATAACTTGAAAAGTCTTCTTCTCTGAAACGGCTGAACAGATCGAGGCCCAACTCGACATGTATGACCACCTCTCCATGATGAACAAAAAGTCCCCCCCCCTTTTGATGTACGACGCATCGTTTGGCAGCCATATTGGATTGAAGGAAAAATATTAATTAATGTTTACTCTGGAACTACTGTATCAATGAATGTGATTCTTCAAAGTTATGATGGAGCACTCATGTGGAATGAAGGATTTCAATTTCAACTTGATCGGCCACATGGTTTGGCAGCCATGTTGGATTGAAGGAAAAATATTAAGTAATATTTACTCTGGAACTGCTGCAACAATATTTGCGAAACTTTACAAATACAATCTAGCCGAGATACGGAACGTAGGTTTAAAATTTCAACACGATCGGCCACTTGGTTTGGCAGCCAGAATTATTTAATTATTTGAATCTGAGAACTTTAGATTTGTTGGTTTTTTTTCCAGAAGGCTCACTTGGCTGCACCTGCATGCGTTTGAGGGGACAGGAATAGCAATTCAGTTGATACCGATGATGGCCCCAGGAAAAATGGTAAAATGTGTGCAAAATAAATAGATGGAACGTGGCCCGTTCCTCGGTCCATAACTTGTGATTCCTGCATCACAGAGAAACGTGTGGAGCCTCATTTGGTGGTACTGTATTTGTATCGAAGGCGGACGTCTGGGTACCTGGTCATCACTGCCAGCAGTTATGAAGTGGAAGTTCTAGTTTGTTTTGAATTGCTTCTTTGAAATTCCCTACTCATGTACCATTTCCTTCTTGAATTACTCTAGGTCGCAGGTGAATTCTGATTGTCCTGGTCGTTTCATTTTGTGTTTTGTGTTTGTTTTAACAAGTCCCGTTAAGGGTGATTGGCTGCAGTCTCTGTACCGTGAGATGACCGCATCACATGGCTTTCAGGTTTATTCGAGTTAATTAGATAAAGACACGTGACGCCTATTGGCACGACACTCACCCGATTTTGGGGACCCTAATCTATGCAGTAACGTGGCCATGGACACGAGGATCCGGCAGGGAGTCTTCCAAACGGGTGACTGTCACAGTTGCTTTGACGCCTCTCGCTGTATTCGATCGGGGCAACTGGAATGACCGACGACTGTGACAACACACTGTATACACACATATAATAGCAAATCTGCAATTATTGCTGGAGGAACGAAGACAATATATTGAGGGAATAAACTTAATTAAACCAACATGATATTTGCTCCATTATTATCTCGGTTGTACTTCATGTTGTGTCCTTTCTCCATAATCATCCCACATCTCAATGTGGCATGAATTCAAAATCATTGTCCTTGATGCAATGAAGGAATGTCCGCAATTCATAGCCTTGCCTCATGTTAAATAAAGTCCATGTGGAATTAGCGCCACAAACATAGTATTACGGTTCGTTTATATACGCTCAAAGCTGTTATTCTTTTTAATTATACACATTTATGTAAGCTTCCGAAACAGGTTGTGGCCACAAGGGGCTTTGTGCAGTTAACTCAAACATTCATTATCTGCTTGGTTGTTTTCCAGAATGGGAAAGGAGACAAGCTTATTTATACAGAAAAATATTTAAAAAACCGGTCTATTTTAAAATGTGATGAAATACTTCTTGATAATTTGGATTTTAAAGCATTTTGTTATAAAAGTTAATTATGTTGTAAGTATGTGTATGAAAATTATTATTCAGTTACTGGCCATTTGTATTGCTTTGTTGTTGTTTTTTATACAAGGGTCGAGGCTGTGAGAAGGGTTGGAGGCACACACACAAGGATTGGGAGAAAACATACACAAGGAGGAACAATAGAAGAATAGATAGCAATGGCTCAGATCGGAACTGAATGTGAAAGAATAAGCTTGTGTAGAAGAGACTGTGGATGTGCCTGGGTGAGCGCATGAGATGAGGAGGACGAAACGAGACAACAGACACGTGGAGACTAATCCACAATTGGAAGAATAAGGGGACAAATGAATGCAAGTGGGCCACGAGCCTGGATTCTGGGAGGGTGAGCAAGTGATGGTTCCTTGAGAAACACATCCTATTGGGGATGTTTCGGAGAGGGCAGAGGAAGGAGAGAGCCGGGGGAGCAAGATCAGATGTAAGCTTGCATAATATGAAGAGCACACAAATCCACCTCTGGTGGGAGAGTCACAGTCCTGGGGAATCCATCACCTGCACCTTGAGATACCAATTGTGTGGAAAGCCTTCTTATCGACTACTTCAAGAGGAGCAAGGGGGGGAAACAGGACCACCAGTCCAGAGTGGGGAACGATATTCCATTGAGTTCCACATGAAAGCCTTGTACATCATGATGAGCTTGGTGATGCTCAGGAATGCTTTGATTTACATAGAATACACCCAGATGGCCCTTTGCTGCCTGTTTTGAGATATGATCCTCCAATAAAATATTTCTGGGTCGACATTGCTTTGGTTATGGGTTTGTCAGTCTATACATTGCTTTGTTTTTGATTACACTAAGCTTGTCATTTGTACTAGTTTCAACCTGTTCGACACTACAATTAATCTTCATAATGGTTATTAAAGACGCCATATGTTTAAAAATATAAAGGCAGGATAAAGTATGTGTGATAGTATGATCAAGGATAGAGTATTCCTGCATTTCATTATTTATACACAAGTGTCCAAAGTATCCCAGTTGCTGACAATATAGCCAGAAACTCGAACATGTTAAAGTGACATCACTGTGTGAAAATTGTGGGAGTATTCAGGACAATTATTGAAATAAATATTAAAAGATTATGCAATTCATGACTGTGACATATTTGGGGAACTTTTATGAAAATACCATCAAATGCATGAAATACTTTAATCCACATATTAAGGAATAAAACCTCTACCGCATCTCGTTCTCTTTTCCATATGGTTATGTCAGATGAAGGGGTTGCTGGTGCTGGTGGTGTGCCATTGAGTACAGGCCTTAGCTAATTGCCCCTCTCGCATTACACAGCAGATGCAGCATTCAGGAGTGTCACATCTTTAGAAGAGGGCGTTAAGTGCCAGATGTCTTGTCTGCTCACTGTTGTCAAAGATGGCGTCCGCTACCACGAGGGACATTCAAAACGTTCAATGAACGAAATACGAACTACATTGCAAGAATCAGAAAAAAAAAGATCTCACAACAGATATATATATATATATATATATATATATATATATATATATATATATATATATATATATATATATATATACTTATACGATTTGCAAGAAAACATGTGAATGCATTATTTAATAATATATAAACGCCTCGTTGTTTGGCATGTCTTGTCCTCTTTGGCATGTCTTGGACTCTTGTGAGTATTTTGTTTGTAGAACTCTTTAAATGCCCCAAGTACACTACATCACATCACCGACCACAAGAGCAAAAAAAAATTCTGTCTCCATTGAAAGCAATAAATGCTAAAATACTGTCTTCACACGATGGAGTACATGTAAATGAAAGTATATTGCATGTACATCATCCCAACACAGTAAGATAATGGTATTTCCAGGCACTCATTGGGCCCGTAACTCAAACTACAACGTCTCTCTTTTCCTGCTCCCATTCCTCTCTCTCTCTCTTCTCTACCCTGTTATTTCATCAATTTGTCATACTAACAAGGTTTGTGACGTGTGCTTAGCTCCTCAATGGGCCATGCACAAAGCAGGAATTTTAACCAAAAGCTGGGTAGGTTTCACAATGGTCAAACAATGATTGCCATGAATAACATCTCGATGTTTCCCCAACGCCGATAGCTAACGATTTTCCAGTGAGACAGATCATTTTCAATAGTTATCAATTATTT
This sequence comes from Eptatretus burgeri, assembly GCF_056783735.1. NCBI lineage: Eukaryota > Metazoa > Chordata > Myxini > Myxiniformes > Myxinidae > Eptatretus > Eptatretus burgeri. The sequence goes on along the minus strand of NC_140964.1, from coordinate 64,522,044 downwards.
TTTATTAAAATGAATGGTCTCGAAATGAGATTAATTACATCCCATGGGAAATGAAGGATAACAGGAGGACATTATAGGATTTCACAGTAGGACGGATCTTATTATGTGGCCAAACATCTCAAGTAATTACAGATACTTTACTATGCGGTCAAGAACGTTGTGAGCACGAGAATATTTGTGCACAAAATGCACATAGTTATAAAGCGACCTTCTAGTTGTTTTTCTGTTATTAATTATTATAATCAAGAAACCTCCCCCTTTGGGAGAGGGGGAGGTTTAAACCTGTTGTAGGGTTTGTTTCTAAAATTCATGTCCCCTGTTTTAATGGTACCACTGAATTTCTTCGACCCCTAGGAGAACTAAGCCACCGTTTATTTAACCTTTTTTCTTCCTTTTTTCTGCCAATGTCCGAGTTGTACTTTGGAGCCGGCTGAGACTTTTGGACTGAAATTTTGCATCAATAATGGGAATAAAAATATGGGATTCACATAATCATTTTGTCAGGTCAGGTCAGGTATGGGAGCATGTGCCAGAACAGCACGTCGCTGCGTCCACTTTCCGCCGGTACTCCAGGGGCCTCCATCTGGCCATCCCCCAGGCAGATGCCAGGCCCATCCCCATCTCCTTGAGATGATGTTCAACCTGTTGCAACCATGAGGCACGTGGTCGACCCACTGGCCTCCTCCACTCATGAGACTCCCTCCCTGAGAGAATCTGGTGAGCAGGATCAGAGTCAGGAAAACGAGCCACATGTCCATACAGCCGCAACTGACGCTCACGGACTATGCAGGTAACAAATCTCATCCGAGTCTCTCTCAGCAACCGCTCGTTGGACACAAAATCCGACCAACGATAGCCAAGGATTCTCCGAAGAGACCTGGTACCAAAGGAATTAAGTCTCCATCTCAGATCCTTGGTCAGAGTCCAAGTCTCGCACCCATAGAGCAAGACTGGAAGTACCAAGGACCTGAAGACTCGGACTTTCGTCCTCCCGCACAGGTACCGGCAGCGCCACACCCCATGATCCAGTGAATCCATGACTCCCCAGGCCCGACCCAGACGTCTATTGACCTCTGACTCGCAGCCAGCAGAGACATGAATATCACTGCCAAGGTAAGTGAATCTCTCCACGACCTCAACATCCTCACCACAAACAGACACAGACAGGACAGCAGCATCCAAGATGTCACCGAAAGCCTGGATCTTAGTTTTGACCCAAGAAACCCGTAATCCCAACGGCTCCGACTCCTCATTCAGCACCTCGAGGGCCCCCAAGAGGATGTCTAAAGTCTCCCCAAAGATGACTGCATCATCTGCAAAGTCAAGGTCCGAGATCTTGACATTCCCAAATGACGCACCGCAACTTGATCTCTCCGACATCCTCCCTAGAATCCAGTCCATACAAGTGCTGAAAAGTGTGGGGGCAAGCACACATCCCTGACGAACTCCAGTAACAACTGGAAATAAGTCAGAGATGGTACCACCACACTTCACAGCACTCTCAGTACCAGAGTACAGTTCAGACATCAGATCGATCAGTTTTGGTGGCACCCCACGAAGACCAAGAATCCTCCAGAGGACATCCCGATTCACTGAATCGAATGCTTTACAGAGATCAACATAGGCTGCAAGCAGCCCCTGCCGAAACTCTCGTCTGCGTTCGGTGAGGACACGAAGTGCAAGGATACGGTCAATCGTTGACCTCTTTGGTGTAAAGCCTGACTGCTCTGGACGCTGGTGCTCAAGCAGATGGTGGCGAACCCTATCGAGAATTATCCGAGCAAAGACCTTGCCCGGCACTGAGAGCAGCGTCACCCCTCGGTAGTTGTTGCAGTCTTGGCGATCACCCTTCCCTTTCCAGAGAGGGACAACAAGGCCCCTCTTCCAGTCAGTTGGGATGATGCCTGTGTTCCAGGCAGAGCACAAAACTGCATGCAACGACACGAGTGCAGCATTTCCACCAGCCTTGAGAAGTTCGGCATGGATGCCACAGATCCCTGGAGCTTTGCCCCGTTTCAACTGGTTCACCGCAGCCCGTGTTTCCACAAGCGTAGGTGGACCACAGTTGATTCGAGGGTCAGCAACAGGGATTGTAACACCCTTGACGTCCAACTCGACAGTTGGGGGATCAGCCTGGTACAACCGCTCAAAATAACCGGCCCAGCGGGCCTTCACTTCAGACTCCTCTATCAAGAGCCTACCACTCTCTGCTCGAACAGTAGTGCTCCGAGGGATGGGCTTGGATGAACGTAATGCGCAAATTCCCCTGTAAGCGGGACGAGAATCACCTGTCCACAGGTGATGCTCTACCCCCTCACAGATTCCTCGCACATAGGCCTCCTTGTGCACCCTCAGTGCACGTACAGTTTTATGCCTCAGCTCCCTGAACAGCTCAGCTCTGCCATTCAGCCTGGCCCTGCGACTCTGGTCAATGGTATCCAGTGTCCCTTGAGAGACAAAATTCTTCTTTGCCCTGCGGTGAGCTCCAAGGCATCCACCGGCAACATCAAGGACGGTGGTCTTGAAGGCGCTCCACAACTCTTCAGGACCCCCCAAAGCACCCAGACCCCCCAAGTGTCCACTCAGCCTGTTCGCAAACTCCTCAGCTACTCTCTCATCCCTGAGCATGGCAACATCCAGCCTCGGCTGGGATGGTACCATTCTCAAGGATTTAAGGTGCAGCTTTAGAGTTGCTACAACAAGCCTGTGGTCAGTATTGAGGAACTGAGCACTCCGGTAGACCCTGCAGTTCTGGATCATCCTCCAACGACCGTCAATGAGGACATGGTCAATCTCCTTTGCCACACCGCCAGCGTTGGAATACCAAGTCCAGCGATGAGCATGTGGGCGCTGAAACCATGAACCAGCCACCCTAAGTCCATGACTTCTTGCAAAGTCAAGGAACTTAGTGCCATTCTGGTTCATAGTTCCTGACCCATGGGGACCAACACACACCTCATAACCGTCCCTATCAGTTCCAGTCGATGCATTGAAATCCCCCAAGACTAGAAGTGTATCTCGTCTGGGGCACTGATCAACCACAGACTTGAGCGTGGCGTAGAATGCGTCCTTCACGGTGAGATCACTCGCCTCAGTCGGAACATAAACAGAGACCAGAGAAATGACACCTAAGGAGTGACGAATCCTTAATCTCATAATACGCTCGTTGACCGGTGTTACCTCAATTATCATTGGGGTCAGCTTATTGGACACAGCTACAGCAACTCCTTGGGTATGGTAACCATCAGAGCGACCAGACCAATAGTAGGTGTAACCACCCACCATTATCTCGCCGCAATCCGGTCTCCGAACCTCAGAGAGAGCTGCAATCCCGATGTCCAAACGCTTGAGCTCAGATGATAACAGAGACAGGTGATCATCCTCTCTTAGGGATAGGACATTCCAGGTACCCACCCGAAGGGACCGCCTCAGGTTAACCCAAGGAGACTGCCGTCTGGTGGACGACACCTCAGCACCACTCCGACGCACTCTCCCGCAATCTGACCCAGGGATGTTACCCCATGGTTTCCCTCCTATCAAAGATTGGGGGTCCCGAAGGCTTTGCCCCAGTCCCGTCATCCGGTGAGTTGCCCTGCGAAGGGAAGCTGCACAGGAGGTACTCCCACGGAGTGGGTTTTCAGATTTTTTCGCAGACACAGTTGGGCACTAGATATGGATGGCCGTTGGCTCACAAGGAGCTCCTCCGCCCTTTGACCTTGACATTTTTCATTTTGAAAAATCATTTTGACCTTGACATTTTTGAGGTCATGACCTAATTATAGGAAATTTTACAAATTTTTTTTTTGGATACCTTGACTAATTTCTGTTCATTCGGGAAAAATTGCCCTCTCTAGATAGTCGAGACCCTAAAGCAAGGTGAATTTATACTTGATTATCATCATCCCCCTGGGTTAAAGGTCGAGGTCAAATGGCAGTGTGGAAAAACAAGAATCGCTCAATTTTGTCAATGTGGAATCTCAAAGACTGCTTGGCCTTCCAAGATATTCTTCAATCATAATAGTGTACCTGCACTGAAGTTATGCACCTGATATTTGATTTGTGTCTTTGACCTACTTTTTTTGGATTGTGACCTAATTAACAAAAAACACATTTTTGATCATAACTTGAATAATTTTCCACTGATTTTCATGATGTTGAGTTTTACGGATAGATTTTAGTTGGGTACACATTTTCTTAATTTACACTCACTCTCTCCCTAAATGTTGAAGGTCAAGGTCATAAGACAGTCCAAAAAAAATGGCCATCCTTGGATTTTGGGGGCTGGGAGAGGCTTCCCCTTGGCAAACATTTTGTGATCGCAGATATCTAGTTGTTGTTATTGTTGTTGTTGTTGTTGTCTGTCTTACACAATTTTCCTTTTCTCAGGTGGTGTTGAATGAAAGTTCATCCCAGTGACGGAAACATGATGAACTAGAAGGGCACACAGTAGAGCGCATACCTCTGCCATGCAATGTCTGATCCACAAGAACATATTGGGCCCAATACATTTTTGAAATATCATGCTGTACAGCACGATATCGTTTTTGACCTATCTCTCAATGGTGAACAATCACTTTAAAAAAAATTCTCGTATCCACATTCGGATTCGGATCTTCACCAAAATCGAATCTGTTTGTAGACGTCACACACCCAACCTGCCCACCAAGTTTCGGCCAAATCCATCCAAACCTTTTGAGATATTGTGCTGTACATCGTTTTTGGCCCTATCTCTCAATGGTGAAGAATCACTTAAAAAAGTCGAGTCGTTGGATCCGGATCCGGATCTTCACCAAAATCGAATCTGTTCGTCCCTGTCACACACTGAACCTGTCCACCAAATTTCATCCGGATCCGTCTGCAACTTTTTGAGATATCTTGTACACAAACAAACAGACAAACAGAGAAAGGGGTGAAAACATAACCTCCTTCACCTTCGGTAGTGGAGGTAACAAATTGCTATTTGTAAGGCTTTTCATCCCACACTTTCGGCCACTCGTGAGGGTTACCACATCTTTCCAAAAAGTTTTCTGTCTCACTTTTTAATTTCGAATATCTTTCTTTGTTATCAAAAAATGACAAATCACTGATTTGCTTTCAAACAGTGAGACAAGGATACACAAGGGAAACCTATCTGAAGGAGGTCACTCTGCCCATCAATAAAGTGTTGTCTACACATTGCCGACAACCCAAGAACACAATAACTTTGTAAAGTGCAACACTTTTTTTTGTCCCCCCCAACTACACACAAAAAAAAACATTCCCACAAGACACAATACACAAACAAAATAATCGGACGTCCCAAGCGTATCAATACAACTCAATCACACCTGACTCATCCTTTAAGCTCCCTCCCATTACTGCCAATATCCCTGTATACCCATGCCCATTCCTTAAAAGTACTTATCCAAATCCAGCGAAAACCTATCAACTGTCCCAGCGGCCACCTCCTTCCCTGGAAGACCATTCCATGAGTTGCAACACTATGTGTAAAGCACCCATGCCTTGCTTCTGTTCTAACCCTCCTCTTGTTCAATTTTCAAACGACAGTGTATTCCCTTTCGCCCTGACACTGCACATCTTGGTAAAAATATTTCAGGATTGTATTTCACGTATAGTCTACATCTGCAGTCTACCCTTCAATATATTAAGCATCTCTATCAGATACTCTCATAATCACCTCGTTTCTAATGTAAAACGTCCTCTCTCCTTCAGTCTATCATCAAAGCTTCGTTTAGCTATGTCCGGAAGCAATCCAGTCTCTCTATACTATACCCTCTCGGTGGTAGCTTTCTCTTTCCTCAGATGTAGAGACCCCAAACTGAACACAATATTCCAAATGATGCCTCATGACATTCCTGTACAGTGTTCACACTACCTCTTTTCTCTATAATCACTTGTGAATGCGGTGCTTTCTAAATTATAGCGCAATCGCATTTATAACAATAAAATGACGTTACAAAGCACATTCAAGATGTTATTGTGATGAGGAAAAGTCCAATAAAAGGCATATGTTTATTGTTCAACATAGAAGTATCCATCCATCCATCCATCCATCCGTTGGGACCATACTCTATACAAAACGTTGGTACTGCCGAAGCAGTCTCCTGGGCTATTGGGCACAATCGTGGACGGGTCGCCACTCCAACGCAAGAAACATAGAAGTCTATATATACTTGGAAAAACATATTTCCTGACTGATATGGTGTATACTTACATCAGTATTGAAAAAAATTAAAAATTGGCTTTTCTTGGACTAGTGCTTCTTGTTCCGAGAAATTTCTGAACAGCCCTCTTAATTATTTCATCACAAGCGAAGTATTAATATAGGACACCATTTTCTAATTCTTTTTTTTTTTCAAAAATAAATCTAATTTGGGGCAAAAAAAGGAATAACAAGAAAGGCATCTGAGGAATGAGTTAATGTCCAATGGTTTGGATGTAATTTACACTTAAATTACTTATTTTAGCTGAAGATGCAAACATACGTTCGTTCTCCAACGAAATTCCCTCAACATATCTAGTCCACACTTTAGCCTGGTGTTGGTGCAGTGGTTAGGGCAGCAGCTTGGGATCCAAAAGGTCCTGAGTTCAAGCCCCGTTGGGCCACTGAATTAATACACCAGGGGGTTGACTCAGCCTGTCATCCTTCCGAAGTCGGCGAAATGAGTACTAGTGTACTGGGCCGGTGTATACCCCGGTTAAAATAGGTGTACCATATCTCTGTGTCGTAAGAGGCGACCAGGGTTGCGTCAGGAAGGGCATCCGGCGTAAAACATGTGCCAAATCACTATGCGGATCATGCAGATGATTCGCTGTGGCGACCCCTAAAGGGAGCAGCCGAAAGAAGAAGAAGAAGATCTAGTCCACACTTTATTTTTATTAATAGCTTGAAGGTATATGAATTTATTTATATGGAATAATGATCAGATAATAAAAGAAAATCAGATGATTCTTAGTTGCATAAGTATTCAACCCCTTTTGCCGAATTACCCTAAATCACTTCTGGAGCAAATTATTTGTTTGAAAGGTTACAAAATATGTGTAATAGGCTTTACCTGTATATAATCACTGGTTTAACTTCAAAATTAAGCTCCCCCACTTATCTAAATAATTTTATGGTGCAACTCACTTGGTCAACCAACATGGCAAACATGAAGACCAAGGAGCTTTCCAAAGAAGTCAGACATAAAGTGGTGGAGAAGGACCATTCAGGAGAGGGTTATAAGAAGATTTCAAAGTCACTCATTATCCCTTTGAGTACAGTGACATCCATCATTAAGAAGTGGAAGACGTATCATGCCACCCAGACTCGGCCCAGATCAGGTCGCCCATTCAAATTCAGCAGCTGGGCAAGCAGGAAACTGGTTCAGGATGTCACTGTAAATCCAACAATGACTTTGAAAGATCTGTGAGGCTCTATGTCTCAGATGAGGGTCAGTGTTCATCAATCAACAATATCCTGTTCCCTTAACAAAGCTGGCCTCTATGGACAGGTGGCAAGAAAGAAGCCATTATTGAAAAAGACACATCTAAAAGCTTGTATGGAGTTTGTGAAAAAGCATCTCAATGATACTGCAGGCATGTGGAGAAATGTTTTGTTGTCTGATGAGACAAAAAATGAACTTTTGGTCTAAATTCAAAGCGTTATGTTTGGCGCAAGCCAAACACTGCACATCACAGAGTGAACACCATCCCTTCTGTCAAGCATGGTGGTGGCAGCATCATGTTATGAGGCTACTTTTCATCAGCAAGGACTGGCAAGCTTGTCAGCATGGAGGGGAATGGACGGTGCAAAGTACATGAGAATCCTTTATGAAAACCTGTTTGAGTCAGCCATGAATCTGAAACTGGATCGGAGATTTACATTTCAGCATGACAATGAGCCGAAGCACAAGCTAAAGCTAAAGACACACTGGAGTGCCTGAATAAGAAGAAAATAAATGTTCTTGAGTGGTCTAAAGTTCTGACTTGAACCCAATTGAACATTTATGGCAAGTTTGACCCTCAGGTTCAATGTTATCGAACCTGGTGTTGGCTTAGTGGTTAGGGTAGTGGCTTGGGATCCTCGGCTCCTGAGTTCAAGGCCCGTTTGCCACTGGATTAACACCAGGGGGTTGACTCAGCCTGTCATCCTTCTGAGGTCGGCAAAATGAGCACCAGTGTAGCAGCCAAAAAGGCTGCACACGAAGGGAAGGGGTATTGATGAATTTATTAAATCTGGTATTGGTGTGGCGCTGGCATGATGAGCCGAATAGCCTCCTCCTGTGCAAAAATTTCCTTGAGACTTGAAGGTTGCAGTCCATCGATGATCCCCATCAAATTTGGCAGAACTAGAGCAATTTTCACCTGAAGAATGGGCAAAGATTTCGCCATGTCTCTGTGCAATGTTGGTAGAGACCGACCCAAAAAGACTCAGAGCAGTCATTGCTGCAAAAAGGTTCTTCCACCAAGAACTGATCTAAAGGGCTGAATACTTTTGCAACCAGTGAATTTGGATTTGTACATGTTTTTTGCAGGTATTACTGACATGTAACCTCATTCAACGATAACAGTGTTTAGTTTGATTTCTTCAGTTATGAATAAAAAAGTTGATTTGGAAAAATTGTTTCCACTTAATTTGGAATTCATTTAAATGTGGCATTATTGGTGGGGGGTGAATACTTTTGCAGGTCACTGTACATGTTAAGGGAAAACACTAAAGTGTATGTGATGTAGCTTAACCTTGATGGGATGGGGCTTGGTGACTATACGCATGACATAACGTGTCCATCAAATAGGGCCACATAGATACCGGAAATCCTGAGTTAAGCCGTTCACCCCCCCCCCCACCCAATCCTTATTATGATTATAACTCCCCCACTTCAAATCAACACCATTTAAAGTGAGTGATACTCCACCCAAGGACGAAACAATAAAGGGCGAACACTGCTGGTGTGTGAGCAGTTAGGGCTGTTAGAGTCATAGAGGATGGCGAGATGGATATTACACAAGGAGATCAGATGTGGCAGTAGGACAGGTGATTGGAAAGAATAGTTGTGAATGTATGCTTTCTGATACTGCCTTTGCCTTCAAATGACAGCCGGCTATACTCTGTACTAGTTTGTGCTGATTGTGTTTTATCAGATCATATTTCCATCCACCACTCCTGTGCCAGTCTCACCATGAACAGAGAGGTCATATCTCCCACATGTCCCCCATTACCTTCCCTTATTTTATACTGCCCCAGCTTATAGGTTTATTTGTTAATTTGCAACCCTGTCTTTACCTGACCCATCCCTAAGGCTTGTGGCCATGCAGTAAAAGTTAAGTGAATGTTAAGTGTAGTCTTGCTAATGCGCTTCTCATGAAATATACTTTTTATAGTAATTTGTTAAAACTGCTGTGCTTGCTGTTTTTATTATCTTTTCTGATTTTATTAAAAATGCTTGATAATTTAATATTGTGTGGATATTTTCTCTCATTGGCATCAAGCTGCCTGGAAACAGGAAGCTGTTGTAAAAAGGTGGACTTTCATTTCAAATTCCGCCAATCACTGTTCAGTTATCCCAACCAGAAGGTTGACACACTCCATACATGCAGTGATATATTAAAGCATGACTGGAGGAGTGGAAACCCCATCGTTGTATCCGTGCTCATTATTGTACATAATGCCATGCCTGCGTATGTATTGTTGTGGTTTTGGAAAACACCGGGGAGTAACATCCAACACATAAAGGAACCCTCGAGTTTAGATATTTCAGAGTAATTTTGTCGAGTTATTTCAGAGTAATACCCATACCCTCGTACCAGTGGACAGGTAAATGCTACGTTCCCACCCATTGGGGCATGAACCGGGGGTCAAATCCAAAAATTTATTAAATATTTCATGTGTCCCCTAATGTTGATTGCATACATAAAGTTTTATTCAAAAAATGTTTCCAATGCGCCAGTTATTGCATTTCTTGGTATCTGACCTTTTGACCCCGCGAGGAGGTGGGGCCAAAATGAAACTGCTCTCGCACCATTCTGCCATGTGGTGATCATACCTACCGAGTTTGGTGAATTTCTGCACAACTGTTTAGGAGATAGCATGAAGACAGACGGACGGACGGACGGACAGGAGACAGGTGGAGCCGATTACAATATCTCCACATTTAAAAAAAAAAAAGTTTTTGGGATAACGGAAATAAATTCTATATAAAATTTGGTCCCATAATGATGACAAATACCACTGAGTGTGTCATCGTAAAATGCATATTGCCTTAACAATGTGGTGTAACAACAATGGACAGATGAAATACAGAGGCTTGTCGTTCCAGCACGTTACTATGTATAGCTTGACCCTCAGGTTCAATGCCATGTAGGTGTCTGTCCAGGCTGATAAACCATGGGCGACTGAAGCATAAAGTAAATAATTGCATGAGGATGGCATGTGACATTTCATCAAAGTAAAATATGCCAATTCTCTGTGTGCATTTTCTGCCTACAAACGGTTTAGCCGATCTCCACCAAATTTTGCATAGGTGCTCGACGTACCCAGTCTCAGGTCATGGGCAATAAACATCCCTCAACCACCCCCACCCCCCCTCTCCCAATTTGCAATTTGTGGGTGGGTAACCAAATTGCAATTTTTTCCCATACACATAGAATCATGCAATGCTTTAACTCTTGATCCCTACCGGAAGGAAGGGGTATTACTAGTTTCCAAACCGATTTCCTGATTATCATACAGTTGTAACTAACAGTGTTTTTCACTGATTAGTAAACAAGTTACATCAGCTCTGGGTTAAACCAGACTACCTCGTTCAGTATTATGGGTTCTGATATCATGTGATCTCATTATTACTCATTATTCATGGAACGTCATGGGGTCACCACAGTAATTAAAGGCCAGGTGAGGTGGTACACTTATACCACTACCATGGTAAGGTGAGGTGGCAGGACGAAGTAGTCCACCTATGTCAATTAAACCTGGTTACTTAACCACCCACCGTATTGATCAAGAGCACAAGGTTAAACTGGTTAAACACGAGCTTGTCTTGTTAACAACTTGAGAGTTCATAGAAACCTTACCCTGTGCAGTGTTGAAGTATATAATTCAATTCAAATAAAATAATGATTTTAAAGGTCAAATCTTTTAAAATCTGGAAGTTTAGCACCATTGATGGAGTCTTCGACACCACCTTATTTAGCATGTCCAAGTACTGCTAAACTGGAGGTTTTTGGAGGAGGGAAGAAGGCATTTTGTTTTCTACATTGTTCATGTATAGAATCAAATTGAAACATGAAAAAGAGCAATCAGCGATTGCAGACCCTCACCACGACTTGTTTTATGTGGTGTTTGTGTACTGGTGTGTTACAAAATTAATAATACACATAACGAGAATTTCCACTTCATAACTACTGGCAGTGATGACCGGGTACCAAGACAACCTGCTTTGATGCAACCCCGCTTTGATCAGACACTTGACCCTAACCCATGACATTTATTATTATTCAATTTCATTCAGAATTGGATCAAAATAAATTCAAATCAAATGGAAGACCAAATACTGAAGGTATAGTACTACATTGGAGTCATCAAAAGGAACTCAAACAAGCAAAATGCAAAGATGAAGTCATGAGGAAGAACCTGGAGAGGACTTGGGTTTCAACTGCTACTCCCCTACCCTCAAACCCATCCAGGCACAACCAAGTGAGCCTTATTTAAAATTTAAAAATATCAAATAGAATCCAGATTCTAAAAATTAAATAATTCAGGCTGCCAGATCATAGTCTGATCAAGTTGAAATTTCAACCATATATTTTCCTCAATCATAATTGTGAAGCTTCAGATCAATCAATGAAGTGATTCAAGAGAATATTTTTTTTAAAGATATTACATTCAATCCAATATGGCTGCCAGACCACGTGACATCAATTATTCGTGAATACATGAGCATCCCCAAGGCTTGGGGAACATTTGTGTGAAGTTTCCCCTCGATCTGTCCAGCCATTCTGGAGAAGATTTTTTATAGGTTTTGGGGTAAATCCAATATGGGTGCCAAACCATGTGACCTGTGATGTCATAGGGGGAGCGTTTTGTTCCTCATGGATAGGCATGCACACCTGCAAAGTTTTGCCTTGATCTGTCCAGGTATTTCAGAGAAGATTTTTGTGGGGTTGTTTAAAAAAACAAGCTCAAATGAGCTAAGATCCTCGTCCTCTTAATGATGACATAAAAACGAATATGACGTCATTGTGATGTATCACTTTGCGATAAATTATCTGTGTTAATGTCCGGCTTGATTCCCACAAACAAAATTCAAACAGCTTGCCCAGTTTCGGAGATAATGGAATAGGCGATTTCCATTAGCGGCGATATTATGACGTCAACTTTTTTTTCTAGGAAGAATTTCCAAAATTGAAGATGGTTGCTGCCTGTGCGTGGGCTTTCTGCATATACGTGGCAAGTTTCACGAAGATCCGATGAAAATTCTGGGTTGTGAAACAAAAAATGTCAAAAAATAGGAATGACGTCATAAAATTGATATGACATCATAGTGATGTATCATATGTGCGGTAATTCATCTCTGCTAATGCCCTGTTCGATTCCCACAAACAGAATTCAAAAAGCTTGCCTAGTTTGAGATAATTTTTTCGGCGATTTCCATTAGCGGAGATATTTTGACGTCGTAACTTTTTTTCTAGGAGGAATTTTCAAAATCGGAGATGGTTACTGACTGCGCAGGGTATTTTTACATATATACGCCAAGTTTCAGGAAGTTTCGATGAAAACTGTAGGCTGTGAAACAAAAAGGTCCACAAGAACAACAACGTGAGTAAGACTTAGAGATCTTCCACGAGGATCTAAAAAAAAGGCTGCTGAACCGCGTGACCGATGACAGCATCAATTTTTGTCTGTTGACTAATTAATCCCAAGATGACCATCAAAAATTTTCATACTGATTGGATGTAGCATTCTACATATGCAATTATGACATTATAATGAAGGCACCAAGTTCATAATACAAAAATCATGCTTATTCCCCATGAGGAGAACTTGTTTTGTGTGCCAAGTTTCAATTTTTATCTTATCTGGAATTTACATTCCAGATGAGGTATGGTCATCGCATGCCGTCCGTTCGTCCGTCCTTCTGTCTCCTTTTTTGACTTCTCTGGCCAGACTGCTGGACCGATCTGACTAAAAATTTTCAGCAACGTTCCTCTTCTGACTGGTAACAGGAATTTCAAAGCTTGTTTCAGTCACATGACTTCGGTAGGTCAAAATGGCCAACTTAGTAACTTTGGGTTCCAACATTAAGTCAGGATAGGGATGTTAAATTGTAGAGCTCATGCTGATCACATGACCGGAAGTGTATCAAAATGGCCGACAGTCAATTTTTTGGAAAATCACGTGAATTCCTTCAAAAAAATTTCTTCTCCAGACACACCAGTCAGAATGCTACCAAATTTTGGTTCAAACATTAGCACAGGGTCCTGATGTTAAATTGCGAAGGCCATGCCGATCACATGACTAGAAGTGTGTCAAAATGGTGGTCCCACAAATTCCTTCCAAAATCTTTTTATCCTGATCCACCAGTCAGAATGCTTCCAAATTTGGGTTACAACATTAGGCAAGGGTAGGGATGTTAAATTGCTGAAGTCATTCTGATCAACTGACCAGAAGTATGTCAAAATGGCTGACTTAGTCAATATTTTGGAAAATCGTTTAAATTCCTTGAAAAATCTTCTTCTCCAGACACACCAATCAAAATGCTACCAAAGTTTGTTTACAACATTAGGATGGAGTCCTGATGTTAAATTGCGGAGGCGATGACAGTCGCATGACCGGAATTGTGTGAAAATGGCAGTCCCGCAAATTCCTTCCAAAATCTTTTTCTCCTGATCCACCAGTCAGAATATTCGCAAATTTGGGTTACAACATAGGGCAAGGGTAGAGATGTTAAATTGCCGAAGTCATTCCAATCAGATGACCGGAAGTGTGTCAAAATGGCTGACTTATTCAATTTTTGGGGAAATCGCATAATTTCCTTCAAAAATCTTGTTCTCCAGATCCACCAGTAAAAATGCTACCAAATTTAGGTTCTAACATTAAGATAGAGTCCCGATGTTAAATTGTGGAGGCCATGCTGATCACATGACTAGAAGTTTGTCAAAATGGCCGACTTGGTAATTTTTTTGGCAAAATCACGTAAATTCCTTCAAAAATATTCCACACCAGACCCACCAATCAGAATTCTACCAAATTTGGGTTACAACATTAGGCCAAGGCCGAGATAAGCTACAGGTCCAGTGGTCATATTTTTTGCCATGGTACGATTTTGGAGATGCAGTGGTCCAACGTTTTTCCCTTTTCCAACATGGCTGCTACACCACATGACCTATGACATCATAATTATTATGAAAACACTCTCTGGGAGTAGTCGCACTTATGGTGAAAATTTTATGTCAATCCGACTTGCGGTTGCAGAGACAAATCATACTCACTTTCTGTGTGGACAAACAAATAAATAACCAAACAGACAGACAAATGAACCCAGATGCAATACTCTCCTCTGACAAGGGTAATAAAAGAAAGATTGTAAAGGTCACACAAGAAAACTAATTCCGGAAGTTTGCTGTCATTGACGCAGTGTTTTTTACACAACCTTATTTAACACGTTACATTTGTTTTTCATGCCTGTTGTTTGTGTCCTTTATAACGTCCTTTAAAATAGTAAGTTTCCTGTTTGGAATGATTTTCAATTTTGTTTGATTGCCAAACAGACAGACAGAGTAAAAATATTATCTCACGCCTCTCTGCGCATGCACGATAAGGACAAATTCAGAGCAAAAGTACTACAAACTGCAGGTTCGTTCTCAGATTCATGTTCCCATTGGTGTTCAAAATAAAGCATTAAATTGAAATTCAGTTGTTGCTGGATCATAAATTGACGGTTGTAGATGGACGGATGAACAGACATAAATGAACCAATTGTTAACCATGCTTTGAGCTTCACACGCGTGGGGTAACTCCCGTGGCAGTCACAATACGTTCCTCCAATGACTTGTATGATTTGTCCTTTATATTTGAACAAAAATAGTTTTGTGTTTAATTCCTTTCTGTGTTTTATGCTCACTGACTCTCACTTTACGTAAGATCTATTTCATTTGATGTCCTGGTCCCAGCTCCCAGTCACAGGTGTTCACATAGGTAAATTCCATTCGAACCTCCTCAACTTCGTTATCTAGTTATTATGACATAGTAATGGGAAATGTGTTTATAATATGAATTTATTTGCCATCGATTCGAGACAATTTATTGCAAGGTTTTCTTGCCGATTGAAGATGACAACTCCAGCACGAGGTATTTATATTTAAATATCAACAACCTGGGGTGTAATTTAACCCAAGCAATGACCAAGAGAAGTTTGGAAAATGATTGGCTCTTTTGCTCAAATTGACTTCCCTCATCGAGAGATCTGCAATCGCTTGTTTGTGTTTGGCATATTCTTTGTGTTCGAATCTCAACCTCCTGGTCCGAAGGCAAGTGAACCCAGGTTCAAATCACATATGTTTGTCGATTCTCCACTCATGTCCTTGTAATTCATGTAAAAGTACACATCTTTGCCCTGAATGTGATAGGTATACAAACTCCTCCAGGAGCCGAAGATCAATGTTAAATATATAAATGGTCTTTGTCCCTCTCAGGTGTCTACCATTCAAGGTGTTTGCCCGTAATGGGTCCCCACAATACCAGGGCTGGCTGTTAGCGTTGGGCATCATTGGGTGTCATACCGACATTCCAGAATGGGGGTTTTACCCTCTCGAGATGATCAATTTCACTTTCAAGCTGGTTTCAAGTTATAGGTGATGTATCCTTTTATATATTGTTACGTATTTAGCTGTCCTGCATTGTTGTGACAAATAAAGTCTTTTGATTGTACGCACCTTAAGACCGGAAGAGCGTATTTCACCTGTGATCTCTGACTGTAATAGACTGCAATTACCTGTACTTGTAACCAAAGCTGCCTGATGCGATCCCATGTTCAGCCACGAAATGGTGATGTAATCGAGGTAAGTCTATTGGTAGAAAGGGTTGATGAAATGCAAGATATTATGGACAAAACCGGTTGTGAAATGCAAGAGAACACAGGTTGCTATATAAAGCAGGTTTTACTGCTTCATACTTGTTATAGTATGACAAACTTTAATCACGTTATTACTTTTTATGATAAGAAAAGCCCAGTACGTAATGATTACACTCAATTTAATATTTATTACCTTTTGGATTCATGATCGAGGCTGATCGAATAACTACAGCAGAATGGAAGGTAACAGAATGGAAAGGGGAACCATCAACAGGAGAGTAGAGGTGAGAGTGAGATCAAGCAGAGGGGGGGAGAAGGACATATGTGGGTGAACAAGCTGCAAACAAGCTGAATGAAACACAAGATGAGAAAAGGGAAAACGGGGATGAAATAGAAAAGGAACAAAACAACCGACAACTAACAAACGAAAAGAAGAGAGGGAGAGGGGGGGGGATCACAATAACCCAAAAAAGAAGAGTGTTTGGGAATGGGATAATTTGGGGTGGACGAGATGATGAGTATGGATGGGGGATGAATAGCATGAATTTATTGTCTTGAATCCCTGAAAAGAAAAATGGGACTGAACAGCCTGGGGAAGTTGGTTCCACGGATGAGAGAAAAATCGAAAAAATGAGTGAAGGTGAGCAGTGAACCTGGATTTTGGGAGTTTAACATGAAGAGGGTTACTGACAGACTTTGTGTGCCATGCAGAAACCTGGGAGGGACAGAGCCAAGAGAACGCAGAGGGTGCAAGACCAAAAATGAGGTGGTGTAATACAGAAAGGCAACCAAACTGTCTGCGATGAGAAAGTAAAGGGCCGAGACACTCAGCTTTGTCATGGAAGATCACAATGATTTTGAGGGCCTTGCTTTCCATGGCATGAAGAAGTGCAAGGTGTGAGGCAGGAGCACCAGCCCAGAGAGGAGAGCAGTACTCCACCAAGCGGCGAATGAAGGCCTTGTAAGTTGTCAAGTTCTGACTGGCCAAGGATATACATTGCATGATGGAGGATGTACAGTAGGCAGCTGGCTTTGGAGGCAATCTTGGAAATATGGTCTGCCCAAGAAAGATAATGGCAGATGATGAGGCCCAAAAGATTGAATAACTTAACCTCCCCAAGTGGTTTATTTAGGAAGTATATGAGAGGGCTTGCCAGCCAGTCCTTTCTGAGAGACAGGGTGAGTGTGGGATTTGTCATGGTTGAAAGACATATTCAAAATGGGGGACCAGCTCCTGCTTCTATCAAGGCCTGTATAGAGGGAATAGGCTGCTGCCTGCCTGTCTGAAGGGTGAGAAATAATAGGACAGAGGGTGGAATCATGAACAAAGACATCGGCAGGATTTTACATGGAATGAGAAAGATAAATAATGATGTATGCCTGGTGTTGGCTTCATGGTTAGGGTGGTGGACTTGGAATCCCGATGGAGAAGTTGATGATGAAGATGAGGAACAACAATGGGTCCAAAACACTGCTGTGGGGCATTCCAGCCTTGATGGGGAGAGGAGATGAGAGATCTTGTTAAAAGCTTCACTCTGAATATGGGAGTTGAGGAAGTCAGTGATCCATAAGAGGAGGTGACCTTTGATTCCATAGGTAGAGAGTTTGGAGAATAAGGCAGGATGACAGACTGTATTGAATGATTGAGATATGTCCAGAGAGACGGCCCTGATTTCATATATGAAATTGAGGACTTCCATCCATTGTTGAAAGAGTTGAAGCTGTATGTTCAAGGTAGAATGACCAGGTATGAAACTGAACTTTCATCTGAGTTTAGTCCTTTGGAGAAAAGGATGGATTTGATCTCAACTGCAATGGTAGATTTCAGGAACCTGCTTACAATGGGAGGCAAGTTGATATGCCTGTAGGTAAGAGGACCCGTTTTTGCACCATGTTTGTATAGTGCAACAATGTTGGCTAACTTATAGGCAGACGGAAACTGACCCGGAAAGAATAACACTGAACAACAAATTTCAAAAAATTTTTTTTACTGGAGATGTGTAAAGTGATTAAGACTAATTTGGGTACGCTGATTTCAAAAATCATAACCGTTTTGCTGTATCACGTCAGGATTTTCAGGAACAGAAATATTCCCATTGCCTAGAAGTCAGGATTTCAATGAAATTTACATATGTCTTTAACATGTCTATTTCGTACAATTGTTGTTAACTTGTGTTATATTTCTTTCTTTCAGATAAAGATGAGTAGGCGTTCCTGTACCAATCATCCTGACAACTTCTGTTATGTCTGTGGTCGGTATACCAAAAAGATCAACAGCGAAGTATATCTACAGCAGTGAAAATGAAGGCCGCCTACTTTCACTACTTCGGGTGTAAGGTGGGGGACCAAGAACAGAGCTGGGCACCACACATCTGCTGCACAAGCTGTCACACAACCTTGACTCAGTGGTTGGTGGGCAAGCGCGCGAGCATGCCATTTGCGGTGCCCATGATATGGCGTGAGCCGCAGAATCATCATGATGATTGTTATTTCTGCTGCACAAGCATCGCCGGCTTCAACAAGAAGAATAAAGGTCACATCAAGTACGCTGACTGCGTCTCTGCTCGTAAACCTGTGCCTCATGATGACGAGAACCCCGTTCCAACACCTCCAGCTGATCAGAACATAGCTGTAAGCAGTGGTGAAGAGGATGGTGATGATGAACCTTTTGAACCCGACACTCAAGAATCACACCTTCTGAACCAGGGAGACTTAAATGATCTTGTAAGAGATCTCTCGCTGTCAAAAGCGAAGGCAGAGCTGCTTGGATCAAGGCTGCAGCAGTGGAATCTACTTGAACCTAACACCAAGATATCCTTGTTAAGAGCACGTCACAGAGACATGGCTGAGTTCTTTGAGATGGAAGACACGATGACATTCTGCAGTGACATCAACGGTCTGTTGAAAGAACTTGGGTGTGATCACGATCCTGCAGACTGGCGCCTCTTCATCGACTCGGGGAAGAACAGCTTGAAGGCTGTTTTGCTCCACAATGGCAACGAGAAACCATCAGTCCCACTGGCTCACGCGTTCGGCATGACAGAGACCTATGAGACTATGCGGCAGCTGCTTGATTCCATCAAGTACAATGACTTCAACTGGCACATCTGCGGAGACTTGAAAGTGGTGGCGCTGTTGTTAGGGCTGCAGTCAGGCTACATGAAATACATGTGCTTCCTTTGTCTCTGGGATAGCAGAGACGACAAGAATCACTGGACGAAGAAAGATTGGGAAGAGCGAAAAGAGCATGTACCTGGTCGACACAACGTGAAGCATGTCGCCCTTGTCGACCCAGCCAAGGTTTTCCTTCCACCACTCCACATAAAGCTCAGCTTGATGAAAAGTTTTGTACGGGCAATGGATCTGAATGGGCGTGGGTTTTTGCCTCAAGGAAAAGTTTGGCAACACCTTGTCGGAGGCCAAGATCAAGGCTGGTGTCTTTGTTGGACCGCAAATCCGACAGATTATGAAGGACGAAACTTTTCCGACAACTCTAAACCCCAAATAGCTGGCAGCGTGGAGGAGCTTCAAAGCTGTGACGGACAACTTCTTGGGGAACGAGCGCGCGGACAACTATGAAGAAATAGTGCAGCAGCTGCTGGAGTCCTTCAGGAAACTTGGCTCCAGGATGTCCCTGAAAATCCATTTCCTACACCAGCACCTGAACTTCTTCCCTGACAACTTGGGAGCAGTCTCGGACGAGCACGGCGAGCGATTCCACCAAGAGATTTCACTCATGGAGACGCGTTACCAAGGGCGGCACAACCCGAACATGATGGGCGATTTCTGCTGGTTCCTGCATCATGAAACTGACACAGAGCAGCACAAACGCAAAGCCAAATGCCTAAAGCATTTTTAATTACATTTTAGTGGAGTTTTTCTGTAATTTCTATAATTTTGAAGCATTCATGATGAAATAAATGAATAAATGAATTTTTGCAAATTTCATTGAAATCCTGACTTCTAGGCAATGGGAATATTTCTGTTACTGAAAATCCTGACGTGATACAGCAAAACGGTTATGATTTTTGAAATCAGCGTACCCAAATTAGTCTAAATCACTTTACACATCTCCAGTAAAAAAATTTTGTTGTTCAGTGTAATCGGGTGAACAGAGCAGATAGAGCATGAGCAAGAGCAGCAGAACAGGTTTTAAGGACACGTGCACTGCCACCGCCTGGACCTGTCGCGTAACTTTTCGCAGAATTGTCGACAAGTTTTTTTTTTAACAATTAAGCAATGATAGACAATTATAAGTAAGACTACAAAAAGTTTTTGACAGGTCAGAAAAAAAAAGTTCCAAAACACCTAAACCTATATATTGAAAAGTTTCTTGAACTATTGTGGGTATGGACTGAATGTTCTGACAACTTTTTGAACGTCTCATTTTTCAATTTCCTGAATGCGCAAGTCATTTCACTACCACAACTTTGCTACGACAAATAATAATTATTCATTGTCACCAATTATTCCCAACTTTTTGTGAGGTCAGCCGAGGTTATCCGAAGTCTTTCACGAAATTGCTGGCCAGGTCTTATGTTCAACTCGAAGAGATTTGTTTAGGAATTAGTGACTTGTACACGGTGCCGGTGATAACTCACCTGCTCTTCATAAAAAAAAAACACCATAGTATCTTTAACGTCCACAAACGACCAATGCTGGCAGATAGGACATCCAGCTTAACATCCATCCGATAGAAGGCACACGCATAGCATTGGTGGACTGCCCTGCGTGCAAAGCACCATGAGGATGATACTTTATAGCTGGGTTGGGATTCGAACACAGATGGGAAGCTATCCTGCCAGCTCTTATGTACACACTCCATTGCCCCAAAGTACTGTAATTAAATTTACTAAATTGGACAACTTTTTCAACAATTAATTAACAAGCGCATTCGACAGACGTAACAGTCTCTTGATTTCGTTATCCATTCCTTTAATGACTCTTCATGGGCTGGTAGGATTGCCCAGAGGTGTGAACACTGGTCTCTGAGCTGTCGAGCCTGGGTTCGAATTCCGACCCAGGTATAAAATGCCATCCTGGTGTTTCATAAGCAGGGCAATGCGTCAATATGTATGTGCTGTCTCTGGGAGCTGGGACTGACGTTAAACTGGGTGACATCTGTCGACATTAGTTGCTGAACGTTAAAGATCCCATGGTGCCCTTCGCAAAGAGTAGGCGAGCTATTACCGGCACTCTGAACAAATTACAAATTCCTGCCCGAACCTACAGAGGGCGTTGTATCCGATGAATGCCAAATATCCTCTCGAATATAAACATACGCAGCAGAAGGCATTGATGATGTAAGATCAATTGTGACGTTGATCTGAAGGAATGAGGTAAGGTTTAAGTTACACGTTTCTTTTGCTACAACTTTCTTCAACTGAGCATAAAGTTTTGGGAACTTTCTCTGAGCATTCCTTGGGCCGTGAAAATCGTGAAATTTGCGCGTTGTCCTCGGTGACGTGGAATTAAGGTTTCAGAGAACGTTCAGGTGTGCAGAACCATGAAAACCTTGCGCATCATAATTAATGTGACGTAATCATGATGGAGGTTCACGTGCTGGCCCGTCATGAGAGAGGGGGAGAGAGAGAGAGAGAGAGAGAGAGAGAGAGAGAGAGAGAGAGAGAGAGAGAGAGAGAGAGAGAGAGAGAGAGAGAGAGAGAGCAGGAGAGAGAGAGCAGTAGAGAGAGAGAGAGAGAGAGCAAGAGAGAGCAGGAGAGAGAGAGAGAGAGCAGGAGAGAGAGAGAGAGAGAGAGAGAGAGAGAGAGAGCAAGAGAGAGAGAGAGAGCAGGAGAGAGAGAGAGAGAGCAGGAGAGAGAGAGAGAGAGAGAGAGAGAGCAGGAGAGAGAGAGAATCTTCATCATCCAGGAAACGCCAGGTGTACAGATCACTATCATATAGGACAGTAGTCGTACCTGTCGTGCGAGCTCGGGGTTTCCCCGAGCATAACCTGTGCCTGAGCGGTATATTTGATCCGAAGTGACATTTTATGGATCCCAGAGCGCCGCAGGTTATGGACAAGTCCCCACCTGTGCACCGTCTTACCTGTCATTCCGACATCCGTGAGGGAAGAAGTGAGGACCCTTCGGCTAGATGGCTTCAACTGCACACTTCGCTATATATTGTCTTTCATAAAGGATGAAAGGAAGTGTGCATGCAAGTAAAGTATTATCATAATTGTTAGTAATAATATTATTAGTTTAACACATATTTCAGGAATTTTTTTCCCATCAATGCAGGTGAGGCGTTCAACAGGTTCTCGGAGCTGGAATCTCATCATAATCCAACAAACACACCTAGTGTGAGTGTGTGTGTGTGTGTGTGTGTGTGTGTGTGTTTGTATATATATATATATATATATATATATATATATATATATATATATATATATATATATATATATATATATATATATATATATATATTGTTACGGAAATGGCCCTTATTGGACTACTAAATATAGGATTAGCTCAGATCCCCCATTAAATGCATGTATTGTTAGGTTGTTTGGTAAAATGGACGTAATGTGTGTCGGGAGGTGTAAGAAGCTGTATTATTGTTGTGCGGTGGTGGTGGAACGAGAGCTCCCTCTACTTCTTCCCCATCCCGGACGAGGCCCCGCCGAGTCGGCTGAGAGGCTGTGGCCAAAAAGAGGAAGTGACGCGAAGGGGAGGAATTTGCTCGGCTTCGAAAAGGGGGAGCAGCGAGTGGTTCGAAGCGAGCAAACAAAAGAAAACTGTAAAAGAGAGAAAAGGGTTCAGTGTGTGGAAATAGTCAGGCTCGAGGTGTGCTCGGGTTTCGGAGGCCACGAGCGCCGAAAGGAGGTGAGGCTCAGAGGCCACGAGCGCCGCAAAGGAGAAGTGAAACTGAAGTACAAAAACGGCAGTCGGCTTTGAGAGGCTGCCTGCACGTCGAGTCTGCCTTTTTGGGCAGTGGGAGAGGTGGCCTGCATGTCAAGTTGGCAATCGACTCTTATGGGGAGGTGATCGACAGGTTCGGCCTGCGGCTGGCCTTGGAGCCTTCGTCCTTACTCACCTCACGGCTCGACACGTTGTTGATCCGCCTGCGGAGCTCGGCACCTCGACTTGGGCCTTGTCTGGAGAACAAGGCAGGCCTGGATTTGTGTGCTGGACCTTGGGAGAGATCGGCTGAGGCCCATCGTCGACATTACGCGGGGTCAGAGCGCGTGGAGACGGCGTGCGGTGCGAAGGGGGCAACAGTACGATGGCGCCATCTTGCCACGCGGCGCGTTCGAGCTGGAGTTCGAATCCGTGGACATCCGCATGTTACAAGCGACATTCATGCTTTTGGATACTGTCCTCTCGTCCACGAGACATCACCAAGTACTCTGTCTTGTCTTGCATGCATGCTGTCTGTCTGTCTGTCTTTGTCTGCACATTGTTTTCGGCATATCTCGGTAGCTTCCCCCTCGAATCCTGTAGTCCGTGGTTCCCTAGTTAAAAACGGGTTGAGGATTGTTAATAAAAACATTGTCGTGAATTTTGCTTGTGTTGTGATCCCCGATGTTCCCCAATAAATCTGGTTAATTCGTATGAAGTTGCCGCTATGGATTAATGCATGTCGCGTCGAGGAGTGATCCGTTCGATTGGCATATAAGAACAAAAATGGTTACAGACTGGCAGAAAACGCTCGGCATCTGACAAAACCAGTCTGTAACCAGGGGTTCTATCTGCCCAACTGGCAAGGTACAAGGATTACGTTGGTATCGCGATTGAAGACGCGTGACCCGAGGCCTGTGCTGAGCCGGCCGGCGTTATAAACCCCGGAGACGGCCGGAGTGGCTTGAGAATCCCTCCGTCGCTGAATCCTTCACAACATGTATATATGTGTGTATGTATGTGTGTATACAGGGTGTCCCAAAAAATGTACTCACATTTTGGCTCCTCATAACTCATTGAATTTTTCATTTCTTTTCAGATCAAATTGACCCTAATAATGGCAGAAGTACGACGAGGTTTTGAAGAAAGAAAATTTATCATAAAGTGCTACTGGAAGCACGAAAACATCATGGAAGTGCAAAGACATTTTAGAAGACATTTTCACAAAGTTCCACCAATGTGGCGCACCATTGCTCGCATCCGAGATAAGTTTGAAACAGATGGAACTGTGCATGACATCCATAAGGAGCGTTCAGGAAGACCACGGTCATCAACCACCCCCACAAAGGAAAATGAATTGCTGGAAACCCTCCACTGATCCCCACGGAAATCTGTACGACAAATGGCTCGTGAGACAAGAATCCCATAAATCAAGCGCCCATCGTATTTTGAAGCGAATTAATTGGAAATGTTACATTTCAAAATTAATCCACGCTCTAAATGAAGACGATCCTGACCGGAGAGCTGAATTTTGTGTGTGGTACCTGGGCAAATGCGAAGAAGATGCAGCATTTCTATCCAAAATTGTTTGGAGCGATGAGGCCAGCTTCAAGTTAAATGGCTCAATTAACTGACACAATTGCACCTACTGGGCTCCTGAAAATCCGCATGTTACTATGGAACACCATTTAAACTTACCAGGGGTTACTGTGTGGTGTGGGATATCAGCATTGGGCAGCCTCGGGCCATTCCTTTTTGACCAAATTGTCGCTGGGGATGTTTACTTAAACTTGCTGCAGGAATCCGTCGGGTCCACGTGTCAAAGAGATATTTGGTGGCAAAGAGATTTACTTTCAGCAAGATGGAGCACCTCCCCACTACCACCGTGATGTAAGGGCCTATCTCGAAGCAACTTTTCCAAACAGATGGATTGGGTGAAGAGGTAGTGTTGAATTCCCTGCGCGTTCCCCAGACCTCACTCCAATGGACTTCTTTTTATAGGGATATCTCAAAGATAAGGTTTACGGCTAAAAACCAGCAACAGTCGATGAGCTGAAAGAGGAAATTGAAAGACAATGTCTTGCAGTTCCAAATGAAATGATTCGTAACGCTGTTGAATCCATTGGCCCGCGTTATCGGCTGTGTTTGGAACATGATGGTCGTCAGTTTGAAGATTTGTAAACATGCATTTATCCATTTATACATTTAACCATTAATCTTGTTTCGAAGTCAATAAACAACGCATTTATTATCATTTAAAGAGTGAGTACATTTTTTGGAACACCCTGTATATATAGGGTGTCCCAAAAATATATACAACTTTTAAAATGCTTTGTTTGATCCTAAAAAAGTAGTAATTTTGTCACTAATGCTTCATTTCTTGTTGCAGAGACCCTGAAGTTTATTTTGATACCAAGCAAGCACCAGAAAAATGCCAAGACTGACAGTACAACAACAGACGAAAATTGTTGAACTTTGGCACCAGACGAAAAGTGTCATACAGGTGCAACGTCTTTACTCGAGACATTTCGGTATCCACTTGCGCCATGCACCAAACTTTCGGACAATAAAGTGCACCATCGCAAAGTTTACCAATGTGGTAACTATCTATGACCTTCACAAGGGTCACAGTGGTCGGAAGAGGACAGGTCGTAGTTTTGAAAATGTGGAAATGATGAGACAGGCGGTCGTTCAGAGTCCAAAAAAATCGATTCGACGACTTTCTGCCGAGACAAACATTCATAAGAGCACCGGTCAGAGGATCCTTCGCCAAGACATTCATGCCTTTCCATACAAAATTCAAACGGAAACGTTGCTTACTGATCAACAGAAACGCAAACGACTAGACTTTGCAAATTGGTTCTCAGGAAAGTTGGAGGAAGATGCAGACTTCCTCAAAAAACTTCACATGACGGAGGAATGCCATGCTCACTTGTCCGGGGAGGTAAACAAGCAAAACTTTTGGTACTGGGGAACTGAAAATCCTGGTAATGCATCAACTGAACTGGTGCCTTGATCTGTTCTCAAAGTCATCATGTGGGTGGCGGTTGGTTGGTATGGGATAATTGGTCCATACTTCTTTGAAGATGACCAGGGACGCACTTGCACGGTAAACCAGAGGAACTATCGTGAAATGATTCAGGAATTCTATCTGCCTGAGCTACGTACTCAGGCCCGTAGGAGAAACAACCTGATCCAGATGAGAACCTAGTGGTTCCAGCAGGATGGGGCACCGCCCCCATACAGCCAGGGAAACAAGGCGTTTTCTCAACCAACATTTTGAGGGCCGCTTTATCTCCCTCTACGAAGACTTTGAGTGGCCACCGTATTCCCCTGACCTTACTCCTCCAGACTTCTCTCAAGGACAGGATCTATGGAAACCCAAGGCCTCAGACTCTTGATCAGCTGAAGGAAAACATCCACCGAGAAATCCAGAACATTTCGCAGGAAACGTTTCCCAAAGTGATGGAGAACATGACAACGCGTTTGCAGGCAGTGATCGGCCAACGTGGAGCCTACGTCGAACATGTGGTCTGAAAGAAAACGACGATTCTAAACCAAAATTTAAATTTTGGTGGCAATTTTGACATTGGTACAATAAACTTCAACCTTTCAGCTTTCTATCCAGCCATATATCTTTTTAAAAATATATGTTATGACCATCATCTTTGCAGAAGAAAAGTTGCATATTTTTGGGGACACCGTGTGTGTGTGTGTGTGTGTGTGTGTGTGTGTGTGTGTGTGTGTGTGTGTGTGTGTGTGTGTGTGTGTGTGTGTTCATATATATATATATATATATATATATATATATATATATATATATATATATATATATATATTGTTGTGGAAATGGCCCTTAATGGGACTACTAAATATAGGATTAGCTCAGATCCCCCATTAAATGCCTGTTTAGATAGGTTGTGTGGTGTAAGGGACGATACGTGTGTGTCGGGAGGTGTAGAAGACTTATGTTCATATGGTGGTGAAACGAGAGAAACAAGAGATGATTCTTCTTCCTCTTCTGTAAGAACGGGAGGGGAGTGGCCTGGAGGCAGTGACACGAGGGGGCGGAGCCTTTGTTCAGAGAGTCGCCGAGAGAAGCGAGAGAAAGCAGAAACAAAAGATGAGTATGTGGAACTAGTGGCGCTCGAAGTGTGCTCGTGTTTCGAAGCGAGCGGAAAAAGGGACCTCATGGACAGGTTCAGTTTGGGCGGTTTGAAAACTACAGGCAGTCGACGAGGAGTGCTCGTGTCTCGAAGCGAGCAAATGAAGGAGCTCCGAGTTTGGGGAACGGCAGTCGTGAGAGAAAAGAAAAGGGAACGAAAGGAGTGCTGTGTGTGAAGAACGGCCGGGTTCTCGAGGCGTGCTCAGAGTCGCTTCGAAACGAGCGAACGAAGGAGGCACCGTGTTGGATCTGTCGGGAGAGACGCTGAACCGACCTGCACGTCGGTGATTCGACCGAGAGAGGAACTGAGAGGACGAAGCGGGAGTCGGGCTTCGAGGCGGGAAGGCCGGAGAGGAGACGCCGGACCTTCGGACGGTCCTAACCAACGGCGCGTCACGTTTGCCGATCCGCCTGTGGAATTCGGACCTCGACTTGGGCCTTGTATGGAGAACAGGCCAGGCCGGGATTCGTATGCTGGACCGTGAGAGAGATCAGCTGAGGCCCATCTTCGACCCTACGCGAGGTCAGAGTGTGCGGAGACCGCGCACGCGGTGACTGAAGGAGGAAGAACACCGCGCCGCCATCTTGCCGCGCAGCACATTCGAGCGGGAGTTTGAACCCGTGGACACCACCGCTTGTTACGAGTGATATCCGTGCTTTTGGACACGGTCCTCTCGTCCATGAGACATCACCAAGTACTCTGTCTTGTCCTGCATGCTGTTTTGTTTGCACGTGCTGTATAAGGCATATTTCGTAGTAATCCCCTCGAAACCTTTATACCGTTGTTCCCTAGGTAAGAACGGGTAGATAGTTAGTATAACCATTGTAGTGTTTATTGCTTGTGTTGTGATCCCTGATGTTCCCCAATAAATCTGATTAATTCTTATGCAGTTGCCGCAATGGATTAATGCGTGTCGCGTTGAGGAACGATCCGTTCGATTGGCATATAAGACCAAAAATGGTTACAGACTGGTAGACTCCGCTCGGTCACTGACAAAGCCAGTCTGTAACTCGGGGTTCTATCTCCCCAACTGGTAAGGTACAGGATTACGTTGGTATCGCGATTGAAGACGTGTGACCCGAGGCCTGTGCCGAGCCGGCCGGCGTTATAGACTCCCGGAGACGGCGGTGGTGGGGCTGGCACCGAGGACCGGGTCAGATTCCCGCCACCCTGGATCCGCAACAATATATTTGTGTATGTATATATATATATATATATATATATATATGTATGTATATATATGTATGTATATATGTATATATATATATATATATATATGTATATATGTATATATATTGTTGCGGTATTCGCGCCCGCCGGCGTGCTGACGGCCACGTAACTCGAATCGCGGCACGTCGCCCACCGGACGGACAATCCAGTCGTGACCCTCTCGGACTAACGCCGGGAACCAGTCACGGGTGGACCTTTCGGTCTCACCGCGATCGAGCCAATCAGCCCCCGCGTGGGATAGGGTTGCTCGCCAAATTCGACCTACCTAAGTACCCACGCGGAGGGTAGACCGGGCGATCGCACCTCGCCGCAGGTCGACTTCGGACACGGGCCACTTAAGCGACCCGTTCCGTACTATCAGAATAACCGAGCGGTGTTATCGTCGACCTCGACGGTTCGATTAATTATCGGGCGTATTCAGCCCACTACCAACCCTTTACGTGAAGCAAGATGAGGATTCAAAGAAAGAAATGACGAAGCGAAGCGGGAAACAGTTCAACAATAAAGCACATTTATTCGCGGCACACGGGAAGCACACATTCAATTCCACCAAAAGCACACAGAAAAGACGCAATGCAATTTACACAAAAAGCAAATGTAAAAGCGAAAACACAATGCAGAGCTAATACCGACTACCGAGCACACGGCAACACTTATACAATTCTACTTCACAGACGGCGCCGACAACACATACCCAATACCAAGGAAAAGAAATACCCTCAAGGATGAGGCGGGCCTGAGGCCGAGACCGGGTCGCGCCTACCCGTCTGGTGATGAGACGCGGAGCGGCGATGGCGCCTCAACTCCGCGGGCCTCGCGGAAAGTGTCTGGTAGGGGGTGGGAAAGGGGCCCCCTTGGTCGCACTATCTCAGCGCGGGGGGAAACAGGAGGGGGTTGCTGATGCTCGGGGTATAGAGGATCTTTATTATCCCGCGACGAGCGTCTCCACCTCGGCCAGGTCGCGCTGTCGGCCTCCCTCGGGTGCAGCTTCCTGCACGACGCGAGCACCCCCTCGTCTGGTGTCGCCGCCTTTCCACAGCTCCGTCCCCTCCGTTCCGACTCCAACGCACACGACGAGCAGCTCCACCGCCCGCGAAGTCTTGACTCTCTGTTTCCGACTCTCCTACTCTCCGCCTCTGGACTCTCCGACTCTCCGCCTCTGGACTCTCCTACTCTCCGCCTCTGGACTTTCCGACTCTCCGACGACGACTCTTTTTCTGACTGACGAACACGGTCCTTTTATCCCCCCGTAGCTTCGCCTTTGACCCCCTCCCTTTGACCTTTCACCTCGCTCCCCATTGGCCCGAGAAAAAGTGGGCGTGAAGGCTTTTTGATCCATAAATTTGCATATATCGATCGCCCTGGGGGCGGGGCCAATTCGCCCCTCGCTCACCGATTGGACGGCAAAAAGTGGGCGTGTGTCGTTTTTGATCCGTTTTTGAAGCACAAAATCCGTGATTTTGTACACGCTGTTCGGCGCGCGCCCTGCACGAGTCCAACACCGGTACCCACAGGCGGCGCAAGAACGGTGGCGATGCGATGGTTGCGAAGTGTGACGTGAAGGTCGTGGCGGTTGTGGTGAAGCGGCGTTGTGGTTGGTGGTTGATGTTGTGGTTGTGGTGGTAATCATGGCGGTTGGTCCAAAATAAAGATAGTAAAAGAAAAACGGCTATCCTGAAGAGTCGCAGCACGCATAAATGACATGTATTCCCACTAGACAACGGGTTTGGGCCTAACTACACATATACTTGCCGAGATACCTCACCTAAGGGGCCTGAATGGTGGTTTGCGAATTTGGTAACCACAACAATATATATGTATATATATATATATATATATATATATATATATATATATATATATATATATATATATATATATATATATATATATATATATATATATATATATATATATATATATATATATATATATATATATAGCCTGGTGTTGGCGCACTCGTTAGATTAGCGGCTTGGGATCCAAAAGGTCCTGAGTTCAAGCCCCGTTGGGCCACTGAATGAATACACCAGGGGGTTGACTCAGCCTGTCATCCTTCCGAGGTCGGCGAAGTGAGTACCAGTGTACTGGGCTGGTGTATACCCCAGTTAAAATAGGTGTACCATATCCCTGTGTCGTAAGAGGCGACCAGGGTTGCGTCAGGAAGGGCATCCGGCGTAAAACATGTGCCAAATCACTATGCGGATCATACGGATGATCCGCTGTGGCGACCCCTAACGGGAGCAGCCGAAAGAAGAAGATATATATATATATATATATATATATATATATATATATATATATATATATATATATATATATATATATATATATATATATATATATATATATATATATATATATATATATACCAGGCGTAGTGGCGTGCGCCTGTAATTCGGCGACTCGGAGGCTTGTGTTGGAGGATCGCTTGAGGATGGGAGCTCTGCACTAGGCCACGCTATGAGAGGGTGTAGGGCAGCCTGGAATCATGGCGAAATCCAATCCTTATCCCTGTGTCGTAAGAGGTGACCAGGGTTGCGTCAGGAAGGGTATCCGGCGTAAAACCTATGCCAAATCAGTATGCGGATCATAACGGATGATCCGTTGTGGTGACCCCTAACGGGAGCAGCAGAAAGATGAACAACAACATGTGTGTATATATATATATATATATATATATATATATATATATATATATATATATATATATATATATATATATATATATATATATATATATATATTTTTTTTTTTTTTTTTTTTTTTTTTTACAGCGCGTGCGCTGTATACAATTGCACCGAGTTTGAAATGTCCCTGGTGTCGTCTACCACGTCTCCGGTGGGTCCGGTGTCCCCCCCCCCACGTGCCTCAAGATAGCCAATGATGGCCGTCTGGTAGATACAGTGCGTAACCTCGACGGAAATACCTGAGTATTTCAATGGAAATTTGTGAAACTAATGTGTTATATATGTGAAAACCATTTAATTTATTGCTTGACGGAAAAAAACGAAGAAACGCTCCCCTCATGTACGAACGAACGAACGAGAGACGTCATTTCCATCCACCATGGCATTTCGCGCCAAACACAGAAAGCTAAGTTCTTCTTATGCCATCATTCTCTTTAATATTAGCCATAAACAAGTGTTTCGTCTTGCATTAGTAGTTGAAATTTAGTTACAACAAGAACGAAAAAATAATCTCCTCAGATTCAACAAGAACGAAAAAAACAAAAACCGAAAACATCACGTGCAGGACAAGACCAATCGAGCTGAAGGAAACGATACTGTAACTGCACTGCTCCTGATTGGTCAAAGGACACCACGTGTGTTGTGTGGGCGGTGTTATGCACGAGGATTCCAGGCTAAGTTCTTCTTCTGCCATCATTCTCTTTAATATTAGCCATAAACAAGTGTTTCGTCATGCATTAGTAGTTGAAATTTACTTACAATCATTGTTTTGCAGCCTCCTGCCCCGCTGTATCGAACGATTTCATTCCTTCTGTTATATATATATATATATATATATATATATATATATATATATATATATATATATATATATATATATATATATATATATATATATATATATATATAAAGATGTTTATCACAATAATAACAAGATTTTTACATTTCAAATATTAAGTACGCTTTTTAATTGTTTTTCAACTGAAAAAGCATAAATTGCATATTTTAACATGAGTGTACTCATTTGCTTCACCACACGCGCTGTATTGAAGGATTTCACTTGTGTTTTTTTTAATGCAAGGTGAAAAATCGAAAGGTGAGTCTGACTTGTGAGTGTCTCGCTCCGAGGACTTTTTGAACATCTCTCATCGAGTATACCTGATGACAGACGTGTTGTAAATGTGCCGATGGTCATGCCACGTAAGATGTACCTCTTAACAAAGGCTCAGAGTTGTTTTATTTTAATCCTCGTTCTTTCTTTGACGCCGATCGTTTGGCCTGGAGACATACAGAAGGGCGTGAGAAAGTTTCGGCGAGCCGGGTGGGTGTGGTTGTGGCGGTTTTTCTCATCTATTCGTGTGATACATAACTCCTGTTCCCAAAGGCACAACAAAACTTGACGTGAACCTTCACCCTCCCAAACCTGCACGACAATGTGAATATTTCTCCCCACAATGCAACGTGGCACGTACTTGCGTGTTCATGCGTCTTGTTGGGATATTTTGGATAACGCTGCACCATCCACTGTTTGGATGGAACACCATGCTGAGGGTCGACCAACAGGATATCGCGTAACTTTTAACCTTTTTTGACCTGCAGTGATCAACATAGATCCCCGGTTTACATCCCACACGTGTGGAATCACTCGGGATGTCTGTGGGAACCCGAATGAACGCATCGACCTCTGAACTTGCACGTGCTCCGAAGGAGGAATGACGCGTCATGGCACTCGATATCAAACGTGCCATCATCGTGTGTGGATCGAGTGTTGAGACGGTGACACTCGATGAGAAATCAAATAAACGGTTTGGGGACGTCCCGAACGCCCTCCCCCCACCGTCACGACTCCACACGTCATGGAAAATTTTCTCCCAGTCTCACCTGCAGGTGAAGCCCGATTTCAGGTCCACTTTGCCTGCAAAATCCAACATCCGATGAGGTGTCATCATTTGCAGCTCTTGCGCCACGTTGTCACCTTGTCACCTTCTCTGTGGCCTGTGGGGCTTTTGTCACCCACGAATGTGGCAACATATCTTAAACACCTCTCCATGATCTCCCTCCATCCGCACGATCTTAAACAAAGGAAAAACAACTCGCATTGAACTTCCATTTCTCGGTTTTTAAATGGGAGGGGAGAAGGGAATGGCTGGCTGGATGGCATGGAGCTGTTTAGCCTGGGTTTGAATCCCAACACTGCTGTAAACTGCCTACCAGGTGTTCACAGGCGGTAATTCATCAACGAGTGTGCCCTCCCTTGGATGGACGTTACACTGGGCGTCCTACCTGGCAGCATTAGCTTGTTGTATGTTAAACATACCACGGTGTACTTAGCGGAGAGTGAAGGGTTTTCAGAGTTATCTCATAATATCGTGCGCACCCCGCCATGTTTGGTTGTGTTCACCTCCCTGGTGTGACGATAGCGTCGGTAGCTCTGCGATCGAGCACGTTTATCTCGTTATTCTGACACTGCAATGGAAGGTTGCGCCAATTGTTTGGCCTTGTCCAGCCTGCCAACCAATATGGCGCCTGAACACTGCCTCATGGGTACTGAACCCCCTCTGCAGGTGAGACCTTGCTGGCACACCGAACAAGTTACAAATTCCTGCCTGAACCTACCTGCAGAGGGCATTACATCAGCAGCAAGCTGCACCCTCAGTCAGTGATGCAACCTGCACCTTTGCACACTACGAGAAGAATAATGAGGTAATCCTATCCCACTCTCTCCTATATAACAGTGAATGAGACGTTGTTTGTATTTTGGGTGGTCGCAAGACTACCCTTATTCTCAGGTTTCCCATCTGTCTGTATGTCCGTCTGTTTGTTTGTATGTAATGGACAGCTCTGGAGGCCAGAGTTCGAGGAGTTAATAGATTTTGATGAAACTTGACTGGTAGGTTCATACCAGGATCTCGTTGTATGCTTTTGAGCACCGTTGCTATGGACGCCACCGTTGCCTAGCAACGGGACTTTGAAATTTTTGAAAAAATCCAAAAAATATTTATATTTTTTTTTTTTGAAAATCAAAAATCTGCTTCCACGCTTTTATGCACACTATAATCAACCTCTTTGTCAAAAAATTTCAGCCCGATCCGTCAAAAACTGTATGACTAGTATGCAATTATATAGCGACCACTCATGTCGCCTACCAGCTAGTTTGTTTGTTTGTGACCCTACTCCTCTGAGCTCCCAAGGATTAATCATGACAAAACTTCATAGGATCATATTTTTTACCACGATGCACCTTACTCGGGGTTTTAAACAGTAATTTTTCAAACGTTTTCATTTTCTAATAATATACAACTTACAAACACACGAGGAACCACCTGTCGCAGTCTCCGAGAGTAGACAATGCTTTATAAAAAAAACAAAAGGCCAAATTGCTTTCAGATTTTCACCCAGGTACCTATATCATTGATGAGATGGTGAGCTCCGATCATCAATTATGATATCAGATGTGAAAAATAACTTAATTAAGATGTTACAACAATTGGTAAGTTCGGCAAAGGAGGAGTCACGTGACCTCTCAAATGTGCTAATCGCTGATCATTCAAAAACCGAAAATAGTACAAACACAACCTCTATTTATCGATGTAAAGGTAATTTTACTGCTCATCTAATGACATAACTCTCAAGGATGAAAGAAGAGTTTGTAGAAAAATAAAGTTACCGCCTCAACTTACTTCTCCAAATATACACCCTACAAAAATTCCTTTGTGGGATGAGGGAGGTGAAGGGTGGAGGAGGGGGAGGGGTAGGGTGGAAGTCCAGAGGGAAGAGGGGAAAGTGTGGGGTGAGAGTCCGGAGGGAGGAGGGGGTGGTGTGGGAGGAGGCAGTGGTGGAGTGGAATAAGCAGGGGAAGGGGTGGGAGGAGGTAATTTGCTCCTATTACATGAGGTAATTCTTTGTGTGCATGTATGTGTGTATGTACGTCTGAAAATCATAGAAAACAGGGCTGGTCAGATCTCCACCATATTTTGCATACGTGGTGGTAGTGCCCAGGGTAAAGTGGGGGTGGTGGACGATTTTCCATTGCTCCCGAAGGGAGCGGGTGTTTCTTGTATAAGAAGTTCAGTTTTCGAATCCCTCAAGCATTCGATCTATATGTCAGTGATCGTCCTCAAGTTATGTGAGAAAGTGGAAACTCTTGGGTCTCACTTTCAGCCATGTTCTTTCTTGGTCAATTCAAACCACAACATTAAGTTGGCAGACAAAACCAGTCGCCGACTGGGCATCCTCCATCGTACAAAGTTCTTCCTTGGCACACATGAACCCTTATCCACCTGTAAAGCTTTCATCCACAGCCGGATGGAGTACTGCTCTCCCCTCTGGGCTTCACATCTTGCTCAGCTTGATACCGTTGAAACCAAGGCCTTTAAGATTTATTGGAATCTCCCATGATGAAGCTAAGTCGATGGGACGATCACTTCACCATCACAGACAGGTCAGTGGTCTCTCGTTCTTCGACCACCTCCTTTCTGGTCTTGCACCCTCTGCTCTTTTCCGTGCTTTGCCCCCCCCCACCTCCACATTTCTGCCAACAACCCCCTTGAACCTCCTAAAATGTAGAACCAGTGTTCACCTCCACTCATATTCATTTCTCTTTTTCCCACCTGTGGAACCAACCTCCACATTCCCTTCAATCTCTTTTGTCCCCCCAGGTTGTCTCGACAGCCGTTCACCACCATCTCAGATCATCCCCAACCCACAACCATGATCTTTTCTACTCCCGTTACCTGTCCCTATGCCCACCTCCTTCCAACTTTCCTGTTTTACCTTTATGAGAGTTTGCTTCTGTATCCATCTTGTTCACCCCTGCGTGTTCTCCCCTCGTCCTCGTTCTTCCTCACATTCCTTATCTTCATTTTGTCCCTCAACATTACTGTTATGCGTTTCCCTTTCTCTTTCTGCAGTTCGTTTTGTTCTGTTGTGTGCTGATCCGTTCTATGTTCTGACTCCTCCATGGGACTCGACTATATATATATATATATATATATATATATATATATATATATATATATATATATATATATATATATATATATATATATATATATTTTTTTTTTTAAAGCAAAAATTACAAAAAATAATGATACCTGATGAATGAGAAACGCAACTCCAGGTGGCACTTTCACGGATAATGACGTCATAGTCCCTCAAGACGTAATAGTTGAGGCAGAATGGTGTGGAGACGCCGCACTTACCTGTGTCGTGAGCTATCTCGGCTGGGTTCGTTTTCCCCACTGGACTCTAAACCCGTACTTCCCAGGCAAGGCGTTGCAACACAAAGGGTGCTGTCCCACGGATGCACGTTAAGCCGGATGTCCCCTCTGCTCGCATTAGTTGGTGGACGTTAAGGATCCCACGGTGTCTTTCGACAAAGAGTAGGCGAGTTTATCACTGGCATCCTGAGCAAATTCTAAATCCTTTGCCTAAATTAATGCTGGGAAGGCAACGGCAAACCACCCAGTGTAATCCTTGCCGTGAAACTTCTTTGGCAGCGCCGACGCTCAGTAGTTGTAGAGTGGGTGGAGGTACCATGGGCGTTTTGCAAGTTTTAAAAAACTTCATTTTTCTCTGACATTCCTATGCATAAAATACATTTTTTTTAAAATTGTATTTTCCCTTTGAATAACGTTCAAAACAGAACATGTTATTATATCAACCATGGCCTCGGTTTGACACTGGATTTTAACGGTTAAGGTGGCTGGCTTAACATCCTAAGGTCTTGAATTCAAGCCCCTACTCCACCGTTGAATTAACTCCAGGTTGGGTTGACTCAGCCCGTCATCCTTCCAAGGTCGGCAAAATGAGTACTGGTGTACTGGTAATAGGGGCACTGCATCAGCGGCATGTGTAGTTCGTTCAGGATGCTTTGGATACCTCGGCTACTCTTCGTGAAAGACACCTTGCGATCGACAACGTCGACCAACGACCAGTGCCGGCAGACGTGTCATCCAATTTAACGGGCATCCGATTGACGGTACACGCATCAATGCTTCGCCCTGCACGTGAAGTACCAGGACGGCCGTTCACAGCTGGCTCGAGATACGGACCCGGGCGAGACAACTCAAAGGTGAGTGCGTACACCTGCAAGCTATCCTTCCAGGTCCTCTAAAGCGCAAATAAAAGGATCAATATAATCCTATTAGATACACCGAAGCCATAAATCCGAACCACACAAGGCGGTGAAGTGGTTAGCATTCTGGTGCCCACCAACTTGCCCGGCATTTATTTGCTGATAAAGTTCGAGATAAAAATCCAGAATGCAAAAGTAATCAAGTTTTTAAGTGTTCATAAAATTGTTCTAATCATTTACATGCGAATGCAGAAAGGTGTTATTGCCATAGCTTTCGGTTATATCTTACAAGATGCTCCAGCGTAACATCTGTGTGTGCAGACATAAACGCAGCGGGCACGGACGGAAAAGCCACTGGCAACTGTCGACGTCGCATTCGATGATTCCTTTTGGATCTACAAACGGTAAACTGTGTAACGAAAAACTCACGATATTCAAGAGATCACAAGTGAAGATGTCTGAAAAAGGCATCCTGCTCTCGATTCGAGGATTTAGAAGCGAACATGACCGGCATACTCTACAAAACAGCACCTCCTAATTGTACGGTGCATTTGACTCGGGCTGGGATCCAGAATACTAGAGGAGCCAAAACCAGAGTAGGGAAGCTCAGGAGCTACAACAGGGGTGTCTCTGAATAGACTTGGAGAACAATATACTACAGACAATGAGGACTCATTAATAATTTAACAGCAGAAGCAAAGGCCTCGCTGCACCAAGGACCATTTGTAAGACATCTTCGGAGTTGATGTAACGACCAGGCCCTCAAGACCAAAGAATAAGTCTGTGGTAGTGGTTGCCTCACCACACTGCACTCACAGCACCATTTCTGGTGCTTTCTAGAATTCCTCACTCCTCGTGCAATGATCCACGGTGACCACTCGTGCCACCATTTGTAACTGGTTGGACACTGCATGTTGCTACAATACATCTTACGAGTGCAGCAGGACGCTGTGGGGGTATGGGGTGGGGTGATGCAGTGTGGGAGAGGGTGGCAAATAATCATTCATTTTCTGGTAATCCTCAAGAACCCATTAGAAACGTGACCCAAACCCAATAATTGCATCGACAGAAGCTCTTACAGCCATGTGTTATCCATCTTTCCAGCCATTTCGCACAAACTGCCATCTGTCTACAATTTCTACTGCAACATTACCCCTTGGTACAAGAAACATTTCCTCATCACCTTGCCCCAGCATCTTTGAATAAAGGTCTTCATGTGCACTGGAGCCTACTGAATTCACCGTGCAGTAATGGAGAAAAGATGAGAGGAGGGATTGAAAGAGACAAATGAAAGGCAGATATATGGGGTCTCAAGATGGAAACTCAACTTCTCCATTCCCACCAACTCTTCAACTTCAATCCTTCCCAAGTCGGGTGGCGCAGACCCAGGAGTCGACCCAAAACAAGGATGCTCGACTCAAACAGGGCTTGTAGGCAGTGAACGTCAGCCCGATCCTGGCCTCCTGCCCCATTAGAGAAAGGACAAGATGGAGTCAGATTAATTGAGTGCCAACCCTGAATCCCCAGCAGGGCCCCCAAGTCAAGTCCATATTCCTGAGTTTCCTGAGTACAATGTCAAATCCTCATTCCCGAATCCACATTCATGACGGAATTCCAGTTTAAGTACTAAAGTTCAGGTCGGCGGTAGCCTGGAGATGACTCAGACATACGTGGATATTAAATACAGACTACTTGGTGTCAATCAACGGATTTGTAAATGCTGGTCGCCTGTAGTTACACAGTCAGCCAGTTTTCACCACCCTGGTCAAAATGTTGCTGTAACACCACGACTACTACTCTGTCGGGTAAATTATCTCCAAATGTAGTAGAAAGATTGCTATTACTACTACTACTACTACTACTACTACTACTACTACTACTACTACTACTACTACTACTACTACTACTACTATCGTCTTAATGGCCTCAATTTTCCCTCCTCTCTATGGGGTCAGCCAGGAAAGGTTTTTGTCCCACGTCTTTCACAAACCGGCTGGCTCGGCCTGACGGTAGACTGGCCAGGCCCAATTTGGGCAGGAATTTGTAATTAGTTCAGGTTTTGGCCATAATTCACTTACTCTTCATGAAAGACATCTTGCGATCTTGACTGCCCACAAGGTAAACATGCCAGCAGATGGGACATCCAACTTAACATCCATCCATGCAACGCCAATCAGACAGATAAATATAATCGTCGGGACAAGAATCAAACCCAGACGAGAAGTACACTACCTCTGCACGACGTTGGTTTGAGTGAAGAACAATAAAAATTAGAGTGAAGTCGATGGCGTGCCATCACAAATATCAACACTTCCCACTGAAAACAAAGTTGAAAGTTGGAAAAAGTTACACCAGAAACGACCAAATATCAAATTTTGAGGATTTCCACCCCCCCCCCCCCATTTTGACCTCTGTGATCCAAAATCCCCACCCCTGAGGCATGAACAAGCAGTCAAATGCAAAAAAAATCGCAACACATTTCATGCATCTCCCAATATTGATTTGCATACACAAAGTTTCATTAAAAAATGTTTGAAAATGTGCTCGCAATTGCATTTTTGGAATTTGACCTTTTGACCCTGCCCAAGGGGGTGAGGACAAATTTGTCACTGCTCTTGCATCTTCTTGCCATATGGTGATCAGAACTACCACGTTTGCTGAATTTCTGCCCAACCGTTTAGGAAGATACAGCGTGACAGACAGACAGACAACCAATTACAACATCCCCTCGTTTTTTTTCAAAAAGCATAGGGATAAAAATCGACAACTGAATGAGTAAGGAATGAGAAAACACATTTTTCAATACACCTGCTCGTTTTGAGATCGCTTTTAGAGTTTATAGTGTACTGCATAATACTGTGTGCGGTTCTGATGGCCAAGACAGAGAGGTATGCATGCTCACCTCTAAGCTGTTGAGCCTGGTGTCGAATCCAGACCCAGATATAAATTGTCATCCAAGTGTTTCACAGACAGGGTTCATTCGTGAAGACTAGGCGAGCTATCGCCGGCATCATGACCAAATTCCAAATTCCTACCATAACCAGCAGAGGGAACTGCATCAGGGGCACAGCCACGTCCTCAGCCAATGATGCTACCCAGCAGCCTTGTGCTGCATACGAGCGAACAAACAGACAGGGTGGTTCATCAACGTGTGTACCGTCCCTCGTATGGATGTTAAACTGGGTGTCCCGTCTACCAACATTAGTTGGTGGACGTTAAAGATCCCACCGTGTCATTTCGCAAAGACGAAGCGAGCTATGGGCGACACCCTGAACAAATTACAAATCTCTGCCCTAATGACTGCTGGGAGAGGGATGGCAAACTGCCCAACACGAACCTTGCCAAGAAACTGCTTCGATAGCACAGACGCTGCATCGAGTATGGTACAACGCATGGTAACACAGAGTATCGTACAAGGGATCGGATAATACGGCTGCAGTAGTGTAGTGTATAGTGCTAGAGTGTACAATACTGTTGTGGATTGTTACTTCTTAAGGAATCTTTCTTTGTGAGATCTGCTTGTGTTCGAACAAAACTTTCATATATGTAGTTTGCTTGTAAGTACTATTTCGAGTCCATCGACATGTTAAGTATCCAACTCACTCCTCCTCACTTCCCACTTTCCACGAATATCATGTACATTTCCCTTCCCTTCCGACATTCTCCCCTAAACTCGAGTATGCTCTGCAGTTTTGACATTTTCTCACATAACGCCTCGCCCTCCCCAAGCCGAGACTCCTCATGTAAGTAAATCTGTAGATCATTGCTCATACTGTGCTTATCCTTCATCAATTCGGTTCCACCACAGTTATATAATCAGTGTTCGAGCTTCACTTTCACAGCTCCTGCAGGTAAAGGTTTCACTCCCCATGTTTTCCTTTAATCTGTCCGTTTGATAACTGTCTTGTCCTTCATACAATATGTATAAAAGCACATGTACGAGCCTTAATTAGATAACGTACTGAACAAAGGCACAAATTATCCAACAGATGTTGAAGCCAGGCAGTAAAAGAAAGGAAACTCGGAAACTCGGTGAAAGAATCGGTTATAATTGAGCGAATTCCCAGTTGTACATCATTACAACCTGCATGATGTGACAGAAGTATAACAATCGTGAATAGGAAAAAAGAAATCTCTCTTTTTATAACTCAGAAATGTTGGTTTGAAATGTTGAAATGCATAAATGAGGGGGGCGGTGAGGAGGTGGGCGGTGGGGGTACTTTAAACCTATTTGCACAAACATTATGAAGAGAGCTTTGAGAAATCAACATCACCGCTCCAATCCTGCTTTTGTCTCACCTTCGAAGACCTGGAAGACCAGATATAGCTCATGGTGAGCCGTGTGTGGAAGCCTGGCCATCACAAACGGGCGAACAAAGAGTACTCAGATCAAGATACTCA
This sequence comes from Eptatretus burgeri, assembly GCF_056783735.1. Taxonomy (NCBI): domain Eukaryota; kingdom Metazoa; phylum Chordata; class Myxini; order Myxiniformes; family Myxinidae; genus Eptatretus; species Eptatretus burgeri. The sequence continues at coordinate 64,480,587 of NC_140964.1, read as the reverse complement.
TGATAATCCAAGAAACGCCAATGGTTTGATTATTTTTCGTGTGTGTGTGTGTGTGTGTGTGTGTGTGTGTGTGTGTGTGTGTGTGTGTGTGTGTGTGTGTGTGTGTGTGTGTGTGTGTGTGTAATATATCCATCCATTGGGACCATATTCTGTGCAGAGCGTTGGTGCAGCCAAAGCAGTCTCCTTGGCAATTGGACACAATCCTGTACAGCTCGCCACTCCAACACAGGATACCAGCATACTAACACTCATTTTGCCGACCTCAGAAGGATGACGGGCACAGTCACCCCCACCTGGTATTAATTCAACAGCCGAGTGGGATTTGAACTCAGGATCCTAGGATCCCAAGCCCACCACCTTGACCATTAAGCCAACACCAGGCATATATATATATATATATATATATATATATATATATATATATATATATATATATATATATATATATATATATATATATACATACACATACATACATACATACATACATACACACACATGTTTGATTGGGGCGGTTGGAATTACACATTTTTAAAGAAGAAGAAGGCACTTCCAACCCAACGTAAAAACTCGATCAACTCTGCTAATTTGAGCAAAAAAGCAACAGAAGACCCAGTCTCAGGGCAACGTTTGCCGGCTTCATCAGGCACAATAGACATCAGGCGCATATATATATATATATATATATATATATATATATATATATATATATATATATATATATATATATATATATATATATATATATACATTTATGAAGCCTGGTGTTCGCTCAGTGGTTATGGTGGTGGCTTGGGATCCAAGGGTCCTGAGTTCAAGCCTCGTTTCCCGCTGAATTAATTCACCAGGGTGTTGACTCAGCCTGTCATCTTCCGAGGTCGGCAAAATGAGTAGCAGCTTGCTGGGATGACCGAGTCATTCGAGTATCCTGTGTCGGAGTGGCGGCCCGTCCAGGATTGTACCCAATAGCCAAGGAGACTGCTTCGGCAGCACCAACGCTCTGTACTACAGAGTATGGTCCTAATGGGGGGGGGGATACATTTATATATACATACAAACATTTCTACATTTAGATATGTATATACATACATAGATGTATACCTATATATATATATACATACAAATACGAGGTCCATCTAAAAAGTAATAGGACTTATCCTGCTGTATGCTCCACTTGCACAACTTGAATGAACGGGTTGCATCAGTCTTTTGAAACATTCCAGCAATATATATGATTGGTGATGGTTGACTGCGCTCATTGTGTGATTTTTTTTTTTTACAAGTCGTGCTTTACTTGTTGTCTAGTCTGAGTCGTCGCGCTATGAGCCGTGAGTAGAGACCCAATCTGAAATTTCTTGCCAAGCTTGGCAAAACACCTTCCGAATCCCTCGCAATGCTGCAGCAAGTCTACAGGGAAGAAACGATGTCACGTACATGTGTATTTGAATGCCACAAGAGGTTCAAAGAGGGATGGGAGGAGGTTGAAGTCGATCCACGCTGAGGAACTTTCCATCAACAAGGACACTGTCTGGAGCATCATCACTGAAAATCTCAAAATGCACAAGGTGTGCGCAAAGATGGTCCCCAAGCTGTTGGCCGAGGACCAGAAACAGCAAAGAGTTACTGTCTGTCAAGACTTTATCGAGCGCTCGAGGACGATCCAGACCTGCTCAGGATAGTCATTGCTGGTAATGAATCATGGATATTCGAAGACGATCCCGAGACCAAACGGCAGAGTCGTCAGTGGAAAAGTCCGGCATCACCAAGACCAAAGAAAGCAAGGATGTCGAAGTCGAAGGTGAAGGTGATGCTCATCGTGTTTTTTGACATCAAGGGCATCATCCACTTCGAGTTTCTACCACAGGGTGAAAGAGTGAAGCAATACGTGTACAAGGAGATCCTCAAGTGCCTCATGAGATTAGTCCAGGACAAGAGGAGGGATCTGTGGAGAACAACACCTGGGTGCTCCACCATGACAACGCCCCTGCTCACAGTGCCCTGAGCATCTGACAGTTTCTGGCGGAGAGGAACGTGCGAACTCTGGAGCAACCCCCAAATTCGCCAGACTTGGCCCCTTGTGATTTTTTTCCTATTCCCCAAAGTCAAGGGGGGCGATCAAGGGGACCCGATTTCCTGATGTGGAGGCCATCAAACTATTTTGAAGGGGACAAACTGTGATTCCAATATATTTTTTGGAATAAAATTTCTGTGAAGTCAATCCCATTACTTTTTAGACGGACCTCGTCTATACATATATATATATATATATATATATATATATATATATATATATATATATATATATATATATATATATATATATATATATATATCTTCTTCTTTCGGCTGCTCCCGTCAGGGGTCACCACAGCGGATCATCCGTATGATCCGCATTGTGATTTGGCACATGTTTTACGCCGGATGCCCTTCCTAACGCAACCCTGGTCGCCTCTTACGACACAGGGATATGGTACACCTATTTTAACCGGGGTATACACCGGCCCAGTACACTGGAACTCATTTCGCCAACCTCGGAAGGATGACAGGTTGAGTCAACCCCCTGGTGTATTAATTCAGTGGCCCAACGGGGCTTGAACTCAGGACCTTTTGGATCCCAAGCCGCTGCCCTAACCACTGCGCCAACTCCAGGCTCATATATATATATATATATATATATATATATATATATATATATATATATATATATATATATATATATATATATATATATATACATATATATATATATATATACACACATATACATATATATATATATATATACATATACATACATACATACATACACACACGTTTACATATACATGTATGTATACACATATATGCAGTATGTATGTGTGTATACATATATATATAGACATATTTATTCGGTAGTCGATCTATCTACCCTTATTGTCAGGTTTTCCGTCGTTATGTCTGTCTGTTTGTCTGTCCATGCCAGTACTCCGTTAATCGAAGAAGGATTTTGATTAAACTTTGGTGGTAGGTTCATACCATGACCAAGTTGTGCGTGTTTGAGAACCGTTGCTATGGACCCCTCGCTTGGCTAGCAACGGGCCTTTGAAATTTTCAAAAAAAATGTAAAAAAATAAAAATATCGAAATTCAAAAATCAAACTATGATCGTTTGTGGTCAACACATTCAGCCTCCTTGACAAAAAAATTCAGCCCGCTCCCATGAAAACTGTCGGAGAAGATAGACTTTGAATGAACCCTGGTCGAAAAAAATTTAAAAAACGAAGTTCGTTATATCTCAGAGACTATGAGTCAGACATACATGAAACTTGTATAGTAGGTTCATGGTATGTCCTAGTTATGCGTGAGAAAGAACCGTTGCTATGGATGCTTTTGTTGGCTAGTAATGGCTGAAAAACGACTAAATTCAACTTGATCGACTACCCATGTCCGCCGCCTACCGGCTTGTACACACACGTGTATATATATATATATATATATATATATATACATATATATATATATATATATATATACATATACATTTTCAGAAACATATATGTATACATATACATATACATATGAGGCCCCGCAAGGAGGAGTGATGTAAGCGACATTTTTTAATGATATGATGATGATAGGAGAAGGGTTAAAATATTGCTATATGGCATTAATTCCAAAATGGCCGATATTGTCCTTGCATCACTCCTCGCGGCGCCTCATATATGTATATATATATATATATATATATATATATATATATATATATATATATATATATATATATATATATATATATATATATATATATATATATATATATATATATATATATATATATATATTGTTGCGGTTCTGGAAACTGCATCCCTCCAACACCAATAGCAGCCAACATGCAGTGGTCCCCAGTCAGTTATTTAATTAATGTATGTTCAGATAGTCCCTTCCTTCTTGTCTGGTTGGTCAAACGGGACAGTGCTTTGTGTAAATGTCATCGTTAGGTCTGATTAAACCTCTGAACTTTATTCCTACTCTTTCTTTTTCACTATTCCTGAGATAAATCCAAGCAAGGGGTCCTCGCGTGGCCGGCAGGCACTCCGTTTGGACACCCATTGGTAAAAACACCAGCCGCGCCCTTCGTAAGAATGCGTCTTCACAGAAGACCAAGGGCAGCAGTTGAAGCCAACAATAACTGCCAGCACTGCATGGAGCACGTGCAGCACGATGACCCCCCCACCCACTGCTCAGGCGATCAGAGGTATGACCAACACACCAAATGCTAACAACATGCAGTATGCATGTGGTGCACTCTTCTTCAATCCAAATATCCATTAATAAATATATCTGTCCCCTTTTCAAACCAAATCTCCATTAATAATTGTATCCAATCCTTTCCCTCAATTCCCTGACACAGATCAGGGCTGGCATCGTGCACACGACACAGCTTCTGATAACCGTGAACACGATGCTCAATGACGGGTGGGCCCGCGCACTGACCACGTGTACAAGGGTGGACTCACGTGCAGTTGTGATACTGTATCATCGTGCAGAACAGGGCACGAATAATACACATCTTTGGTTGGGTCTGCGCATGGGGTTACAATAACGTCTTACCGTCGGTCTTCGCTCACCTCAACGGCCACAAATGTCTCCCGCGGATGGCAGACATCCTCCTGCACCTCTGCTTCAATGCAGCTGCTACCAGGCAGAGGCTTGCTGTGTTTCCGGATTGCTCAGGCCGCGTGGCACACCACGGAGCAGGCACATTGTCCAGCACCAACCGCGGGTCGCCAGGGCACGGCACAGGGTTTGGTGCAAGACGATTCATAGCACGGGGTTCGGTGCAGGACAATTCGTATCACGGTGCTCGGAGCGACACGATTCCGCAGCTTGGAACCATCTGGGTGGAAGTAAAGTGGAGCCGCTTCCGGTAATGGCACCCGGCCCATGTTCTGGCCAGGGCCCAATTAGAGCGTCCGATTCAGATGACAACACATCGCTTCAGGTCGTCACCCCCACCCCACACCACGGGTCTATAAAAGGACGGGTCAAGGAGCCATGTGTGTCGTTCCTGCTCATCGTTCCTGTTGGCTCGTTCTGTCTGGCTTGGGATCGACAACCCACCCATTCGCCTGCTGGCTCCACCCTTTTTTTACCAATTCAGCTGCTGACTCCACCTTCTTCACCACCTCGCCACCCTTCTCTGCCCATTTGCTTTGGACTCCGCCTCTCTCCACCCATTGGCTTCTGACTCCACCCAAGTCCCTCCCTTCATGCCTGACGGTCGCGTTTCATTCTCTGGACCAACGCTCGCTGCACGAAGTGCCATGAAGCAAGAGACAACGTGCCAGCTGTCAGCGAGGTATCGCCCAGTGGAGCATCTCCCCAAAACGTGTTGGTGGTGCGGTCGGGCAACTGTGCAAAGTACTGAGAGACCGTTAGCCTCATCTCCTCTCCTTTTTCTCTTCATTAACTCCTCTTCATTGGGTTGTGTGTGTGTGTGTGTGTGTGTGTGTGTGTGTGTGTGTGTGTGTGTGTGTGTGTGTGTGTGTGTGTGTGTGTGTGTGTGTGTGTGTGTGTGTGTGTGTGCGTGCGTGTGCGTCTCTGTGTCCTGGCACCTGTCCTCGCTTAAGTTGAGATTGTGCAAGAATTTATATTGGGATAACTCTACTGCGTCTGCTTTTGTATGTTGCTTGTATATTGCCGCACCTTTCACATTTCTTCGTATTCCTGCTGCAGACAACAATAAACAACATTCACTGTGCCACATATCTCTCCTCGCCTGCCTATAATAAATCCTTTGTAGAAATGTTCCTAGCTCGTTTTTATCTGTTCTTTCATTGATCCATCATGTTCCGTATCCTAACATGGTGGAGCCAGGACTTTATTCCCAATGATCCGATCTTTTAGCTGGTACATCCTTGGCAGTGTCGCTCGCCTGCATCTGATCCGGTAAAGTGATCTGGTTCGGACAAGGCGTACCGAGGGCATGTCCCACAGTAATTCAGTCACATGATTAATTAGGTAACCCGATTAACCCAGAGATAGGAGGACCCAAGGTCACATGGTTGAATTATTGGCGTTCACGGTTGGTTAGCGGCCCGCCGCGTCACGGATTATCCGTGTGCGACGGCCTGCAATTCAGGGGAGTCTGGTGGGAGCCCAAGATACCCCCCCAGTGGTCTTCTCACCCGACCCCCGGCCCGCAACATTATATGTATATATATATATATTTTTTTTTCTCGCAATATCTGTGTGTCTGTCTGTCTGTCTGCGACCGCCGTTTCTCGACGACCGCTGGTCCAATCTCATTGAAACTTGCCAGGAATATTGCCGGGGACCCGCGGATGTGCCTTTTCGAGGTTTGATGTCGATCGGACGAGCCGTTCCCAAGTTACGGCCATTTTACTGCTTTTTCAGTGTTGAAAAGGTGTATATATGGCAGCTGAAGGTGTCGTTCCACCTTCTCACCTTATCATGCCAATTTTTTTCCCAAATTATTAATAACCGGACAACCACCGGTCCGATCGGATTGAAACTTGCCAGGAATATTGCCGGGGACCCGCAGATGTGCCTTTTCGAGGTTTGATATCGATCGGACGAGCGGTTCCCAAGTTATGGCCATTTATCTGTCGACCAATGACAAGACATGGTGCTATGATATCACAAATGACGTCACAATTTTCATTGACCCTCAAATGACCCTCAAAAAATGTTCACACTGCTCGGATGTAATATTCTACGTATGCAATTATGACGTCATAACAAAGGCATCTATGACATCATTTAAAAAAAATCATTTCCCAGAGAGTACTTGACCTGTCACATATGCCAAGTTTCAATTTTTTCCATGCAGTAGTTTCAGAGACAGAGGTCCAGTGTTTCTTTTTTTTCTAACATGGCTGCCAAACCACGTGACCTATGACATCATAATTATCATTAAAACATTCTACATGAGTAGTCACACCCATGGTGAAAATGGTGTGTCAATCTGTCCGGTTCAAGATAAAAGGAAACAACAAAATGCACGTACGGGGCGATTGCTTAACCCCGCTTTTTGCGCGACTGAAAAATTATTATGTCCGGATCCGGATCTTCACTAATATCAAATTAAATTGTCGTTGTCATGTCCAGATCCGGATCTTCACTAACATCAAATTAAATTGTCCTCTTGTGCTACCCAACCTGTCCACCAAGTTTTAATCCGAATCCGTTCATAACTTTTTGAGATACCCTGCTCACAGACAGACAGACAAACAAAGAGACAGTGGTGAAAAACTAAGCTCTGTCCACCCTCGGTGGTGCAGGTAATGAGCCGAATTGGACTGGCGTGCCAGAAGACAGAGGTTTGAAATTGGAGGTTAGAATATGGCTGAAGGCAGAAGTAATAAGGATTTGGAGTCAAAATATCTGGAAATTGAGTTTGTCTGAGAATAATTGCACCATGTCACTCACTATATGATCGTTGATATATATATATATATATATATATATATATATATATATATATATGTATATATATATATATATATATACATATATATCTATATATATATCTATATATATATATATATATATATGTATATATATATATATCAGCTGGCTCATTAATCTCCTTCGAGGGGTTACTTTGCCTCCCAGCACCCAGTCTCCACTCCATGTGATATCAGTCCATAGTTGACTCTAATACCTTCCAAGCAGATTGAGACAGCCATGAAATTGTTGGCATTGATACGGTTAACCCCTAATACAATAAATCCGACCCATTAAACGTATTTTATGATAAAATCCGACGTATTGAATAAATTCTCCTTTTTGGGACACCGTGTCAACAAATACTAAAGCCATCAATATTTTAGATGACACAACATAGAATATTAGCGAAAATAAACAGAGAATACGAGCACATTGCTTTAACTTGATCTGTAACACTACTCCATATTACCGTATTTAAACCCCAACAGTCATCTATTTATTACGTACGCAAATATGGTGAAATTTTCACCTCTTTCCACCCATCGCGCCAACTCCACACTTGTTTCCGCACTCCACTTTCTCCCCATCATCCTTTTCTCTGTCTTAATTTCTCAATTTAGCATCTCCACCCTCCCCGCTCCCTTTTGTATGCCTACGTACGAAATTACTGGACCTGTCAAGTTCATCGGCACATTGTTACCATGTAAACCTTCTTCCTCCTCCTCCACCCACCCCCCCCTCCTCTCTTGTGACCCGTTTCCATTATTGAACGCATTGCATCAACTTGTAATTTAAACGTGTTTCGTCCATTCTGCCATGAAAGCTTCAACAGCACACTAGAGCTGCAGTCCATGTGCATGTGCATCATAACCACAGCAGTTCTGTGCAGACGTTTCACACCGTGTCACCCATAGACACAGGCGTACATCACTTGGATATCTGTTCAACCGTCACACATTTGCCATGCGTTCGACAATTAGCAATGATTCTTTCAAACAAGAAAATTTTTTTTTAATGCTTGGGATTGTGTCCAGGGTTTCCGTGATAATCATAAACTCTGTTCAAATATATCAATTAACTTACACCTGCTCTCTGCACCGGAGTATCATCTCCAGCTACTAATTAACTCTGTTCAGACATTCAGATAAATAAATCCATGATCAGGTCATTCACTAATGCTGAATACATACTGGCCCTTAATAAATATATAAAGCCGAAAGAAATATCAGGTTCCTGACTCATCAGGAGGATAAATATTCTTTCAATTTCCCACCACAAGGTCTCTGTCCACTTGAAATGTGACACCGTAAAGTAATTCAAACAGACAATGTTTCAGACCATTTCCTCCAAAAAAAGGAAACACGTAATTGCATTTAGGACTATTAAGCATTCGAGTGGAGACCTCCAGCTGGTCGATTCCACTGAGCTAAGGTGTTTAAGTACAGGAGGACACAGAGTGAATAACACAAATTCAGTCTGCAGACCATTCATCACGTGGATGGAAGCGCAATAGGCTACTAATACTTTAAATTCCATGTACACCTTACAGACATACCAAAGCACTTTGAAAAGACATTTATCCTGGATCTCCTTTTCTGGATTAAAATCAATGTTTTCCCCATGACGTGCAATTAGGGAGGCTTTTGCACAGCCTTGCCTTCCATAAATGCACGTACAAGGATTCCCAAGAGATGTCAGGCAATCTTGTGATGCCGTTTATCCCAGGAAGGAACAAGAGCGAAGTGAATACATCCTGGGAAAAGGACATTTGGCCAACCATGCTCAGGTTGCATCATCATTTGGGTATTCTGGTTACTTATAATGTAGAGAATAATTTCTACGTCAATTTGACTTCACAGAGCAATGTTGTCTGCTAATCATCATGTTCTTGAACCTCAGTTATTCATGTTGCTCGCACTTCATCTGGTATTATATTTAGTGATGAGATGAATAATCTATGAAAATTTCATCAGGATTACATGAGCAATATTCTGAAGTTATTGGCAAGAAATGGCATGACTTAAATCTGAGTCTTTCACACATGCAACATGCTATTAAGCATTTAAATATTGCTTTTCAGTCTGATATATAATCTCCAAAATTTTGGTCGAGATTGGACTGATTGTTCACAAGAGGGTATGGTATACAAATTGTTATAAATGGAAGTTAGTTGCTAAATGAGATCGCTGAGACATTAATCATGATAACTTAATAGAAATGGAAAAAGGTCTCTGTCCTAAAATATGAGGATCAATGTTTTGGTTCAAAAGTTATAACCTCAAAAGTTATATACCCAATGGTTTCAAACTGTAAATATATAAACCTTAAAGTAGTAAAATTATAAACTCTGAACTTGCAAACCCAAAGTTATAAACCCTAAGGTTTTTGGAGTAAACCCTAAAGTTATGAACCCGAAAGTTATGAACCCGAAAGAAAGGTGAGGCCGATAAACCCAAAGTTTATAAACACTAAAGTTATAAACCCTAAATATATAAACTCAAAGTTTATAAACTGTAAATTTATAAACCCAAAGGTTATAAATGCTAAAGTTATAAACTCTAAAGTTATAAACCCAAAAGTTATCAACTCTCAAGTAGTAATGAACTACAAAGTCTAAAGTTACAAAAAAGTTATAAACTGTGAAGTTGTAAATGTTTTGAGTTGTTTCTTCTACCAAATAGTCAACCTCAACCTCAAAATTTCAAATTCCATGAATAGAGTTAAATTTGGTGCCATTTGAAAGTTAATAGACTGTAATTTTTGGCAGTTGCAGTGTTTTTTCCTTTGTAAATTTTTATGCAAAATTAAAAAAAAATTACCATTATAATTGGTTAAAACATCTGTATGAATTTTTGGAATTTTTTTTATTATGATGCAAGTGATTCTTCCATGTTAAAAAAAAATGTTTTTGTTGAACTTTGTTCTTATCAAAATAGAGGCAATTCTCTACTGGTGAAAAATAAATTTCTATCTTGAAAAACACTTTCTCAAATTGGTATTTCATTTTAGGTCACATCAAAGCCTGGTGTTGGCGTAGTGGTTAGGGTCGTGGCTTGGGATCCAAATGGTCCTGAGTTCAAGCCCCGTTGGCCGCTTGAATTAATACACACCAGGAGGTTGACTCAGCCTGTCATCCTTCCGAGGTCGGCGAAGTGAGTACCAGTGTACTGGGCCTGGTGTATGCCCCGGTTAGAATAGGTGTACCATATCCCTGTGTCGTAAGAGGCGACCAGGGTTGCGTCAGGAAGGGCATCCGGCGTAAAACATGTGCCAAATCATTATGCGGATCATAACGGATCATCCGCTGTGGCGACCATTAACGGGAGCAGCCGAAAAAAGAAGAAGAAGAACAAGAAGAAGATTTTAGGTCACATCAATGATGCATCAACGTCCCAACAAAAAAACAACAAAACAAACAAACAAAAAAAATCACTTTTTTTAAATGATTACACCAATGACTTGCTCAAATTAGTTCATTTTCTTTCAAAGAACATTTTCATGCGTTACTGTTCACACCATCTTCGATTTGTTTTCTTCAAAAAAAAGTTTGGGTAATGTCTTCGTTACGGACAAACACATATTTGTATATGTCCATAACCCCGTACGTACGCAACAATGCTAAAAAAAAATTTGAGTAATTAAATAACATTACAGCAAGAATAAGCAAGAAGAAACAGTTATTTAAAGAGAGAACTGCCATTTTTTTGGTAAAGATAGTTAAAGTCTCTATCGAGTGCAGCCTGTGGCTGCTGGTTGCATCATTGGTTGGGATGCGGCTATGCCGCTGATGCAGTGTCCCCCTTACCAGTGCACTGGTACTCATTTTGCCAACCTCGGAAGGATGACAGGCTGAGTCAACCTCCTGGTGTATTATTTCAGCGGCCCAACGGGGCTTGAACTCAGGA
>NC_140964.1:64289231-64464231 GCF_056783735.1 Eptatretus burgeri | reverse complement strand
GTCATATCTGAAGCAACTGCCTTCTTTGCTGCTTGCTATGGATCCCAGGAAACAGAAGACATGTCAGCTCTTCGATTTGATGTCTGGTCTTCAAAGATGGCTAACAAGAAGCTGACATCAGCACCAAAGTTAAAAACTCTACCAGCAACCACTGTGGCTTTCATCCGACACGTTCTCAGGGCACACTTGCAGGCAGCAATATGCGGGCTGCATGAGATCCAGACCCACCATTGATCGATCCAACGAGTCATGGATGGTCACATGAAGAAGTGTCGAGCATGTTACTCCCTGTGTCTCTGCCTCCGGATGTCATCAGAGCTCCTGATAATGTTCTCAAGATGATCAGGTGTGGGTGCAGCTCAGTGCGACCCTGTGCAATGAATAGATGTAGTTGCTCTGCCGCCAGGCTCTCCTGTTCATTGTTCTGTGGCTGCCATGGTATGGAGGAATGTCAGAACGACCAAACAAAGTCTGTATCAGCAAGCGAAGCTGTGGAACTTGAGTGAACACGAGTTATTTGATTTATGCAGCTGTCTTGTATGTGAGATTGAGTGAAAGAAAGATTGAGTGAAAGCAGAATCAAAGAAGTTCATCAGCAACCAATCAGTGTATTTATAGTTGATAGCATGTACAGACCCCTTTTTGGATTTGAATTTGTGTAAAATTTGTGTAAACCTTGCTTATTACGTTTATTTGGTTATGTGTTAATATAATTAATTACAGTTTGTAGTTACATAATCATTGTATTACTCAACTGTACTGTTGGAAATAAAGATATACAATTCAATACAATATACTGTTACAATACAATACAATATACTGCTTACCACTTAAATCAGGTTCATATAGATTTTGGGTGTAGTTACGGCTGAAAATAGTTCGGTCGATATTTTTTGTCAAAATATTATATCGAAATAGAAAAATTGCAATATAGACTATTATTATGAGTTGTATGGTATATTTAAACATATCAGTGTATTCCTTGACCCCCAAAACATAGGGTTTGCCACTGAAATCGGGTTCATATCTCGATTTTTGGCAGAGTTACGGCCAAAAAACGGTTTTGATGGTGGCCATTTTGAATTTTGCTCCTAAAAAAAATTGCTCAAGCGTGACAAAGTGGCATCACTCGGATTTGAGTTTAGTATAGTCTATGTTACCAGAATCTGCAATAAAATTGTGCATGTACTCCAAAACACACCTAGGGTAAAATTCCAGTTCTGCATCCAGACTAGAGGAGGTCCAAGTTAGCTCAAGAACTGCTGTGCGGTACCTTCATCAACTGGGTTACTATGGGAGAGCAGGTAGGAGAAAGCCTCTTCTTAGACCAGCCAACATTTAAAGGAGAAAGAAGTGGGCTGATGAGGTGCTGGTCTGTCAGAGCTTGTGGAGTGTGTTGGCAACATCAACTGTACGATAGACATTTCTATCCTTGAGGATGGACTTCTCCCCATCTTCTACACCAGTCAGATGGTCAAAAACAACACTCTGTTCATGGAAGATGGAGCTCCATGCCACACTCCAGAAAAGACCAAAGAATGGCAGGACAGAAATGGGATCAAGCGAATTCCATGGCCCAGTCAGTCTCCTGACATAAATCCCATTGAACACCTCTGGGCCATATTGGATCAAGCTTCGCGGAAAAATTCCAGGAAACCAACATCACGGGCAGAATTGCTAAACCTTTTGCGTGAAGCCTGGGCAGAAATCCCACAAGAGAAAATTTCGGAACTCGTTAGTTCTATGTCTAAAAAAGTAAAAGCGTTGAAATCTGCAAATGGCAAGTCTACCAAATACTCGTGTATGTATTAAAATGGATCATATGTACTTCAAATGTTAAATAAATTAATTCTTTAAAAATCATGGTGTCTATTTACTTCTGTTGTGTGTGTGTGTGTGTGTGTGTGTGTGTGTGTGTGTGTGTGTGTGTGTGTGTGTGTGTGTGTGTGTGTGTGTGTATGTACATATGTATGGATATATAAACATATATATATATATATATATATATATATATATATATATATATATATATATATATATATATTTCCATACATACATATATACACGTAACATGACCCACCCACATGGAGGAAATAGCCAATCAGCTCTCACCGATTACACCCAGGTGGCTAAGATTATATATATGATTGACCCCTTCCACACTCCTCAAGCCGAAGAAGCAGCGTAAAGCAACCCAATAAGACTTGCACATGGTAAGTGCTATGCTGTTTTGAACCCTTCCCAGAGTTCCTCAACAACTATAAAGACATTCCTCAACAACTATAAAGGGTGGAAATTCATTTATTTATTTATTGCCTGCTTTTGACATTTGCATGTGGTACATGCTTGGGAGCCTCATTGGTATGCATTGCTGTCTAGGCTATCGCTGATGATTCGCCAATAAGTGATGAAACTGGTCCGGCAGTTGAGGGGAGTGTGTAGCATTGGGATTGTCATACGTGTTCTTTGGGTGAATGTCTTTATAGTTGTTGAGGAACTCTGTGAAGAGTTCGAAACAGGGTTTTGCACTGACCTTGCGTAAGTCTTCTTGGGTTGCTTTACGCAGCTTCTTCAGCTAGAGGTATGTGGAAGGGGTCAATCATATATCTATATATATATATATATATATATATATATATTTATATATATATATATATATATATATATATATATATATATATATATATATATATATATATATATATTTATATATTTATATATATATATATATTTATATTTATATATATATATATTTATATTTATATATATATATTTATATATATATATTGTTACGGCTGTGGAAATTCGCATTACACCAGAAAGGGCCCTCAGGTGAGATATCTCCATAGGTACATGTGTAGTTAGCCCAAACCCGTTGTATAGAGGGAATTTATGTGATCCATCTGGGCTGCGACGCTTTGAGTTAGTCGTTTTTCTTTCTCTATATTTTATTTCAAACAAACAGCATCTCAGCAATCGTGCCATCCCCACCACAGCGCCAACCACACTACAACAACACCACACCACCACCTTCGCCTTTACCTTCACAACCTCATCCCACATCATCGCTTCTACGGCCATTCCCGCACCACCTGTGAACACTGAACGTCGGACTGTCTCGGGCCCGTTCGGCGATTGGTGCCAAACGCACCGAGCCGCGAGCGCGAATGGCGGCCTTTCCGAGGGGAAAATTCGGATCAGAAACACTTCATACCCACTTCCCCTCCGTCCAATGGGCGAACGCGAGGCGGCTTGGCCCCGCCTCCAAGCGCGCATAGGTGGAGTCCGTTTATGCAAATATGCGGATCCAGGGAGGTTCACGCCCCTTTTTGCCTGACCAATGGCTGAACAGTGGGTGGCGTGGCCCCGCCTCCAATCGCGTTTTGATCGGCATATTTGCATATCGGCTTCTCCTGAGAGCTATAAAGGTGTGAGCGGAAGGCGACTCGGGGCTTGAGTTGAGCGAGGAGGAGAGTGTGGAACTGGAAGGAGAGTGTGTCGTCGAGGAGTTGCTTTTGGAGACAAGGAGCGCCGTATTGGTGGAGTTGAGTCGAGTGCGGGCGGCTGGTCGGGGCAGGGGAGCTCGGGTCCGAGGCCAGGAGGACGGCAGTCGGCGACGAGGCTGCGGTGTGGGGGATCGCTCGTCTTGTCGCGGGACCCAATTCAGCCAGCCACTCCCTGCCCCCAGGGCATCAACAATTTCCCCTTCCCCCGCGCTGAGATAGTGCAAAAGGGGGCCCCGTTCCTCCCCCACCCCAAACGTGGTGCCAACAAGCACGCCAGGGGCCCGGAATCGGGGCACAGCGGCGCGGACACTTTGCGGCTTGCCCGCCAACGCGTCACGAGGACGCGGGTAAGACCTCCCCGGTCTCGTGGACCTAGCCGCTCCTCTAGGTCCCGCACATATTTGGCCAACGGGCCTGTCTGCCTCCTTGTCTGTGAGGGTGGCTTCTTTCTTTTGCTTTTGTGTAAATGTGTGATGGCGCCATCTGTGAAGTAAAACTGTGTAAGTGTTGCTGTGTGTATGCGTTAGTCGGATGTATTACATTTGCTTTTTGTGCATAATTGTATGGCTGTAAATACGTGCCTTCCATGCTTGTCTGTGTGTGCGTGTGAATAAAATGCTTGCTTGTTGAACTGTTCCCGCTCTGCTTTGTCTCCTTCCTTTTAATTGACTCTCCATCCTGCATCATGTAAGGGGTTCGTAGTGGGTGCAACATCCCGGTAATTAATCTGAACCGTCTAGGTCGACGATAACACTGCTCGGTTATCCCGATAGTACGGAACGGGCCGCCCAAGCGGCTCGTGTCCGCAGTCGACCTGTGGCGAGGTATGATCGCCCGGTTTACCATCCGCGTGGGTACTTAGGTAGGTCGAGTTTGGCGAACAACCCTATCCTACGCGGGTTGCCGATTGGCACGATTGTGGTGAGGTCGAAAGGCCCACCCGTGACGAGCTCCCGGCGTTGGTCCGAGAGGGTCACGACAGAATTGTCCGTCTGGTGGGCGACGTGCCGCGATTCGAGTTACGTGGCCGTTCGCACGCCGGCGGGCGTGAATTCGCAACAATATATATTGTTGCGAATTCGTGCCCCGCTGGCGTGCAAACGACCGCGTTTAACCAATAGCGGCCGCTTCGCCCACTGAACGTGCAGTTCAGTCGTGACCCTCTCGGAACAACACCGGGAGCTAGTCACGGGTGGGGGTTTAACCTCACCACAACTCAGTCCACATTCTACCCGCGCAAAATAGGGTCCGAACTCCGAATGGTCGATTTACCTAAGTACCCGCGTGGGTAGCATACCGAGGAGTTGTACCATGCCACAGGTCGACTCCGGATACAAACCACTTAAGCGGCTCGTTCCGTACTGCAGGGATAACCGAGCGGAGTTATCGTCGACCTCGACAGTTCAGATTATTTATCGGGAACCTACACCCACTATCAATCCCTTACGTGATGCAAGATGGAAATTCAAACAAAGGAATGGACGCAGCGAAACGGGGAACAATTGGACAAGCACATTTATTCACGGAAGCACGGAAGGCACGTATATTACAGTAAAACAAAGGAACAAAAGCAATACACGTGTACGTTTATGCAAAGAAAAACACAGGCAAAAAACCAACGCAGATCTACAACTGAATAAGGCAATTCACATAGCAACACTTAAAACAGTTCTACTTCTCAAGACTGGCGCCACCCACAGACATTTACACAAAACCCCAATAGAAAAGGAAGTCGCGACTTCCCTGAGCGCGTCGTCCAGCCCTTGGCGACCGCAACTCCGAGTCCCTCCGGCGTGGTCCACTGGGCTCGTGCCTCGCGCCTGCACGTGTCGTCCACCCGACAGCTCGGACGGGGTTCTGGGGGAATGGGCCAGGTTTTCGCCGCTATCTCGGTGTGGACGGGGTGGGGGGGGGGGAATGGCAGGCGCTCCGTCCCACTTGCGTGGTTGCGGGACTGCACCGACTCCGGCCGACCCTCCGACCAGGAACAATCACCAGGGACCAGGTTTGACGACCCGTGGCAATTTGACGACCTGCGCCAATTCAACGACCTGCGCCAATTCAACGACCTTCACCCGACCACGAGCAGACCCGAACGAGCGAACAGAACCTCAACCTCTTCCTCCGAACGAACGAACCATAAGCAGGGACTCTCCAACAACTCTCGACAATTCTCATTCAGGGACAACCGACCAGGGGCTCTCCACGCCCACGCCTTTTGTAGGGTCGGGCTCTGCCCTTCTCTCCGCCCCGCGCCCCGTCCTGTTCTTGGCTCCTCCTTCCTTCGAGACGCTTCCAGAAAATGCCTCCAAGGGGGGTGTTCTTCTCCCCCGGCCGCGTCACACCGCGCATCCGCCAATCGGGAGAGGACGCGCCACCCCCTCCCCCTTTCTCACTCAGTACGACGAGGGAAGGAAGATTCGGGCGGGAGATATTTGCGCAGGCGTTTTGGGCGGGAGATCTTGGTGGGAGATATTTAAGCGGGAGTTTTGGGTGGGAGATGCCCCTTCACACCCTTGTTGCTGCTGCCACTCCGCTCCTTTCATCCCTCCTGTGGAGATCGTGACCGCACGGTGCTCGTTGAATGGCGAGTGGCGAAGATGGTGGTAGCGTAGTTGTGGAAGGTGGTGTGAATGGTGTGATTGTTGGCGTCGTGTAGTGAATGGCGTGATCGTTGAGATGTTGGTTGTGGCGATGTTCGTTGTTGTTCTTGCACCAAAATAACGACAGCAAAAGAAAAACGGCTAACTGAAGAATCGCAGCCCGAATGGATCACATATATTCCCTCTATACAACGGGTTTGGGCTAACCACACATGGACTTGTCGATATAGCTCACCTGAGGACCTCAATGGTGATATGCGAATTTCTACAGCCGTAACAATATATATATATATATATATATATATATATATATATATATATATATATATATATATATATATATATATATTGTTGTGGGCCGGGTATCGGCGACGAGCACGACCGCAAGATGGAGCAGTGGAGACGGCTCCACCGAACACCCGGAATTTATAGGTCGTCACTCCGGATAACTCCGGAGCCGACGGGTCCCTTATCGGACCGTGAATCGTCAATAAATAAACTCATCGGACCGTGAATCGTCAATAAATCAACCGCGTGGGAACAGGGTTATTTGCCAAACTTCAAAATACTGAGAGGCCCATGTGGCGAACTACCGAGTATTCACACCTTCGACGGAGCTCGAATGGGACGAGCCGTGACCGTGCTCGACCCGTGCGTAACCCGAGGTCCCGTCGGTCCGAATGCACCCCTACTACGGCAACAACGGCCTTTTTAATTCCCCAACACGCACCGTGCCAAGCCAATGAAGGAAAGGATAAAGACGAGCTGAAACATTTAACAGGGGATTTATTTATAATGGGGGTTAGAGGGGAGCACGCAAGGAGCAGAGTTATCCGACTATAAGAAGAAATGCAAATAAAGTACAGCAAAAGCACTTAACGATTCCTACTTAA
This sequence comes from Eptatretus burgeri, assembly GCF_056783735.1. Classification (NCBI taxonomy): domain Eukaryota; kingdom Metazoa; phylum Chordata; class Myxini; order Myxiniformes; family Myxinidae; genus Eptatretus; species Eptatretus burgeri. The sequence goes on along the minus strand of NC_140964.1, from coordinate 64,457,229 downwards.
AGACGGGCCCACAGACAGACGCACACCCAAAAGAAACGGACCTAAATGGTCTTTATTCAGCTCTCCAGCCCGAGGACAGGTGAGCTAGAGACCAGAGCTATCTCGGACCTTCCCGCCTCATGCGGTCTTCGACGTCCTGGATCGGCAGAACTCGAACCCGCAGCTCAATGCCGCTGCAAGCACCGGGTACGGAGGACAGCGTTGGGCTCCCGCACGCTCCTCCTGCACGCGACGAGCCCAAAGCCAGCGATGAGACGAGAGCCAGAAGACCATCAGTGACACGAGACCAGAAGACCAGCAGCAACACGAGACCAGAAGCTGCGGACCCCGCGCCGTCTCGTCTATCTCTTTTCTGGAGGGAGGGGCTTCTTCTTCTCACCACTCGCCTCTTGATTGAACGAGGGGTTCTCACGCGACTCATGGCGGCCTCCCCATTGGCTGAGGCACACGTGTCGTGCTCGCCCTCCGCTCATTGGCTTCAGCTTCGAGCCGAAGCAACGGAGGCTCCGCCCACCTCCTCGCCTTCGACCACATGCTTAATGGCGCTGGTTCTGAGTCGGAAACGGGGCGAGTGAGACGCCCGCTCCTTGCCGATTGGCTTAGAGGGATGGCATGCCTATGTTAGGCTCCGCCCACGTGCGCGCTTGCTGGCGAGCGCACGAAGAATGCCGCGAGCGTTATAGCACCAGGATGGAGCGAAGGTGTTGTTGTCGTCGATGTAAAAATCCTATCTATAAAATAACTTCACAGCGCATGAACATCCAATTCCCACTAGACTAGGGGATGGATTCTAACTAGAAACACATACTTATCGAAATAACTAAGCTATGGGGATGGCTCTCTGTCTGTGTGCACAAGGCTTCCAAATTCGTAACAACATATATATTGCCAAACTTCAAAATACCGAGAGGCCCACGTGGCGAACTACCGAATATTCACACCCTCGACGGAGCTCGAACGGGATGAGCCGTAACCATGCTCGACCCGTGCGTAACCCGAGCGGATGGTTACCGAGGTCCTGTCGGTCCGAATATATATATATATATATATATATATATATATATATATATATATATATATATATATATATATATATATATATATATATATATATATATATATATATATATATATATATATATATATATATATATACTGTTGTAGATTCTCACCCGTTCGGCGTGCGGACGACCGCCTCATCCCAATTGCGGCCGCACGCGCCCACCGAACGAGCAATCCAGTCGTAGCTTCCGGATCAACGCCGAAACCCAGCTACGGGTGTTTTTATAACACCATAGATCAGCCAACTCTTCTGTCCACGCGCTACAGGGTCAATCGCTGAATTATCGATATACCTAATTATTCGCGCAGACAGAAATGCCGGGGATCTCCACCTCAACGGGACCTGCACGAAAACGAGCCGCTTTACGCAGCTCGTTTCGTATGCGATTGCCGAGCGGTTATATATCGCCAAGTCCCGTCGGACCCGATTATCTTATCGGTGTTAAAAATCAGCTAACATTCCGAACGCTCCATGGCAGTCAATGAGAGGAAGGGACGCAACGAGCGGGTGACATTTAACAATGGGGACATTTATTTGAACACAGGCAATGCAATGAATGGGGGGATGGGGAAAAAGACACGAGCAAAAAATCCTACAACCGAGTTCTATTCCAATGTGAAGCAAATACAACACAGGCACTTAAGAGTTTCCTACTTATTAGACAGGCCCACGGACACACGTACGCACACACACCCACGAAATGATGGCTGATGCCTTTAATAACAGACTCCAGCTCGGAAGACAGATGAGCTGAAACCCAGAACCTATCTCGAACCTCTCCACCTCGTGTGGTCTTCAAGCTGTTCGGACCCGGGCTCCAGCGAGAGCGAGCTGGATCCAATCGCCGTGAGCCGCGATCCTTCCCGAGCTCCAGCGAATCCTCTCGCGCTTCCGAACACGTGCTGGTGAGACGAGGCGCCGATCCTTCCCGTCGATGCGTTGCTTCCCCGATGAACCACCTCCAAGATGAGACCGATGAGTCGCACCAAGCCAGGAACCAAGCGGAGACCAAAGAGCTCCACGAACCAAGAAGAGCCAGCTGAGCAACCAGCTCAACTCTCTTCCGATGAACAAAGCCTCTCTCAACACGAACCAAGAAGAGCCCAAAATGCGAACCGAGCCAAGCAGAACCGAAGCTCACTGAACCAAAAGTCTCAACCCTCGCCAAGCAGAACAGAAAAGGCCTGCTAAAAGCCAAACCAAAGCAGAAAGCCTTCAAAAAGCCTCCTCCCTAACCCAAGCCAAGCAGAACCCGAAGGCCTACTGAACAACCACCAAAACCAACTGAGGATCTCTTCCTTATTCTCCTCCGCCCTTTCCCCGCTCATGGCGTGACTCATCCCCCCCCCTCCCGTGCCCGCACAACCGCGGGTGGGAGGGAGTTGTTTACGTCCCGTGATTCAGGACGGGAGGATTCTTCTTCTTCTTCGCAGAAGAGGGGGAGGGGCGTCTCCATTGTGTTGGGATCGCTCTCGAACTATTAAATTAAATCACAGCACATCTAATCGATTTCTGCCCATTAAACAATGGAAGGTGAACTATCTAGGGAACATGCACTTATCGACATAACTGACTAAAGGAACGTGAATGTTGTCTGCGATCGAATTCCCAAATTCGTAACAATACATATACATACACATACATATACTGTTATGGATTTCATAATCTGATCTGACTAATGCACACAACATCCAGGTGCACAGACAAATATTTCCATAAATGCATGTTCAGAATAGACCCATCCCCTTGTCTGGTGGGATTATATCTCTGATGCGTTGGAGAAGGGTAAAAAACAGGTTCCCTTTCTTTCTTATGGAATAACCTTTTCCTCTTTACGACACGTTCATGACGTATGATTTTATGCCAGTATTCATTTTCCGCATGAGCGATATTCACAGGGTTGGTGATAACCCCCTCATAATACACGCGAGAGATAGCCGTTAGCCCAACGGAGACTCATTGTACCCCTTTCCATCAAGACACATTAGCTTGGAAATAAACGATTTATTTACACTTTGGACTTGCAGGACATTTGATTAAACTCACCATGGGCTTTTCCTGAACAGTTAATCTGACGGTCAGACATGGCTATGGATCATTTTCCTCAGGCATCCACTTTTTTCTATTGACGTTCGACACCCACCTCCCTTTCATCGATGTTTGACACCCACCTTTTTCTATCGACGTTTGGCAGCTCTATGGATGCTGGCTGGCTCTTGTTCATGTTGGGCTGAATGGAGAGGTAATGGTTGCTGTTGACGTTTTGTGAGCGCTTCACGTTTTAGCTCGGTAGTTCCGGCAAATGGCTGCTTTCTGGCGTTCATCCAGCACCCCGAACATGGTGTCGTGAGCCATGCCTGTGTTGGTTGGAAGTTGCATATTGTTCGATGGTGGGGAAGGAATGATCGTGGGGGTTGACGGTTGGAGGTCACTTGCAGCAATGTGCCAATAGGCAAGCTGGATTTGGCTGACGTCTGCTTGAGGCTCCGCCCACACTGGTCACCGATAAAAAGGATGGGAGGACCGCTTTCCTGATGGTTGGTGATAACTCCTGATGGTTGGTGATAGCTCCTGACGGATCCTTCCAACGCCTGACGGTTCCTTCCAACGCCTGACGGTTCCTTCCAACGCCTGACGGTTCCTTCCAACGCCTGACGGTTTCTTACAGCTCCTGACCATTGGTTGCAGCTCCTGACCGTTGGTTACAGCTCCTGACCGTTGGTTACAGCTCCTGGCCGTTGGTTACAGCTCCTGGCCGTTGGTTACAGCTCCTGGCCGTTGGTTACAGTTTTTGATAGCTCCTGACTGTTGGTTATGGTTGGTGACAGTTGGACCGTTCCTGCTGGTTCTGCTCGGTACAGGGCTCTTGGCAGACCTGATTATTGGCATCCCTGGTTCCTGGGGGTGATGACGTGACGTTGATTGGTGTTCGAGCCTGCTTGTGGGCGGGTGCACAGCAAGGCAGGGTGCTGGCAGCGGACCAAGGCACGCTCACACATTTTGGCTTATTTTTAATCGACGCACGACTTCTGCCTTGGTAAGCTGAGACCGGATTTCTTTTCCACCTGAATGATCTGCTGGGTACCCATGTCCCATCTTTAATTGTTAAGTAAGGCATAGTGATAAGCATCTGCTCTTTTTCTATTTTTAGCAGCGTCTACGCTGCTCCAAGAGAGCTCGGCATTGTTCTTCTTCGTCTTCTTCTTGTTCTTCTTGTTGTTCTTCTTCTTCTTCTTCTTCTCTTGTGAAGACAAAACCTTTATATTAGGACTTGACTCTTTTATATACACAATCTGGATCTCCTTAAATACTGAACACTTGAACACATCCTCGCATTGACCCCACCTACGCACCCCTACTTTTGAGAGCGTCTATCATGAATTTTTAAATATATTCGGACATTTGCTTTAAAGTTTCGAAAAGTTCACGTTACTATTTAAATCTATTCCATTTAATATATTGTAATTTCGTAAATACATTATTTATTTCGTAAATACACGATATTTCGTAAATACGTAAATACACTGACGAGTCTCGCTATTGGCTTAATCAAAGCACGTGACGAAATATCAGAAGTTGTTGTTGTTGTTTTTTTGTTTTGATTTTTTAGCTGACAAAACCTTTAGGACGCAGCTCTTAGACACATTTGTCCTTGTTCTATAAATGCTTGTTGAATTCTTCATTTGTTTGAGATTATTTTTGATTGCTTTGACTTCATCTCTTCACACCACAAAAAATTAAAAAGTTCTTCAGTTTATTTATTTTTTCTTATCAATAAATTCCTCGTTAACGTTTCAAGCTGTCCGTGCTTGTCATTTCCTTCCATTGATCCAGCATTGTCTGAACCGAGATAGACTGGGAGGTAATTCCCAAACTAATTCACCTGTCATAGTCGGCATGCACCAGCGGTAAACGCTCAGCCGCCCTACTTAAGATTTAATCAAGACAGGATTGGTGCATCGCCGAGGGCGCGTTACCTGGTCAGGAGGCCACGTGATCTCGAGTTTATCAGCAAATTAGACGGTGGACACTGGAACTTGTGGTTAACTGATTGGTGTTCGTGGTTGTTAAGCAACGCACCGTAACACAAAGTTAATTGTGAGTGGTGGCCCCAGATCCGGTTCTTCCGAGGAGAAATGAGGATTAACCTCCTCATAATACACTCGGTACCTGTGGCCGTAACTATACATATATATATATATATATATATATATATATATATATATATATATATATATATATATATATATATATATATATATATATATGCACATACTCAGGAAGGCAAGACCAGAATATGGAGGCAGGAAGTCAAGATTCCCAAGCTTCATTCTTGGTGAATGAGTTTCCATCTTAAGGTTTCGTGAGCAAAACAAATTCAGCTTTAAATGCAAGGCATTTGGCATGATATCAACAATGCATCATAGCACATTAATATGAGGATACTTTAACCAAATCCCTAATTGACATGATCCTACATGCCATAAGTGAAGTCAAACTCGATTGACTGATAAATATAATAATAATCCAGCCAGGACAGTCTCAGTTTAGCAATGGGAAAATAAAACAAATATTGAGAAAATGCGTATGATTTGGGTTCAAGTTCAACTCCACCGCAAGGTACACAATCCCTCAAATGAATGTTAAGAAGGAGAAGGGTGTCCCATCTGCGAGCATTAGCTGATGGATATTAAATATGCAATTCTACCCCCCCCCCCTCGCCTTTCCCACAATAATAAACTCTCTGAGATTCGGAATAATCATTTGATTCCATTGTATTTAAAAGATCCTTTTAACTCAGATCCTCCTCTAATCCTCATGGTCCAAAGTGGTGATAGGTCAGGAAACATTATTAAAGAGGTAAGTTGACAAGTTCATCATTCAAGACGAGCCTTGCAATAAAGTTTAAATAATATTTCAATGAAATGTGCAGAACTACTGTATTGAGGCCATGTGAACCTTGGTTGGTAGTAAAATATCGCCACCTGCTGGTCAAAATCAACATAAACTGATTGAATTGTCAGGGCATTCAAAATGTGCGAGGAATGAGTTTCTCACAATCGTCGAGAACACATCAACTCTCTTGATTTTCAATATGTGAGTGCACATCATTAGTATGGGGTGGTAGGTTAGCTTTGAGGTGGCCGGATATGCCCACTTGCCTCTGAGCAATCTCCGTCTCATCTGGGCTTGAATCCTGACCCATGCTATAAACCGTCACCTTGGTGTTTCACTTGCAGGGCGAGGCATCAATTTTTCTGGATTTCTTTACCATGACACAAACGCTCATATCAATCAATTACCTATGGTGAAGAAAGCAAAGGGTGTGATTTTAATAATGTATTTTATCAAGAAAATAGTGTAAAAAGCCAAAACAAATGGTTCACATGTTTATCCAGACAGCCTTCCTTGTGCTTCACCTCCCTCCCCAAACCAAAAAAAAAAATGCAGACAGACAAATCATCACTCTTCTGGTCCCATTTTAATTACAATCATCTCCTTTTAAGGAGGTGAGGATCATTTCCTTAATGTAGTATAATCTACGACAAACAGTTTAACCCATCATTGTATTTTGAAAATTAAATTTTGATTGAATCAAAGCCTCATGCCTATGCCATTCTCAAAACAAGATGTATGTTTGAACAAATTATTAATAATCTTTGAAAGTCATCAAAACATAGACGTTGTACATTAAAAGTCACAAGAACGCGAGATGATGAAGCTTCAGTCATTTCTGTTTGTTTACAATAGACGATGGGGTTCAGGCTTTAAATGATATGATTTAAAAACAAAACCATTGGGATGACAAAAGTGCCAGGAATTACTTACACAAGCACGAGAATATAGGGTCTTATTTCTGGATTTGATTCCTACATCTGATCCCACAAAACTGCCATGTAGATATGCCGTGCGCAGATGTATGGAGTCATGGAGAGTGCCGTCCTTCAAAGGGAACATTAATATGGATGTTCCAGAAGCACACACTTTGTGGGTGCAAAAATAAAATATCACATGGTACAAGTTTAAACAACAAGAAGAGTTATTTGGCCAAATATATGATGCCTATGCGTTAGGCAAATGGGACAAGTTCAATGAAAAGTGTGTGAATACAAACAAACAATGGGCCACACGGCCATTTTCTTGCATTCGAATTTTAAAGAAAAGCAAGCTGGAGTGAGATATCAAGTGCATTATATCTACAGTATCATGGGAAGCACGGGTGACAGTCAAGATAAAAGGTTCAGTTAATGTAACACCATCATCAACTACAAATTAATTGGAAAAGTGCCAAATGTTATTCTCAGAATTGCAAATGGCAAACAAACAAATGGCAAACAATTTCTCGCAGTTTCAACAAAGGCACTTTTTTTTCATTTCAATCCAAATCAAACATACGCCACTCAAGGAAGAAAGCTTAGATAAGATGTGGGTTTCATGAGAAGGAAATCACTTGGCTTGGTCGATCTATGTGGCAGTCCACAAAGTGTAAGGCATGTTGTGAACCTTGCATGTTCTGCCCCAGGGTTAACACGGTCACCGTCACACTGGCAGCCAGAAACAGAGGAACAGTGGAACACGGCATTAAATAAATAAAAAAATACGTATGTTCATACAACTGCATGTCACCCGGCCATGGCCCGTGCTGGTCCTTCCGGTCCCATTTTCTCTCTCAAGTGGGTGAGCGAAAAAGTCAAGAGAGAAAAGACGTGTACATATTGCTTAAAGTTCTGTTCTCATTTCCAACATGCTGCTTATGTTGCAACATGCATGGGAGGTGTGTATGTGGGCCAACAGCCCAGGTCGAGATCATAAATATTTAATGAATTTCAGGACTCTGTGCATAAGAGTACATCCTACTAGGGATGTGCGTTCGGTCAAAAAACCACTTGAAAGGCTTGCAAGACATCTGTAGCTTTCTTTGTCCATCCCAGGTGTTTTACCCCTCCCTTATCATGAGATGCTTATAAATCCACATTGTTTACCCATCTCTATCCATATCAATTGTGGTTACAGTCCTAAAGTTGCCACACCAGGATTTAATGGATGGATTTTGCTGAGTAAATGAATACAGACTCCTTCCCCCCTTCATGTAGCTATGTAAAGCTCCAGAGGTACACATAGCTGCATGAAGCTATGTACATACTGTATTATATATATATATATATATATATATATATATATATATATATATATATATATATATATATATATATATATATATATATATATATACGAGATGACCCGTGAACCAATTGGGTTCCCGTTGTGACAGCGGTTGATAAAAAAAAGATAGCTCCAGCGAACTATACCACTGAGGTTGTTTGCATTGATCAAATAATCCTGAAGAGGACTTGACTGAATCAGGAATTGATTTTTTTATAATTTTTTTTGTTGCCCGATTTGAACAAAATTTGATATTGCACGTCGATGTGAAGAAAAAAAAAACGGATAAGAGAAATTATTGTGCGTAATCTTCGAAACACAATTTTATTTATTAATGAACACGGAAGTATTACATCAAAATGGCGGTTTATTTTATGTATAAAAATAAATCGTTCTTTGTCTGTACTAAATGTTTGAGATTTTTAAAATAAATAATTTCAAGAAACAAGCTCAAATGAGCTAAGATCCTCGTCCTCTTAATGATGACGTCATAAAAACAAATATGACGTCATTGTGATGTATCAGGTTTTGCTGTAATTCATCTCTGCTAATGCCCTGTTCGATTCCCGCAAACAGAATTCAAAAAGCTTGCCTAGTTTCGGAGATAATTTTTTAGCCGATTTCCATTAGCAGAGATATTTTGACGTCAACTTTTTTTTTCTAGGAGGAATTTTCAAAATTGGAGATGGTTACTGTCTGCGCAGGGTATTTTTACATATATACGCCAACTTTCAGGAAGTTTCGATGAAAACTGGAGGCTGTGAAACAAAAAAAGGCCACAAGAACAACAACATGAGTAAGACTTAGAGATCATCCATGAGGATCTAAAAAAAAGATAGCTCCAGCGAACTATACCGCTGAGGTTGTTTGCATTGATCAAATTCTCCCGAAGAGTACTTTACTGAATCGGGAATTGATTTTTTAACAATTTTTTTGTTGCCCGATTTTAACGAAACTTGATACTGCACACCGTAGGCGAATGGTGAGTAAGGTGGCACTAAAATTTTTGCACTATCGTGTACCGTTTTGGCTGTATTTCGGGAACATACATACATACAAGATGAGAGTTTAAGTAATATATATATATATATATATATATATATATATATATATATATATATATATATATATATATATATATATATATATATATATATATATATATATATATATACGAGCGATACCCGTGCACATGCAGAGGATAGCAGTACAACATAGCTGGTAGCAGATGACAGACCGTACACGGGGAATGACAAAAATACGCATTGTGCAAAATGCAAGTGGTACTATGGAACGCCAAGACTTCCCAAACATTGTTGGCATGTCCGCTAAGTGCCACAGCAGTTTCATAGGGATCGTGTGACGGCGAGCCGAGTTTTTAGTGTGCAAGCTTGGTATTATAATAGAGAAACACACACACACACACACACACACACACACACACACACACACACACACACACACACACACACACACACACACACACACACACACACACACACACACACACACCTGAGAGACAAGTAAAAAGAGACATAGACCGATCTATCTATCATATGTCTCTTTTTAATAAATAGATAAATGAATGGAGAGATATAGATATACATACAGTGGTGGCCAAAAATATTGACACCCTTACACTTTTTTCAAATAACTCACAATTTTCTCGAAAAATGAGTTGAAAGTGACAAAAGTATTTGGTCTCCACAATTCTTTATTTCACTGTTAATATTACAGAACCTTTGTTTTTGATTCAGAACTTAATATATCCTTTTAAATCAGAAAATAAAAAGAAATGGCATTCAGAAAATGATTGACACCCAATAATTAATATGTGGTAGCACAACTTCCTTTAGACAAAATAACTGCAGTCAAGCACTTCCTATAGCCATGAATGAGCTTCCTACACCTCTCCACTGGCAGTTTGTCCCACTCTTCTTGTGCAAATTGCTCCATTTCTCCCAGATTGAAGGGTGCTTTCTCCCAGCTACTGTTTTCAGATCTCCCCACAGGTGTTCAATGGGATTTAGAACTGGACTCATTGCTGGCTACTTCACAACAGTCCTGCGTTTTGTCTTGAACCATTCCTGGGTACTTTTTGAGTGTGTTTGGGGACATTGTCCTGCTCCAAGACCCATGACCTTCGACGGAGACCCAGCTTTCTGACACTGGGTTGAACATTGCGCTCCAAATGCCTTGGTAATATCCTGATTTCATGATGCCATGCACACATTCAAGGCACCCAGTGCCAGAGACAGCACAGCAACCCTAAAACATCACTGAACCTCCTCCATGTTTGACTGTAGGGAAAGTGTTCTTTTCTTTGAAGCCTTCATTTTGTTTTCTGGAAACATAGAGATGATGTGCTTTATCAAAAAGCTCTAATTTGGTCTCATCTGTCCACAAGACATTCTCCCAGAAGGATTTTGGCTCGTAAAGTTGTGCTTTGGCAAACTCCAGTCGGGCTTTCTTATGTCTGTCTGTCTGTCTGTCTGTCTCACACACACACACACACACACACACACACACACACACACACACACACACACACACACACACACACACACACACACACACACACACACACACACACACACACACACACACACACACACACACACACACACACACACACACACGCACGCGCGCGCGCGCACACACAACACCCCCTTTCATTGAGTTGGCAATGGATGGTGTGAGTTGAAACTGTCGTACCTTGTGTCTGAAGGTCAGCTTGAATCTGTTTGGCAGTTGATCGAAGTGCTTTCTCCACCATTTGAACACTCCTTCGCTGCAATCTTCGATCAGGTTTTCTCTTGCGGCCACGTCCAGGGAGGTTGGCTACAGTGCCATGGGCCTTAAACTTCCTGATAACATTACGTATGGTGGACACAGGAACATCAAGGTTGCTGGAGATGGACTTGCAGCCTTGAAATTGTCCATGCTTGGCTACAATCTTGTGTCTAACCCCATCAGACAATTCTCTGGTTTTCTTTCTTTCTTTCTTTTCTCCATGCTCATTGCTGAACACACAGTGACGCAGAATGACTCCTTTTCTCGATTCAAACTGACTGAATGAGTGATTTTTTATATTGCAGGCACCTGAAACTCACCACAGGTGAGTTCAATTCCAAAGTAAGGGAGAATCACCTGCTTGAAAGGTAATTATTTCTCACAACTTCTTAAAGGTGCCAATAATATTGTCCAGGCCATTTTAGGATATCTGTGTGGAATAAGCGAAGATTTAGTAAAAAAAATTCTGCTTTTTAGATCATCTCTTCGAGCATGACCTAATAATATGGGTGTCGATGTCCTTCGATCCGTCCATCCGTCCGTCCGTTCACAATGAAGTTGAAGCGGGAGATCTGGTCATTAGTGATCCTGATAGAGGTCGATGAGACGTACACGATGGTATGACTTTCAAGGTCACCGAAGGTCAAGGTCAAGGTCACGAGGCCTTTGAAGTTGCGAAAATGACGATTTTCAAATTCTATCTCCTCCGCCATTTCTCAAGCGATCTTGAATTTGATTGTAGCATATGAATGTATGGGACAATATCTAAATTTGGTTGGGCCGGATTTTCGATATTCGCTTTCGTTTTCGTGTCACGTGACTTCAAAGTTGGCAAAAAATGCAAAAATGACGATTTTCAAAATCTATCTCCTCCTACATTTCTCAAGCGATCTTGAATTTGATTGTAGCATTTGAATCTATGGGACAATATCTAAATTTGGTTGGGCCGGATTTTCGATATTCGCTTTCGTTTTCGTGTCACGTGACTTCAAAGTTGGCAAAAAATGCAAAAATGACGATTTTCAAAATCTATCTCCTACATTTCTCAAGCGATCTTGAAATTGATTGTGGCATATGAATGTATGGGACAATATCTAAATTTGGTCAGGACGGATTTTCGAATTTCGCTTTCGTTTTTGCGTCACGTGACTTCAAATTTGCAAAAACTGCCCTACCTTCAGGAGGCTATATATTCTCTACTGGGCATGGTAAAAGTTAGTGAATGGTGTCATTGCATAGCAGCTGACCTTGTATATTCATACATTTTCCGCCAAAGGTGCAAAAGTTTCAAAACCCGAAATGTAAACATCGGCATTTATTTTCAAAATATAATTTTGTGCGCGCGTGCCAAAATGCCGAGTCATCTTTAACCAAACTGCGTAGTTTGAGCTGCGCAGTAGAACTGCGCAGTAGTCTTCGGTCATAACTGAACATTGAGAACTTGTGGTATTATCGAGATGACCGTCACCCCCAGACGGGGGTAATTTTTTTGTTTTGCTCCACTGCAAACCAATGAAATACATATGTGGACACCAAAATATTTTTTTAATTTCAACAATTTTCTGGACAGAATGGTGCATTATTTGAAAAAAAGTGCAAGGGTGCCAACATTTTTGGCCATGACTGTGTAAAGATACACTAATAGACACAGATGGAATGAGAGATAGGAATATAGACAGATATACAGACAGCTGAGAGAGGTTCACGCATTACTCAGTTCACTTGTGAATCATTTGGTTCGAGAGTGCAGTGGCTCCACTTCTACCTTGACATTGTACCTTAAACTTTGTCTGATCATGCCTAAGACATCGGTTTGCAGTGTGTCCACCACCACCTGCTTGTATGTGTGCCTCTGTACCCAGCCGAGTCAGACAGCGAATTGCGAGGTCGGATTTGTCATGGTATGGGGAACATGCCATACAATGTGCAACAAGCAGGATGGACCTCGCAATGAACCGTCACTCCTGATCCTTTGTCTCATCATTGTTTTAGTCTTCACCTTGCATGACATTATTTTAATCATTTGCTCCCTCCTGTGTTCCACACCTTTCTGCACCACGACGATTGTGAGGAAAGTTAAGGTTGTGGGGTTAATTTAGTGGTACATGTTGTATGTTTGTCTGGTGTCTTGCGTAAGGTCTTTTCATCAGCTTTGTGCTCAGAGGGGTTACAGATTGCTTTCTGTCCATTGATTATGTACATTTGTGTCTGACTATTCCTTGCATTAATATATCGGTGTTTTTTCGAGACTGCACGGAGATGCTTTAGTTTCCCACCATTGGAATAATAAAATAAAGAAGAAAAATGTGGGAAAACTCCCTCTGCGGTTGCAAAACCTTTTGTTACGAGAAAAGGGGGTATGGGAGCTAAGGTTACGGGGGTTCGTGTTATGAAAGCCAAGGTTATGGGAGCCAGGTTACAGGAGCCAGGTTAGGCAAACCAGGTTAGGTGAGCCGGGGTTACAGGAGCTGGGGTCGTGTGAGAGCTAGGGTCACGTGAGAGCCAGGGTCACGTGAGAGCCGGGGCCAGGCAAGAGGGGGTCACGAGAGACGGGGTCCGTGAGACAGGGTCATGAGAGCTGGGATTATGAGATTACACAGCTTGGAACCTTGGACCTTTTGACCCTTTAGATGTGAGGGACGCGGTCAAGAGAGACGCGGTCACGAGAGACGCGGTCACGAGAGACGCGGTAACGAGACGCGGTCACGAGAGACGTGGTCACGAGAGACACGGTCACAAGAGACGCATTCATGAGATACGCCGTCATGAGATCTGGGATTATGAGAGATAGGATTGTTGAAGCTCTTGTTAGGAGAGCTCGGCTTACGAGAGTCATGATGTGAACTTGTATTTTTTTTTTCATTAAATTGCGGGTTTACAGGCAGCACTGCCTTTTTATATGAGCTTGAACCTGCCCATCCAAAATTCCCCAAAGGAGCATCATGTGTTGACCATAACAAGTGGAGCAGGATGATAACCCTCTCCATAGATGTCATTAATGAGCCAGCTGTTAATGACAGTTGTTGGTAAAAACACAGTTGGGTAAGTCACAAAACACACATGCATTTCAAAGGTCATGGATTCATGATAATTCTTGTTTTTAAGGATCTGCTGTTATAAATCTAAATAATGTCAGACCACGACATTCGTGGAGGATACGTTCCTGAAAAATGCCGCGAATGTTAAATCCGTGAATGTTGGAGCTTGTTTCAATGGGAGAAATGGGGATAGGTTCCAGGCGGTTCGTGATTCACAAGGGAAAAAATCAAAAATCCCATGAAAAACCAGAAATATGCCTGGAAATACGCTCAGTACAGGGCCGCGAATATAAAAGCAGATCAGGAAAAATGAAAAAACAGATACGTGAAGCAGAGGGCCACAAATATAGAAGGTCAGAAAAACCGTGAATATGCCCGTGAAAAAAACCCCGTGACAACGCAAAAAAAAAAAAAAAAATAACCCACAAATACGCGAAAAACTCCGCGAATATGCAAAGCACATGGCCGCAAATGTAGAAGCAGGTCACATTTTCTCAACTGCGAATGCATGTGGTCCATGAATAGTGGAACCACAAATGTCGGGATCTGACAATATATAAAAATGGGACCGCCTGTCCTGAAGCTCATCTGGATCAAAAGGAACAGTCACTCAAAACCCCCGTAAACGCCCTCAGACCCTAATGCCGTGAACAAACTTTGGTACATCAAGGGTGATGAAGGTTGTGGTCAAGTTTCATTGAAATTCTGTGTGTAGTTTCTGAGAAGAAATGCATATTTTGGGGGTCAACCCCGCCCCCCCCTTCCCGTAGACTTCCTTAATGAGCACAGATTTTGATGCAGTCAATAAACTTTGGTACATGACAAGTGATGAAGGTTGTGGTCGAGTTTCATCAAAATCGTGTATGTAGATTCTGAGAAGAGAGCAAATACCTATTTTGAGGGGTCAGGAACCCCCCCCCCCTCCCCATGGACTTCCTTAATGAGCACAGATTTTGATGCGGTCGATACACTTTGGTACATCATGGGTGATGAAGGTTGTGCTCAACTTTCATCAAAATTGTGAGGAGTTTTGGAGAAGAGAACAAATACTTATTTGGGGGGGGGGGTCAAACACTCCCCATACACCCTCTTAATGAGCGCTGATTTTGATGTGGTTGATAAACTTTGGTACAACAAGCGTGATGAAGGTTGTGGTCAAGTTTCATCGAAATTGTGTGTGCAGTTTCGAAGAAGAAAGCAAATACCTATTTTGGGAGGGAGGGGGTCAAAAAAAACCCCGTAGACCCAATTAATGAGCGCACATGTTGATGCAGTCAATAAACCTTCGTCAGGCATCAGATATGTAGCTTGTGGCCAAGTTTCATCAAAATTGTGTGTTTGGTTCAAGCGATAATGACTGAAGTGTTTAGGAACTGACTGACTCACTGAGATAGGATAATGAGATTATGACTGACTGATTTGACTCGTTCACTCACTCACTCACTCACTCACTGCTCCATCGCATAAGCTCAACTAAAGTCCAGGTGAGCTAAAAATGAAAAATGCGGTCAGTCCTTGGAAACCGTCCATGAAGCCGAGTGACTATATGTCGATTAATTACGTACTGCTTGAACGTCAGTTGCATCCTGACTACACGTACGTCTATTAATTACATACTATTGGTTGTACCTTTCGACCCTTTAGAATGCTGAGACTCCTTAGACCTTTGATGACCCTTCAATACCCCAAAGACCCTTAAGATCCCCAAAACCCCAAAAGACCTCAAATACCCCAAAACCATAAAGACCCCCAAAGACCTCCAACACCCCCCAATGCCCTTTAAAACCCTGAAGACCCAGATGACCCAAAAGTCCCCTTAAGACCCTTTAAGATCCCTAAGACCCTCTATGACCCTTAAGACCCATAAGACTCAGATGACCCAAAGTCCCCTTAAGACCCATATGACCCAAAAGTCCCCTTAAGATCCTTAAGATTCAGATGACCCAAAGTCCCCTTCAGACCCATAAGACCCAGATGACCCCAAAGTCCCCTTAAGATCTCCAAGACACCTAAGACCCCAAAGGCCCTCAAAGATACTTCAGGCCCCCCAAGACCCTTAATGCCCTTCAGATCCCGAAGGCCCCTTAAAACCCCAAGATCCTTAAGACCCCTTTTACCTTTTAAAACCCTTTCAAGACTTTAGACCCCTTTAGGTCCCTTCAACTTTTAGACATTTACACCTTTTAGACCTCTAAAACCTCTAGATGTCGACAAATATGTCGACACAACAAATATGTCAACAAATACCTTTGCACCCTTAAAGTCCCTTTATGACCACTTCAACTTCTACACCATTTGGACCCCTTACTCCCTTCAGACAGATTAGACAGCTTGGAACCTTGACCATTTCGAACTTTAGACCACTTGTAGCTTTTTAGACCATTTTTTACATGCTTAAGCTTAAGAGATTAGACCCTTTCGACCCCAAAGACACTAACTACGATTGGAACGTACCCTTTATTTAGACCATCTAAAACCTTTGAAGGGCACCCCACACACACACACACACACGCACCACACACACACACACACACACACACACACACACACACACACACACACACACACACACACACACACACACACACACACACACACACACACACACACACACACACACACACACCTATAGTCTTCTTGTAAAATACAGACTATACTTTTTTTCAGCAAGTAATGCGCAAAATCGACCCACCCAGAGGGTGGGTACTAATATATACCTGCTATCTACTATATAAAAGTGAATGACATTTTTTTTGTTTATTTGATTGTTTGTTAGTGACCCTCCAGCTCTGAGCGCCCAAGGTTAATCGTGATAAAACTCTTTTTGAATCACATTTTAAACGGTCATTTTCTCACAATTCATAACTAAAAACACACGAGCCACCCACCACCTGTGGCCATCTCCGAGGGTAGATCCATATCCTGGATCCTGGTAATGCATACAATGCTCTTTTAAAAAGGCCAAATTTTTTGGGGGGGATTCATTGCATAGGATCAATTGTGTGGGACCAACTATATATAGGGTGTCCCAAAAAAAATACAACTTTTAAAATGCTTCGTTTGATCCTAAAAAAGCAGTAATTTTGTCACTAATGCTTCATTTCTTGTTGCAGAGACCCTGAAGTTTATTTTGATACCAAGCAAGCGCCAGAAAAATGCCAAGACTGACCGTACAACAACGGACGAAAATTGTTGAACTTTGGCACCAGACAAAAAGTGTCATACGGGTGCAACGTCTTTACTCGAGACATTTCGGTATCCACTTGCGCCATGCACCAAACTTCCGGACAATAAAGTGCACCATCGCAAAGTTTACCAATGTGGGAACCATCTGTGAACTTCACAAGTGTCACAGTGGTCGGAAGAGGACAGGTCGTAGTGAAGAAAATGTGGAAATGGTGAGACAGGCGGTCGTTCAGAGTCCAAAAAAATCGATTCGACGACTTTCTGCCATAACAAACATTCATAAGAGCACCGTTCAGAGGATCCTTCGCCAAGACATTCATGCCTTTCCACACAAAATTCAAACGGAAACGGTGCTTACTGATCAACAGAAACGCAAACGACTAGACTTTGCAAATTGGTTGTCAGGAAAGTTGGAGGAAGATGCAGACTTCCTCAAAAAACTTCACATGACGGACGAATGCCATGCTCACTTGTCCGGGGAGGTAAACAAGCAAAACTTTTGGTACTGGGGAACTGAAAATCCTGGTAATGCATCAACTGAACTGGTGCCTCGATCTGTTCTCAAAGTCACCATGTGGGTGGCGATTGGTTGGTATGGGATAATTGGTCCATACTTCTTTGAAGATGACGAGGGACGCACTTGCACGGTAAACCAGAGGAACTATCGCGAAATGATTCAGGAATTCTGTCTGCATGAGCTACGTACTCAGGCCCATAGGAGAAACAACCTGATCCAGATGAGAACCCAGTGGTTCCAGCAGGATGGGGCACCGCCCCCATACAGCCAGGGAAACAAGGCGTTTTCTCAACCAACATTTTGAGGGCTGCTTTATCTCCCTCTACGAAGACGTTCAGTGGCCACCGTATTCCCCTGACCTTACTCCTCCAGACTTCTTCTTGTGGGGGTATCTCAAGGACAGGATCTATGGAAACCCTAGGCCTCAGACTCTTGATCAGCTGAAGGAAAACATCCACCGAGAAATCCAGAACATTCCTCAGGAAATGTTTCCCAAAGTGATGGAGAACATGACCGCGTTTGCAGGCAGTGATCGGACAACGTGGAGCCTACGTCGAACATGTGCTCTAAAAGAAAACGACGATTCTATACAAAAAATTAAATTTTGGTGGCAATTTTGACATTGGTACAATAAACTTCAACCTTTCAGCTTTCTATCCAGCCATATATCTTTTTAAAAAATATGTTATGACCATCCTCTTTGCAGATGAAAAGTTCGATATTTTTTGGGACACCCTGTAATTGGTGATATTGTAAGGTCTGATCATCAAATATGGTATCAGATGTGAAAAATAACTGTTAATTAGGACGTTACAGTGATCAGTGAAGAAGGAGTCGCATGATCTCTTCTTATTCTTCTTGCGTATGGCAGCTTGGTTGCTGGGTAACCATCGTTTTGTTGGGGCACGACAATGCTGCTGATGCTGTGCCCCTATACCAGTACACTGGTACTCATTTCGCCAACCTCGGAAGGATGGCAGGCTGAGTCAACTCCACCTGGTGTTAATTCAGCGGCCAACGGGGCTCAAACTCAGGACTCTAAGATCCCAAGCCAGCCACCCAAACCACGAAGCCGACACCAGACTTGTGCGTGACCTCTCAAATGCACTAACTATGAATTTGTCAAAAACCAAAAAGAGTACAAACACAACTTATACATTGATTTAAAGGTAATTTTACTGCTCATCTAACTGACCTAACTCTCACAGGTGAAAGAAGCGTTTGTATAACAAAGTTCACCGCCTTACTTAACTTCCCCAAATTTCCACCCTGAAAAAATGTTAAAACAAGCTATTTTGATCCATTTACCTATGTAGTTGTTTAAAGTGTGTTCCGATTGTCTGACAACAAAGCAGATTTTGAATATCTCGTTTAATTAGGTCGTGATGATCGCGGGTGTTCGGGACAACGTGTGCATTTTTAACAAAGGCCGTGATGAGACTCGGCGTTGCCCGGCAACATCGGATACCTTTGCAAGTACACAATATAAATAATAACCTGCAGATGCATGGAGGGACCGATGTGGAAATGTGTTTCGTCACAGCAAGGGAAGACATTTGCAAGCACTTACCTTGTATTGATTGAAATCATCTGTATTTTGATATGTTCCATGGTGCAGTATTCACTGTAAAAACGAAAAAACAATCACTTTGTAAACAGTGCATGATGTTTGCATATCAATTATTACTGCTAAACAAATGGACGTAAACTGCAAAATTTGGTTATTGGCCCAGCCCTGTTTTTTTATACTATTTACACACACACACACACACATACACACACACACACACACACACACACACACACACACACACACACACACACACACCTTATTGAAAATAGTAGGATGATAATCCACTGCCTGTCTTCAGCAATGTGATTGCAGCATCAATTATTATGAATGGAACCCAAAATTCATTCTTGGCAACCAATGCAAACAGTGATTACCCTTCCACTCCTCTACCCACCTCCCCCCCCTTTTTCCTTCAAGAACACTACAAGTGTAGGGTTCGTAATGTATACAAGTGTGGTATTCTAACTAAACGTTTTGTATCTTATTGCGGTTGATGTGGACATTTAGAGCAATGCACTCTCCACAAGACTATTCACCAATCTTTGAGGTGCCTGAAACTTCCTTCCTCCTATTTTGTGGAAACCATGTGGAACTTCCTCCTATTTTGCTTTATCTCAGCATTTGCTTTTTCTTTTTCCCAGTGAGGCAGAGCCAAGGGAAATGATTTAACAGCAGTGCTTTAAGTGTGCGTCACACACATGAAACATGCAACAACAGACCGTGCTACAACAGAGATTCGGCTGCAACCAAACTGCCCACTACTCCAGAGTTAACAGTACTGTATTCCAAAAGGAAACACAGAACGTCGAGCTGATGAAAATGATGAAGCCCCATGCACCACCAATTGATGATGATAGCTCGTAAAGCTTAAAACAGTTACCGAGATGAGGAGGAGGTAGGTGGTCTGATGGAGCTTAACCAAGTGCACAGAACATCGTGTGCAGGAGTAGCGGAGTATGTGAAAAGCTCAACGGATGATCGGATGAGATTTGCACACGAACAAGAAAACAAGCCGGTAGGCGGCGATGGGTCGCCGAGCATGGAAACTATAAGATATAGAACAAAATGGATATCATATCGCGGATAGGGAATCGCCTTAAGATTATGCATATCAAATCTCATCCAGTTCCATCTCCTGATAACTACTCGGTATCCATTTGAATGAAAAGTACCGAAAATGCGGTTTGAAATCGGAAATCCCCAAAGTTCGAGGGGGTGCTGTGGGTGAACAAAGACCTAAATCGAAAATCCGGCTTGATCGTTTGTGCACAATGTATTCCAGACGATTAGTGTGAATTTTCATGACAATCCGACCATAACCCTAGGAGGAGTAGCATTTGGAAGTTAAAAATTAAATTGAGGAGTTAAAAAATAGCAACCTCCAGCTCTCGCATATTATCGATTTTTGCAATAATTGACCTTTGACCCCTGATCTAAGCGAAATCGGTCAATATGTCCTGAGGCAAAGTTGTAGTACTCATTGAGTACCATGAACCTGCAAAGTTTCATTCGTATCGATGCACTCACCTGGTCGCTAGGTGGCCTTCAATTTATATCGAGTGCATAATAAACGCTGGGTGGTGTATTAACACGATTGGGTTTTATTTATATCGAGTGATTATTAAACGCTGGGCGGTGTATTAACACGATTGGGTTTTATTTATATCGAGTGATTATTAAACGCTGGGCGGTGTATTAACACGATTGGGTTTTATTTATATCGAGTGATTATTAAACGCTGGGTGGTGTATTAACACAATTGGGTTTTATTTATATCGAGTGATTATTAAACGCTGGGTGGTGTATTAACACAATTGGGTTTTATTTATATCGAGTGATTATAAAACGCTGGGTGGTGTATTAACACGATTGGGTTTTATTTATATCGAGTGATTATTAAACGCTGGGCGGTGTATTAACACGATTGGGTTTTATTTATATCGAGTGATTATTAAACGCTGGGTGGTGTATTAACACAATTGGGTTTTATTTATATCGAGTGATTATGAAACGCTGGGTGGTGTGTAAACACGATTGGGTTTGATTTATATCGAGTGATTATTAAACGCTGGGTGGTGTATTAACACGATTGGGTTTTATTTATATCGAGTGATTATTAAACGCTGGGCGGTGTATTAACACGATTGGGTTTTATTTATATCGAGTGATTATTAAACGCTGGGTGGTGTATTAACACAATTGGGTTTTATTTATATCGAGTGATTATGAAACGCTGGGTGGTGTATTAACACGATTGGGTTTTATTTATATCGAGTGATTATTAAACGCTGGGTGGTGTATTAACACAATTGGGTTTTATTTATATCGAGTGAATATTAAACGCTGGGTGGTGTATTAACACAATTGGGTTTTATTTATATCGAGTGAATATTAAACGCTGGGTGGTGTATTAACACGATTGGGTTTTATTTATATCGAGTGATTATTAAACGCTGGGCGGTGTATTAACACGATTGGGTTTTATTTATATCGAGTGATTATTAAACGCTGGGTGGTGTGGTGGAGTCTGCGGGCCTACGGGGAAGGGCCTGGTGGTGTGGGAGTGGTCGGAGTGGTCATCGTATCTGCAAGGGATATAAGGTGTGCGCGCCGCCTGAGGTGTCGTAGGAATGCAGTAGTCGAACGCGGCTTGTGCGTGTGCGTACGGGATAAAGGAGAGCCGCTGGGCAGAGTACGCCCGCGCCCGCGCTCGTGCTTGTGCAACACAGCCCAGCTCGACTGTTCCTCCGCTCGTGTCTGCCTGCTGAGCATCTTCCATTCAGTACATTACAGTTGGCTGACGAGGATCTTCGGATCGGCGTGTGCAGGGCGGCAAGTAACCCGGGCGGTTCCAAGCTACGGAGCCAAGGGTCTTGCCAGCACGAGCATGGCAGAAGGTCGCGGCACGGCGCACGGACGCGTACCCGTGTTCGGGAGAGATGAGTTCGAGTTGTTTTCTGAACAGTTAGGTTGCTACTTTCGGGCGAATGATGTAGATGATGAAGAGAAACGCAAGGCGATCTTGCTCGCCTCGCTATCAACGGAGCACTACCGGCTGCTGAGTGATTTGGTGGCTCCAAATAGGCCCAGTGATGACGTGCTATCCTTTCAGGACATCGTGGCGAAAATGAAGACCCACTTGGCGCCAGAAAAGTCGTTACATCTCGCGCGGTTCCAGTTCGATCATTTCGCTAAGGGTGGTGAGGAGCGCGTTGCGGACTTCGTAGCACGGGTGAAGCATTCGGCTGTGCCGTGCAAATTCACGACAGAGGAGCGTCCGGCACGGCTCAGAGATCGTTTTATTTCTGGTCTGCGAGACGCAAAGATGGTAGCAGCCATCCTGCGGTTGACCGACATCACATTCGACTCGGCGGTCGTGACTGCTTCGTCTGTCGAGCAGACACTCACGGATGTCCGCGCCATTGCTGGCCAGGACGTAATGAGTAGCTCCAGCTGGGGCATGGCGGCTAATCCTGAGGTCCACGCGGTGACCGCACAAGTGCCGCAGGTTGCGCAGCCTGGAGTCCGCGCGATGGCTCAAGTGCCGCAGGTTGCATGCACGCCTAGCGGTGCGGGTCGAGGGCGCGCACTGCAGCACGGTCGCACCGGGAGCGAAGGGGCACTGCAGCACGGTCGCACCGGGAGCGAAGGGGCACCGCAGCACGGTCGCACCTGGAGCGAAGGGGCTTTCCGGGGGTGCTGGGGGTGTGGGGGTCCGCACCTGCGACAAATGTGCCCGTATAAGAACACCGTGTGTTTGCATTGTCACAAGGTGGGACATTTGAAGCGCGTGTGTCGGATGGCGGGGGCCTCCGTTGGGGTCTTGGATGATGAGGTGCGGGAGGACCCCAGTGACCTGGAGATCGGCCTGCAACCGGGGCATGACGATGCCGGCGAGCCGGAGCAGGAGATGCAACCACGGTTGAGTCTGTTTTCCGTTGGTTCGGAGATGACGACGCCTTTCACGGTTGAGGTCGAAGTGAATGGCCAACCGACTGTGTTTTGCGTGGATACCGGGGCTGCGGTGTCGGTCATGGGTGAGCAGGCGGCTCGTGGTCTTCGCGGTATTCGCCTGGTCAAGACGGCCTTGTCGTTATACACGTACACCGGTGAAGCGATTGCACCGCTTGCGAGGGCCGACGTCTCAGTGCGCTACCGAGATCGACGCGCCCGGCTCTCGGTGTTCGTTGTACGAGGGGAGGGGCCCGCCCTTTTGGGTCGGGACTGGCTGGCGCACCTCGGACTGGATCTCCGGTTCGTACCTCCAGATGTGCCAGTGCTCTCTTCGAGACCTTCGTCGAATACCGAGGGCGAGGCTCTGGCGGCGGGGGCCGCGTCGATGCAGCGGGAGCGACCGTTCGTTGCTGCCTGCGGTGGTCATGTGCGGTTCGGGAGCGGCGAGATCCGTATCAGCTCTGGCGATGAGTTCCCGCGCTTCGCTCGCGATGAGTTCCCGCGCTTCGGCAGCGTTCATGAGGCAATGCGAGTCGGTGTTGTTCAGGCAGCTTCAACAGGTGGCGGTGAGCCCGTGGCGTTAAAGGGAATCGCGAGTCGCAACATCGAGTCGACAACCAATAAACGGACTCGTGATGTGGGTTGTGGGTTGTTGTTCATGGCATATGTGTTTTTCCTTGCTCTAGTGATGCAGTTTAACGTTGTTGAAATAAATGCCAGCAGGTCTCGTGTGAAAGTGGATTTGGCGGAGATCAGTCAATGGGGTTGGTATTATGATCAATGTGAGGTGGGAGCAGTAGTGGCAAATAAAAAGGTTGGGTTGGCCTTCCATTGTCCCGGGCCGCAGGTAGTTGCTTTGTCATGTGCTGGGAGTTTATCAAAAGGCCGCGCTGTACAGAAAAATGAGTTTGCAATGCTTCAAGTGATGTTCGTAGTGATTTATAACGAGCCTATGATTGAAGTGTGGTTTAAATGGAATTGCTACCGTCTAGCTGCCGTGTGGGTCTCGGAGATCGACTCGGAACCAAGACTGGTGCACTGGTCGGCGTTACCCCCACCTCTGGTTGCGAGCGCAGCTCTCTGTTTTCGCTCAAGGCCGTTTGGACGGGCGTTGGCGTCTCAACTGATTGTGGTGCGAGAGTTGTTTTGGAGCATTAAGTGCGTACAGCCAGCGGCGCTGTTCAGCGCCCCCGGCCAAGGTCGATCAGGGCTGGCACCACGGCTTCCAGACAGCGGGCTGCCGGCCTCGGGATGTTTATCTACGTCGGGTCTGCCTGGGGGGAGTGGGCCGGAGGCGTTTGATTGTGCCGGGGGAGGTTGGCTCGAAAGATCGCCACGACCTCGGCGAGGGCCATGTCAGCATGAGCCGCCTGGGGGCGTTTCCGCTGGGTAGGGCTGCTGTGGTTTTTTTTCGCCTTGCTGCTTCGTATCGGCAACACGGCCAGGGTTTGGGGGGGTGCTGCGTTTTCGGAATCTGGTCGGGGCAGCTCCATTAACCCGCTTTCACGCATTCTATGATGTGGTGTGCTGTTATACTTCGCTGTTTTCATTTTATTTGCATGATTATTATACCGAAGTCCTTCGTGTTGTTTATGCTTCTTATAATGGTGATCATTTAATAATCATAGTTTTAGGGGGGAGGAGTGTGGTGGAGTCTGCGGGCCTACGGGGAAGGGCATGGTGGTGTGGGAGTGGTCATCGTATCTGCAAGGGATATAAGGTGTGCGCGCCGCCTGAGGCGTCGTAGGAATGCAGTAGTCGAACGCGGCTTGTGCGTGTGCGTACGGGATAAAGGAGAGCCGCTGGGCAGAGTACGCTCGCGCTTGTGCAACACAGCCCAGCTCGACTGTTCCTCCGCTCGTGTCTGCCTGCTGAGCATCTTCCATTCAGTACATTACAGGTGGTGTATTAACACGATTGGGTTTTATTTATATCGAGTGATTATTAAACGCTGGGTGGTGTGTAAACACGATTGGGTTTGATTTATATCGAGTGAATATTAAACGCTGGGCGGTGTATTAACACGATTGGGTTTTATTTATATCGTGATTATTAAACGCTGGGCGGTGTATTAACACGATTGGGTTTTTGTGGTGAATTAACGTGAATCGAGGGACATGACGCGGGATCACATGTTGTGCGTCTCGCGTATAAGGGGATGTCTCTCTGCGGCACGAGTGATTGTCCCCGGGGCATTGCTATTGACATCGGCTGTCCACTTGATGCTCGTTAACTGAAGGTGCTCATTGACTGGTGAGAATGGAGATTATATCGAACTCCGTGCTTACGCGGATTTAGTCTGCAATGGTTAACCGCACATGTATACGTTACTGCTTATGTACTCCTAGCTGAACCTGTATTTCCTGGTGTGCCCACAGAAGCGGCTCCAATCAAATGGAATAAAGCCTAAACTCTGAAGGTTCATCTCTCGCTCTCATTTCAATTTATTCCATTTGATTTTCTCGGCTCTCTCAACCAAAGATGGACAAGATCTACAAACCAGAGAGGTTCGACGCAGACCCGAACGCGACTGACGCAGAAATGAAATGGTCACATTGGTTCTGCTCCTTCTCACACTATCTGACCATCATCGCGGAGGGAGCTGACAAATTTGCCGCTCTCGTGAATCATGTCTCGCCCGGCGTGTACAGGCTCTTCTCGGGGTGCGACACTTACGAAGCAGCGATCGACGTGCTGCAGGCGCTCTACGTGAAGCCCAAGAACGAGGTATACATACGACATCTTCTCAACACACGCAAGCAAGCAGCCGGGGAGACAATCGATCAGTTCCTGCAAGCTCTGAATCAGCTGGGAAAAGACTGCAGCTTCCGGGCGGTAGCGCCGAGGAACACCGAAAGGAAGCGACCCGGGAGGCATTCATCCAAGGACTCAGATCAGCCCACATACGGCAACGCTTACTAGAGAAAGCGCAACCCACTCTTGACAAGGTAGTCGATCAGGCTCGAGCGATGGATACGGCTCAGCAGCAATCTGAGTCATTTGGGACACCGATGCTGCTCATGAACGCTGCTACGATGGGAACCCAAGGAACCCCACTGGCACAGACACAGCCAGACATGAGGGATGGAGAAACACCCGAGGAGCCGGATACCCAGACCTCTTCAAACTCCTCAGCAACTGCTCCGGTCGGTAAATGCTTCTTTTGTGGGTACAAAAGGCATCCTCGTCAAAAATGTCCCGCCAGAGATGCCACATGCATGAATTGCGACAAGAAAGGGCATTATGCCAGGGTATGTAAATCTACTCTAAGGAGGAATAAACCCACTTCTGCGGCTCTCTACTCGCAAAATAAATTGACTGCAGCCTCCCCGGGGAATCTATCCAAGGCTATCATCAACGTACGAATTAACGGGCATATGGCTGAGGCACTGATTGATACCGGTAGCTCTGAAAGTTTCGTCAACAGCTCGCTAGTGAAGGGCAGGAAATGGGTAATCCACCCGACTGACAATACGGTATGCATGGCCGCCACCTCACTACAATCCCGCGTACGAGGGTACTGCAATGTTGAATTGGACGTAAAAGGGTACACGCATCGGGATGTAAAGGTGCTGGTGCTTCGTGATTTGTGCGCAGACGTAATTCTGGGTCATAATGTCCTCAAGCAGCACACGAGCGTCGAAATACCCTTTGGAGGAAGCAAGCCTCGTCTAATTTTAAATGCGTTGACCACCGCGGAGGTGACGTCCCCCAGCTGTTCGCTAACTTGTCGCCGGTCTGCAAACCGATAGCGATCAAATCGCGGCGATATACCACTGCTGACATGAATTTCATCACTTCGGAAACCAAGCGATTACTGGAGGAGGGAATTATAGAACCGAGCGATTCGCCATGGCGCGCACAGGTGTTAGTAACCAGCAGTCAGAACCATAAGAAACGGATGGTTGTCGATTATTCCCAAACGGTCAATCGCTTCACCCAACTCGACGCCTACCCCCTGCCGCGCATAGATGAGATGGTCGAACGCGTGGCCAATTATAAGGTATTCAGTACCATCGACTTGCGAAGCGCCTATCATCAAATTCCCATCCGAGAGGAAGACAAACCGTACACTGCATTCCAGGCAGGGCGGCGCCTCTACCAGTTCAGAAGGATACCTTTCGGTGTCACGAATGGGGTAGCTTGCTTCCAACGGGTTATGGACGACATCATCTCAGATGAAAACCTCGAAGACACTTTTGTTTACGTGGATAATGTCACAGTGTGCGGTAGGGATCAGAGGGAACATGATAGGAATCTGGACAGATTCTTGAGCATTGCTGGAAAATATAATCTGACTCTCAACTACGAGAAATGCGTATTCTCGGCAAGGTCAATTGACCTTCTCGGCTACACAATAGCCGACGGCACAATTAAGCCTGATCCTGAGCGATTGCGCCCGCTCCGTGAGCTTCCACCACCTCAGGACTTGCAAACAATGCGCCGGGTGATCGGGATGTTCGCTTACTATGCAAGATGGATTTCGCAATACTCCGAGAAAATACATCCCCTAGTGCATTGCAAAAACTTTCCACCAGATGCCGCTGTCGTAAAAGCTTTCCACGATCTCAAGGATGATATCAGTAAGTCCGTGGTTTTATCGATCGACAGCTCGGTGCCCTTCGTGGTGGAGACCGACGCTTCAGATCACGCCATAGCTGCTACACTTAATCAGTCTGGGCGGCCGGTCGCTTTCTTCTCGAGAACTCTCTCTAGAAGCGAGCAGAGACACTCGGCAATAGAGAAGGAGGCGTACGCCATCGTCGAAGCGCTGCGGAAATGGAGACATTATTTACTGGGAAACCACTTCACGCTCGTTACGGACCAACGATCCGTGGCTTTCATGTTTGATGGGAAAAATAACGGGAAAATTAAGAATGAAAAAATTATGAGATGGCGGATAGACCTAGCTTGCTACAGATACGACATTGTTTACCGGCCCGGGAAGGAAAACCCTGCTGCAGATACCTTCTCCCGGGTCTACAGTTCGGCAACAATCAGTCAGGCTTTGCAAGACCTCCATGTGTCTCTGTGCCACCCAGGGGTAACCAGGATGGCACATTTAAATCGTACGCAGACAAAATCTTCCCTATTCTGTTGAAGATATTAAACAAATGAATGCTTCATGCCCTGTTTGTGCTGAACTAAAACCCAGATTCTATGGCGCGGCTTCTGGCAGACTGATCAAGGCCACTTCCCCCTTCGAGAGACTAAACATCGACTTCAAAGGGCCCCTGCCGACCGAAACAGACAACAGATACATATTCACCGTTGTTGATGAATATTCAAGGTTCCCTTTCGCGTTTCCGTGCTCGGATATGACCTCGGGCACTGTCGTAAAATGTCTCTCTGACCTCTTCGCTATGTTTGGGAGACCTTCGTACATACATTCAGACAGAGGGCCGTGTTTCATGTCGGCCGGGCTAAAACAATTCCTATTAGAGCACGGCATAGCAACTAGTCGAACGACGGGTTACAACCCACAGGGAAACGGGCAGGTGGAACGGTATAATGGAGTAATTTGGAAAGCCGTAACTCTGGCGCTGAAATCGAGAGGACTGGGCCCCGAGCGATGGGAGGTTACTCTTCCTGACGCTCTGAATTCCATACGCTCTTTGCTCTGCACGTCCACCAATGCCACTCCTCACGAACGTATGTTTACTCACCAACGACGTTATGTTGACGGTCAAACGGTGCCCAACTGGCTGACCCACCCCGGTACAGTGTTCATGAAACGCCCGGTACGACAAAGCAAGTATGAACCCCTGGTGGAGGGGGTCGAACTCATTGACACTAATCCAGAGTATGCTCATGTCAGGCTCCCGGATGGCAGGGAGACCACTGTGTCGGTTCGCCATCTGGCTCCCTCAGGTACTCCTCCCGCCGGTACACCACCTTCTGGCACTCCTCCTTCTGACATTTCCCCCCAGGAACTCCGCCAGGCGACGGGGCTGCCGCGTTCCACCCGAGAGCGATCGAGGAGTCATCCCCGGCACAAGTCGAGGCTCACCAAGAGGATCGGGAGTCTCCCTCAAGTGAAACTGCCGTTTACTCCCGGAGAGGTCGACGAATAAGGCCCCCTCGACGACTCAATCTGTAAAGGGGATTATCGGCATTCTCGCTGCTCATGCTCCTATATGCCCATTATATCATATATCGATGCTCATTTCCATGCTCCTACAACTCAAAATAATCACTGCTTGGCATGTATGCTTCTGTAGATCAATTAGTCCGCGTTGCTTGAAATGTATACTCCTATAGTGCTAAAGCAATCATGGTGTGTAAGATGGGCCCCTAGTTACATTTTAAAGGTGGGGAGAATGTGGTGAATTAACGTGAATCGAGGGACATGACGCGGGATCACATGTTGTGCGTCTCGCGTATAAGGGGATGTCTCTCTGCGGCACGAGTGATTGTCCCCGGGGCATTGCTATTGACATCGGCTGTCCACTTGATGCTCGTTAACTGAAGGTGCTCATTGACTGGTGAGAATGGAGATTATATCGAACTCCGTGCTTACGCGGATTTAGTCTGCAATGGTTAACCGCACATGTATACGTTACTGCTTATGTACTCCTAGCTGAACCTGTATTTTCTGGTGTGCCCACAGAAGCGGCTCCAATCAAATGGAATAAAGCCTAAACTCTGAAGGTTCATCTCTCGCTCTCATTTCATTTATCGAGTGATTTATATCGAGTATCGAGTGATTATTAAACGCTGGGCGGTGTATTAACACAATTGGGTTTTATTTATATTGAGTGATTATTAAACGCTGGGTGGTGTGTAAACACGATTGGGTTTGATTTATATCGAGTGAATATTAAACGCTGGGCGGTGTATAAACACGATTGGGTTTGATTTATATCGAGTGAATATAAACCTTCTTCTGGCGCTTCGGTTCCTTGCCAGAAGCCTTAGAAGGTGCAGGGCGTTTGGGCGGCATCGTGAGGCTTGGAGAAAAAACGTAGAAAATATTCGAAGTTCACAAGCGAATCTTTGTCTCGTGCGTTGTGTGACTGGTCGAGCGCCACGCGTTATAATTTATTGCTTAAATAATTTATATTTTATATATTATTACCGCGATATACCGGGGAATCCGCAGAAAAAAAATTAGTTAGGTTCCAAGGGAAAAACCGCGATGAAGCAGGGGCGCAATAGGTGAACCGCGATATAGCGGGGGGTTACTGTATTTGATAGAGCATCACCTGTAGATCATTCGTGCCAAATTTCATAACCCTAGATGGGATAATGGCTTTCGGAATTGATTTCGCGTGAATGGCACCGATTTTGAAGGTTTTTCGGTTGTTGCTAGGGAACCAAAGCGTCCCTAGCAACCATCACAATTTCCAAAGCACTAGGTCATAAGATGGACCTACCACCCGAGTTTGGTCAAAATCCGCCCACGTTTACTACCAATTATGCTGATGACAAACGAACAAACATCCAAACAAACAGACAGACAGAATTACTGACAATAAGGGTCACCTATTTCGGCGACCCAACAACAGACCAGAAGAGGATCCTTAATTCATTTAGCAACAAACTTCCAAAAACAGGTGCAAATGATGGATACTACACAGGAAAATGAAACAGAAACACACACACACACACACACACACACACACCCACACACACACACACACACACACACACACACACACACACACACACACACACACACACACACACACACACACACACACACACACACACACACACACAGTGATTGCAAAGAAAAACGACAGAAGAAATATCAGCAGATATACTCTGACAAATGGGAGAATGATAATAGAGCAGGAAAATTCAAAAAAGAGCTTGACAGGATAGGGATCGAGAAGGAAGGCAAGGAAGAGGTCAAATGAATTGGGATGCAGAACGAGTCATCATAAATGCCCAAGGCCAAGGACACGACACGAATGCCTTTCAGAAAATGGTGGGATTGAGCCAATCGGACAAACGAAGGTTTTGTGGGGAATAAACAGAAAGTACCAGTCACCTTTCGGGATGTAAAAAAAACTCATGACGGAACAGCTGTACAAAGAAAGACATGACAGTGTCTGTCGAGGAATCCACTGGCACATCTGTAAACATTTCAACATCCCGGTCCCAGAACAATCATAGAAACACAAACCAGAGCTGATCCTCAAAAATGAACAAATAATGCTCATGTATGACAACATGATCCCGTCAAGTGTGGACATTGCAAACAAAGCATCGCGTCCGAACATGGTGCTCAAACACAAAAAGGAACAATCGGCGTTGGTGATTGAGGTTTCAGCTCCCAAAAACTTTGGACTAACTGCTACAGAAATCAGGAAAATGACCAAATACCAGGATCTGAAAAATGAGATTAAGAGGTCTTGGAAATTGAAGAAAGCTGAAATTGTACCAGTGATAGATGGAGCTGTAGGAATTATAAAGAAAACCCTTACTGAGTGTTTAAAAATAATTCCGGGGAATATCACGCCAAACGAGCAGCAAGCGGAGGCTGTCAGAGGTTCAGTGAAGATTTTGAAAAGAGCCTTTTGGGATGAGGATATGAGAACCAAGTGTCACAGTTCGTTTCATGGATCATGATCCTTTACTGAAAAAGGAAGTGGAAATTTTGAGTTCTGGGAGAACTCCCTCCCACCTCCTGAAACCTGCAAATGGAGATAACAACCAACGGGTGAAAACATAACCTCCATCCACCTTCAGTGGTGGAGGTAACTAGAATAGCACTCGGTAGAGCGAATACCTCTGCCAGGTCAATAAGTTTACATTTTGTATCCAATTGCTTGGCCATATCTAGATCTAGACCTGAACCAAAATCTAATAGGCTTGTACTGGTCAACTACCCAACTCATCCACCAGGTTTTGTCATCGCCCGTCCACAACATTTTGAGATATTGTGCTAGATATCATTTTTGGCTCTTTCTCTCAATAGTAGTAAAAAATCACTTGGAAAATTCCAAAAAATTAT
Organism: Eptatretus burgeri; assembly: GCF_056783735.1. Lineage (NCBI taxonomy): Eukaryota > Metazoa > Chordata > Myxini > Myxiniformes > Myxinidae > Eptatretus > Eptatretus burgeri. The sequence goes on along the minus strand of NC_140964.1, from coordinate 64,424,979 downwards.
CGTATCTCGATTTGAATCTTCATCAAAATCGAATCCATTTGTTCTTGTCACATGCCCAACCTGTCCACCAAGTTTCATCCCAATCTGTCCATAACTTTTTGAGGTATCCTGCTCACAGACAGACAGACATACAAACAGGGGTGAAAACATAACCTCTGTCCACCTTCGGTGGTGGAGGTAATAAAGCTAAATTGTTGGCTTTGTTAACACAAACAGAGAATTGTGGATTGCATGCACTTGGAAAATCATTTTCTACATTCTCTTTTTGTTTTCTTGATGATGGAATTGATTCTTGCAAATAAACTTAACTTGTCCTTTGTTCCCACATCACCGTTCTGCCCATCCACAGTATTTTCTGTCAGTTGATCATTATCTCACTATAACAAACTCTCAATAACGAACAAAAGGCTTTGACTTAGATCTATTCGTTGTCATGAGTTTCTGTTGCAACAAGTCAGTTGCTTGTGTCACGACTCATTCCTTTCTCATTAAAATGATATTTCAATTGTAATGACAAATAGGAACTGGAGCGGCACTCGGTATAGCTCATACCTCCACCAGATGAACAGTGTACGTTTTGTATTGCACTAATAAGCCAGATCGCATCTTAACCAAAATCTCATTGGCTTGTTCTTGTTACCTCCCCAACTCATCCACCTAGTTTTGTCATAATCCCTCCATAACGTTTTGAGATATGCTATATATCATTTTTGGCCCCATCTCTCAATGTTGAAGAATCACATGAGGTACAAAATTAAAAAATTCTCACATCTGGATCTTCACCACAATCAGAACAATTTTGTCCTTGTCCTCAAAGGGCGGAGGAGCTCCTTGTGAGCCAACGGCCATCCATATCTAGTGCCCAACTGTGTCTGCAGACGTCCTCCTGCAGTTGGGTTACTTCTTATTAGGAGGTTGGTGGCAGGATTTGCACTCCGGCCACCGTAAAACCCTTCATTCCGCAAAACGTAAAAACGCAAAAAAATCTGAAAACCCACTCCGTGGGAGTACCTCTTGTGCAGCTTCCCTTCGCAGGGCAGCTCACCGGATGACGGGATTGGGGCAAAGCCTTCGGGACCCCCAATCTTTGATCGGAGGGAAACCACGGGGTAACATCCCTGGGTCAGATTGCGGGAGAGTGTGTCGGAGTGGTGCTGAGGTGTCGTCCACCAGACGGCGGTCTCCTTGGGTTAACCTGAGGCGGTCCCTTCGGGTGGGTGCCTGGAATGTCCTATCCCTAAGAGAGGATGATCACCTGTCTCTGTTATCATCTGAGCTCAAGCGTTTGGACATCGGGATTGCAGCTCTCTGAGGTTCGGAGACCGGATTGCGGCGAGATAATGGTGGGTGGTTACACCTACTATTGGTCTGGTCGCTCTGATGGTTACCATACCCAAGGAGTTGCTGTAGCTGTGTCCAATAAGCTGACCCCAATGATAATTGAGGTAACACCGGTCAACGAGCGTATTATGAGATTAAGGATCCGTCACTCCTTAGGTGTCATTTCCCTGGTCTCTGTTTATGCTCCGACTGAGGCGAGTGATCTCACCGTGAAGGATGCATTCTACGCCACACTCGAGTCTGTGGTTGATCAGTGCCCCAGACGAGATACACTTCTAGTCTTGGGGGATTTCAATGCATCGACCGGAACTGATAGGGATGGTTATGAGGTGTGTGTTGGTCCCCATGGGTCAGGAACTATGAACCAGAATGGCACTAAGTTCCTTGACTTTGCAAGAAGTCATGGACTTAGGGTGGCTGGTTCATGGTTTCAGCGCCCACAAGCTCATCGCTGGACTTGGTATTCCAACGCTGGCGGTGTGGCAAAGGAGATTGACCATGTCCTCATTGACGGTCGTTGGAGGATGATCCAGAACTGCAGGGTCTACCGGAGTGCTCAGTTCCTCAATACTGACCACAGGCTTGTTGGAGCAACTCTAAAGCTGCACCTTAAATCCTGGAGAATGGTACCATCCCAGCCTAGGCTGGATGTTGCCAAGCTCAGGGATGAGAGAGTAGCTGAGGAGTTTGCGAACAGGCTGAGTGGACACTTGGGGGGGGGGGTCTGGGTGCTTTGGGGGGTCCTGAAGAGTTGTGGAGCGCCTTCAAGACCACCGTCCTTGATGTTGCCGGTGGATGCCTTGGAACTCACCGCAGGGCAAAGAAGAATTTTGTCTCTCAAGGGACACTGGATACCATTGACCAGAGTCGCAGGGCCAGGCTGAATGGCAGAGCTGAGCTGTTCAGGGAGCTGAGGCGTAAAACTGTACGTGCACCGAGGGTGGACAAGGAGGCCTATGTGCGAGGAATCTGTGAGGGGGTAGAGCATCACCTGTGGACAGGTGATTCTCGTCCCGCTTACAGGGGAATTCGCGCATTACGTTCATCCAAGCCCATCCCTCGGAGCACTGCAGTTCGAGCAGAGAGTGGTAGGCTCTTGACAGAGGAGTCTGAAGTGAAGGCCCGCTGGGCCGGTTACTTTGAGCGGTTGTACCAGGCTGATCCCCCAGCTGTCGAGTTGGACGTCAAGGGTGTTACAATCCCTGTTGCTGACCCTCAAATCAACTGTGGTCCACCTTCTTCGCTTGTGGAAACACGGGCTGCGGTGAACCAGTTGAAAGCGGGGCAAAGCTCCAGGGATCTGTGGCATCCATGCCGAACTTCTTAAGGCTGGTGGAAATGCTGCACTCGTGTCGTTGCATGCAGTTTTGTGCTCTGCCTGGAACACAGGCATCATCCCAACTGACTGGAAGAGGGGCCTTGTTGTCCCTCTCTGGAAAGGGAAGGGTGATCGCCAAGACTGCAACAACTACCGAGGGGTGACGCTGCTCTCAGTGCCGAGCAAGGTCTTTGCTCGGATAATTCTCGATAGGGTTCGCCACCATCTGCTTGAGCACCAGCGTCCAGAGCAGTCAGGCTTTACACCAAAGAGGTCAACGATTGACCGTATCCTTGCACTTCGTGTCCTCACCGAACGCAGACGAGAGTTTCGGCAGGGGCTGCTTGCAGCCTATGTTGATCTCTGTAAAGCGTTCGATTCAGTGAATCGGGATGTCCTCTGGAGGATTCTTGGTCTTCGTCGCGTGCCACCAAAACTGATCGATCTGATGTCTGAACTCTACTCTTGTACTGAGAGTGCTGTGAAGTGTGGTGGTACCACCTCTGACTTATTTCCAGTTGTTACTGGAGTTCGTCAGGGATGTGTACTTGCCCCCACACTTTTCAGCACTTGTATGGACTGGATTTTAGGGAGGATGTCGGAGAGATCAAGTTGCGGTGCATCGTTTGGGAATGTCAAGATCTCGGACCTTGATTTTGCAGACGATGCAGTCATCTTTGCGGAGACTTTAGACATCCTTTTGGGGGCCCTCGAGGTGCTGAATGAGGAGTCGGAGCCGCTGGGATTACGGGTTTCTTGGGTCAAAACTAAGATCCAGGCTTTCGGTGACATCTTGGATGCTGCTGTCCTGTCTGTGTCTGTTTGTGGTGAAGATGTTGAGGTCGTGGAGAGATTCACTTACCTTGGCAGTGATTGATATTCATGTCTCTGCTGGCTGCGAGTCAGAGGTCAATAGACGTCTGGGTCGGGCCTGGGGAGTCATGGATTCACTGGATCATGGGGTGTGGCGCTGCCGGTACCTGTGCGGGAGGACGAAAGTCCGAGTCTTCAGGTCCTTGGTACTTCCAGTCTTGCTCTATGGGTGCGAGACTTGGACTCTGACCAAGGATCTGAGACGGAGACTTAATTCCTTTGGTACCAGGTGTCTTCGGAGAATCCTTGGCTATCGCTGGTTGGATTTTGTATCCAACAGGCGGTTGCTGAGAGAGACTCGGATGAGATTTGTTACCTGCATAGTCCTTGAGCGTCAGTTGCGGCTGTATGGACATGTGGCTCGTTTTCCTGACGCTGATCCTGCTTACCAGATTCTCTCAGCGAGGGAGTCTCATGAGTGGAGGAGGCCAGTGGGCCGACCACGTGCCTCATGGTTGCAGCAGGTTGACCATCATCTCAAGGAGATGGGGATGGGCCTGGCATCTGCCTGGGGGATGGCCAGACGGAGGCCCCTGGAGTACCGGCGGAAAGTGGACGCAGCGACGCGCTGTTCTGGCACATGCTCCCATACCTGACCTGACCTTGTCACACACCCAACCTGTCCAACAAGTTACATCTGAATCCGTCCATAACTTTTTGAGATATCTTGCTCACAAACAAACAAACAAACAAATAAACAGGGGTGAAAACATAACCTCCATCCACCTTCAGTGATGGAGGTAATAAAAATATGCAATCTATATGAATAGAAAAGGGACGGTGTCCGTCCCTTTGGCTGTCTCTGTCTTTCTAGTTTCCAATATGCTTTCTCACTGCTTCATGCATGATCACAATACTTCGTAGAAATAACTAACAATTCTGCTGACAGCATCGGAATGTACTCGACTCTCGCTTTTATTCCGATCAACCCAATCAAAAGTAGATTTTTCTCAAAGCGTTCGCCGTGCCACATGACATCACAGCGTTTTCGTAGGATCCTCGTTCAGCACATCCAACATGGGATTGTTGTCATCTCCATTTATTCCATTCAGCATTCGATTATTGTTGTTGCTGTTTAATGGCCCTCCCATCCTATCAAATCCCAAACCATGCCATCACCTGTCATTAATTGAAAAGTAGTATGAAGAAAAGGCTTCATAGTGTTTTTGTCTAAATTTGCCACCGGTGTGTGTGTGTGTGTGTGTGTGTGTGTGTGTGTGTGTGTGTGCTTGCGTGCGTGCGTACGTGTATATGTGTACAGAAATAAAACTTTTTTTGTGAAGTTCCTCCATCAATCAAGGTTCTTCCGAATGACCTAAGTATTACATGCCCAATGGATTAAAAATACAATCACTTAAATAAAACAACTCTTCATTCAGAGAGAAACTGTTTTGCTAACAGCACAAGAAAACCAGTGAGCAAACGTGGATACAACACACAGAGACCACGGGTGACAAAACTCATGCAAACTATTACGAACTAATCAATACTATTCTCACACATTCAAGTAAAAGGAACTTAAATGTATGCCTGATTCTGAATAAATAAAAATTCAAAAATAAACTCACAAAATGGACCCTCCTTGCATCTCCAAAATCATGAAGACTTCCATCTGAAAAATAATGATTGCCAAACAGCGTTATTCAAAAACCAACATTTCATCGCATCCACAACACCATTAACAGAGTACATTAACACTCAGTGCAGCTCATGCTAGTTATTGTATTGTGAGAATACAAAACAAAAACTTGAGTTAAGTCGATAGCTTGCCATCGCAAATCTCCATGCTTCCCACCTTAAACAAAGTTGAAAGATTGCAGAAAAGTTCCACCAGGAATGACCCAATATCAAATTTTGAGTTAACAAAAAAAATCTTCTGTTTTTACCTCTGAGACCTTAAGTCCTCACACTCTGGGGCATGAACTGAGGGTCAAATCCCCCCAAAAATCGTTAAATATTTAATGTGTTTCCCAATGTTAATTGCAAATACAAAGTTTCATTTAAAATGTTGAAAATGTGCCTGTAATTGCATATGAGCTTCTGACCCTACCCCAGGGCCCCAAGGGGTGGCACCAAAATGATACTGCTCTTGCACCTTCTTGCCATGTGGTGACATAACTACCAAGTTTGGTGAATTTCCAAACAACTGTTAGGAGGAGATAGCATGATGGACAGACAGACAGACAGAGCCATTACAATATCCCCCCTCGTTTTTTGTTATTTTTAAAGCGTGGGGATAATAACTGATGAACTAACCTTATGACTTGAGCGGGTGGGAATTGTGAAGTTATTCTTATCCGTTGTGGAGACAACACTGGTGAAAAAGGAAGCTTCATAAGTGATGTTTGACACTTTGATGCTGTAGAAATTGCCATTGTGGATTGTTCCTTGGAGCTGTGGAATCACAACATGGAAAGACTTAAAGCTGTCATAAAGACTTTTAACGAAATAAATGTGTTCCAAATGCAAAAATAAAATAGGGAGACTATTGCCTTAAGAGAAGGAGGTAAAACCACACCAGTTAAGTACTTTAAATGCTTTGTCATATCTACTTGCAGTTTATAATCCTGTAGGTAATTACACCAAATGAGTTGAGCAGTTATGCCTAATCTCCATTAGCTGAACAGTTATCCTTAGTCTCTGGTTTGAGCTGTTCAGGACAGGCCCAGTTGCGTCTCCATTGACCGTAATTTGTGGCTCAAACTCGTGGGTGGGTGGTGGGTGTGCATTGCTGCTCGGCATTCAGACTGCACTCAGAGCACGTTCGGGGCCAGGTTGCCGGCTCATACCCTATGTTGAGTCAGGAGCTCCGGGCAGTGGCGAGCCGGATGGGCAAATGAGACCGTTTCCGGCAGCGAGGGCCTGGCAGGGCATGGCTAGGGCTGCTGTGGCCCATTAAAGGAGCGGGATTTGGGTCACATTGCGTCGCCTTTGGGTCGTCACCCCACTCTTCGCCCAGGGCTTATAAAATAAGGAGCGCGGAGCCGCTCGCTCTCTGCTTCGCCCTCTTCTTCTCTGCTCCACTCGGATCTACACGACTAGGTGAGGGATCTTTAGCCTCACGCATCATCTCTCCTCTCTCTCTTTCCACCCCTCTATCTCATCCCCTTTGGATGCACAAAAGGGCATCATTACTGACTCGCAATCCCATTTTCCTCTGGCACGACACCGCACCCCCCCCCCATATTGCACTACACCACACCTCCCACTCCTACACCTTAGACACCAGCATTTCTCCCTCCTACCTCTCCCGAAGCGTACTGGGTTGTGTTGGTCGGCCGACTGCACCAGGTATTGCGAGACAGTTTGTCCTCATCTGCTCTCTTTCTTTCTGGCTATCTAATCTTCCTCGGATTTGTGTGTGTATGTGATGGCACCTGTCGTAGCACAAGATAAGCTTGTAGAAATGATAACGGGATAAGTCTGTTCTGTCTGCTTTTGTAAATTGCTTGTCTTTTGCCACACCCCACAAATTACTTGCTATCCTCGGCTGTACATACTGTTACGAATTCGCGCCCACCGGCATGCGCGAACAGCCGCTTTAGCCAATGGTGGCCGTCTCGCCCACCGGACGGACAATTCAGTTGCGACCTTCCGGAACAACGCCGGAAACCAGTCACGGGTGTGCTCCAAACGCACACCACGGCCTAGTCAACACTCTACCCGCGCGCGACAGGGTCAATCGCTGAATTATCGATATACCTAAGTATTCGCGCGGGCAGACTACCGAGAGACCGTACCTCAGCGAGGTCTTCTTGGACACAAACCGCTTAAGCGGTTCGTTCTGTTCTGGGATAACTGAGCGGTGTATTATCGCGAGACCTCGCTGGACCCAATTGTTTTATTGGCTATTAAAAAGCCCGCTATTATTCCGAGAGCAAGATTGCAGTTCAATTGGGGAAAAAGGACATGACGAACGGGTTAACATTCACACAAGGACATTTATTTATAATGCACACGTAAACAGGGATGCAATGAATGGGGGAAGGGGACAAGAAACGAGCAAGGTAAAAGCACTACAACCGTCTATGATTATTATTTACAAGCACTTACACAGTTCTACTTGCGGGACATGGCGCCACAACATTCACACAAATAAAAGCAAAGAAAGACCCCCTCAAAGGCAAGGGAGTCAGACTGGACCCGTAGGCCTTTATGTCCAAGGAGCCTGGTTGACCGAAGGGACTCCCAGAGGCTGCCGCAGGTTACCTTCACCCTCGTGGTGACTTGGTTGGGCGATCCTCGATGGACCCTCTCAAGCACCTCCACCGACTGACTGCTCCACCCAGACCGAGACCTCAACCGACCGACCAACAACCAACCAACTCCCTTCGCTTCTCGACTCGGTTCTCTCCACGCAGCCCTCTACGCTGCGTCCAGTACGCCCTTTTATTCCCAACGCTCCCACCCCTCCCCTCGGGAGAAGAAGAATCTGCTGCCCTGGCTCCAAGGGGGTGGGGCGCCAGGCCCATTTTTCGCCCAAAAACAGGCCCCCACCCAACATCACCTTTTACCCCTGGTTCAATCTGCCCTTCCCCAATTCCAAAGCGTGGGAAAGCAGGAGGGAAAATCCCATGCGTCGTGTTGGAGCTCCTTCTTTCTCCATAGCAGAGACGGTTTTGGATGCGGAGAGGGTTGTAGCGTTGTCTGGAGAAGGTGATTGGTGGTGTGGTTGGTGGTTGAGGTGGTCGTGGTTGTTGTAACGGTGGCGTGGTTGGCATTGTGTGGTGGTCATGAGGGTGGTGTGGTTGGGCGCTTGTAAAAAAGGTGGTTGGTGGTGTGGTTGGTCCAAAATAACGATAGCGAAAGAAAAACGGCTAACTCAACGATCACAGCCCTGTCCATACGAATAAATCCCATTTAACAACGGTGGGGAAATCTATCTGAACACACACTTAGCGATATAACTGATCTTGGGGATATCCTTTATGGTGTCCTGTGAATTTCCACAGCCGTAACAATACGAATAAACCCCATTCACTGTGCCACATACCTTTCCTCGCTTGATTGTAAATAAATGATTTGTGTAGAAATGTTCCCAGCTTGTTTTCGTCTTTTCCTTCATTGGTCCAGCATGGTTCGTATTCTAGCTTTGCAGGGAGGTTATTCTCCAACGATTTGTTTTTCTAGCTGGTCTGACCTTAGCTAGAAGGTGACCTTAGCAGTTACGCTCAGCTGCATCTGATCCGGTGAGGTGATCCGGATTGAACAAGACGTACCAAGGGCGTGTCCCCCAGTAATTAAACCACATGAATTTTAGGTAAACGGTTTCAGATGTTGCACCCTAAGTCACATAGTCGAATTATTGGCGTTCATGGTCGATTAGCGACCTGCCGCGTCACGAAGTTATTCGTGTGTGACGGCCTGCGATTCCGGAGTCTGGTGGGAACCCGAACCCCCTTCGTGGTCTTCTCGCCCCCAACCCAGGGTCTGCAACAACATATTTCAAGCAGTGATGGACAAAAAAGAAGAATAAGAAGTAGGGCTTGAAGAGCACTGTGAAGGAATGAAAAATGCGATGGAGAAAGCAAGCAAAGAAATCATCGGATGTGCAACAAATATTTTTTTTTAATTATGGATATCGGAGGAATCATGGAAAGTGATGTAGGAAAGAAAGGAACTCGAAAATAAAATAACTTCAGCAAAAGAAGACATCTGAAAAGGAAGATATAAAGGTAAAGCTAAGGAAGTAAAAACAAGGAAAGATGAAAATAATTTTTATGGAAAAAAAAAGGTGAAAGAAGCAGAGAAAGCAGAGAGGAAAAATGATCATACAAGCTTGTATCAGATTGCTAAAATATTGTTGCGAATTCGCGCCCGCCGGCGTGCGGACGGCCACGCAACTCGGATCGCGGCACGTCGCCCACCGGACGGACAATTCAGTCGTGACCCTCCGGGAACTATCGCCCGGAGCCAGTCACGGGTGGGCCTTTCGACCTCACCACAATCGTGCCAATCGGCCACCCGCATAGGATAGGGTTGTTCGCCAAACTCGACCTACCTAAGTACCCACGCGGATGGTAAACCGGGTGATCGTACCTCGCCGCAGGTCGACTCCGGACACGAGCCGCTTGGGCGGCCCGTTCCATACTATCGGGATAATCGAGCGGTGTTATCGTCGACCTCGATGGTTCAGATTATTTACCGGGCGTTTTGCACCCACTACGAACCCTTTACATGAAGCAGATGAGATTCAATTAGGAAAAGACGAAGCAAAACGGGAAAACAGTTCACACAATGCACATTTATTTCCCGGCACATGGAAAGCACGTCTATACAGTCAAAGTGCACATAAAGCAAACAAAATAAAAGCAACAACGACGCAGAGTTAATACCGACTACGCGCACACACGGCAACACTTATACAGTTTTACTTTACAGACGGCGCCAACATACATTTACACAAAAGCAAAGGAAAGAAGCCACCCTCATAGACAAGGAGGCAGACAGGCCTGTAGGCCAAATGTGCGCGTGACCTGGAGGAGCGGCCAGGTCCGTGAGACTGGGGGGATCCTACCCGCGTCCTAGTGACGTGTTGGCGGGCGAGCCGCAAATGTGGCCGTGCGGCTGTGCCACGACTCCGTGCTCCTTGGCGGGTTTCGTTGGCACGACGTTTGGAGTGGGGTGGGAACGGGGCCCCCTTTTGCACTCTCTCAGTGTGGGGGAAAGGGGGATTTGTTGATGCCCTGGGGGAGGGGAATGGCTGGCTGGCTTGGGTCCCGCGACGAGACGAGCGATTTCCCCACACTGTAACCTCGTCGCCGACCGCCGTCCTTCTCGCCTCGGACCTGAGCTCTCTTGCCTGCAGTTCCACCGCTCTCACTCGCCCGACTCTCTCTGCAACTCTTCTCTGTTCCACACTCTCCTCACCCGACCCTCTTCAGTTCCGCACTCTCCTCGCGACTCCACCGACGAACTCTGCCACTCTCTTCACCCGACCGACTCGACTCTTCTCTCTTCCATTTTGCGCTTGCCTTTTTATAGGCGGGCAGGAGAAGCCAGTATGCAAATATTCGGATCAGAATGACCTCGGGGGCGGAGCCACACTCGCCCATTGGTTGGAGGAAACGAGAGCGCGAACCTCCCCTGATCCTAGAATTTGCATATATCGACTTCACACACACGCTTGGAGGTAGGGCCAAGCCGCCCCGAGCTCGCTAATTGGACGGAGGAGAAGTGGGCGTGTAGAGTTTTTGATCCGAATTTTCCCTCGGAAAGGCTGCTATTTGCGCTCGCGGCTCGGTGCGCTCGGCACCAATCGCTGAACGGGCCCGAGACAGCCCAACGTTCAGTGTTCACAGGTGGTGCGGGAATGGCCGTAGAAGGAGAGAGGTGAAGGTGGTGGAGGGTTTTTGGTGGTGGTTTGATGGTTATGGTGCCGTTTGGGAATGGCGGTGATGCGATGATGTGGGAGCGTAGATGGTGGCGGTGGCGTGGTTGTTGTGTGATGGCGGTTGAGACGTGGTTGGTTCAAAATAAAGATAGAACAGAAAAAATGGCTAACTCAAAGCATCGCAGCCCGGATGAATCACATAAATTCCCTCTATACAACAGGTTTGGGCTAACTACACATGTACTTAGAGATATCTCACCTACGGGCCCTTCATGGTGTAATGCGAATTTCCACAGCTGTAACAATATTGTCGTGAAAGTTTCAAAACCCAGCTCAGTATTAGTAAACATCAAAGATGGAAACAATTTATCGTTCAAAGAGGATGGAATTGCACAGATGGATCGAAAACTTTGAAGAGATATTGAATGTAGAATAGCCATACAATACTCTAGATCTGGATGAGAACATGTGAGTCCGACCGATAAATCACAGGATATTTAACAAAAAAAGGAGATAAAACAAACTATAATGAGACTCAAAAACAACAAGGCAGCAGTAGAAGATGAAATAGTGGTGGAGATGCTGAAGACTTTACCAGAGGAGATGACAGAAGTATGAAAGAAGATATTCAAAAATAATATGGATGAAGAGGTTTTGCCATCAGAGTGGAAGAAGGGTCTTATTGTTAAACTTGCGAAGAAAGGAGATTTAGGAAAGTAACAATTGTAAGGGGAATAACATCAATTGTTTCAAACTCTTCACAAATTTCATCCAAACAGAAATTAAAGAAGGTTTGGATAAGATGCTGAGACGTGAAAAATCTGGATTTAGAAAGGAACGATATGGCAGTGACCAAATGTTTGTTTTGAGAACAGTTACCGGAACAAGGTTCTTAATTTCAAAAAAATGTTTTATTTTCAGTTTCATTGATTTCAAGAAAGTGTTTGACAAGTGTACATCGGGAGAGTTTGTGGAGGCTGCTACGACTTTAAGGGATACCGGAGAAAATAATTACAATGAATTGTTTCAATGTTATCCATGAGAGATTTTTTCACCCTGGTTTGAAGTGAGAAGTGGACAAAAACAAGGATACATGTTGTCACCCACGTTGTTCCTGATTGTGATTGACTGGGTAATGAGACGAGTGATGGAAGGAAAACATATTGGTATCAAGTGGAGAAATGAAACCCAATCGGATGATCTTGATTCTGCTGATGACCTGTGTTTGGAATCAGAAGTGTATGACAATGTGAAAATAAAGACAAAGAGTTTGTAGGAGCACAAAGAGATTGGTTTGAAGGTCAATGTGGGAAAGATCAAGACAATGAGGATAAATACTGATGATGAAAGGAAGATTGTGATTGACGGAGAGGAAGTCGAGGAATACAGGAAGTTGATAAGTTCATTTATCTAGGATCTGTTATCGATAAACAAGGGAGTAGTGAAAGCGATTTAATAAACAGAATTGCAAAAACTCAAGCAATGTTTAACTCTTCACCAAAGATTTGGAATTTCAGACATCTATCACTAAACATAGGGACAATATCCCTGGGCACTCAACTGGTAGCGGCTCGATAAGATAAACCAGGGAACCATTGGTAGGCATGGATGACCCACAAAATATGTAATGGAGAAGAAAGTAAATACCTATGGATTCTTTTTTTTAATGCCATGAACAAACTTTTGTACATCACAGGTGATAAAGGTTGTGGTCAAATTTCATCGAAATTGTGTGTGTGGTTTCAGAGAAGAAAGAAATACACATTTTGGGGGGCAAACCCCACATAAAATCCCTTTGACCCCAATTTTTTTTAATGTCGTGAACAAACATTGAAACATCACGGGTGATGAAGGTTGAGATGAAGTTTCATCGGAATTGTGTGTGTCGTTTCGGAGAAGAAAGCAAATACTTATTTTGGGGGGCAACCCCCCGTAATGGCCCTTTGACCTCAAATTTTTTAATGGCATGAACAAACTTTGGTACATCATGGGTGATGAAGGTTATAATCAAGGTTCATCGAAATTGTGTGTAGTTTCTGAGAAGAAAGCAAAAACATATTTTGGGGTGCACCTCCCTTACAACCCCCAAATAGCCCGATTTTTATAATGTCATGAATAAACTTTGGTCCATCATGGGTGATGAAGGTTGTGGTGAAGTTTCATCAGAATTGTGTGTGTCGTTTCTGAGAAGAAAGCAAATACCTCTTTTGGGGGGAAACCACCAGTAGACCCCCTTAGACATCAAATGTCTTTAATGGCATGATCAAACTTTGGTACATCATGGGTGATGAAGGTTTTGGTCAAGTTTCATCGAAATTGTGTGTGTAGTTTTGGAGAAGAAAGCAAATACTGTACATAATTTGTGGGGCAACCCCCTTTACACCCTCTTTGAGCCCGATTTTTCTAAGATCATGAACAAACTTTGGTACACTATGGGTGATGAAGGTTGTGGTCAAGTTTCATCAGAATTGTGTGTGTTGTTTCTGTGAAGAAAGAAAATACCTATTTTGGAGGGCAACCCCCATGTAAACTTCCTCCATAGACCCCCTCAGACCCCGATTTTTTTAATGTTTTATTTTCAGTTTCATTGATTTCAAGAAAGTGTTTGACAAGTGTACATAGGGAGAGTTGGTAGGTCACAGGTGATGAAGGATGTGGTCACGTTATCATCAAAATTGCATGTGTAGTTTTTGAGAAGAAAGCAAATACCTATTTTGGGGGGCAACCCCATTAAAACCCCTTAGGGCCTGATTTTTTAAATGCCATGAACAAACTTTGGTACATACACGATGTTGAACATTGTGGTAAAGTTTCATCAGAATTGTATGTGTATTTTCAGAGAAGTTGAAAGTATTTGTGGACGGTCTGACAGACTGACGACGAGCCATCCCATCAGCTCCCCGGAACTACGTTCGAGGTGAGCTTAAAACTAAGATGAAACTATTTGATTCCAATGTCAAATCACTGTTATTATACGAGACAGAAACATGGAAAATGAGCAAGGAAATTGGAACGCAAAATGACAGTCTCCACCATCGATGTTTGAGAAGGATTTTGAAGATTTTCTGGCCAAACAGGGTGAGAAATGAGGAAATAAGGAGGGCTGGAGAAAGAGATATTATAGCACCGGTCAAAGAACAAAGATGGTGATGGGTATGACATATAATGAGAAAGCAAGAGGGACATTTGACTAAAGAAGCCATGTTTTGGATACCAGTGGGGAAAAGAAAGAGGGGGAGACCAAGAAATATATGGAGAAGAATTGCTGAAAATGAACTTTGTTTAGAAAAGAGAATTGCCCTGAAGTGTGCAGAGAGGATTGCTCAAGTCCGAACAAGATAGAGGAACCTCGCTGTGGCTCAATGTGCTGAAAAGCAAGATGGGTCCTAAAAACGAAGATGAACCTTTCCTAACCCAATCCTCTTACTTGCTGGATTCAGTGTTTCCTTCCGAAAATCGTCATCACATACTTTGAGTCTGTCTCAAATACCTTCTGTCCTCCATTTTGTCTTCATCATCCACTTCATACATAAATTATACCACAAAATACAATAAGCAATGACAAGGCAGTCAAGGCTAAGAGAATGCATTTATCTGAGTAATGTCTCAATAATGTCCGATGTCATGAGTATATTAATAAAGTAAGTATGCAGATACACGAGATATTAACTCTCCAAGAAATGCTGTTAGGGTTAGTAAAGTAATGTTAACCTGTTAGGGTTGGGTTTTTTCATGGTAAAGTAATGGTAAAGATCGGATTAGTATCACAGATGATGAATAAACTGATCAGTTAAATTAACAGGTTGTGGATAAAGCACAGGCATGACGGACCAAATGGCCTCTGCCCTCCACGCCCACTGGAAATTTGTAACAAAATGTCAAACATATGGCTGCATACACCCGACCGACAGAAACGTCGTCACGTCGCCTTGGTTATGAAGCTGCTACACGGAGACACAACCCAGGCCGGGACCTTCGAGACCCCTGGGACTGTTCCAAACGGCTCAAAACTGCTAATGGAGACGAGGCCTTTGAGAAATGTGGTAGATCTAGAACATAACTAGAAGTGCACTAGGTAGAGCATTTACCTCCACCCACTTCTGTGTCTTCGCCAAAATCGAATCAATTCGTCCTTGTCACACACCCAACCTGTCCACTAAGTTTCATCCAAATCCATGCACAACTTTTTTGAGATATCATGCTATATATCGTTTTTGGCCCTATCTCTCAATGGTGAAGAATTACTTGAAAAATTCTAGTATCCAGATCCGTATCTGGATCTTCACCAAAATCGAATCATTTTGTCCTTGTGAGACACACAACCTGCCCACCAAAGGTCATCTGAATCCGTCCACAACCTTTTGAGGTATCCTACACACAAACAAGCAAACAGACAGGGGTGAAAACATAACCTCCGTCCCCCTTCGGTGGCGGAAGTAATACCTTCCAACCTTTGACTGATACATTAAATGGTGTCTTGCACACTTGCCCTTAAGGGTTGTCATCTCCGGTAATTTTAGCTGAGATCTCTTTAGGCCCACAACGATGCACTCATAGATTACAAGGAAAGGATGAGTTAAAAACTGGGAAAAGAGTCCCTACCGTGAAGTTCAAAGAAATGCTCGAATTGCTCTTCGTCCACGCGGTCGAGTTATTGACGGACAACTCAGAGATGCAGATGGTGCGGGGATAAATGAAGAACACAATTAGACTACAGAGCACCATGCACGCGACGATGGAGATGATTATATAGAATGTTCTGCAACAGAATGAACCAGTATGAGTAGTACAATGAGCAAGGCATAGTAGCACGTCCATTCAAATTGATGTGTCAAATCGATAAGCATAAAGTAACAAATATCATTTTGGCTTTGGAAACCAAATAACAAAAATACTACTACTCATAATAATACTACTAATAATACCAACTACTTTCAGATCAATTTTTTTTTTTTTTGAAGCAAAAACTCATCCAAAGTGCAACATTAAGCATTTTAAGCACAAAAAAGTTTCAAGTTCAGCAGAAGGCCGAAAAAATGTCGGTGGTGTTTATATATTACATAATCAGCCTCGGTGGTGAGATGGTTCGCGCGTCCGCTCTGCTTCTGGGAGGTCGGCCCCGGCCGAGACGTACCCTGGCCAAGTCATACCAAAGACTAAAATATACCATCAGAGATGGGGAATCCCCCGCCATTGAATGAAAAAGGTCATACATATTCCAGATAATGAAGGAGGTGAATTGGAAACAAGACACCATTTGGTCATCATCTCGAAAAAGTTCCCCAGGGATGAGGAACGTAGTAACCAAAAAGAATTGAAATCAGATAAGCGGTTTTTTATTTATTACAAAAAAACATTTTTTCCAAGATGGCCGCCCCAGTCGGCCATCTTGGATCCGGCCACGCCCAAAATCAATAGGGTTCTTCCTTTTCAGGTGGTACATGTGTGACCCGAATTTCAAATCGATATGGCGAACACTTTTTGAGTTATCGCACTCACAGCTATAAATGTTGACGCCAGGACGGACGGACAGACGGACGGACAGCCGGACGACCTGGGTGACAACAATATCCCCCTTCCGCCACACGGCGGGGGATAAAAATGGTACATGCTGCTTCCTTGCTCGATGCTCAGCATTTAAAAAGGATAAATCACAAGCAAACATAGGTTGGCAGACATTACACAATGTGATAGGACTAATCACCTCTTGCATTGAAGTTCATTGGCAAGGAACTGACATTATTGTAACACACAGGGGGGAGCGGGGGAAGGGTTTGGGTGTCTAGAATTTCAAAAATAATGAATATATTATGCGTCCATTACATCATGTATAGATGGCCACTTAGTTATTCAGCTGCACTCAGACAAGTGTCTGGAGAAAAAGGGATCGGAGGGTGAGTGTGGGGGGAAGTGGGGTGCGGGGGGGGGGGGTGGTGGTGAGGGTTTGGGTCAAAACTATTCGATGCATTCCATATTGTGTGAACCCGAAGTGGGAAATTGAAACAGCTGACAAATCAGGAAATGCTTTTGATTTTTGAACCCAAGCCTTTGTCCGAGGCACACATCACATGATGAGAAGCAGCCAGAGTAATAGTCTAGATAGCCTAGATGTACACACACTCTCCTCTGAGTTGTCGAGCCTGGGTTCGAACCCCGAACAGCTATAAACTGTCATTCCGGAGTTTCACAAGCAGGGTGACTCATCATTGTTTGTGCCATCTCTCAGATGGACGTTAAACGGGTGTCCCGTCTGCCAACATTCGTTGGTGGATGTTAAAGATCCCATGGTGTCCTTTGCAAAGAGAAGGCGAGCAATATCACCGGCACCCTGGACAAATTCCAACTTCCTGCTCTAACCTACAGGAGGCACTGCATCAGGGGCACTGCCACACACCTCCAAGAACTGATTGCTACATCACAGCTATGTGCTGCATATAAATGACGAAGTCAATATATGCCATGGACTTTGGAAACTAAAACCTGCTTTCTGGCACACCTCGCTCCAGGGCTAGCCCAACCACAAGTAAGAGTAAGAATATTAATACGAGGCCAGTGAATAAGTAACCTTAAAATATTTTTCACAAATTGTTTATTGCATGTACGTGTGTAACAACTGTTATTTTTCAACATACTCTCCATTGCATTCAACGCATTTTTTCCAACACTTTGCTAAGGCCTCTCCTCGAGAGAAAAATATATATTTTGGCTGCTGGTGTAAGCATTCGTGCACCGCTTCTTGGAGCTCTTCGTCGGATGGGAAAGTGTTTCCACCAAGCACCTCTTTAAGTGGTCCAAATAGTCTGGGAGCCACCATGTGAAAATGTGTAAAAAACTGATTTTGATGTGACACCCCTGCTATGCAATTTTTGACACTTGGACCATGTCAGTGGGTATGTTGGCCACCTGAAAAGTGTTATTGGACACCTCAACTCCATTGCGCAACTTCTATGGGCAGGTTTTTTTTGATAAAAGACCATGACCGAAAAAAACAAAAATTTTGGGGGTAGGGGGAACTAAATTGACCATTCCTCCACAATGGAACACCCTATGACAACAAATTACCACTCATTATCTTTGGCTAGATGTATGCTACAAGTTAGTATCAAGTATATTTCAATTGGGTGATCTTCAAGGTCACCAGAGGTCAAAAGGTCAGAAAAATCGGGTCACACCCAAAATCTGGCATTTTTATCAAAGGAATACTGTATAGATCCCCTTCCGAAACAATTTTATCTTAAAATACCACTTGAATCAACTTCTTGGATCCTCCTGATGTTTTTGGAGAAGCAGTATTTTGATTGAGCCACAACAGAGCAAACTATGACCGGGTCATTTCATGGTAAAGTGCAGAAACGGTGTCCATCACACTCATAATGAGACTGAATGGATGGAATGCAATCTATAGCTTTAAAATTCACATCCAATGATAGTGTAATGATGTTGAAACATACTAAACATAAAAACATGCCAGGTTGAGTCTGTGCATCTTTTTTCTGGCAGCCTAAAATGTTGAGGTACCAAATATTGTTACGAATCTGGAAGCCATTTGCACACAAACAGACAGCAATCCCTAAGCTTAGTTATTTCAATAAGTATGTGTATAGTTAGATTCCTCCCTATGTCTAAAGGGAATTACATATGTGTGCTGCAAAGTTTCTTTCTAGTTAGATTTTTGCAATACACAACGCCAACAAATCAATCCTTCACTTATTCGCACCATCGATGCCATTGCCCACGTGCGTTCGACCACGAACGTGGGTGGAGGTTTCCTCACCTCAGAACACCGACTCTGCCCAGGAAACCCCTGTCCAATCACGGATGGCCAGCACATCACCCCACAAAACCCTGTCCAATTAGCGCAAAGATTACTTCAGAGCTCCGACTCCACCCCAGAAAGGCAGGGTTTCCCCCTGTCCAATCAGAGGGGGACAGATATCACCCCACGAAACCCTGTCCAATCAGGGCAATGATTACCTCAGAGGACAGGTCACCCCACCCCGTCCGGGGGAGGGATAAGAATCGCCGGGCTCCCCTTCGTGCTCACTGGAGTTGGGTTGGAATTATCGGAGAAAAAGGGGTCGCCATTGCTCTTGGTGTGTGTCGGTGGTCATCGTTGCCGTGTCTCAAGCTGGTCCTCTGACTATTCCACAGTCGTCGACTTCCATCTCTCATTTTGTCGAGCAATAACACAGAGTCTGAGCCGGGAATCTCTGCTGGCCCTCTGTGAGGAGCGACCCTGGCCCCCGCCTGGACCCCGCTATACCGTGTCTGGGCACGCTGACGACCCCGAGTTTCACACCTGCATTCGTGGGCCAAACCGCACGAGACGGCCAGGTACCGACCAAACTCTGACCTCCAGCCTGTCTATCCCCTTGGCTGAAAGGGTCGAAATAAAAATAATCTGGGTCCATTTTCTTTTGGTGTGTGTGTGTGTGTGTGTGTGTGTGTGTGTGTGTGTGTGTGTGTGTGTGTGTGTGTGTGTGTGTGTGTGTGTGTGTGTGTGTGTGTGTGTGTGTGTGTGTGTGTGTGTGTGGTGGCGCCATCCTATAAGTAGAGCTGTGAAGTGCTTTTGCCCATTGTACATTTTCCTGCATATTCGTGATTAAGTCTGCTCTGTGTCTCCCTTCCCGATTACTGTAAAATAAATCCCCCGTTAATTGTTTCATTTCGTTGTCCGTGTTTTCTTTCATTGGCCTAGCATGGTTCGGGTTTGGGTTACAGTGAGGCCGTTTGTGCCGTAAATTGTTCATTTGGTCCGGCAGGCTTTAGTAATCCCCGCTCGGTTACGCCGGATCCGAGTCAGTAACAGCGACTCGATTCGGACAAAGTCGGCCGAGGGTGTGGCTTACCAGGTATTTAGACGTCGTGGGGGACTTAGGTAAATTGGAATTAGACAATTAACCCTTCCCCACGCCGTCAAAATATTGGCATCCACGGTCCACTAAGGGACCCATTGACTCCGGAGTTATCCAGGGTGACGACCTTCGATTCCGGGTGTTCGGTGGGAGACGGCCCGACTGCTCCGTCTAGTGGTCATTCCTCGCCACCGACTCCCGGCCTACAACAATACAGCTGTCCCAACTCACACTTGTTGGTGTACCACCTCGATTATCTACGAGTAATAAATCTGCTTGAAGACTTGCGTATGGATATTTGTGATCACATCCGATGGAGCAAATTGTCTAAAAAGTGATTTTAAGGGATACAATGGACATTCCTGAAATGAATACAGTATATGACCCCGTCGCATAAAATTTGTCATCTCCGTCACATTTTTTGACTGGGTGCCGGATGTGCATGCGCTTGGAACTATCTGCCGAGACGTGTACAAGTGTTGAACGCCCGCCATATTTAATCCGTGAAGTCTACTCATCTTTCCAACAAATCGTTTGATTTTGTCTAATTTTGACAGCGAACATCATCACTGGGTAAGTATACTATAAATTTGTCAACTCCAAACGTTCAATATCTTGCTCTTGAGAAGAAAAACAATTGATTGTATAAGGGGTAATGAAGTTGTAAAACTGTTTGATCCTGGCCATATCACACATTATTGCTTCCTCATATGATCGCTGGAGAGTGGGCACGCCTTTTTTTCTGAAAACAATCATATCCATCACAGTCATCGCCATCACATTTGAGGACCGTTACGGAGACGACAAAGAATCGATGGAGTTCTTTTCGCATGAAATAACACCCAGCAACTGTTGTGGGGCACTAGAAAGTTGTGGGGCACTGTAAATTTGTGCTCAATATTAAACTTTAATAGAGTTTTGCCATTGACATTGGAAGTTTGAACCATTTCTTATGCACTTTCATTTTTCAAGTAATTCTGCACCATTTTTGAGATCATATCGAATCAACAATATTAGCAATCAGATAAGAGTGTGGGAAGACTTCTGCTAAAAAATATTTGGTACGTTACTAGCAGGTGTCATTGCGGTAAGTGTATCTTTTATGACCAATGAAACCATTTGATGAGGGTCATTTGCAAAATTCACACCCGGTATGAACGTAAAACAATTTGAAAGCGTCTCACCTGGGGCTCACCTTAATGCTGTATCATTAGTTTTTTTGGAATTTCTCGAAAATATGAACAAAATAACATCTGTCAAATTTCCATAATTGAGAAGGATTCTAAGCAGTGTAAGTGCATCATTGAAGCAGTTATAGTTGATGGTATTACTTTATTTGTTTTGAGTACCAACGAATGTTTGATGGAATTGACAGTGTGACGGAGATGACACGGTTACACATAACCTCGGGAAAAATAAGCTTCATACTGTGTTACAAAACGAGCAGCTGATGTTACATGACAAGTTATAGTATTCGGATATGTGTTCTCATTATAATAGAACATGAAACAATTCTCAACTTTCTCATTTTTCCCCAGACAAAAAAGCACCTAAAAAAGTGGCATTACCATGAAGTGACCTGACCATAGATTTGTTCGTCGCAAATCTGAACCTCCGCTAAAATTCACTTTTTTGAAGAAATTTCTAACTTTCCGATGACAGTTGTTTTGTACATTGAAGTCCATTTACAGCACCCGAAGTGAGTTCTGGAACTGTTTACCCCATCACCCAATCACCCCCATCATCCCCCCACCCCCATGAATCCCATGCTACCCCTTTCAGTATGCTTAACACATGCTCAATCCCTTTTTGCAGGTGCTGCCTCCTTGTTTTAAAAGATGGAACCTCTTATATCAGCAAATCGAAAGCGGTCCAGTTCCTGCCCAGGTCAGCTAACAACTAATTACTCAAAATGTTTGATTTGCCAATCCACTGCTCTTGAGCTTGGACCTTTATCAAAATTAACGAAACGGGGTTTCTCCACGTTCAAGGATGCCGTTGGGACAAGGTGCGATGAAGTATATAAGAGGCTTTAGACAGACATGCAGGAGGAAGATGCATTCCTTGCCAAAAAAAAACAGAAATCCACATCGCTTGTCGGAGCAATTACACGCATAAAAAGCATTTAGAGTCAAAACGCTTGCGAAGAGAAAGTGAATCATCAGCAGGAGAAACACCATTTCTTCAAACCAGCCGGACTGCCACCATTGACTCTAAATCCATGTGTTTTTTTTGTGTGAGAAGGATCGTGATGGCTTGGGTGATAGGACTTTAGTATCTGTCGCTACCGTTTAAAGACAGCTGTCAATTCACAATAAAGCAAAGGAACGAAATGAGGAAGCAGTGCTCTTGAAAATTATGGGTCATGGTGAGAAATGCCTCGACTTGATAGCAAATTATTTTCGATATCACCGAAAGTGTTTGAACAGGTTTATGACAAAACGTAAAACTGAGGGTGCAAGTTCGGCCAAGTTGTCAGAGCATGGCATTTTTGACATTGATGTCCGGGATTTCAAAAGGACTTTTAAATGAGAAACGTGTATTCTATCAACTTTCAAAAAGATACAATGATTTGTTGCCTCAGCATGGCAAACAGAAATATAGAACAGACAGATTGAAGAAACGAATTATTAAACATTTTACCAATGACAAAATTCAGGTTGTGGACATGAAGAACACAGCTCTCGTAATGTGCCTCATCTCTCACTGTCAAAGAGCTTTGTGACCAAGGTGTGCAGCTGCAAGCTG
The DNA here is from genome assembly GCF_056783735.1 of Eptatretus burgeri. NCBI lineage: Eukaryota > Metazoa > Chordata > Myxini > Myxiniformes > Myxinidae > Eptatretus > Eptatretus burgeri. The sequence goes on along the minus strand of NC_140964.1, from coordinate 64,402,511 downwards.
AATTAAATGAGTGTCAGTTACTATTTGATTCTGAGGATGAATGCATCGATGACAGTTTGCACAAGGATATGTCGCTGAGTTCATATCACATAGCTAAACACCTATGGGCAGAGATGAAAACTTCTATGAAAAGAGAGGATGCTTCTGAAATTGAGATATCTTATGAAGCAGCCTCTAGTCAAGTTCCTGTTGGCTTTTACAATCATTTAGCTTGTTTGCTTTTTGACAATAATGATGCCCGAGGTCAGGATGGAAGAGTCTGCCTTCCCGGTGACAGCATGGAAAGGGTATTGAACCTTGCCCAGGACATCATTCGCATTCTGAGTAAAAAGCCTACCCTCAAGCAGGTTGGACTTGCTCTACATGTCCTGAAAGAAACTCGTAGCAAAAACCCATCACCACTTTAAATCGGTTTGGGAACTGTGTCAGCTATTCTAGTGCACAGCGTTACCTGGCCACTATAGCCAATGAGGTTTCTGAGTGAGAAGAAAAGGAAGGTATCTTCATCCCGACTAATATCGTTCCTGGACAGTTTCTTCAAGTTGCGTTAGACAACCTCAACTTCCACTCTGAAACTGAGGATGGAGGCAGTCTGTACGCGACAACCAATATCATATATCAATATTCAAGTGGTCAGGAGACAACAATTGATTCTGCTGGGAAAGTGCCCTATCATAAAAGGAGGCAAACTACAATATTAAAAAAACCTGAGAAGTTTGAACCAGTCAGCAGCCACCTTACTCTTAAAGGGAGAAAAGAGGCCCGGTCATTGCGTGGTATTGGAATGAGTGAAAATGAGATTGAAGACAGTAATGTATTGGTGGATGTAAACATTGTCTGGTTCTTACAAAGGATGTTCCCTACTCAGATAATGACAGCTGAAGATGACAGTCCATGCAGCGTACCAACTTGGAGTGCATTCTCTGAACTTTATTCTGGGAAACAAGCACATAAAACAAAGATTGGTTATGGTCCAATGTATCCACAAACTTCAACCAATCCAGATGTTGTCAAGACCTCTCTCGACTACTTTGTTTCACTGAATCTCAAGTTAGGACAATTGAACACTGTGATAACTTGTGATCAAGCAATATATGACATAATAAAAGGTTTAGTAAAAAAGGATCCAGTGCAATATAAAAATGTCATAGTGTGACTTGGTGGCTTCCATATTGTACAGAACTTTATTGGGTCTATTGGGTTTTTGATGAAAAAAGCGGCATTGAAGAGGAACTGGTTGCTCGTGATATATGTGGTCGGGGAACAGCTAATAAGGTAATGGCAGGAAAGGACTACTATAAAATGGTTCATTACCATTCATTGCTAAGTGAGGCTTTCTTCATGCTTAAGTGGGAAGCATTCGAGCAATGGTTGTTCCAGAAAGAGTACACAGATCATGTTGAATTACTTTCAACTGTGTCATCGCTGTTTGAAAGAATTCGAGTGGATTATGAAAAACAGGACAAAGACAGTGTCGTGCAACATGTTGGTGATATGCTTAATCATCTGAAATCCCTAGATACTCTCTGGGAGGAATTTGAGAATTCTTTAGGAAAGACAGCACAGTTGTGGGGAATGTACATAAAATGGTACTCATTCTAAAGTGTTATGTGAATGATGAGAGAGCTGGCCTTTGGAACCAACACCTCCTGGAGGCAAAAAACATGTTACCATACACTGTTTCGTCTGGAAAAAGCAAGTACATGTCCTGTCTTCCAACATATTTGAATGAAATGAACAGCCTTCCCATCTCAGCACCAGATGTTCACAAAGAATTTGAGGCGGGCAACTTTGCAGTCCATCAGACGGAAGATGCATTCAATAGTGTATGGACAGACCTCGCTTTGGAGCAACCCTACAACAAAGAAGGGAAAACAAGCCTATTTAAGGGAATAGCCCAATCAGAATCAGCACGGGAGAAGTATGTAAAAACACTGCCCTTCATGACAGTCGTCTCTGAGAGTGTAAAGCAGATGGTGCATATGCAGTCTCCTGACTCAAACCACCACGAAAAAGTGAATAAAGATGACATGGCAAAGGTTCTTAAAATCAGAGATACTGTGACAGAAAGTATGAGGAATCCATTCGCTCCGACCATTGCAGCTGATAAGTTGGTCAACATTGCAACGGGAGAAATGCTCGCTTCGACGGAAGTTGTAGACTCTAAAAGACTTGGATTAGAGGCAATTGCATATGCAGGTTCCACTGATGCTGAAAAGATAATTACCCCAAAGATATTGACGTTTGCTGCACAACAGAAGCAAAGGGAAAAAAGGAAAACCCAGTGAAACAATTGGTATCTGAGGAAGGCACAGTTACCAGAGCCCTCTGCTTTACTCAGGAGCTGACTAATGAAGGTAAAATAGAGGCCTTCAGCTATGAATGGTGCGACTACCCTCCATGCCTGTTTGAACCACACATAGCTGGATACATAATGCGTAAAGGAAACAAGCTGACTTCCTAGACACCCTCCAAAGCAAAGTCAGTGATTCATGCGAGCCAGTCAAAGAACTGCCTCCCTCTGCTTTAAAACCAGTGTATGTCATAGATGCAATGGCAAACGTTCAACGCTTGCAAACCCTTGGGGCTAGCGTTTTCAGCCAACTTCAGGAAAGATAAAAAACAAGATTTTGAAGATGAAACCCATGAACTGTTCCGAGGTGCACTTTGTCGGTGATAGATATGACTTTGGTGAAATGAGCTTGAAGGGTGATGAACGCCTGAGACGTGAAACGGGAGCCAGCGCACCAGAGTTCGTTCCAAATGATAACATGAAAATACCAGTATGGAATACGTTTGTTTCGAATCCAAGGAACAAAGCAAACCTGCTCTCCTACATCTCATCCTGCTGGTCAAAGTCATCCCTACCAGATGGTTGTCTTGTAATTGGTGTTGATAGCGAGGGAATTAGTGTGACCAACAGCGGTGTTACACTGTTGGAGGATTTATGCTGCAATACTCATGAAGAGGCAGACACCAGAATATTTGCGCATATAGCCAGCTGTCAGGAAAGCAGTATATTCATCATTCATGCGACTGATACTGATATCATATTACTTGCAATGTATCATTTACCATGGCTCCAAAATGTCAAGGAGTTGTGGGTGGAAAAGAACAACCTTTTTCTACCAATTTATGACTTGGTCAGTGAGTTAGCAGAGGCAGTGGACAAAGACTCCTTAGAACTTACTGCCACATTACTTGTTTCCTATGTTGTATCAGGGTGTTATTCTGTCAGATACCCTTACGGACGAGGGAAGAAGAGAGCGGCCAACGTGGTACTACAACGTGTTGGAACAATGCCACAACTGACAGATTTCTCGCATACAGATTCTTGTGTAGACATCAAAGTGTTCGATGAAGCCAGAGATTACTTTTGTCAGTTGTACGGTAGACCTGGCTATTCATCTGTCGATCGGTTGCGTGCCCATTTATTTGCTTCAAGCAAACGAGATCTTCGTTCTCTGCCTCCCACTGAGGATGCATTTCACTATCATGTTCTCAGAATTCTTTGTCAAATCAATCTGTACAAGCAAGCAAATCTATGCAACCCAACCCTTCTACCACTGGTGGAGTATGGCAGACATTTTGATAATACTGGCAGATTAATTCCTGTCATGAAGTGCAAGGATGGTAAACCAGCCTCAGCCAAACTTGCTTTCTGTAAGTGCAAGAAAGCCTGTTTAAAGAACTGCCCATGTGCTAAGGCTGGACCAGCATGTATCATTGCATGTAGCTGTAATGTTGACCGAGCCAAATGTGGTCGGCTGGCTGAGGACAGTGAAGACGAGGACTAGACAACAGTAACTTGTAGCTGGCGGCACCACTTAGGTAATTAATTCTAATAGACGTAGTGAATTGCCTTTTTAAATGCGGCAAAAGTGAACTGTCATTTCTTTCATACTTTTAGGTGGTACGACTCTTTGTATCTTTGACAAACTAGTAGTTGTCAGATAACTGTTTGGCTACTGACGGTGCATTTGAAAGCAAACGTTATTGTAGTGACATGTGTAGAAGAGCCCTGACAAGGCAGCTTACGCTGTTTCTGAGCTTGCAATCCATTTAGGGCATGTTCCTACCGATATCACTCGTTGTCCAAGTAGCATCGACTTATAGGGAGTTGATCGGCAGAATATAACATCCTAGAATAGTTTTCATCATTTTTGTCTCTTACATTGCAGTACCTTGTGACATTTTTCAGTCTTTTCTCATCTTTATACATGTATAACAAATTGACCAATTAAATCATTTTTGCAATAAATGATAAAATTCTAATGGACATTATCAGTACTGTACTTTTACACAACATACATAACAAAAGTAATGAAAATCCACTTTTTTTTTTAGTGATTTTCAGATTTGTGACAATCAATTTGCTGGTCATAGTGCACTTTATTGTGATACATTTGAAATATTTATTCTCCAAAAACATCAGAGGGATCTAAGGAGTTGATTCAAGTGGTATTTTAAGATAAAATCATATAGGAAGGGGATCTATACAGTATTTATTTGATAAAAGTGCCAGATTTTGGGCATGACCCGATTTTTCTGACCTTTTGACCTGTGGTGACCTTGAAGGTACCCAATTGAAATCTACTTAATACTAACCTGTAGCATACATCTAGACAAAGATAATGAGTGGTAATTTGTTGTCATAGGGTGTTCCATTGTGGAGGAATGGTAAATTTAGTTTCCCTTACCCGCAAAATTTTTGTTTTTTTTCGGTCATGGCCTTTTATCAAAAAAACCTGCCCACAGAAGTTGCGCAATGGAGTTGAGGTGTCCAATAACACTTTTCAGGTGGCCAACACACCCACTGACATGGTCCAAGTGTCAAAAATTGTATAGCAGGGGTGTCACATCAAAAGTGTATTTCTCAGCCTTGGCTCACAGACTCCAAAGATGTGGCAATCCGAAGGGGCGAGTAGGGTGGATGAGGAAGACACTCAAAATGCATGTCCTCGATTGTTGCAGCTGTAGCGCGGGCAGTATAGGGCCGAGCATTGCCATGCTGCAGCAAAACACCAGTAGTGAGTAGTCCATGACGTTTTGATCTGATTGCTCGTTTCAGATGATTTTTAAGGAGGTTGCAGTATGATGCACTGGTGAGTGTGGTCCCTCTGAGCATGCTCTACAAGTGGGCCTCGGCTATCCCAGAAGAGCGTCAGAATCACTTTGCCAGCGGATGGCTGTGTGCGGAATCTTTTGGGCTTCGGTGAAGTTGAATGGTGTCATTCTTTGCTTGCCCTCTTCATTTCTGGCTGAAAGTAGTGGACCCAGCTTTCATCCCCAGTCAATACACGCTGCAAGAAAGTGTCGCCTTCTATTTCGTAACGTTGCAGAAGTTCTTTACACGTGTCCACTCGCCGTTCTTTCAGTTCGGGTGTGAGTTGTCTTGGCACCCACGTTGCAGACACTTTGTGGAACCCCAGCATGTTGTGAATGATAGGTGTGCTGAACCATGGTTAATGTTCAATTTGGAGACCACTTCATCCAGCATAATGTGACAGTTTTCCTTTAGGCCTAAGTCACATTTGCCACGGCGGCCGTGGGGTCTACAAAATCTACGGCCACTAGCAATTATAGGGCGGCCGCAGTATTTCCATGGTCACACAATGTAGCAGTCACATATTTTTTTTTTCGGGTAGCTGCATGGCGTATTTATAAATTGTGGAGACCGAAAATGTAGGGATGCGTACTGTCTTTGATTTGATGTCGCACGGTGACCTTAGGGTGTTCCTGCGGCGGCCATAGAATTTAAGGCAGATGCAAGTTGCCCGCATGGCGACGGCAAGGCGACCGTAGGGGGACCCTAAGGCGAACGTGCGGCCAGACGGACGGTAACAAGTGGGTTTTTTGGGGTTTTTTTTTACCAGTTATTTTGTTCTGGCTTGTCGAATTGCTACGGCGAACGTAGAAATGAAAAAAGTTATAACTCCGCGCTATAATTCCATGGTGACCCCTATGGCCTGTAAAATATAGCCAAATGGCGTAGGGCCACCTTGAGGCCACCGCAGAAACTCTGTGGCCACCGCAAGTTTCTGTCAATTCAGAGGGTGTACGGCCGCCGTATCCTGGCCGTAGAGCAAATGTGACTTAGGCCTTAGCACGTGCTCAACTCCTGCAACCATTTCTGGTGTGTCGGCAGTGTGAGGCCGGCCCAAGCGAGCAGCGTTTGCCACACTGGACACTCCACTTTTAAACTTCCTGTGCCAATCGTACACCTGCTACAGCGATAAACATGCGTCACCATGTTGCATCTTCATTCTGCAATGGATTTCACTGGGATTCCCAACCTCACTTCCCAAGAAACGGATGACATAACTATGCTCCTCCCTGGTGCATGCTTCTAAGAGAGCCGCCATCTTGGAACTGCTCTACTGATATCATACTCAATGTTGCCAGATCTAAAACAGGCAAAACATAACTCTTACCCATAGATATAACACATATCGCCATTACAAGGATACTCAGTGACTGGCCCTTGTAATAATAATCTATATTAATAAATGCCAATGTGTGTGTGTGTGTGTGTGTGTGTGTGTGTGTGTGTGTGTGTGTGTCCTCCATAACTCCAACACCATAAACCCCGAGCATCCTGAAACTTTGCATGCATGCCAAGAAAACTCCAAGGAAGTGCTTGACTGAAAATTGGGTGTTTGGGTCAATTAAAACACCCCCTTTTGAAGATATATAATTAACGGCCTTATTTAATTATATCCTTCATCAGGCGATCATCAGCCAGCTCGATCTCTGTGGTTTAAAGGCGTATCCTCGGGTTTCTTTATGCAGCTTATTCGGCTGGAGGAGTGTGGGAGGTGTTAATCTACATATATATATATATAAAGTTGAAAGTGTGTCTGTGTGTTTGTGTGTTTCTTTGTGACCTATGCACGCGAAAAGTGCTGGACTGATCCTCACCAAACTTCACATGCTGACAGAACATGTACCCGGGAGTGTCCCGATGTAAAATAATTGTACTTCCGACTTCCGGTTTCCGAATTATGACGTCATCACCTGATTTCGTAACGTTAATTTTTCAAGTTCAGCCGATTGACATGGGACCAACGCCATTTACAATATATCTAACATGATTTTAAGTTTTTGTTTGTTTGTTTGTCTGCAGCACTAATCTCCTAAAAGGTGAAAGATAGGAGCTAACCACTGCAACAAAAAATGTCGGGATGGGCCCCGGGAAGGTTATAGGCTATGTGGCAAGGCCCCTCAGCCGGGGGGGGGGGGAAGGGGGTGTGTTTCCCCCTCACCAACCCCCTTAGCCTATGACTGCCATGGCCCAATAGGGAACTGATACTGTGCTCGCGTCAGACATATGTATAAAGATTAACTTCATTCAAAAAGAACTCGGGTAGTGCCGGGTGCATTCACCTAGTTATTAATATAATTCCAGGCATCTGGGTTTAGTTGATTAGGTGAGAGATGATTGGTTATTCCCTCCATTCAAAGGTGAGAGATGTGGGTGGATCTTTATTATTTAAGTATTGACTGCTTTTGACGTTTGCACGTGGTACATGTTTGGGAGCCTCATTGGTATGCATTTCTGTCTGCGCTGTCGCTGAAGATTCGCCAATAAGCGATGAAACTGGTCCGGTGGCTGAGGGTGTGTGTGGCATTGGGATTCTCATGTGTGTACTATGTGTGAACGTCTTTAAAGCTGTGGAGGAACTCTGGGAAGGGTTTGAAACATCAAAGCGCTTACCTTGTGTAGGCCTTCTTGAGATGCTTTATGCAGCAGCTTTGGCTCGAGGAGTGTGGGAGGTGTTAATTATTTATATAATCCTCGCCACCTGGGTTTAGTTGATGAGGTGAGAGCTGATTGGCTATTCCCTCCATTCACAAGTGAGAGATGTGGGTAGGTCTTTATCATATATATATATATATATATATATATATATATATATATATATATATATATATATATATATATATATATATATATATATATATATTTCTAAATCATGCATCAACATACAGTCGACAATGGTAACAGTTCATGTCCTGATCAGGATGTACAGTCAGCAGTTACTACAAGGTACAGGTACATCGACAGCACATGGATATGGTACATATGGGTAGATTTGCATCTGTAAAGGGACTCTCCGTGGGCATGTGTACATGCTTGGTTACAGGTGCCGAGGTGGCAAAGTTTCATCCCATATCTTATGATGATAATGGGTGATGGAGTTTTAACTTTTAACCTCAGCATTGTATGAGCGATCACGTTTTCCTTATCCTGGCAGGATTTGCACTACCTTACGTGTTACTGTTTCCGGTGGATTGGCAGCATCTCGGGGAGGGGGAGGGGGGGTCTCGTGCCCTTGATGCACACTCGAGGTCACTTACCATATCAGGTGCAGCCGAGCAGAGCTGCCGAGTACGCACCGGCTAATAAGAGTAAAATAGTGGGACAGAACTTCCCGGCTGACCTGTGTGTGGACTACGTTGAACTAATGGAGGAAAAGACAGAATGGGCTGGGTACATTTATAAGATAAGCAATTTATTATACAACAAGTGAAATGCAAACATTTCCAAAAAGGACAATAGAAGATACACTGCAAAGCAAACCTGATACAAGGATCTTCTACAATGGAATTTACACCAACATGACAAGTGCCATCAGACACAAACACCTGAGGAAATTAGACAGCAAGGCAAGATAGAAAAAGTATGAGTTGTTTACGACCTCTATGGTACCTGGTGCCGCACTTCCCAGTAGCTTAGTCAGACAATGTTGAACGGGAGGGGGCAGAAAACTGGGGATATCTAAGGTGCATGAGTGAGGAGGGTGCAAATGAGGTGCAATGAAATCCAGGTGGGATGCAGAGAAGGAAAAATGAGAACAGATGTGTGTCTGTAGGGTTGCTCTTTTAGCTCTTGTGCGTCCACAGCAGACGAGATAGAAGAAAAGAGACAGAACGTGAGAGAGGAAAATTTAGCAATGACGTGTGAGGAGGTCTGTAAAGGTAAATGCCACGGTCTATGATCAGTGTGGTGGTGTTTGGCCCACTCGTCCACCCAGTACTCTTCTCTGCCTACTCCATTCCACTTTCCTCCTCATGCTGCTGATCAAGCCAGAACTCTCCCCTCTTCGCCCAGTACCCAGCACCCCCCGACCTCAACAATTACCTTCACTCTCAACCAACCCCTCTCTACTCAACCACTTCTCAACTTTCCTTTTCAGTGATTTTTCAGGGTGTTTTATACATGTCTGGCGAGGAAAGACCCAAAGTCAGACCAGGATGATTGGTAGGCATTTCCCAGCACCCCCATTGGTGCACAGACACTTTCCCAAGAAGTAGCCCCACCTCTGCGAAGCTCCGAAGCCGAAAATGGCTTCATTTACCCCCAAACTCAGCCATGCAACGGAGCTCCGAGATTAACATGGGGTGCAGGTTTCTGGGAGCGCTTTCCGGCCATGAACATGTGTTGGGTAACAAATGGGGGTCATGACTGTATGGAGCGCCAAGGCCAGTCAGATAACATTGAACAGATTTCATTGCATACTTGCGCTTTGAGCTACATGCCAAAATGTTCCGAACACAAGAACACAAGAAAGGTGGGGGTGGGGGGGAGGTTCAACCTCCATTGTTAGGATTTTAAAAACCCTATATAATGTGCAAGACCCTCAGTAAAGTAGAGGGGATGGAACCCTACTTCGGTGTAAGAGACAAAGTCACAATTATAATAAAGAGAATTTTTCAAATAACTTTTGTGAAAAAATATTTCCAAAACAAGCTCGAATGAGCTAAGATCCTCATCCTCTTAATGATGACGTCATAAAAACGAATATGATGTCATTGTGATGTATCAGGTTTGTGACAAATTATCTGTGCTAATGCCCAGCTTGATTCCCACAAACAAAATTCAAACAGCTTGACTAGTTTCGGAGATAATGGTATGGGCGATTTCCATGAGCGGCGATATTATGACGTCAACTTTTTTCTGGGAAGAATTTCCAAAATTGGAGATTGTTACTGCCTGCGCGTGGGCTTTCTGCATGTACATGGCAAGTTTGACGAAGATCCGATGAAAACTCTGGGTTGTGAAACAAAAAAAAAGTCAAAAAATAGGAATGACGTCATAAAAATTTATATGACATCATAGTGATGCATCATATGTGCAGTAATTCATCTCTGCTAATGCCCTGTTCGATTCCCGCAAACAGAATTCAAAAAGCTTGCCGAGTTTCGGGTATAATTTTTTCGGCGATATTTTGACGTCATAACTTTTTTTTTCTCAGAGGAATTTCCAAAATCTGAGATGTTTACTGTCTGCGCATGGTATTTTTACATATATCTGCCAAGTGTCAGGAAGTTTCGATGAAAACTGTAGGCTGTGAAACAAATGAAACAAAAAACAAAAAATGTCAAAAAATAGGAATGACGTCATAAAAATTTACATGACGTCATAGTGATGTATCATATGTGTGGTAATTCATCTCTGCTAATGCCCTGTTCGATTCCCGCAAACAGAATTCAAAAAGCTTGCCTAGTTTTGGAGATAATTTTTAGGCGATTTCCATTAGCGGAGATATTTTGACGTCATAACTTTTTTTTCGAGGAGGAATTTTCAAAATCGGAGATGGTTACTGTCTGCACAGGGTATTTTTTCATATATACGCCAAGTTTCAGGAAGTTTCGATGAAAACTGTTGGCTGTGAAACAAAAAAGTCCACAACAACAACAACAACAACAACAACATGAGTAAGACTTCGAGAACCTCCACGCGGATCTAAAAATGGGATAAGTCATCATGCATGCACGCTTGAGCACATGGTGATCAAATGTACAACCGACAGCAATCGGCTACAAACTTGAGCATAATTAATGGGAACTGGAACGTGATGAAAGGAACCATACCACAGGAGGGGTGACTCATGCTGTGTTTTCCCCAATTAGTGTTTATGGCGAACTGTGTTCAAATGAGCGTTTGGATGCAAACAAACTCATTTCCGACTAACCATTTATATTTCATCAAACAAATGTTTGCAAAAGGAGCAGTCCAGCAGTAACTGCACACCAAACCAGATCATCACTCGGAAGAGCGCACAAACCTTTTCCAGGCTGAACAGTTTACATTTTGTATCCCACTGTTAGGATGGATCTGAATCCAAACCCAAACTAAAATTGAATTGGCTTGCTCGTATCACCTATCCAACTCATCCACCAAGTGTTGTTATAATCCGTCCACAACTTTTTGAGATATCATGCTACAGTGCCTTCAGAAAGTATTCACACCCCTCGACTTTTGTCATATTTTGCTGTGTTACAGCCTGAATTTGAAATTGATTAAATTTTTAAAAAATTGTCACCGATCCACACAAAATACCCCATAATGGCAAAGTGAAAACATGTTTTTAGAATTTTTTTTACAAATTAATTAAAAATGAAAATCTGAAATGTCTTGCATCAATAAGTATTTAACCCTTTTGCTATGACACTCCAAATTGAGCTCAGGTGCATCCAATTTCCTCTGGTCATCCTTGAGATATCTCTACAACTTAATTGGAGTCTACCTGTGGCCAATTAAATTGATTGGACATGATTTAGAAAGAAACACCTTTCTATACAAGGTCCCACAGTTGACTGTGCATGTCAGAGCAGAAACTCCACCATGAAGTCCAAGGAACTGTCCGTAGAACTCCGAGATAAAACTGTGAGGAAGCATTGATCTGAAGAAGAAGTGGGTATAAAACATTTTCTGGAGTGTTGAAAGTTTCCAAGAGCACAGTGAGCTCCATCATTAGGAAATGGAAAGAATATGGAACTACACAGACTTTTCCTAGAACTGCCCATCCACCCAAATTGAGCAACCTGGCAAGAAGGACCTTTGTCAGGGATGTGACCAAGAACCCAATGACCACTCCAACAGAACTACACAGTTCCTTGGCTGAGATGGGAGAAAAAGGCACATGACAGCACGCTTGGAGTTTGCAAAAAGGCACGTGAAAGACTCAGAGAGCATGAGGCAAAAAATGTTGTGGTCTGATGAGATGAAAATTGAACTCTTTGGCCTGAATGCAAAGCGCTATGTCTGGCGGAAACCAAGCGCATCTCATCACCCATCTAACACCATCCTTACCATGAAGCATGGTGGTGGAAGCATCACGCAATGGGGAGGCTTTTTAGTGGCAAGGACTGGGATACTTGTTGGGGTTGAGGGAACAATGAATGGAGCCAAATACAGGCAAATCCTTGAGGAGAACCTTCTTCAGAGTGCAAAAGACCTTGGACTGCAGTGAAGATTTACATTCCAACAGGACAATCACCTCACACATACATCCAAAGCAACACTGGAAAGGCTTCAGAACAAGTCCTTGAGTGACCCAGCCAAAGCCCAGACTTGAATACCATTGAGAATCTGTGGAAAGACTTGAAGATTGCTGTTCACCGACGCTCCCCATCCAACTTGACAGAGCTTGAGCAAATCTGCAAGGAAGAATGGGAGAAAACCCTCAAAGCCAGATGTGCAAAGCTGATACAGACATCCCCAAGATGACTCGAAACTAATCACTGCCAAAGGTGCTTCGACAACGTATCGACTCAGGGGGTTGAATACTTATTGATGGAAGACATTTTAGCTTTTCATTTTTCATAAATTTGTAAAAAATTCTCAAAATATGTTTTCACTTCGTCATTATGGGGTATTTTGTGTGGATCGGTGACAAAATATTTTTAAATTTAATCCATTTTACATTCAGGCTGTAACACAACAAAATGTGACAAAAGTTGAAGGGTGTGAATACTTTCTGAAGGCACTGCATACATTGTTTTTGGCCCAATCTATCAATGGTGAAGAATCCCCTAAAAATTATAGTATCCGGATCGGTATGCAGATCTTCACCAAATTCTCAACATTTCGGTCTTATAACACACCCAACCTGTCCACCAATGATGTTCTACCCATGATGCAGAGATGATGTTCTACCTATCCACAACTTTATGAGATATCTTGCTCACAGACAGACAAATAGAAAAACAGGGTGAAAACATAACCTCCATCCACCTTCGTTGATGGAGGTAACAAAAGCTATTAAGTTCAAAAGACCTCACAAGCAGAATTGCTACATTTCAAACTGGAACTAGTGAACCATCTTTTGCTCTGATGATGGGTTAACACCCAAAAACATGAGCTTTCTCTTGCTTCCCACGGCGGTTCGCATACCTTGATCAACGTCCTTTCCATTCCATCCGCCATTCCACCTGTTCGTCGATACAGATCGTCACTAGCCTTAATGATGAAGACTATCTTTCCAAGCCTTTCACAGGGAGGTGTTTTTTTAAAAAAACAGTATTGTTTAAAAATAATTTCACCAAGATTTGTCTTTGCAAATTAAGACTGTGGGTAAAAGACAGAAAGATAAAGAATTTGTGAAAAACGAAAGGAGCCATTGAGGGACACGTGTGTGGAAGGTAGGACAGTGGGAGAATGGAAATTTATGTAAAATCTGCTGCTCTGATCTCTTACCATGACAAAAGAGACCTCAGACCCACTAATCATTTACCAAAGGAGGTTTTGTGAACTATTGTAATAAAATGAGTTATCTTACAAGGGACTTCAATGGAAGAGGATGTCATTGAGCCCATAAAAGCCTTTCCATGGTTGCCAACATATGGTCATTTGTCTGTGTTTTATGCTTTTCAAATGCTGAGCTACAAGCTATCCCATTGGTTCTCTTCCGAAATGTACGCGGCATCACAACGTGCGTGCGTGTGTACCGCCTCGCCGTCCAACCTATAGAAACATAACAACTCCATTACGGTAATTTGCTCAAAAAGACAATATACCAGATTATGCCGAAGATGCCAAAAAATGACATTCAACTATCTGTTTCATAACTAAATAAGCATATGCGCATTATCGTGTTTGCCCACCATTGAAGTGATGTCACACAAGTTTTTATGTTCTTCGCTTTATGATGAGTTTTTGCCAAAAACGAAGTATGTTCGTTTGATTATATATTCACCGACTTATGCAGCATTTAACATCACAAGTTAGACAGCATTGAACACGAAGATTGAACTAGAAATAGCCAATTTACAACCCAAATAGGATAAGGGCCATAGAGGGTCGGGGAGGCTTACAGTCTCCTCGGCTTTAGTCGTTTGTCGCTGCAAGGAATAAGAGCCACCAGCTCGTTGGCTCTCTCTGCAAAGGAGAAACGCATGAGAAATGTGATTGTAACCGGTTAAGCTGCATATGGCAGGAGCAGGCATAAAACTGGTTGGGATTTGGAAGATCTATAATTAAATTTAACAAAAGAAGAAGACAACACTAGCTGGAGAAGCTGTTAGGCAGGCAAGGCTCAGGTCTAATATTTGAACTCTTGGGACTGTGCGCTATCCTCCAAAGAAAAAGGAGTGGTGGGGGGGAAGGAGATCACATGACTGCAATGTGCATACGGTGATGTGTAGAAGCGCTTACTGCTCATCATTAGCAAACCGGCGTAGTCTTCATATTGACCACAATTAATGCAGAGCACAGAACACGTCGGAAAACCCAAGTCGTGTGATTGATAATAGCATGTGTTGCCACTCAAAACATGTTGTCCACCTTTCAACACACCCACTGGAAATGTATTCCGAGTGAATAAACAACAAGGACGTGGGTGGGGTCCACGAGCGGCAAATTTGATTGGTCATGATGAGATAAAATGCCACGATATTTTGTCCAAGTACTGCTAAACGTAAGGGGTTTGAAAGTACCAAAAAAGGCAATTTGTGTTCCACATTGTTCGAGTTCACAATTCAACTGAAATAAAATAAAGATTTTAAAGGTCGTAGAAAATAAAATTCCGGAAGTTTACCACCATTTATGCAGCATATTGTACACCACCTTATTCAACACGTTACACGAGTTATTCGTGCCTGTTGTTTGTGTCCTTTATGACGTCCTTCAAAACAGTAAGTTTCCTCTTTAGAATGATTTTCAATTTCGTTGGACGACCACACAGACAGACAGAGTAAAAACATATCGCACCCGTGTCCGAAGAAGACGGTTCAGTTTGGCATTTTTAATATGAAATAAGTAAAGCCGAGAAACACGAACAAAACCCATGAGAGATTAGAATTACCCTTTAAAACCCTTTAGAATAACCCGTGAGAAGAATATGTGCAGTTCCTCTGCTATGATGAGTCAAGTAACCTTTAAACTATGGATTTGAGCTTGTGGGTTACACGACGTGAGCATTTCATCATAATAATTCCTTCAGGAATGATGCAGTCCAGCTAATGAAGGAAAAACAACTTGCATTCACTTCTCTGTAAAGGTCAACAGCTATATGGAGGTAGTTTGGCCAACCAACTATATATAACTATGGCGAAATTAGCAGTGTACATTCTTGTTTTAGTTGGCCACTGTATAGGCAACAGCAACGAAGCGAACCAAGGAGCTTTATTCAAACTACATCAGTGGTGCAAGCAAGTGTCACGTGACATGTTATTGAAAGTACCTGAACCAATCCGCCCAGTGCCATTGCAGGTGGGACAATTTAAACTGTTACTCCTCCAGTCACGTTTCTGGCCTGACACCTGCCTGGTGAACGCCAAATGAACATCCCTGGAGTCCGTGCTTCCATAAAATGGTCCAGCGTCATGATCTTCGAGTACAGGGGACTGTTGACTGGTCATGGCATCTGATGCCATCTTGAAGGCACTGTGGTGTGAGAGAAATCACCATCAGCTTACAAGAACACGATAAAGATTTGGCAATCAACGTGTGTGTCCTCAAAACCGTTTTCATGAGTCTGTTGTCTCATGGTTTTCTCTCCAGAACTTCAAATATACTATCCACCACCACTAGGTAACCTATTGGTATCGCGTTTTAGTGGGTGACACACATGTGGGGGTTAGTGGGTGACACACTTGTGTGGGAGGTTAGTGGTTGACACTCTTGTGTGGGGGTTTAGTGGGTGACACACTTGTGTGGGGGTTTAGTGGGTGACACACTTGTGTGGGGGTTTAGTGGGTGACACACTTGTGTGGGGGTTTAGTGGGTGACACACTTGTGTGGGGGTTTAGTGGGTGACACACTTGTGTGGGGGTTTAGTGGGTGACACACTTGTGTGGGGGTTTAGTGGGTGACACACTTGTGTGGGGGTTTAGTGGGTGACACACTTGTGTGGGGGTTTAGTGGGTGACACACTTGTGTGGGGGTTTAGTGGGTGACACACTTGTGCGGGGGTTCGTGGGTGACACACTTGTGCGGGAGTTTAGTGGGTGACACTTGTGTGGGGGTTTAATAGGTGACACACTTGTGTGGGGGGGGGGTCAGTGGGTGACACACTTGTGTGGGGGGTTAGTGGGTGACACACTTGTGCGCGGGTTTAGTGGGTGACACACTTGTGTGGGGGTTTAGTGGGTGACACACTTGTGTGGGGGTTTAGTGAGTGACACACTTGTGTGGGGGTTTAGTGGGTGACACACTTGTGTGGGGGTTCGGGGTGACACTTGTGTGGGGGTTTAATAGGTGACACACTTGTGTGGGGGTTTAATAGGTGACACACTTGTGTGGGGGTTTAGTGGGTGACACACTTGTGTGGGGGTTTGTGGGTGACACTTGTGTGGGGGTTTAATAGGTGACACTTTTGTGGGGGGTTAGTGGGTGACACACTTGTGTGGGGGGTTAGTGGGTAACACACTTGTGTGGGGTTTAGTGGGTGACACACTTGTGTGGGGGGTTAGTGGGTAACACACTTGTGTGGGGTTTAGTGGGTAACACACTTGTGTGGGGGTTAGTGGGTGACACACTTGTGTGGGGGTTAGTGGGTGACACTTGTGTGGGGGTTAGTGGGTGACACACTTGTGTGGGGGTTAGTGGGTGACACTTGTGTGGGGGGTTAGTGGGTGACACACTTGTGTGGGGGGGTTAGTGGGTGACACACTTGTGTGGGGGTTAGTGGGTGACACACTTGTGTGGGGGTTAGTGGGTGACACACTTGTGTGGGGGTTAGTGGGTGACACACTTGTGTGGGGGTTTAGTGGGTGACACACTTGTGTGGGGGTTTAGTGGGTGACACACTTGTGCAGGGGTTTAGTGGGTGACACACTTGTGCGGGGGTTCGTGGGTGACACACTTGTGCGGGGTTTAGTGGGTGACACTTGTGTGGGGGTTTAATAGGTGACACACTTGTGTGGGGGGGGGGTCAGTGGGTGACACACTTGTGTGGGGGGTTAGTGGGTGACACACTTGTGTGGGGGTTTAGTGGGTGACACACTTGTGTGGGGGCTTAGTGGGTGACACACTTGTGCGGGGGTTTAGTGGGTGACACACTTGTGTGGGGGTTTAGTGGGTGACACACTTGTGTGGGGGTTTAGTGGGTGACACACTTGTGTGGGGGTTTAGTGGGTGACACACTTGTGTGGGGGTTTAATAGGTGACACACTTGTGTGGGGGTTTAATAGGTGACACACTTGTGTGGGGGTTTAGTGGGTGACACACTTGTGTGGGGGTTCATGGGTGACACTTGTGTGGGGGTTTAATAGGTGACACACTTTTGTGGGGGGTTAGTGGGTGACACACTTGTGTGGGGGTTAGTGGGTAACACACTTGTGTGGGGTTTAGTGGGTGACACACTTGTGTGGGGGGTTAGTGGGTAACACACTTGTGTGGGGTTTAGTGGGTAACACACTTGTGTGGGGGGTTAGTGGGTGACACACTTGTGTGGGGGTTAGTGGGTGACACACTTGTGTGGGGGTTAGTGGGTGACACACTTGTGTGGGGGTTAGTGGGTGACACACTTGTGTGGGGGTTAGTGGGTGACACACTTGTGTGGGGGTTAGTGGGTGACACACTTGTGTGGGGGGTTAGTGGGTGACACACTTGTGTGGGGGGTTAGTGGGTGACACACTTGTGTGGGGGTTAGTGGGTGACACACTTGTGTGGGGGTTTAGTGGGTGACACACTTGTGTGGGGGTTTAGTGGGTAACACACTTGTGTGGGGGTTTAGTGGGTAACACACTTGTGTGGGGGTTTAGTGGGTGACACACTTGTGTGGGGGTTAGTGGGTAACACACTTGTGTGGGGGTTTAGTGGGTAACACTTGTGTGGGGGTTTAGTGGGTGACACACTTGTGTGGGGGTTTAGTGGGTAACACACTTGTGTGGGGGTTTAGTGGGTAACACACTTGTGTGGGGGTTTAGTGGGTGACACACTTGTGTGGGGGTTTAGTGGGTGACACACTTGTGTGGGGGTTTAGTGGGTGACACACTTGTGTGGGGGTTTAGTGGGTGACACACTTGTTTGGGGGTTTAGTGGGTGACACACTTGTGTGGGGGTTTAGTGGGTGACACTTGTGTGGGGGTTTAATAGGTGACACACTTGTGTGGGGGTTTAATAGGTGACACACTTGTGTGGGGGTTTAGTGGGTGACACACTTGTGTGGGGGTTCGTGGGTGACACTTGTGTGGGGGTTTAATAGGTGACACACTTTTGTGCTGGGGTAGTGGGTGACACACTTGTGTGGGGGGTTAGTGGGTAACACACTTGTGTGGGGTTTAGTGGGTGACACACTTGTGTGGGGGGTTAGTGGGTAACACACTTGTGTGGGGTTTAGTGGGTAACACACTTGTGTGGGGGGTTAGTGGGTGACACACTTGTGTGGGGGTTAGTGGGTGACACTTGTGTGGGGGTTAGTGGGTGACACACTTGTGTGGGGGTTAGTGGGTGACACACTTGTGTGGGGGGTTAGTGGGTGACACACTTGTGTGGGGGGTTAGTGGGTGACACTTGTGTGGGGGGTTAGTGGGTGACACACTTGTGTGGGGGTTAGTGGGTGACACACTTGTGTGGGGGTTAGTGGGTGACACACTTGTGTGGGGGTTTAGTGGGTGACACTTGTGTGGGGGTTTAGTGGGTAACACACTTGTGTGGGGGTTTAGTGGGTGACACACTTGCGTGGGGGGTTAGTGGGTAACACACTTGTGTGGGGGTTTAGTGGGTGACACACTTGTGCGGGGGTTTGGTGGGTGACACACTTGTGTGGGGGTTTAGTGGGTGACACACTTGTGTGGGGGTTAGTGGGTGACACACTTGTGTGGGGGGTTAGTGGGTAACACACTTGTGTGGGGGGTTAGTGGGTGACACAGTTGTGTGGGGGTTTAGTGGGTGACACACTTGTTTGGGGGTTTAGTGGGTGACACACTTGTGTGGGGGTTAGTGGGTAACACACTTGTGTGGGGGTTTAGTGGGTGACACTTGTGTGGGGGTTTAGTGGGTGACACACTTGTGTGGGGGTTTAGTGGGTGACACACTTGTGTGGGGGTTTAGTGGGTGACACACTTGTGTGGGGGTTAGTGGGTGACACACTTGTGTGGGGGTTAGTGGGTGACACACTTGTGTGGGGGTTTAGTGGGTGACACACTTGTGTGGGGGTTTAGTGGGTGACACACTTGTGTGGGGGTTTAGTGGGTGACACACTTGTGTGGGGGTTAGTGGGTGACACACTTGTGTGGGGGTTAGTGGGTAACACACTTGTGTGGGGGTTAGTGGGTGACACACTTGTGTGGGGGTTAGTGGGTGACACACTTGTGTGGGGGTTAGTGGGTGACACACTTGTGTGGGGGTTTAGTGGGTGACACACTTGTGTGGGGGTTTAGTGGGTGACACACTTGTGTGGGGGTTTAGTGGGTGACACACTTGTGTGGGGGTTAGTGGGTGACACACTTGTGTGGGGGGTTAGTGGGTAACACACTTGTGTGGGGGGTTAGTGGGTGACACACTTGTGTGGGGGGTTAGTGGGTGACACACTTGTGTGGGGGTTTAGTGGGTAACACACTTGTGTGGGGGTTTAGTGGGTAACACACTTGTGTGGGGGTTTAGTGGGTAACACACTTGTGTGGGGGTTTAGTGGGTAACACACTTGTGTGGGGGGTTAGTGGGTGACACTTGTGTGGGGGTTAACATTTGTATCTGCTTTTTGACCCATCCTCGATCCTTCAACCTCGGTGTGAAGACGAGAGATTAAATGGAACCAAGGTCGACATTTCACAGCTTATTGGAACTTTTACATGTTTTGTAATTTAAAAACGTTTCCATTTACCAGTTTTAATAAATGGAAACATTGGACTCGCAGAACAGAAAAAGGAAACCGAAGAGTGGCAAAGTTTAAAGAAGCCAAACGCAAGAAAGAATTCAGTGATGTTCCAGAACATACAAGGAATAAATAAATATACATACCGTGAGTGAACCGATCGTTTTCAATTTTGACATAAATATAAATCTTTATATATTCACGTTTGTATTATTTATATATATATAAATATTTTCAAAAAAAAAAAAAAAAAAGATTCCCAAAATGTGAGGATTTACGTTTGATCTTTCAACTGGAAAACAAACCAAATATATATAAATTAATAAGCCTCAAGTGGTTCACGGGAAAGTCGAGACGTCCACTTCCTCCATAAACTACGTCATTCAGAAATGCGATCACGTGACCAGTGGTTGGTGCCTTCTTCTTTCACCTATAACAGATTAATTGATGTTGCTTGTCGTCATGTGGTTTATTTATACACGAATAAATAAAATTAACTGTTGGTAGTAAACCGACGCTGCTTGCAATACACCGCATAAATTGGTACAGTGACTGTACCCCTTGCAATCAACAGATATTATACTTGTATCAATGATAAGCTTCGTAAGATGACTGATATAACTGTGACAATTGTTTCCATATAAAGGTTTAATTCTGTAAGGCTGTTAATCGGCTCTTTTCAACGCTGTTGCCAATACACCGCCCCAATATGATCATCTCTCCTATATATTGTATAAGGATTGATGCTGAGTTGAACACAAACAAAACTCTATTTACGAGCACTACTTCGTTCGCAGTCCCAATTATTTGCACCTCTTGTGGTGTCGGCCGGTAAACGATATGTTTTCAAGTCTTTCACGAACGAGATGGCCAGGCCCGACGAGGGACCGAAAATGGCAGGAATTTGTAAGTTGTTGCGATAAACTCGCCTTGTCTTCGCCAAAGAGTATAAGGAAACGGAATACCCGGCTTAAGGTCCATTGTCGGGACCCCGGGACCCTTTGTGAAGTCACGCGCCATGCCTGCGACAACACCAATCGAACAGTTTATCGTCATCGCGTGGACAATCGAAGCCAGACTAGACGGCTCGAAGGTTCGACAAGGAACGGTTGAGCACGATGTACATCGGCTTGTTATCATGAAGAAGCTGCTGAACTTAGTTGTTGTTGTTGTTGTTTTTTGGTCTTTGTACGTTCTTATTAAAACTTATCCCGCGATGCATGCTGGGTAGAGGGCTCCTGTTTGCGATTGCGCAGTCAGGTTTTCACCTGGGCTTCGTCTCTGTGTCGGGTTCCTTCATGCGGCACCATTGTACATCTGATCATCTCAGAAGCGGGACCCGGTGAATGAGGAAAGGATCTTGGACCCTAACAGCCATCTTTGTTCAAACTGAAAGATAATTACACGTTGTGTTGACATCGATTTCTGCCTCTGCGAACAAAGCGGCGCGTACTGCGGCCTCAGGCCGATTCACCATTGTTCCGTGAGGAATCTCTGAGGACTTCGCTCGTGTCCCTGTGAGATTGGTGTTCACGTCACGTGTCCGCTGCGATTCCGCCGTGTGCGGCCTTGTCGGCATAGTCACGCAGCTACCCTGAGCCATCCGAGGCAGGGCCCGATGTTTCGTTTAACGGAATGGGGGGGAGGGGGGATAAGGTCTTCACGAACAGGCGGTCCAGTCGGTGTGTTCAGTGTAAATCGCTCCTGAGATGCTATTTGATTATTTCTTTTTAGGTCCTCGCGTTGCTTCGGAACATCTCAAAATGTTTGCTTTGTTCACGAAGTCGTGTTTTCTTGTTAACTGGAAGCTGATAATGACCCCGTGTTAACCGCCCTGGAAGCGATTGACGTCCGGCGGAAGTTTCGAGCATGAGCCCCTCATCGGAGCGAGAGGGAATTGTGCCCAAACTTCTGTCCCACGTCGTCTTATCGGCTTTCAGTTGATAAAACTCGTTTATCTTGTCCACCCGCACACGACTGTGAAGATTCGTGTTCCCTTGTCACGACGAACAATGCTTACAGCACCAACGAGCGTGATATTAAGCCGGTTAAACGTGAAACCGCTTGGGTCTTCGACTACCCAGGCTGGTAGGTCCTCACGCAGTGAGAGACGGGTAGTGGGATTGTTATTTTATTAAATGACACGATCGATTAATCCTTGACGTGGTTGTCATACCCCAGCCTGACGCCTTTGAAGGGGGTCTGCATTTGCGAAGTGAGTGGGTACAACCAACACCAATTAGCACTCGCTCTCTGTGGTTGAGGAAAGGAGGCAGGGAAGAGATTGGGCTTGTTATGATCGTGGAACAATTTGGATTTTTATTTTATTCTGCCGTTGTTCCAACAGGTTGTTTAATGGTCCCTGGTGAAGGTCTTTCCGGGAACGTGTTGTGATCACACCGACCTTGTGGACCTTGATCGGCCCGCCATGTCTTCCTAACTCGGCCGTCGACGACTATCGCACCTCTGCTGGCGTCCGTGTGCTGCAGCTTTTGGGGCTCTGCCCCTACCCTTGGAACACGTCTTGCAGAGTTCTGCGGTGTGGCGGTGGTGGACACCCGCGAGCCGCAAGGAGCTTTGGCGGTGGCGGCTGCAGGAATGTCGGCGACTCGTTCGGCCAACCCGCACGGTCTGCGTCAGATCGGCCTGGACCAAATCTGGGATGACTTGCAGTCCGGCATTCAACAAGTGTATACTCGTCAAAGTATGGCCAAGTGGCGCTACATGGAACTGTACACGTATCCTTTTGCATGTGCTGGAAGAAATGGACAGTTATTACACACAGGCACATCTGACTGTGATTTATTAATTTCGTCTACCGGTGTCACCCTTTTCATATTTATTTACTTATTTAACTGATTGTTACGTTCTCCGGCCGAGCTGAGTACTCGGACCATGGATTGTGCCATTTATGCAACACTGCACTGCCGTGGGGACCTAAAACGAATGGGTCATTTCGAGTTTGGCCAGAATGCGAGCACACAGCAGCCTACTCTTTATAGGTACCTTTAACATTCACAGACATGTACAGGTTAAAGGCCATAATCGAGCATGCTGCCAGCATTTCCACATTGTATTATTGTATTGTATTTTCTCTGTTGTATATTTCAGTTTTAACGCAATACGTGTGACACATCCAGGGCTGCAAACACTCAGTCATACCCTCGTTACCAACACCACTTGTCGGTTCTGCGAGTGCATTCAAACTTCTTTCCGACACTTCCCTGATTTATTTCATCAGTGATTGTGGCTCTCCTGGTTATCGTTCCTATTTATCACATAATCTTTCATAAACCACCTTGTTTGTTGGTTCCTTTCTCCCATCATTAACTGCAACCTTTTGCTTCCTTTTACACACCTGGTTTTTCTCTCCACTCAAGAGTTCTCTTGGACAATCAGTTTTTTGTGCTGGGCTTTATAAAGTGCATTCTTGGTGAAATTAATGATAGACATCTTTAAGAAATTTTTTTAATTGTGATATCATCTCCTCCATAATCATCCCAACTAACACCTGATTCTTCAACAATTGTACAGGTCATCAAATAAGACACCTTTTGGGTGAAGTTTATTGCTTGCTTTTATGCTAATTTCTGATAAATCATGAATATTCATCAGCACAATCCTCAGAGGTTGGCATCCATGGGGAAGAGGAAATTCTTCCTTCGGAAATGCCCCGCTGAATATGGTGAGAAAAGTGGAGCCATTGTTGTGATGTCCCTGGTACTTCCCCGAAGCTCATTGTGTGTGCGTGTATGCACGCTTTAGCTCCACTACGAGCCTTAGATCCAATTTAAATTGAGAAAAAAACGACGAATCAGCTTTTGGGGAAACGATCCACGGAGCTTCACATGTTACACATGCTGTCGGTTACAGGTCGACAAAATGTTGGTTATGCAGCTCGTATTGTCCTCTATCAAGAGCCGTGTTTTATCATAAGGGATATCACCGGTATTGAAATATTTGTCAATATCTATATATTAATACTGAAGGACCAATTTTGTGCTCCTCCTAGCGGTCACGTCACGTTTTTCTCGGTACTGTGACCTGGAGTGAAAGAAACTTCGTACCTGTAAGAGTGCATCGCACATAGTGGCACACAAATCAGGGGACTTCTTCACAAGGAGTAGTGTACAAGGACGTTTTGTAGGTCTCATTAGATAAGGCCATGGAGTACATCGACTGGGATCCGGCTCTTACAAGAGCCGCCACTGGTTGTCATATTTGGCTCATGGAACGGAATCCGTCTGTGACGGGGTTTTGGCTAGTCTTGATTATATTTCTTTGGGATAAATTTTACTGTTTGATTTCTTAATGGAGTGGAAAACCAATCATGAACTCCCTCTATTTTATACAACCACTGTTTCACGACGTTTGAGTCACCTTCGTGCGTCTACATCTGTCCATCCCATAATTTTTTTTTTACCATTTGAGCTTTTGTCATCAAATTTTCAACAAAGCTTTATCATTAGAATATGGAGAAGACAACTTAATAATTTAGTCAAAAGGTCAAAGTTTAGCATGACAAAAAAATGACAATTTTCATCCAATTGACCTGAATTTTAATTATAATTTGAGCTTACGTTGTCAAATTTTCAACAAAGCTTTATTATGAAAATATGGGGAAGGCAAATTAAGAATTTTTGGTGAAAAGGTCAAAGGCACCATTTCTGTCCGAATGCAAACTGGGACGGTCTACATTTTCAGATGCTTTCCAGTTTTCTTTACGTTGTCTTCAGTCAGACCCCAATGATAATTGAGGTAACACCGGTCAACAAGCGTATTATGAGATTAAGGATTCGTCACTCCTTAGGTGTCATTTCCCTGGTCTCTGTTTATGCTCCGACTGAGGCGAGTGATCTCACCGTGAAGGATGCATTCTACGCCACACTCGAGTCTGTGGTTGATCAGTGCCCCAGACGAGATACACTTCTAGTCTTGGGGGATTTCAATGCATCGACTGGACCTGATAGGGATGGTTATGAGGTGTGTGTTGGTCCCCATGGGTCAGGAACTATGAACCAGAATAGCACTAAGTTCCTTGACTTTGCAAGAAGTCATGGACTTAGGGTGGCTGGTTCATGGTTTCAGCGCCCACAAGCTCATCGCTGGACTTGGTATTCCAACGCTGGCGGTGTGGCAAAGGAGATTGACCATGTCCTCATTGACGGTCGTTGGAGGATGATCCAGAACTGCAGGGTCTACCGGAGTGCTCAGTTCCTCAATACTGACCACAGGCTTGTTGTAGCAACTCTAAAGCTGCACCTTAAATCCTGGAGAATGGTACCATCCCAGCCGAGGCTGGATGTTGCCAAGCTCAGGGATGAGAGAGTAGCTGAGGAGTTTGCGAACAGGCTGAGTGGACACTTGGGGGGTCTGGGTGCTTTGGTGGGTCCTGAAGAGTTGTGGAGCGCCTTCAAGACCACCGTCCTTGATGTTGCTGGTGGATGCCTTGGAGCTCACCGCAGGGCAAAGAAGAATTTTGTCTCTCAAGGGACACTGGATACCATTGACCAGAGTCGCAGGGCCAGGCTGAATGGCAGAGCTGAGCTGTTCAGGGAGCTGAGGCGTAAAACTGTACGTGCACTGAGGGTGGAAAAGGAGGCCTATGTGCGAGGAATCTGTGAGGGGGTAGAGCATCACCTGTGGACAGGTGATTCTCGTCCCGCTTACAGGGGAATTCGCGCATTACGTTCATCCAAGCCCATCCCTCGGAGCACTACAGTTCGAGCAGAGAGTGGTAGGCTCTTGACAGAGGAGTCTGAAGTGAAGGCCCGCTGGGCCGGTTACTTTGAGCGGTTGTACCAGGCTGATCCCCCAACTGTCGAGTTGGACGTCAAGGGTGTTACAATTCCTGTTGCTGACCCTCGAATCAACTGTGGTCCACCTACGCTTGTGGAAACACGGGCTGCGGTGAACCAGTTGAAACGGGGCAAAGCTCCAGGGATCTGTGGCATCCATGCCGAACTTCTCAAGGCTGGTGGAAATGCTGCACTCGTGTCGTTGCATGCAGTTTTGTGCTCTGCCTGGAACACAGGAATCATCCCAACTGACTGGAAGAGGGGCCTTGTAGTCCCTCTCTGGAAAGGGAAGGGTGATCGCCAAGACTGCAACAACTACCGAGGGGTGACGCTGCTCTCAGTGCCGGGCAAGGTCTTTGCTCGGATAATTCTCGATAGGGTTCGCCACCATCTGCTTGAGCACCAGCGTCCAGAGCAGTCAGGCTTTACACCAAAGAGGTCAACGATTGACCGTATCCTTGCACTTCGTGTCCTCACCGAACGCAGACGAGAGTTTCGGCAGGGGCTGCTTGCAGCCTATGTTGATCTCTGTAAAGCGTTCGATTCAGTGAATCGGGATGTCCTCTGGAGGATTCTTGGTCTTCGTGGGGTGCCACCAAAACTGATCGATCTGATGTCTGAACTCTACTCTGGTACTGAGAGTGCTGTGAAGTGTGGTGGTACCATCTCTGACTTATTTCCAGTTGTTACTGGAGTTCGTCAGGGATGTGTACTTGCCCCCACACTTTTCAGCACTTGTATGGACTGGATTCTAGGGAGGATGTCGGAGAGATCAAGTTGCGGTGCGTCATTTGGGAATGTCAAGATCTCGGACCTTGACTTTGCAGATGATGCAGTCATCTTTGCGGAGACTTTAGACATCCTCTTTGGGGCCCTCGAGGTGCTGAATGAGGAGTCGGAGCCGTTGGGATTACGGGTTTCTTGGGTCAAAACTAAGATCCAGGCTTTCGGTGACATCTTGGATGCTGCTGTCCTGTCTGTGTCTGTTTGTGGTGAGGATGTTGAGGTCGTGGAGAGACTCACTTACCTTGGCAGTGATATTCATGTCTCTGCTGGCTGCGAGTCAGAGGTCAATAGACATCTGGGTCGGGCCTGGGGAGTCATGGATTCACTGGATCATGGGGTGTGGCGCTGCCGGTACCTGTGCGGGAGGACGAAAGTCCGAGTCTTCAGGTCCTTGATACTTCCAGTCTTGCTCTATGGGTGCGAGACTTGGACTCTGACCAAGGATCTGAGACGGAGACTTAATTCCTTTGGTACCAGGTCTCTTTGGAGAATCCTTGGCTATCGCTGGTCGGATTTTGTGTCCAACGAGCGGTTGCTGAGAGAGACTCGGATGAGATTTGTTACCTGCATAGTCCGTGAGCGTCAGTTGCGGCTGTATGGACATGTGGCTCGTTTTCCTGACTGATCCTGCTCACCAGATTCTCTCAGCGAGGGAGTCTCATGAGTGGAGGAGGCCAGTGGGTCGACCACGTGCCTCATGGTTGCAACAGGTTGACCATCATTTCAAGGAGATGGGGATGGGCCTGGCATCTGTCTGGGGGATGGCCAGACGGAGGCCCCTGGAGTACCGGCGGAAAGTGGACGCAGCGACGTGCTGTTCTGGCACATGCTCCCATACCTGACCTGACCTGTCTTCAGTTCAGGTATGAACCACAAGCTTCACCAGGCAACATTTTGTTTGTGGTTCATGGGAGTCTGGGGGTGGTCGATTGGTAACGAAGGTCTACTGATATCTTCTTCTTCCTCTTTCGGCTTGCTCCCGTTAGGGGTCGCCACAGCGGATCAACCGTCTCCATTTCGCTCTATCCTCCACATCTTCCATTGACACTCCAACCACCCACATGTCCGCCCTCACCGCATACATGAACCTCTTCTTTGGCCTTCCTCTTCTCCTCCTGCCTGGCGGCTCCATCTTCAACATCCTTCTCCCGATATACTCCGTTTCCCTCCTGTGCACATGTCCAAACCATCTCAATCTCGCCTCTCTCACTTTGTCTCCAAACCGTCCTACCTGCGCTGTCCCTCTAATATACTCATTTCTTATCCTATCCATCCTCGTCACTCCCAACGAGAATCGCAGCATCTTTAACTCTGCCACCTCCAGCTCCGCTTCCTGTCTTATTGTTAGTGCCACCGCCTCCAAACCATACAACATAGCTGGTCTCACTACAGTCTTATATACTTTCCCCTTCATTCTTGCAGCTACCCTTCTGTCACAAATCACTCCTGCAACTCTTCTCCACCCACTCCATCCTGCCTGCACTCTCTTTTTCACTTCTCTCCCACACTCTCCGTTACTTTGGACAGTTGATCCCAAGTATTTAAACCAATCTACCTTCCCCACCTCAACTCCTTGCAACCGCACCATACCACCACCCTCCCTCTCATTTACGCACATGTACTCCGTCTTACTCCTACTGATTATCATTCCCCTTCTCTCCAGTGCGTACCTCCCCCTCTCAAGGCTCGCTTCAGCCTGCTCCCTACTCTCCCTACAGATCATGATGTCATCCGCGAACATCATAGTCCATGGAGACTCCAGTCTGATCTCGTCCGTCAACCTGTCCATCACCATTGGAAACAGGAAAGGGCTCAGAGTCGATCCTTGGTGCAATCCCACTTTTACCTTAAACCGGTCTGTCATTCCTACCGCACACCTCACCGCTGTCACACTGTCCTCATACATATCCTGCACGATCCTCACATACTTCTCCACCACTCCCGACTTCCTCATACAATACCAAAACTCCTCTCTTGGCACCCTATCATAAGCTTTCTCTAAATCCACAAACACACAATGTAACTCTTTCTGGCCTTCCCTATAATTCTCCATCAACATTCTCAAAGCAAACATCGCATCAGTGGTGCTCTTTCCTGGCATAAACCCATATTGCTGCTCACAGATCGTCACCTCTCCTCTCAACCGAGCTTCCACGACTCTTTCCCACAACTTCATGGCGTGGCTTAACAACTTTATCCCTCTGTAATTTCCACAGCTCTGCACCTCACCCTTATTCTTGAAAATCGGAACCAGTACACTTGATCTCCACTCCTCCGGCATCCTCTCACTTTCCAAGACTTTATTAAACAATCTGGTTAACAACCCCACTGCCATCTCTCCTAAGCACTTCCATGCCTCCACTGGTATACCATCTGGGCCAACCGCCTTTCCACTTTTCATCTTCTTCATAGCAGTCCTCACTTCATCCTTACTGATCCACCCCACTTCCAGATTCACTATCTCCACCTCTTCCAACCTTCTCTCTCTCATTTTCTTCATTCATTAGCTCCTAAAAGTACTCCATCCACCTTCTCAACACACTCTCCTCGCTCGTCAGCACATTCCCATTTGCGTCCTTTATCACCCTAACCTGCAGCACATCCTTCCCAGCTTGGTCCCTCTGTCTTGCCAATCGGTATAAATCCTTTTCCCCTTCTTTTGTATCCAACTTCTCATACAGCTCGTCATATGCCTTTTCCTTGGCCTTTGCCACCTCTCTCTTTTGCCTTTCGACACCACTCCTTGTACTCCTGCCTACTTTCTTCATCTCTCTGACTATCCCACTTCTTTTTCGCCAACCCCTTCTTCCTTATACTTTCCTGTACTTCCTCATTCCACCACCAAGTCTCCTTATCTTCCTTCCTCTGTCCGGATGTCACACCAAGTACCTTCCTAGATATCTCCCTCACAACTTCTGCTGTCATTGCCCAATCATCCCACCCATCTTTACCACCATCCAACGCCTGTCTCACCTCCTCCCTAAATTTCACGCTGCAGTCTTCCTCCTTCAGCTTCCACCATCTGGTCCTTGGTTCAGCCCTCACTCTCTTCCTCAACCTCACCTCTAAAGTCATCCTACAGACCACCAATCGATGCTGTCGAGCTACACTCTCCCCTGCCACAACCTTACAGTCACTAATCTCTTTCAGGTTGCATCTCCTACTTAAGATGTAATCCACCTGTGTGCACTTTCCTCCACTCTTGTATGTCACCCTGTGTTCCTCCTTCTTCTTGAAATACGTATTTACCACTGCCATTTCCATTCTTTTTGCAAACTCTACCACCATTTGCCCTTCCACATTTCTCTTGTTGAGACCGTACCTCCCCATCACCTCCTCATCCTCTTTATTCCCTTCCCCAACATGTCCATTGAAATCTGCTCCAATCACCACTCTTTCATCCTTGGATACACTCTCCACCACTTCATCTAACTCACTCCAGAAATCTTCTTTATACTCCATCTCACACCCCATATGTGGGGCATATGCACTGATGACATTCATCATCACCCCTTCAATTTCCAACTTCACACTCATCACTCGATCAGACACTCTCCTCACCTCCAATACCCTCTTGACATAATCTTCCTTCAGGATTACCCCGACACCATTTCTCCTCCCATCCACACCATGGTAGAACAGTTTGAAACCACCTCCAATGCTCCTAGCCTTACTCCCCATCCACTTGGTCTCTTGTACACACAGTATGTCCACCTTTCTTCTCTCCATCATATCAGCCAACTCTCGCCCTTTGCCAGTCATCGTCCCAACATTCAGAGTTCCAACTCTCACCTCCACACTTCTACCCTTCCCCCTCTCCCACTGCCTCCGGACTCGCCTTCCCCGTCTCCTCCTCCTTCACCCAGCAGTAGCACAATTTCCACTGGTACCTGCTGACCACCGGTACCGGTGGCGGTCGTTGGTAACCCAGGCCTCAACCGATCCGGTATGGAAATTCGTTTTGTTGTCCGCATAATGATTTGGCATAGGTTTTTTACGCCGGATGCCCTTCCTGACGCAACCCTGGTCGCCTCTTACGACACACAGGGATAAGGTACACCTATTCTAACCGGGGCATACACTAACCGGGGAAGGTCTACTGATATATATATATATATATATATATATATATATATATATATATATATATATATATATACACACACACACACACACACACACACACACACACACACACACACACACACACACACACACACACACACACACACACACACACACACACACACACACACACACACACACACATACACGTCTCTGTGGTGCTTTTTGTAAGCGTTGCTTTAATATGTGCGATCACACAGCTTTCATACCATGGGAATTAATTATATAAATAAGTGCCTTTTGACGGCAGAGGGCTTAATATAGTCCAGCTGTTGCTGGAAGCTCAAGGAGAGGTGTTAAGTAAAATGATTCAAAGCCACACATCAGGGAGCTAGAGCCTGAAGTTTTTGAGGTCTTGCTTTTATGGTCACAGATTAAAATTTTAATATCTGTCTGGTTGGGTGTTTGTCACTTGTGGTTACTCATCTACATCCTTATTTATATTGTGGGTGATTGTATATGATAGCCGGTTGAAACTTTGTGGTGCTGAGATTTATGTGGCTTGATTCTCATGTGGCATCCATTTAACTTGAAAACGTGTGCCATCAAAGGATCCACACCTTATATTCAGTGTTTGTAGTTTGCATGCAGGCAATTTGAAATGTGCAGGTGCTGCGCACTGTTTCTTCCCTCCTCCGCCCCATCTCTCCTGAAGTGTTGTCTATCGTAATTTAATGCAAGTCACTCACAAAACTGCAGTCCCTTGGGTAAGGGTATGTTTTTCCTTCATAACATGTGTCCCACTCTTCTGGCCTCTCTTGTATCTAGTCATGTGTATAACTACTGCACAAGCGTGCACCAGGCTAGCCAGGCACGTGCGGGCACTACCCAGGGCAACAGCAAGGCAAAAAAAGGCCAGCCGAGCAGTGGTGCACAGTTTGTGGGCCTAGAGCTGTACAAGAAGCTCAAAGACTTCCTAAAGACTTACCTCCTCAAGCTTTTGAAGGTACAAGCTAGTTGGAAGCTGAAAAGCCCCCCATACGTGACTATTTGCCCCAGATAATTATGGAGTGCTGGCAAAGTAAGAGTGGATGGTTTGCCTTGTGTGTATCGAGAATTGCTCGCGTGCCTGGCAGGATGGAGAGGACCTTATGGATGAAGGAGTGTTACGGTTCTACACTCAGCAATGGGAGGACTACCGCTTCTCCAGCAAGGTCCTGAATGGAATTTGTGCCTACCTCAACCGCCACTGGGTGCGCCGTGAGTGCGACGAAGGCCGAAAAGGAATCTACGAGATCTATTCGGTACAATTATAAACTCATGTAAAAACAAACATTGGAACTTGGGCTGTGATTTCCAGTCGTATTTTCATCACTGTCCTGTTGATTTTCCTCCTGAAGGCCCTCCTGGAAAAGTCGGTCATCTTTATTTCTACATTTCACGTTGCAAACACGTGTCAATTAAGATCAATTGGAATGGTGTGGAGAGTGCCTGCTTCAGGAAACAACTTTCAAGCGTCTTGTGTTTTTGGGCAGGGACTGGGACAGGGCGGGAGTTAGGTAAGGATGGGTGAAGTACGTGATCTTAAATGTCATTCCTCAGGAGTCATTGACTTTTCACTTCGTCTCAAATGTATTGTTTGAATGCTCAGTCCTGAAGTAGGAGGTTTTTTTTTTTACCCTCACCAGAGGAGAGAGGGTATTGCATTTGGGTCCGTTTGTTTGTCCGCACAGAGCTTTCTTGCTTTTCTCTGCAACCGCTTGTCGCATTGAGACGAAATTTTCACTGTTGGTGTGACTACTCATGTAGAATGTTTTTTCATGATAATTATGATATCATAGGTCACGTGGTGTGGCAGCTATATTGGAAAAACAGAAAAAACTTTGCACCTCTATCTCTGAAACCGCACCAAGGAAAAACATTGAAACTTGGCACATAGCAAGTACTTCTTATGTGGAATGAGGGTGTTTTTTATGACGTCATAGGTGCCATCGTTATGACATAATAATTGTATATGTAGAATGCCACATTCAATCAGTACGATTATGAAAATTTTTTGAGGGTAATCTAGGGATAAAATGGTCCACAGAAAAAAAATATGAATGATGTCATTGGTCACGTGATTCAGCAGCCATATTGTTTAAAAAAAAAAAAAACCTTCAAGAATCTTCTCTGAAGTGGCTGAACAAATCGAGGCAAAACTTTACACGTATGACTGCCTATCCATGAGGAACAAAAGGTTCACACACATGATATCATCGGTCATATGGTTTGGCAGCCATATTGGATTTACCCTTAAATCTATAAAAATACACCACTCAAAAGAAGTCTTGGTAGGGGTCTGCAATCTCTGATTACTCTTTTTTTTTCTTGTTATTATTTTTAATATAAAAGGTCAGGCTGAGGAAGGAGTTTTGCTACATGTACAGTCGTGGCCAAAAATATTGGCACCCTTGCACTTTTTTCAAATAACTCACAATTTTCTCAAAAATAAGTTGAAATTCACAAAAGTATTTATATTAGTCTGCACGATTCTATATTTAACTGTTAATATTACAGAACCTTTGTTTTTGATTCAGAACTTAATATATCCTTTTAAATCACAAAATAAAAAGAAATGGCATTGAGAAAAGCATTGACACCCAATAATTAATATGTGCTAGAGTAAAATAACTCGCCTTTGGACAAAATAACTGCAGTCAAGCATTTCCTATAACCATGAATGAGCTGCCTACACCTCTCCACTGGTAATTTTCCCCACTCTTCTTGTTCAAATTGCTCCAGTTCTCCCACATTTGAAGGGTGCCTTCTCTCAACTGCTGTTTTCAGATCTCCCACAGGTGTTCAATGGGATTCAGATCTGGACTCATTGCTGGCCACTTCAGAACAGTCCAGTGTTTTGTCTTGAACAATTCTTGGGTGCTTTTTGAAGTGTGTTTGGGATCATTGACCTGCTGCAAGAGCCAAGACCTTCGACGGAGACCCAGCTTTCTGACACTGGGTTGAACATTGTGCTCCAAAATGCCTTGGTAATATCCTGATTTTGTGATGACATGCGCACATTCAAGGCACCCAGCGCCAGAGGCAGCACAACAACCCCAAAACATCGCTGAACCTCCTCCATGTTTGACTGTTGGGAAAGTGTTCTTTTCTTTGAAGGCTTCCTTTTGTTTTCTGTAAACATAGAGATGATGTGCTTTACCACAAAGCTCTAATTTGGTCTCATCTGTCCACGGGACATTCTCCCAAAAGGATTTTGGCTTGTTCAGGTGTGTTTTGGCAAACTCCAGTCAGGCTTTCTTATGTCTCACACTCAGCAGTGGGGTCCTCCTGGGTCTCCTATCATAGAAACCCCTTTCATTGAGTTGGCGACGGATGGTGAGAGTTAAAACTGTCATACCTGTGTCTGAAGGTCAGCTTGAATCGACAATCCTTCACTGCAATATTAGATCAAGTTTTCTCTTGCGGCCATGTCCAGGGAGGTTGGCTACAGTGCCATGGGCCTTAAACTTCCTAATAACATTGCGTATGGTGCACACAGGAACATCAAAATCCCGAGATGGACTTGTAGCCTTGAGATTGTCCATGCTTGGCTACAATCTTGTGTCTGACCTCAGACAATTCTCTGGTTTTCTTTCTTTTCTCCATGCTCATTGCTGTACACAGTGACACAAAACAGCAGAATGACTCCTTTTCTCCCTTCAAACTGACTGAATGAGTGATTTTTATGTTGCAGGTGCTTGCAATTCACCACAGATGAGTTCAATTCTAAAGTAAAGGAGAATTACCTGCTTGAAATGTAATTATTTCTAACAACTTCAAAAAGGTGCCAATAATATTGTCCAGGCCATTTCAGGATTTCTGTGTGGAATAAGCTAAGATTTAGTAATTTTTTTCAGCTTTTTAGGTGATCTCTACCGAGATGACCTAATAAAGCCAGACCAAATGTCCGTCCGTCCGTCAGCAATTTTTCTTTCCGATCTTGATGAAACTTGGTTTGTGGGTGGAGGTCTGAGTGTTGCACAACAATATAACTTTTGTCTGGGTTCAAGGTCAGGGTCAAGTTCACGAGGTCACGTAAGTTATAAAAATCGCCATTTTCAAACCTATCTTGTCTGCCATTCTACAAGATATTCGGCAACTGTTTATTGATTATGATAGTAAAAAATATTATCTTGTATCTAACCGGACAGATTTTTGAATTTCCTTCCCGTTTGGCCACCACGTAACCTTGAAGATGGTCAAAAACACCTCCCGGTACAAAGAAAACTTTTTACCTCCGATCTTCATGAAATTTGGTATGTGGGTAGAGGTCGATGAGTGATACCCAACGACATATTTTTCCCCGGATTCGAGGTCAGGGTCAAGGTCACGAAAGTTGTGAAAGTCGCCATTTTCAAAACCTATCTAGTCTGTCATTTTAGGAGATATCTGGCAACGGTTCATCGATTATGATAGTAAAAAAATGATCATTATAGAGATGACCGTTACCCCCACACAGGGGTAATTTTTTTTGTTTTGTTCCACTGCAAACTCAAGAAATACATATGTGCAAACCAAAAGATTTTTTAATTTCAACAATTTTCTGGAAGAAATGGTGCATGCATGATAGACATTGAGAGACATTGTGCTTTTAATGAATTTCAAAGGGACAAATAGAAAATATACACATTGACATGTTGATGGATTTGAAACATTGATCAAAGCATCACGATCTTGGTGCTCATATTGGAACACCATATTAATCCAATGTAAAAAGTTTCTTAGATCTGAAGGCACCAGATTCTTGAGACTCATGGGTGATGCACAAATTCAAGGCAGAATAATTACCGTAGCCCTCAGGGAAACCCGATATTGAAATGACCATTTCTGTAATCATTCGCTCATTTTGACACTACGAATGCTTTACATCTTATTGACATGAAGAACTGCATAAAAAAAACATCCAAGAGGCATTTACAGGTTCTTAAATTACAAGGTGCTCTCTTGCACACCATCTGGTTTTATCAAGTTTGTACAGTAGTCGTGCCTGTGGATTTCAAAACTACGTTCAATATACTGCGATAACTCATGCTCGTACTCCATCTGTGCATGCAGTTGGCCTGGCCGAAGATTCTGACAAGTATCCCTATTCTAACAGCTCGTGCTTTAATTTTTTTTTCTTCAGAATTTGCTGTATTTATTCATGTTGAGGTAGTTTCCCGACCACCACTCGTCGAGTGGTGCTGGATCGTGAATTGTGTGATATCACCAGGCAATTGAAAGACTCACCAATAACTGTATGATTAAGGTGATGACAGAGATGCACAATTGGACATGGTGACATGAGAATGATATGATACTTGCCCGAGTGGTAAAATTAGCCTTTTCAATTCCGAATCAATTTGATTAATTTTCGAAAAAGAAGAAAGCTACGTATCTGCAATCACAAAGGGTAAGCCTCCCCTTACCCTTCGATATCCAATGATGACCATACTTTTTTCAGACCACCATATGACCTTGATATTGCCGGTGATGTCTTGGAACTCACCGTAGGACGAAGAAAAGATATTTTCTCTCAAGGGACATTGGATACAATTCACCAGTCGTAGGGTCAGACTTAATGGCAGAGCTGAGCTGTTCAGGAAGTTGAGGTGTAAAACTGTACGTGTACTGAGGGTGACAAGAAGGCCTCTGTGTCGGGATAGAGCATCAGCTGTGGTCAAGTGATTCCCATCCTGCTTAAGGCCCGGTCACACCTTGACGTTTTAGCCAGCGATGGCAACGTATTAAAATGTATGTAAAACGCTGGCTGACGTTGAACTTTTGTTGTTTTTTTTTTAAGATTCGGACGTATTCATAACGAGTTGGTCGTATGCATAACATATTAGTAATGGACACAGAACGTTTTGTTGTGTTATAGATAACTTATAACAACGAATGCTGAACCTGTTGTTGGCCTACACAACCGATGCCCAACGATAGTCTAACTTCGGCATAGCGCATTGCACGCATCGCCGACGATGTCGTGACGTAGCCTATTAAAAGGCTGACGCACAACGATTCGAATCATAACTGCCGTAGAAATGGAAGTGTCAACATCGCGGTCACACCTTGGCGATCTTGCCAGCGTATGCCGACCTAAGAAAAATGGGTCTAAAACGTTGGGGCACGTCAAATACGGTATGAGTAAGTTTGGTATACGTGAGTAGAATGCTAAAGTACGCTATCATACGTCGTAGTAAGTAGAGTACGTCAAGAAATTTTAAACATGTTCAAAATTTTACGACGTACTCGGCGTATGACACACGTTCCGCATGCGATGGGGATAGGTTGTACACACGATATGTGGACGCTTACACACGTCCACAAAGGCTACTTATAAGTCGAAACACGTCGCGGTAATGTCTTTTTTACGCGAAACTTATTTCTAACTTATGTTTGACGTGCTTTGAACCAATTCTTTACGTAGTCCCAACACACATCGACGTATGTAGACGTATTCCAATGACGTCTTCCGGTCGACAAAAAAAATAAATGAACGTGTTTCTAGGTTACAACTGCCATATAAAGACGTGTTCCCAGCAGTTTTGGGAATTGGTATATAAAAATGCTGCTCATAAAAGGGAACCCAACAGTGTTTTCGAGTTCCTTTTTGAGTCGATGTCCATGTCAGCAGTAACAGTATCAGTATCGTTATTAGTATTAGTATTAGTATTAGTATTAGTTTGTTCATGTTGGCAGTAGTAGGTGAGTGTGTGGGGGAAGGTGTGGGTTATGATGGATCGTCCTTGCGTCCGCGTGTCCACGGGTAGGTTCATAGGCTGCCACTCAACGATTTAAATGGCTGCATCTCCACTATTGAAAGTAGACGCTTGCCTCAACAATTGGATTTTTTTTACACTCAACGACTTTTAAACTGTACCACTCAGCTATTTCATTGTTTACAATGAACGGTTTAAATTGCTGTCACTCGCCTTTGTTTTTTGACGCTGGCGCTCGGAAATTTTAATCGTTTCTATTGAACGTGCTAAATCGCTCAAACCCCACTATTGAAAGTAGACGCTTGCGCTCAAAAATTGGATTTTTTTACACTCAACGACTTTTAAACGGTACCACTCAGCTACTTTCATTGTTTACAATGAAGGATTTAAATTGCTGTCACTCGCCTTTGTTTTTTGACGCTGAGGTTTTGAAATTTGAAGCGTTTCTTCTGAACGTGTTAAAACGCTCAAACTCGACTATTTTAAATAGACGCTGCCGATGGACAATTGGAATCATAGCCAAGCTAGACATCGAAGTGTGAACATCCTCGTCATGCCGAAGAAAAGTTTGAAGAATGCTGCAAATAAATGTCCTGGCCGTGGCCGTGGCCGTGGACGCTGACGCAAGGACGATCCATTATACCGACGTCTTTCAGCCTATGAGTAACTTAAAAGTAACGTCTGTCGATGTGTGGCAACGATCGCGTAACGTGCCAACAACACGTTAATCATAGGTTAGAAATAAGTTTCGGGTACGCTAAACATTACCTCGGCGTGTCTCAACTTATGATTAACTTACAAGTAGCATGTGTTGACGTCTGTCAACGATCGCAGACCGTGCATACAACTTGTGGCCAGCGTAGCGGAACGTGTGAGTCATACGCCGGCATACGTCGTGAAATTTCAAGCATGAAAAAATTTGAGGACAACCAAAAAGTACAACGTTTAAAGCCAGCGTACAACGAAGTATGGCAGTGTTTTTCAGCGTGCTCTCAATGTTATCAAAACTTACCCATAATGTATTCAACGTGTGCCAGCGTTTTAGAAAAATAATTCAAAAATCGGCATACGTTGGCTAAAACGTCAAGGTGTGACCGGGCCTTTACAGGGGAATTCGCGCATTGCGTTCCTCCAAACCAGTCCCTCGTTGTATGACAGTTCGAGCAGAGGGTGGTGGGCTCTTGACAGAGGAGTCCGAAGTGAAGGCCCGCTGGGCCGGTTACTTTGAGCGGCTGTACCAGGCTGACCCACCAACTGTTGAGTTGGATGTCAGGGGTGATATGATTCTTATTGCTGACCCTCCAATCAATTTTGGTCTACCTTTGTTTGTGGAAACACAGGCTGTGTTGAAACGGGGTAAAACTCCTGGGATCTGTGGCATCAATGCTGAACTTCTCATGGCTGGTGGAAATGCTGTAGTCATGTCATTAAATGCAGTTCTGTGCTCTGCCTGGGACACAGGCATCATCCCAACTGACTGGAAGGGGGCCTTGTAGTTCCTCTCTGGAAAGGGAAGGGTGATCGCCAGGACTGCAACAACTAACGAGGGGTGACGCTGCTCTCAATGCGGGCAAGGTATTTGCTTGGATAATTAATTCATGGTCGGGTTCGTCACCATCTGCTTGAGCACCAGCCTCCAGAGCAGTAAGACTTTACACCAAAGAGCTCAACAATTGACCAAATCCTTACTCTTCAGGTCCTCACCGAATGTAGATGAGTTTTGAAAGGGGCTGCTTGCAGCCTATGTTGATCTCTGTAAAGCATTTAATTCAGTGAATCGGGATGCCCTCTGGAGGATTCTTGGTCTTCGTGGGGTGCCACCAAAACTGATCAATCTGATGTCTGAACTATACCTTGGTACTGAGAGTGCTGTGAGATGTGGTGATGCCATCTCTGACTCATTTCCAGTTTTTACTGGAGTTCGTCAAGGATGTGTATTGGCCCCCACACTTTTCAACACTTGTATCGACTGGATTCTGGGGAGGATGTCAGAGAGATTGAGCTGCGGTGCATCGTTTGGGAATGTCAATATCTCTTGTCAATAAATAAGTTTTTTTACGCAGGTTCCAAAAATACGCAATGGGTCATTACATATTCATATATGATGATGTACACATCATTGACATGGTAATTTTTCTAAGTATTTCCACATTGGGCTTTTTTTTCCACATGATGAGTGGTTATTTTACTTCTAACTTCAACTTGTATTTTAAATGATTTTGTTTTCAAGCGAAATCAGTATTGGTAATCGGCCCAAATCAGAATCCATTGCTATCCCGTACCCGTATGACTATCACGGACCACTGTACCAGTGTGCCCATACCGGTTTCGCTTCCATATCGCTATCGCAGATTACTGACTCGACACAGGATTTCTAAAGCATACCGGATTCGTATAAATAATAACCAATTGGCAGTTGCTTTAAAACCAGCCATGAGGGAAAGGAAAAACGCAATTTCTTGTACGGAGCTCGAATGCTGAGTGTTAAAAGTTAAACCATACTGTACTTGCTTCCTGTTACGTCGACATCATACGTTTCGCTGTTCCTGTTCCATGTTTAGCCGAGACGCCGAGTGCATCAAAGCTTTTTTAAAATCATGTACAGTATTGATAGATTTATACACCTTTCTTCGATTTATTGGTGATATACCGGTTTGATTGTTTTTTTTTTTCATATAATTTTTTTCGGTATACCGGTATATTCAGAATTCCAATGCCAGTATATCTATATGACCAGTATATCCATATATCTCCAGACTCTAGTGTTTGTGTATTTGGCTGTCCCCCTTCATAAGGACGATTTAAGAAGGGTTTTAAAGGCCAATCTTTTTAGCATGACTGTGTGTTCACCAAGGTCTATTTTTCAGGATTAAAAACTCAAAAAACATTTTTCATGAAAGAATAATTGTGTCTTCAAATGGAAATGTAGAAGGTGACTTGTAACCGTGCTTCAAGGGCAGTGTACAAAAGCGTAAAAAACAAAAAAAATAAATACAAGGTGCAGGGAGATGAAATTCACCACATTATGTGTAGCACGTGCAGAGTAAAATGAGTGTTCATTTACATCCAAAGGATGTCCAATTAATAAAGAAGATAAAAGCACACCTGATGCTCGGCTGAAGTCTTTATACTTTGGCATGCTCACGAGGCTGTACCGTCAAAATGAAAGGTCCCAGAAGATATAGAGAATCGGATCACATTTGTACATGTAGTGTTTTGTAACGCTTCTTGCTACGAAACGTCTTATCATCCAGTCTTCTTGAATATTTTGAATAAAATAATTTGAAATTGTCTTTTTTTTTTTTTACAAGCTTTTATACTCTGTCCATAAAACTCACCATCATGAAAACCGGAGGAAAATTATTCAAGTTATGATCAAAAAGTTGTTTTTTGTTAATTAGGTCACAATCCAAAAAAAAAAAAGCTGGTCAAGGAGACTAATCAAATATCAGGTGCACTATAATGATGCAAGAACACCTTTGGAATGCCAAAAGGTCTTTTAGATTGTGCATCGGCAAAATTAAGTGAAAACGAACAAAAAAAACCGTGATTTTTTAATTTATTATTATTTTATTATTTATTTATGTATTTATTTAAACTGCCATTTCACCTTTATCTTTAACCCAGAGGGATATGATGTAAATGAAGCTAAATGCATCTTGCTCTCAAGTATCGAGTGAGGGCAATTTTGATCCGATCGGGCAGACCTTGGTCAAGCTTTTGTGAAAAATGGTAAAATGTCTATAATTAGATAATGACCTTAAAAATTATTTATTGCTCAAAAAAATTGTCAACTCCACATACTTTGTATTCCCATTATTGATGTAAAATTTATTCAGAAAGTCCCAGCTGGCTGTGAGATACAGATCAGAAATTGGTGGAAAAAGCAAAAACCAAATGGTGGTTTTGTTACGAATTTGGAAGCTTACTGCACACAACAGCCAGGTCCTATAGATCAGTTATATTGGTAAGTATGTGTTTCTAGGTAGGGTCCCGTGCTATGTTTAATGGGTGATTAAGTGTACGTGCACTGCGCAGTTATTTTCTTAGCTCTAGAATTTATATCCACAAAAATAACAACAACACGATGGACCATTCCCCGCACAATGGCGTGTCGAACACGCATGTGGGCGGAGTTCTCTCGGTCACTGAAGTTCTGACTCCACGCTTCGGCCAATCGGAAGGGTGCGAGCGCATTTGCCGCCTTTCAGCCAATGGGCGCAGAGCGAGCTCCAAGAGAAGCAGAGTCTCTTCGGGGGGGGTGGGGGATTGAG
Source organism: Eptatretus burgeri (assembly GCF_056783735.1). Lineage (NCBI taxonomy): Eukaryota > Metazoa > Chordata > Myxini > Myxiniformes > Myxinidae > Eptatretus > Eptatretus burgeri. The sequence goes on along the minus strand of NC_140964.1, from coordinate 64,360,797 downwards.
ACGCCCCCCGACCAATCACGTGGAGACAACCGATTTCCCCCGGCGAATGAGGGGTGCGGTGACGTGAGACACGTTCCCCCCCCCTCTCAACCCGGGGGGAAAAGACATAGACGGGACGGCGCGGTCATCTCGTGGCTGGTCTCGTCTTGTCGCTGGCGCTGGTCTCGTCTTGTTGCTGGCACTGGTCTTGTCTTGTCTTGTCGCTGGCTCTGGTCTCGTCGCGGTGATCCCTTGCCTCGTCATTATTCGAGCTGGCTGGTGTCCGTGGCTGAATCCTTGGTCCCTCGGTGCCTGGTATATCGGCGCGGGTTTGAGTCCCGCCACCGAAAAAGATCATCGTTACCGCACGAGGCGGGCAGGTGCAAGAACAGGCTCTTCCCTCAGCTCGTCTTCCCTCTCGAGCTGTAGGGCACAATAAAGGGCAACCGGCCCCATCTCTTTTGTGTATGTCCGTGGGCCCCGTCTGATAAGTAGAATTGTTAAGTGCTTTTTGTTGTACATTATTTGCATTGCTTCGTCAGATAACTCTGCCCTTGCATGCTCCCCTCGTCCCCTGGTTATTGTTGTAAATAAATTCCCCACTTGTTGAATGTACCAGCTCATTCTTTGTCATTTCTATCATTGGTTTGCCGTGCTACGAACTGGAATTAGGAGGCTTCATTGCTGCCGTAATCGTGCAATTGGCCCGGCAGGGTTCTGGTACTCTCCGCTCGGGGTATGACTCGGATCCGGCTCGGTAACAGCCGGGATCGCGCAGATTTTGCCGAGGGTGAATTTCCCCTGTAGTTTGGACGACATGGGTATTTAGGTATATTGAAATTGGCAATTGATCCTATCCCACGTGGTCGACCTATTGGCGATCTTCGGTCCGATAAGGGACCCGTCACCTTTCGGATTTATCTGAAAGGTACGACCTAAATTGCGGTGTGTTCGGTGGAGCCGACTCTACTGCTCCCTCTTGCGGCCGTGCTCGCCACTGATACCCGGCCCCACAACAGTTTGACACTCCTCAGGGTTTAAAAAAACTTTGACATGCTCCTGCCGATGCCTGTTTACATGAATATTATCCATTGGAGGTATTGAAAATTCTTTCCTTTCTTTAATGTTTTCAAATAACCTTGTGACGGTTGGCTGGTGTTGATCTTGTGGTAAATTCTTCCAGGCTAGTATAAACTCCCAGATGACTCACCCAAGCCTGGCTACTTACTGAGGATGTCTGTTGGATTCTGGGCTAATTGTGCAGCTGTGTTGTGTGGTCTTCGGACCTTCATGCTTATTTTTATCTGTTCATTTCATGAGGTCGATTCAGTTTTTCATAATTTGATCCTCAACTGCACCTGCCTAGTGCTTTGCATCTCTTCATATTGCTGTCAAGTATCTGCGACTTCCTTCGCACCGATTTCTCCTAACTTTGTTCTGTGAACCTGCAGTTGGCGTTGGTGACATGGAGGGAATGCCTTTTCAAACCTTTGAACAAACAGGTTTGTTTAGCTCCAATTTCATTCACTGAAATCTAAACTTGTGGAAGATTTTGGTTATTAAAGTGACTGACTAAAGCTTGGTGGGGTTTGTGACCTCGCTGCTTCGCTGCCTGAATGCTGTTCATGGTGGAAACACTTGCTGGGGTTGCTGGGGTATGCCATTTGTTAGAAGCTTTTAAAGCCTTTCATAAAAGATGCCGGACATCAACAAAAATATCAATTCCTTGCATAACTGGAGTGTCTGGTTGGCTACTTGTGTCAGTTGTACTTTTCCTGCTCTTTAACCAGACTGGATACTTCATAAGTGGTGAACAGATCCAGCCATGTTATTGGAAGGCATGACCTTTGTTGGTTTGCATTTCTGAAAGCAAAGTACCGGTATTGATCAGATTCGGCAGATCAAATGCTAGACAATAGAGATTAAAGTTCATTCCAGCCTTTATCGGCTGTCACTAACAACAAACGGCACAGCTCCTTCAGCACACAAAATGTTTGCCAACTCTCCTTTTCAACTATTAACTACTATTATGATGTTGTCGAAGTTTGTTTTTCCAGTGAAAGGAATGTTTCATCTCAATGGAATTTTATCGAGATGAGTGATATGACAACTTAGATTGCACACTCTTCTTATTTTTCTTTAATGGCCACAATTAGTCCCATGCTTTTGTGGGGTTGGCCAAGGGAAGTTTGTCCCAAGTCTTTCACGAACCGGCTTGACAGGCCTGACATTCAACTAAGTTTAGGGCAGGAATTTGTAATTATAGCTCTTCTCTTCGCGAAGGGCACCATTGGGATCTTTAACATCCACCAGCTAATGCCGACAGATGGGGCGCCCATTCAACGTCCCTCCAAGTGACGGAACGCATCGATGAATCGCCCTACCTGTGAAACATGGGGATGACATTTTTAGCTGGATCAGGATTCATACCCAGGCTGGACAGCTAAGGTGTGAGTGTGCATGCCTCTAGGACTCGATGCCATTCTGCCATCCCTTCGGTCACACACTCTGATTCTTACTAATGGCCCTTTTTGATTATTGTTCAGAAGGGAAATAGGGATTGGCAGTACTCTGCATCACGTGGTGATGTGACGTTGATGTTGCCTTTTATTTCAGGTCACGAACGCTGTGCTAAAACTCATCGAGAAGGAGCGCACGGGGGAGACCATCAACACGAGGCTCATAAGTGGTGTCGTGCAGTCCTACGGTAAAAAGAGGAACCAGTTCTGACATTAATTTCACCAAAGTTATTTGTGTTGTCATTGGGTGTGCTGCTGTTGAACGTTGTTCGTGTGTGGAATCTGGTAACATAGACAGGAATGATTGATTTAAGCTTAAATCACTGATGATTTAAGCTGGAGCAATCAGAAAAGGACTGATTTGCTTTGACTCCTTGTGAAAGTTTGCCTTTGGCTTTGCACAGTGGAGTTGGGTTTGAACGAAGAAGATACGCACGCAAAAGGCCCTACGCTTTCTGTATACAAGGAGGCGTTTGAGTCGCAATTCTTGGCTGACACGGAGCGCTTCTACACGCACGAAAGCACCGAGTTCCTTCAACAAAATCCGGTCACTGAGTACATGAAAAAGGTAAGTTGTTGTCTCAGTCCCTCATCAAGCTAAAAGACCAGCAAAACTCAAGTACCCAGTAGCCTTCATCGGAAGTTTCCAGCGATCAAGTGTAGAAGAGATATGGAAGACATGTCTGTGTTGGACCAGGGAGGGGCAGCTGGTCATGATACGTTAAGCAAATAGACAGAGGGAACATGTTTATTGTAGTGCAGGTGAGGGGTGGTATCCGCATCGGTCTGGCCAGATGAACTCGCATTTCACGATTAACTGCTGTTTCAGAAGAGTAAATTTCAGGGGGAGGGTGGTTGAGGATATTGTTTAGTGGACGATGTTCTATGGGCTGTGATGATCGATACTTCTGAATGTGATGACACATTGACATGTTTTGTGGGGGAGGAGGTATAATATTAAAGATATGAAAAGGTAAGTGAATTCTGGATATTTTTGTAGATTGTGCTTATGCTTATCGTCTGTTTATAGGATCCAGGTCATTAGGCATTTTAACAACAGGTCATGGCGATTTTTGCTTCTTCGTTGAGATGCATTTCTTGCGTGTAATCTGCAGGCTGAAGTTCGCCTCTTGGAGGAACAGCGTCGTGTGCAAGTGTACTTGCACGAAAGCACGCATGATGAGCTGGCACGGAAGTGCGAGCAGGTGCTTATTGAGAAGCACCTCGAGATCTTCTACGCTGAATTTCAGAATCTACTTGATGATGACAAGAATGACGGTCGGCACCGATTAAAGCTTTCCCTGTTATTTATGTGCTCCAACTTTCCAATGACCTGAGCTGAATGATGATTCTGCTTTGGGGTTGGAAGGAGCGGGGGAAAGAGGGGTTGGGGAAAAGGAGGTGGAATGAAACTTGATGAGAATAATTTTGTGCAAAAAGAATATTAATAATAATAATTGGTTTACAATAAATACAGTGGCACTAATCTTTTGAACCCTGCATGCTGGTCGAACGGAGATATTGTTGTAGGCCAGGTATCGGCAGCAAGCGTGACCGTAAGATGGAGCATTAGAGTCGGCTCCACCGAACACCCGGAATCTAGATTGTGCTCCTCGGAGAACTCCGAAAGGCACGGGTCCTTTACAGGACCGTGGTCGCCAATATTTCGGCGGCGTGAGGTAGGGTCCACTTGTCTAACTCCAATTTACCTAAGTACTCACGCCGTCCAACTACCGGGGAAACCACACCCTTGGCTGACTCTGTACGATCCGAGTTGCGGGAACGGCTCGGATCCGGCGTAACCGAGCGGAGTTACCAGAGCCGCGCCGGACCAAATGTACATCTACAGCAGCAACAGCCTTTTTAATTCTCCCAACACGCACCGTGCTAAGCCAATGAAGGAAGGGACAGAAATGAGCTGAAACATTCAACACATGGATATTTATTTACAGTAGGTTGGGAAGGAACACGTAAGAGCAGAGTTGAAACGACTATAAGAAATGAAATGCAATGTACAAGCAAAAGCACTTATCCAGTTGCTACTTAAAGACGGGGCCCCAGACGCACACACAAATTCCCAGAAAGAGAAATGGACCTTCCCGCCTCCTGCGGTTTGGCCGAGATGAGCGAACCAGGATGAGACCAGCTGCGTCGAGATGAGACCAGACCAGCGCTCTTGTCGAGATCAGACCAGCCCAGCGTCGGCGACGAGACGAGACCAGTAGAAGTGCCAGCGAGATCAGCGCCAGCGTCGGGATGCGATCGGACCAGCGTTGCGATCAGAGCAGCGCCAGCGAGATGCGACCAGCCCAGCACCGATAGATGCGTTCAGCCCAGCGCCAGCGAGAGATGCGTTCCGCGCTCGAGCAGACCAAACGCAATTATTTGTTCTCTTTCCTGGTCCTTCTGGGGCGCGGTCCACTCATGCGTGGCCTGCTCTCATTGGGCGGACCGCGTGTTACGGCTCTGCCTTCTTGCAAAGGACCGCCCCTCCAACAGGAAGTTGAGTAACAGTATCCCGCGCTGACTTCCCATTGGCCGAATGCCTCGGCTTTGCGCGCATCGCTCATTCGGCGCAAAATGACGCATACCCGTATTTGGTGCCAGGCCAGAACGAAATGCTTCGTGAGCTTGTCTCGCGAGGACAATGCGGCGAGCAGAGTGTTGTTATTGGCGTTGTTCATGTAAAAATCCTAGTTATAAAAATAACTTTGCAGCGCACTTATGTAATTCCCACTGGACTAGGGATGGGACCCCAACTAGAAACACACAGTTACCGATATAACTAAGGTATAGGGGACGGCTGTCTGTCTGTCTGTGTGCACAAAGCTTCCAAATTCGTAACACTACCCCCTCCCCTTTTTACAGACTCGTCCCGAGTCGTCAAATTTTAATGTGACCAGCATGTGTAAGTTCTCCCCAAGTACGTTTTACCTTCGGATCCCTGAGTGTGACATTTTTCATACATGTCCCAAAAATAAATAACCTAATGCGCTGCGTAACTAACTAACAGACTCACACGGACAACTTAACTACAATTGCCGGCGCTACGACAAACAACAGGTGGGTCAAACTTATTTTCAATCTTAACTAATTTTTACACTAAACATGGTCCAGGACCGGTGATCTGTGAAGAAAAAAAGAAAGTCATTGCAGATGAACACAAAAAGAGATGGGCGCACAGGCTGCACAATGCAGTCCTTGTTGTGTGGCTGCCTGCAGGGCAGTCCTTGCAAAACACACTGAAGAGATGGTCCTGGCACACATGGATGAATGGTGACACAGGGGCAATGCAAATAGGGTAGCAGGCATGGGGTTATGGCAGAAGCAGGTGAGCAAGGCAATGCGGACCAGCAAATGCAGCACAAGCAGGCCGGCATGTGAAGCTGGCCGACCTCTGGTCTCGTTTGTGGAGGGAGTGCGTGGTGCCGGCCGCTACGAAAGCGGGCTCGGACTTAACCTACATCCCCCCCCCCCAACCTATCGCCTTTGCCTGTCTGTCCATACCCATTCCCTTAATTTGCAACAAAATTTAGCCCCTTTTTATTTATTTTATTTTTTCTTATAATTGTCTCCCAAACCCCCTTTCTTTCTTTGTCCGGCTAGCCTATCCTGTAAATCAACTCCCAACTCCTATGTTCCTATTTTGGAGGGGAATAGGGAGAGACTAGCGTCCTGTCTCGAGGCCCGACGAAGCCTCAGAATAGCCTCCTACAGATCTCAGCAATCTTTCCCAAGGTGGGTCCAGCGGCCTACAGAGAGCGAAGGGATGGATGGTGCGAAGGGGTACATTTCCTAACTATCCTAGCATTTATTACTTTTAAACTACCCCGGGGCTTTTCAAAACGCCCATCACTTTAAACTATTGGTTCAAGAAACCATGATTCCCGTTGCCTGTGTTGGTGTCCATTATAAGTTTGGTCCTAGCCCTCAAATTTTCTTCCATGCCCTTGCACAATTTCATGGCTGGGTAGCGTGGCTCACTTGGCAGGGACTTCCCCTCTGCCGAACTCTAACTACGGCACCCCTGGGCCCTGAGGCTGTCTCCGAGCCTACCTGCTCCCTATGAATGCGGGGGGGAAGGGGGGGGTTGCCCTTCCTGGCATTGCCCCCCCTCCGATGCCCACATGGCATTTTGGCGCTGCGGGTCCCGTTTCCGATGGGTCACCCGTGGCCACTACACTTTCCCAGTCCCTTGGACCCTTGGCCTACTCTGGCCGACTGTCCGGTGCCCGGGGTGCCCTCGACTCGATACTCACCTTTCAACAGCCACGCTCCCAGCCGGTCCGTGGACTCCTGCACCCCTCCAAATGGGTTTCGTGCCTTCATACACCACCAACAACAGAACGACCTCCTTTTGGTAAATTTGACTAACCCACTAAATAACATTACACTGACCCCGGGGTCACTTGGGTGGGATTCACTCCTCCCCCCACTCATTCATTTGCACCATGCATTCCACATTCACTCCACTCACACACTCGGGCCCACTGACCCATATTCACTCATTGTATTCCTTTCGTTTCTTTCTCTTTTTTTAAAAAAATTCACACTCCAACTATGTTCCCCTAACTATCTCATGCTCCCTCGTCGTCCCTTACACTAATACACGTTCCATTTAATTCTATCACTAAGCAACGTCCCCACTAGACATTCCATGTCTCCCAAAATCCATTTCCCATTCCAAATCTAAACTAAATTACCACTAACTAGTCCACGGGCCCCATGGAGGACAGCTCATGCCTCCATGAGGCTGATCTAAGCTAAACCAATCCCGCTAACTCGTGCTTCCTTTGCCCAACTCTGCCGGGCTGTGTACTTGGAGCGAGGCTTTTTTTTTTTTCATTTTCTTGCACCGCCAAGGCGGTGGTCGACAGCTTGCCCTTTTGTCCCTATGGGTGATAATAACGTCCCCTCCGATGACCGATAATCGAGGCCTTGTCGCCACCCTGCCGATTACAACGAGCGCTTGCTTTCGGGGAATTCCCCATGTGGGACAACGTGCGCTGTTAACCCGATGCTCGCGCCACGAGGTCCTTGCCGATGACGTCACCCGCGCATCGAACCTGCGCGGTTTCCCAGGCAGGCCAGCACGAGCGCATCGTCCCGGAAACCCGCTCTGCGCATTCCGCGGACAGAACACGTGGCATGCAGCACGTGATGCCTTGCACATGCGCTCGCATGTGGACCACTGTTTGCTGAATTCAACCAACACTCGCGCCATTTTAACCGTCCGCGCGACGGTCTCTTTCGAAACGCAGGACATTCCCGCACCGGAATCCCTCCAAGTAGTCACGCGCGCGAGGGCCGTTCGCGAAATGCCAAACGGGCCTCGTACGCGGCGTCTCACGAGACCGGCGCGGTTACCAAAATAACTTTACACAGCGCAGAAGGCTTGCAACACCCCTCTCCCGTCTGGATCGGTCCGTCCATTTCCACGCACGCACTCCCGCACTCACACACGCCATTTTACTCATACCATACTCACGTTTCAACACACCCGCACCACTCATACTCTTTACCACACACTCCAGGACATTCATATCGGGGATTTGTGCTACCACAAGCAATCCCAGGGTTTCCATACCCCCAAGCTCCGCGTGTACCCGTTCACATCAGACATCCCCTCAACCTCGCACGGCTCGACCGGACTCACCTCGTCGCGATCTGCTTCAAGGGAGCATACCATCTCCCTTTGTTCCTTAAGGAGGCCATCCTGATGCTCGCACCGGGTCACGAAACATTCCACCAGCTCAACCCCATTGTCCCCTCTGAGCTCTACCTGTGTGTGTTCATCTTTTACTTTATTTCATTAATTCCCCTCTTTTGCTTTCTGCGTCTCCTTTATTTCTGACTCCTCTCGTGTCTCTACTACTCTTTCTATCATCCCTTTTGTCTCTGTTAATTTCCCCATCTCCGTCACCTCCTTTTAATTTTTCCGTCGTCCGCTCGTGTCTCACCCTACACGTTTCGGTCTCCCCATCAATTATCATGACGTCGCTCATCCCCTCGACTTTACCCGTCTCCATCACCGGACCGACACAATTTGCACTCCCTCTGGTCGGTTCGGTCGCTCCGCCACATGGTGCCGCCATTATTCCTCTTACGCCCCTCCTCATTGCCTCTTCGCCTGCCTGGAGACTCAACCCCATGCTCTGCATTTCCCCTCGCTGCGTTCACATATCACCCCTCAGTGTTTGTATATCACCCCTCATCTCATCCATCTTGCTTTCCATTCTTTGCATGTCACTCCTCTGTGCTGTATTCCCATCCATTATTTGTTTCAACATCTCCATCATCTGGCTCATGTCCAATGGCGGAGCCGATAGCGGAGCCGATCCGGCAAGGATCGGGGGGGGGGGGATTTTGATGGAGGGGGGAGTGTGTCATACGCCGCCCCTGCACCCATTACGGACTCTGAGTTTGGTTGCGGGGGCACATCTTCTTGCATGGGGGTGGTGTCCTGGACCATGGGTTCGTCTACTACTACATCTACCTCACTACCCACCTGCTTCAGCCCATCTTGGCTTGCCATGTCACGTGTTAGAAATTAAATTTGAAACGCTCGCAATTTGGGGGACATGGGGGGGGGGGGGTTGGGGGGGTGGTTTGTTCCCTACCCCTGATCCGTGTCCGGTGAATTTCTCTATGAAGGCGGAGGGGCCTGAATCGCACTCCTGAACACCAATTTGTTGTTTCGAACCTTTAATTTTGTTAATGGAGGCGGGAGGCGGAGGGGTTCGTATCTCCACGACTGACACCAATTTGTTGTTGGCCAGGTATCGGCAGCGAGCGCGACCGCCAGATGGAGCAGTCGAGTCGGCTCCACCAGACACCCAGAATCTAGATCGTGCTCCTCGGAGAACTCCGAAAGGCACGGGTCCCTTACAGGACCGTAGTCGCCAATATTTTGGCGGCGTGAGGTAGGGTCCACTTGTCTAACTCCAATTTACCTAAGTACTCACGCCGTCCAACTACCGGGGAAACCATACCCTCGGCCGACTCTGTCCGATCCGAGTCGTGGGAATGGCTCGGATCCAGCGTAACCGAGCGGAGTTACCAGAGCCGTGCCGGACCAAATGTACATCGACAGCAACAACGGCCTTTTTAATTCTCCCAACACGCACCGTGCTAAGCCAATGAAGGAAGGGACAGAAACGAGCTGAAACATTCAACACATGGATATTCATTTACTATAGGTGGGGAAGGAACACATAAGAGCAGAGTTAAACCGACTATAAGAAATGAAATGCAATGTACAAGCAAAAGCATTTATCCAGTTGCGACTTGAAGACGGGGCCCCAGACACACACACACACACACACACACACACACACACACACACACACACACACACACACACACACACACACACACACACACACACACACACACACACACACACACACACACACACGCACACAAATTCCCAGAAAGGGAAATGGACCTTCCCACCTCATGCGGTTTGGCCGAGAAGAGCGAACCAGGATGAGACCAGCCGCGTCGAGATGAGACCAGACCAGCGCTCTTGTCGAGATCAGACCAGACCAGCCCAGCGTCGGCGACGAGACGAGAGCAGAAGAAGCGCCAGCGAGATGAGGCGAAATCGGACCAGCGATGCGATCAGAGCAGCGCTAGCGAGATGCATCCAGCCCAGCGCCAGCGAGATGTGTCCAGCCCAGCGCCAGCGAGATGTGTCCAGCCCAGCGCCAGCGAGATGTGTCCATCCCAGCGCCAGCGAGATGCGTCCAGCCCAGCGCCAGCGAGATGCATCCAGCCCAGCATCGAGAGATGCGTTCAGCCCAGAGCCAGCGAGAGATGCGTTCTGCACTCGAGCAGACCAGACACAATTATTTGTTCTCTCTTCTCGTGGCCTGCTCTCATTGGATGGACTGCGTGTTACGCCTCCGCCTTCTTGTAAATGACCGCCCCTCCAACAGGAAGTTGAGTAACAGTATCCCGCGCTGGCTTCCCATTGGCCAAACGCCTCGGCTTTGCGCGTGCGTCACTCATTGGGCACAAAATGACGCATACCCTTATTTGGCAGCAGACCAGAACGAAATGCTTCGTGAGCGCCTCTCGAGCAGACAATGCTGCGAGCAGAGTGTTGTTATTGGCGTTGGTGATGTAAAAATCCGAGCTATAAAAATAACTTCGCAGCGCATGTATGTAATTCCTACTCGACTAGGGACGGGACCCTAACTAGAAACACACACTTACCGATAAAGCTGAGCTATAGAGGACGGATGTCTGTCTGTGTGCACAAGGCTTCCAAATTCGTAACAATAATTTGGGCAATTAAGACAAAGCCAGCAAGTTTCTCACTTCACATTGAATGCAATGGTGTCACATGATCAATTATTTATTATCACTTGTGAAATTGCAATTTTATAATTGTCGATCATTTTGTTACTTTTCAATTTGGACATAAAAGATTACAATAACGTTGTTGAGTCTTTCCCGCACAGATTTGGCACGAATGTATTGCTTGGTGTCGAGGATTCAGGATGGATTGGGGGAGCTGAAGACCCTCCTCGAGACTCACATTCATAATCAGGGCCTGTCTGCAATCGAGAAGTGTGGAGAGGGAGCTCTAAATGTGAGTGTGATGATGTTCTTGGAAATACTGTCTGATCTCATCAAAGGAAAACCAAACTCAGATTTCAAAGCTGAGAATGAATAGATGTTCGTTATTCAATTTTTTTACTTTATGTTCTCGCATCCAAAAGTGCTTCGCTGAGCATCAAATGAAACTTCAGTGAATTTCCCTGTCATTTCTGCGAACGCAGCCATCCACGTCTTTCCTTTGTGGAGCCCTGATTGACTGTGAAAAGCATGTGATTTTTATTTTATTTCCCACGTGGAAGAATGAATTGATAAATGGTATGAATATGAACTAATAGTGGAGCAATAGTTGGAGACGATATGCAAGGGAATTAAGAAATAGGAAGGGAGAGGAAGGGGAAGAATACACTGCAACATTTAAAATAAACCAATGTCACCCGCAGGGTGACCCGTATCTTGCCAAAAGGTGACCACGTGTGACTTCTTTAAGGTCACACTGAGGTGAACAGAGCTGCTATCCACCAGAAGCGACTCCTTGAGGAATATCTGCCTACGAGAGATTCCGATGAGAATCGTTCTACAGAGTAACCATGAAAAATATGCGTTTGCCTCATAACGTCACCAAATGACGTCATAATTCTCAAGCTTGACATATCAAGAAAGCACTCATCGAGGTGTTCAATTTGAGGTACTACATGATATGCTTCCTAAAGCTTGAAAATTTGACCTTGGGGTCAAATATGTTTGACCTGAGGCGCTAATCATGAAGGTCTAGGCCAATCACCACCAAAAATTAATCAACTGAGCGCCAGACCATGAACTATATTCCCATGAAGTTTGAAGACGATCCGATCAAAATTACTCAAAAAATAAGGGTTTCTTCGACTCCCCTGATTTGCGACAAACTGACCTTGACCTTTGACCTTGACCTTCAAAATTTTATGTGCTGAAAGGGACCTCTATAGGCCTCTGATATGCAAAGTTACAAAAATTTCCAATGATAACTGTGCTCTGCAGAGTGATTTATACGTGATTACAGACCAATAAAAAAAACATATGAAGGTCAAGGCCAATCGCCACCAAAAATTAATCAGCTGAGCGCCAGACCATGAACTATATTCCCATGAAGTTTGAAGACGATCCGATCAAAATTACTCAAAAAAATAAGGGTTTCGTCGACGCCCCTGATTTGTGACAAAGTGACCTTGACCTTTGACCTTGACCTTCAAAATTTTGTGCACTGAAAGGGACCTCTATAAGCCTCTGATATGCGAAGTTACAAAAATTTCCAATGATAACTGTGCTCTGCAGAATTTTTTATACGTGATTACAGACAAACAAACAAACAAAAAAAAACATGCAAGCTGACTAACATATCTTGCAAAAACTTCGTTTTGGCAAGATATATATATATATATATATATATATATATATATATATATATATATATATATATATATATATATATATATATATATATATATATATATATATGAATTGAAGAATGTCACGATCAGAGCTAGTAATTCTCAATCACCAGTTTACTTTCCCTCACAGCTTGGTCAAAATTACTCTTTACAATTACGCTATATAATTACACTAATTACACCTCACTAGACACTCGGGATGCGCTCCTGAAAAACTGAGTGTACCGTGAATCATGTTGTTGCGAAACAAGTTTTCCCAAAATAATAATGTTGTAAATAGGAGATACGTTCCTGAAGGATGTCAAAAACCAGCATTTTCCCCAAAATTAGAGTTGTAAAGATAAAGTTGTGCTTGTTAATGAATAAATAGCAGTTTTAATGATTAATAAAAGTATATACAGTACATTAAAAATCAACATCCTCCTCCTCAAGTTCCTGGAATCCCAGATGCCTGGCCATTTAAATAACATCTTGAATCGCATCCTCTTCAATCCTCCATTAGAAGGGAGGAAAACAATCAGTCCAGAGTTTCCTCCACACACCGTTGAGATTTGCACACCTAATTTCTTTCCAAGACTCGTTGATGTTCTTGATTCCATTAAATATGTTGTGCCCATTCCAGAGCTCTTTTAACGCTTCAAAATGTCCAATTTAATTTGAAGGGAAATGCTTTGTTTAATTTTCTTGGGCTGCAACATTTAAAACTTTAAGGCACAAATGAAATGGCAATAAAAATTAACATAAACTCGTTGAGCAAACTGTAAGGACTCGGACTGGACATGTTCAGAACACGTTCGGCAGGAAGAACAGGAAATGGTCCCCGCGTGGTGTCAGTTTGTGAACCTTTACATCACTTTCATTACTTTCTTCATCACATTCCTCATTTCTGTTACGTTTACTGAAATGTTTATTTGTTAAAATCAAGAAACGATCCAAAGGCATCTTCTTTTACAGGGTTTATGCAGGACATACTGCACTGTACTGTACTGTATGCCCAAATATCCCTGTGTGCCAACACATCAGGTTAAATGGAAGACCTGGAGCGGAACTGCTGGAGTGGAATGTAAATTTAGGTGAACTGCAGTGCTGGGGAGTGACTTGGATCTTGCGAAATACGGATTCACTCACATGACATTCATTTAATATAAAAACCGAGTGATTTTGCTTAATCTCTAAAAATCAAATACAACTAAAGCTCCTATACTGTCAAGGAAGCATCATGGACTGGAGCGTGTCCGTGTCCAGACCGGTTGTTGTGCAACACCGGGGTAGAGCACATTGGCACATGTATGAAGCCAGTGAGCGGATTAGGGAGGTTTAGTCATTATGTATGAGGAGCCTTAAACGGAAACGAGCATGTTGAGAAACAGCATATGGCGAGGTATCACTGTATTTGCTAATGCAATAAACGAATGCTGCTAAATCAAAGTTGTGTTATACTTTCTGAATGTTTAAAAGATGTCTTGGCATGCTGTGCATCCCACATTTGTGCTGCTGTTGCTATAAAGGGGGATTGTCCGGGTATGTAGAGTTTTTCACAACAAGGTACTTATGCCAACTTTTTGGTGATGCCAACTCTTTACTCAACAAGTGGGCCTTTTTTTTGGCAGGACCCAAAGATCTATGTACAGACAATTCTTGATGTTCACAAGAAGTACAATGGTTTGGTGATGTCTGCCTTCAACAACGACGCAGGTTTTGTGGCTGCGCTTGATAAGGTGATTACCTTCACCCCGGGAGTTTTATAACAGTCATTATGTGATGAACTTTACCATAGTTATTAGTCCCCTACCGGTTTCACCAGAGTGCACCATAGGTTTTCTGTCCGTCTGTTCAACCTTTGGTTTTTCAGACTTTTTTTTACCATACCCTATAACATATTCAACTGAAACTTGGTACATGGCTTTGTTACAATAGCTTATGGAATAAGTTTGAGTTTCAGGGCGTTTCGTCAATTTTTCACCAAGTTTTGCCCTTTTAAACATAGAAAATATCACATATTATACATGGACCAGTGTTCAGCTGCCCTGACTCCATCCCGATATAATCATGCGACGCTATTGCAAGAAGCAGCACAGATTGGCAGGCCTTAGGCCTGGGTGTTAGTCCATGGTCCAGTGCAATTGGAATGATCCCAGGTATATAACCACGATATATTATATGCACATAAGCCATACACATATTTTTGCTTTGTGTATGTATACAGCGTGTTATTTTTTAATATGAAATAGGCAAAGCCAAGAAACGAACGAAATACCGTGGGTGAGAAAGGTTCTTCTTCATTTTTTTTTCTTGTGGTATTGACTCGAGCGTGCTTGTAAACAAACTAATTTTTATCTCTGGTTTGTTATCCAAGTTGTCTTTATTGGTTTTGAGTTTACAAAAGATATCAGTTGATGAAAATTGCTTTTCCTTTTATTTTTCCAAATAGACCCAAACACGGTGGGTTATAGGGTTTCTTCTTCTTTATTGAGACCAGTGGAGGACATTTATTGCAAAGCAATTCTTGCTCTTATTACCTTCGCATTCTGCGAAAGGTTATGTTTTGGTCGCTGTGTATTTATTTATTTGTGAATATGTGTGTTTGTTTGTTATTCGCATAACTCAGAAAGTATAAAACCGAATTGAATGAAATTTGGTGGGATGATTCGTGAGTATCCAAGGACGATTTGATTAGATTTTGGGAGCGATCGGGTCAAAGCTCAAGGTCAAGGTCATGAAAAGGTCAAAAACACTCTTTTGAGCATAACTTCCTTCATAATACAGCTATCGACATGCAACCACCGCCATATTGTTCCATGATGAGATACCTTTCAGATATGTAGTGTCGGATTTGACGTAACGTCATCGGAAGTGCGTCTAAATGACGTCACAAGATGACGTAAATTTTCAATTTTCGATCTCATCAGTTTTGATCATACCGTTTTGTAGGACTTACCTTAAGGACGTCACACACCAAATTTGACTTCGATCAGACTGACCGTTATGACGTCATTGACGTTTGAACATGACATTTTTCTATTGTGGCTAAAATGTCCTGATATTTTACATTCAAATATCTATATAATTTATAAAGCAAAGTCTCCCAAATCCAGGCATTAGGATCAGTACTAAAAATATCTGTTTATTGATGTACAGGTTTTGCCAATTAACTCTGTAGTCAAGGTCAAGGTCACACTCAAGGTCAAAATATACTTGTCGGCATAGCTTCAGATCTAATAGAGCTATTGACATGAAACCAACGTTAAAATGTTCAGTGAACTATGAGCTTTCAGAATGGTAGTCCCCGATTGGACGTGACGTCCCCGAAAGTGCGTCAAAATGACGTCAAAAGATGATGTCATTTTTCAACTTTTTAATTTTTCAGTGTTTATCATTCCATTTTGTTGGACTGCCTTCAAGGAGGTTACACACCAAATTTGACGTCAATCGGACTGACGGTTGTGATGTCATGGACGTTTTAAAATGACGTTTTTCAAATGTCCCTGGAAAAAAGTTGCGGTGGCGAAGGTATGCGTTCTACCGAGTGCCTGTTCTAGTCTTATGATGGTTAGGATGTGATGACCACCTCTGGTATTTTATAATGGTCATGCTATGGTGATTGCTTTCACCACAGGTATCTTACCGATTAGTGGTCAAGTTAGATTTCAATCTCAGCTAAGCTGGTGTGTTTGTGGTTTGTGGTGGTTTAATTACCTGGTGTGTGTATCACGTGATTGGGTTTTCGTGTATCATGACTCGCCCGCTAGGGGTGGCAGGAATGTACATCAGGACGCGCAATAAAGCGGAGTTGCTGCTAACACTCTTGCTTCTCGTGTTCCACTGCACCTCATACACCACAGTTGGCTGACGAGGATGGTGGAAAACGGATAGGTGCCCGTTTTCGTCAGAGACGACTTCGAATTGTTTTCAGAGCAATTGGGATGCTATTTCCACGCGAATTATGTGGTCGACGAGAGCAAACAGAAGTCGATCTTGCTCTCCTCGCTTTCGACAGAGCATTATCGACTACTGAGTGATTTGGTGGCGCCGGACAAGCCCCGTGATGACGGGCTGTCGTTTCGGGACATTGTGCAGAAGATGAAAGCACACATGGTGCCGGAGATGTCATTACAGCTCGCTCGATACCAGTTCGATCGCCTCTCGAAAGGTGCAGAGGAGCGCGTCGCTGATTTCGTGGCGCGAGTGAAGCATTCTTCCGTGGCATGCAAGTTCATGGCGGAGGAGCGTCCAGCTCGGCTCAGAGATCGTTTTATTGCTAGTTTACAAGATGCGAAGATGGTTTCGGCGGTTCTACGGCTGAAGAGGGAAGCCATTACATTCGACTCTACGGTCAGCATGGCTACATCTGTCGAGCAGACTCGCGGGGATGTCCGGGCCATCACCGGCCACGCGGGGTCGCGAGCGCCCCGGGACGCACACACGACCTTCGGTGCGGGTCGGACGTCGCCGCGCGGCCGCACGAGCGGCGAGGTGACCCCGCGGACGTGTTTGGGATGCGGAGGTCGACACCTGCTCCGTGCGTGCCCGTACAAAGGCACCGTGTGTTAAATTGTCACAAGGTGGGTCATCTGAAGCGTGTGTGCCGTGGGGCGCCAGCCACCATTTAGGTCATGGACGGCGATGTGCGAGGTGACCTCGGCGACCCGGGGCGGAGCCAGCGGCCGTTGTTGAGCCTGTTTTCAATTGGCCCGGCGGCGGCGCGCCCGATGATGGTGGAAATCGAAGTGAACAAAACGCCGATCACGTTTCAGGTTGATACGGGAGCGGCTGTGTCGATCATAGGCGAACAGACTGCGCGTAGTCTCAACGGCCTGAAGCTTATCAGGTCAAACCTCACGCTGTTCACGTACACCCGCGAGAAGATAACGCCAGTCAGAATGGCAGACGTGTCTGTGCGGTACCAAGGCCAGGTCGCCACGCTTCCGTTGTACGTCGTGCGGGGGAGGGGACCGTCTCTCCTCGGCCTAGACTGGCTGTCCCGCATCAGGCTAGACTGGGCCGCAGTTCACCTTGTGCAACCCGTGCCGAGCCGGTGGGAGGATCAGTTGGAGAAGATTCTTCAAAGACATCAAGGTTTGTTTTGCGACGACCTTGGGAAACTCAAGGGCGTGGAGGCAAAGCTCTTCCTGAAGGAGGGGGTGGTTCCTCGTTTTTGTAAACCACGACCGGTGCCGTATGCCCTGCGGGACAAGGTTAAGGGTGAACTGGATAGGCTGGAGGCCTGTGGAGTGATCGAACGGGTGTCGTACTCAGATTGGGCCACCCCGGTCATCACGGTGCTGAAACGGAATGGAGACGTCCGATTGTACGGGGACTTCACGTCCACGGTTAACCCGGGGCTCAGCGTGGAGCAATATCCACTGCCGTCAATCGATGAAATATATGCACGATTTGCGAGGAGTCGATACTTCACGAAGCTAGACCTGCGTGATGCATATTTTCACCTGGCGATGGATCCCGGAAGTAGCAAGCTTTTGACAAACAACACGTGGCAAGGGCTCTATCGATATAACCGACTCTGTTATGGGATTGCTTTGGCCCCAGCCTTGTGGCAGAAAGCCATGGATCAGGTTTGCATTGGCCTGCCCGCTCAGACCTACCTGAACGATGTGCTCATTGCGGGGAAAACGGCGGACGAG
The DNA here is from genome assembly GCF_056783735.1 of Eptatretus burgeri. Classification (NCBI taxonomy): domain Eukaryota; kingdom Metazoa; phylum Chordata; class Myxini; order Myxiniformes; family Myxinidae; genus Eptatretus; species Eptatretus burgeri. The sequence goes on along the minus strand of NC_140964.1, from coordinate 64,342,665 downwards.
CACCTTGCGAACATTGCCCAAGTGCTGACAAAGCTAGAAGCGTGCGGCCTGCGCTTGAACAGGGACAAGTGCGCGTTCTTCAAGCAGCGCTTGGAATACATCGGGAACATCGTCACGCCGGAGGGGCTGTTGAAAGGTCCTCGTAAGGTTGAGGCGATTCAGCACATGCCACCGCCTCGCGACAAGACGCAGCTGCGCTCGTTCATTGGTATGGCCCAGTATTACCAAAGGTTCGTGCGCGGGCTCAGCTCACAACTTGCGCCGTTAACACGGTTGCTCAGGAAGGAAGAGTGCTGGGCCTGGGGGCCTGCACGCCAGGCGTCGTTGGACCGCGTCAAGCGGCTGCTCACAGAGGATACGGTCCTCGTGCTCTACGAGCCTGCGCGTCCGCTCTTATTGGCATGCGACAGCTCTGCATATGGCATCGGGGCAGTGCTCTCCCACAGGATGGACGATGGTTCCGAGCGGCCTGTTTGTTTTGCATCCCGGACCCTGTCCGCAGCAGAGCGGGAATATGCCCAGATCGAGCGCGAGGCTCTCAGCCTCGTCTGGGGTGTGCGGAGGTTTCATCAATACCTGTTGGGGCGGCATTTCACTTTGCAGACGGATCACAAACAGCTTCAATTCATCCTGAGACCCGAACGCGGGGTACCGGTGGTCGCGGCCGCGCGAATACAGCGGTGGTGTCTGTTTCTTGCTGCTTACGATTATGATATTCAGTTCCGAAGCACCGAGAAGCATGCTAACTGCGACGGGCTCTCACGCTTGCCGTGTGCGGAGGGTCCAGCTGCGTCTGAGTCGGCCGACCAGGTCGTTGTGTTCGCGCTGGGCCAGGTCCAAAGCGGGCCGATCACGGCCAGACAGGTCACGGTGGAATCGGCTCATGATCCAGTGCTCACCCGTGTCGTCCAGGCGATTTCTACGGGGAATTGGAGCGATCTACCTTCGACACTGGCATTTCAACCTTTCACGTCGCGCACATCGGAGCTGTCGTTGGTCCAACGGTGCGTTATGTGGGGAATGAGGGCGGTGATTCCGCCGAAGTTCAGGCAGCGGTGTTTGGAAGAACTGCATGTCAGTCACCTTGGCGTCGTGAAGACCAAGAGTCTTGCTCGTAGCCTGTTGTGGTGGCCGGGGTTGGAAAAAGACATTGAGCAGTTGGTTAAGCGTTGTGCCACGTGTCAAACAGATGCTGATAACCCGCATCGAGCCTCGGGGCTATGGCCGACCCCAGTCAGAGCCTGGCAGAGGGTCCATGTAGATTTTGCGGGGCCGGTTCATGGCAAAATGTTTTTGATTGTGATCGATGCATTCTCTAAATGGCTGGAGTTTGTAGTATTGCAGCATACATCAGCAAACATTACGGGAGAGAAACTGCGGACGATCTTTGCTAATAAAGGATTACCGGAGATCCTGGTATCTGATAACTGTCCGCAGTTCATCGCAGGTGTATTTGATGAGTTTATGCGTCAAAATGGTATTCGACATCTAAGGTCCGCACCATATCATCCTGAGACGAATGGGCAGGCTGAGTCGTTTGTTAAGATGTTGAAACGGGCTTTGCGCAGGGGGGTGTTGCACCTGTGCAGACTGTGGTCGATGTCTTTTTGTTCCATTACAGGAACACGATTCATCCTGTCACGGGTGATTCTCCTGCCATTCGTCTCTATGGACGGGCATTGCGGTCCAGACTGGATTTGCTACGACCTGGAGGATTGGGGAGTTTGGCGGTGTCACGTCCGACGCTGCTGCGCGGTTTTGATGTGGGACAGTGGGTAATGGTGCCCGACTATTTCCACGGTTCCAAATGGGTGCCGGCTGTGGTCTCTGTGGTACTGGGGCCGGCGAATTGCATGGTGCGGACTGATAGTGGGGAGGTGTGGAAGTGGCACGTGGACCAAATGCATGATCGCTGTTCAGCGTCACCCCCCCCCCCCGGGCCGAACGATGTGGGAGCCCCACCTGTAACGTCGCCGTGGCCAGACGTATCGCCAGGGCCGGATGTGCCGATGCCCACAGGGTCTTCACCTGATTCAGTCCTGCCCGAGGATGTCGAGCAGGCTGGTCGGCCAGGGGCGGTTGTTATTGCGGATGGAGCAAGTCCGGCGAGGGTGTCACCTCGACCGAGCCGGGAGGCGTCTGAGCCTGGGCCGTCGGGCGTCGCTGCCCGTCCGAGGCGGGTTCGGCTGCGGCCGCGGTATTTGGAGGATTATGAGTGTTGATTGGTTTCGGTTGGTCATGTTATGATTGTCCTTTCATCATTTGACTTGTCATTTTACGAGGGGAGGAGTGTGCTGTATCACGTGATTGGATTTTCGTGTATCATGACTCGCCGCTCGGGGTGGCAGGAATGTACATCAGGACGCGCAATAAAGCGGAGTTGCTGCGAACACTCTTGCTTCTCGTGTTCCACTGCACCTCGTACACCACACCTGGCTTTTGTAATCACTACTTTTTTTTTTGGTTTTTTGAAGTTCTTTTTGAGTAAAAAGTTTTTTGTTCAAATGAAACAGAAACACAATTGTTTCCACAGTACAAATTATTCACTTCAAATTTTTCTCATGAGTTCATCATTTTTTAAGTTGAAGCATTTAGACAGTGGGCCAAGCATCCAAAATGTGCCTAGTTTTTGACTTGTGTGACCCACCTCTGGTATCTACCTGAAATTTTGCAGAGATTTAGATTTAAAAAAAATCACTCAGAAAGAATTCACAACTCATCATTGCAAAAAGTTGCACGTTAGTTATGCTAATAAGCAACACCAATAGCGCCAACTTGTGTCCATTCTGAGACAGCTGTGTAGTATGCTATGGGAATTCTGCTGTCAAGGTATTCATAGGGAGATGACATGAATGTGGGTGATATAGGTCTATCTCTGTCTCTATCTCTATCTTTATCTCTCTCTCTTGATCTCTCTCTTTATCTCTCTCTATCTTTATCTCTTTACATTGAAGTTCAATGATAATTATCGGTATAGAGCCATTGTGCATTAACATTTTAGGTTGGCATTCCACTCCGACCGCAAACAAATCCAGTGTAGCTGCACTGCTATAGCAGGTTTGCCACCAGATCGTTGATGTAATAGAATACATAGTGTTGCGGTTCTCGGAACCGCATGCATCCAACATGAAGTGGTCCCAAGACAGTTATTCCATTAATACACGTGTAGATTGTCCCTTCCCTTTTGCCTGCTGGACAACAGGGGCATGCGTTGTGAGGATCTCATAGCTCAGTTTGCTTACATCATTTCTTCTTCATTTAATTTCTAACTTCATTCCTACTCTTCTTTTCTGATTATTCCTGAGGTGTAAATCTGATCCATGTGCGCCCTTCCCTGTGAGATGGGTCCTCAGCAAAGGCCAAGCAGGCATTATGCTGGACACCCCTCCGTAGAAAACACAGCCTGCCAAACGCACACACAGCGATAATTTCCACCCAATGGACAAGAAACACACCCAGCACGATGCCCACGCTTCACGGAACACCGAGGCCGGTAATAGAAAGGCAACCCCACACCACGTTGTGCATGATACGGGTGGCACGTACTTTTCAACCCATTTCTGGACTAATTATATCGATCGGGTTTCGCTCCGCGCACATGATAGAATCGGGCGAACGCGAGTGCTGGCCACGTGCGTCATGGCGGATCCACGCGCACTGTACGGAACATGCTCTCAAAGGCAGACCGTTGCGCCGCTCGTGACACTTTGTTATCGTACAGAGCAGAGCATGAATTGACACATCTTACTGTCTGTGCATGGGTTCACCATAACATCGTTCCTTCGGTCCTCACTGGTGTCCGCGGATGTTCCCCACGGACGGCGAACGTCTTCTCGCCTCTACGGCCAGCGAAGCTGCAATCGGGCAGAGGCATGTTGTACAGTGCGGGCCGTATGGCGCATCACGGAACAGGCACATTGAGCAGCGCTGGTCCGGGGCGCCTGAGCGCGTGTGCAGGACCGACGCCGCCCTCAGCCGGTCAGGACACGACCCGGGGGTTCTTGCAGGGCAATTCATGACGCGGAATTCGGTGTGGGCGATTCATATCATGTCGTGAGGTCGGAGCAAGACATTCCTACAGCTCGGGGTCACCTGGCCGGAAGTGCAATGTTGCGGTTTCCGGCCATCGTGGCCGGGCCGTGATCACGTGATTAATTAGGTAACCCGGTTAACCCATAGACGGGAGGACCCGAGGTCACGCGGTTGGGTTATTGATGTCATGAGGGCTGATTTTTTTTTTTAAGTGTATTTACCATTGTACATGGTAAATTCTTTTATAAAGAACTTACTTATGTGGCCCCCATGAGTGACAGTCACAGGTTTTACTGTATTTATCCAATTGATTATGAATAATTATAATTAATATTATACACAGTTCATTCCTATGATTAAATTGATGCACAGTTCTATATTGCTGGACAGTGTTAAATTAATGTTTCATCTGGACATCAGAGTGCCCGATTCGGGTGACGACACAGCGCTTCGGGGTGGCCCCCCACCCAGTGCCGCGGGGCTTATAAAGGTCTGAGCGGAGCCTTCGATCTTTCTCTGCCCTGCCTCGCCTCCCACCGAAGCTGGACTTCAACTCTGCCTTCTGTCGTCGTCGCCTCGACTCCGCCTTCTGTCGTCGTCGCCTCGACTCCGCCTTCTGTCGTCGTCGCCTCGACTCCGCCTTCTGTCGTCGTCGCCTCGACTCCGCCTTCTGTCGTCGTCGCCTCGACTCCGCCTTCTGTCGTCGTCGCCTCGACTCCGCCTTCTGTCGTCGTCGCCTCGACTCCGCCTTCTGTCGTCGTCGCCTCGACTCCGCCTTCTGTCGTCGTCGCCTCGACTCCGCCTTCTGTCGTCGTCGCCTCGATTCCGCCTTCTGTCGTCGTGGCCTCCACTCCGCCTTCTGTCGTCGTCGCCTCGACTCCGCCTCCTCTTCTCCGCCTACACGACACTGACTCCACCCTCCCAACTCAAGCCCCTCCTTCACGCCGACGGTCGCGTCGCATTCTCTGGACGACACTTTGCACGAGTTTCCACAAAGCAAGAGATGACGTGCCAGCTGTCAGGGGGTGCCACACCATGGAGCATCCCCCAAACGCATTGGTGTCACCTTCGGGCAAGCGTGCAAAGGTACCGAGAGACCATAGCCTCAACTCCTCTCTTGTTGTAATAACTCCTCTTCGTGTGTGTGTGTGTGTGTGTGTGTGTGTGTGTGTGTGTGTGTGTGTGTGTGTGTGTGTGTGTGTGTGTGTGTGTCCGTCCGTCCTGGTGCCTGTCCACATAAGTAAGAATGCAGAAGATTATTATTATTATTGTTATTGTTATTATTATTTTGCTTTAAGTCTGCTCTGTCTGCTTTTGTAAGTTGCTTGTTTATTGTCGCACTACACCTTTCTTCCCTATCTCTGCTTGCACACCCCAATAAATCTATTGATCGTACCACATACCCTTCCTCACCTGCTTGTTAATAAATTATTAGAAATGTTCCCAGCTCGTTTTTGTTTTTTCTTGCATTGATCCAGCATGGTCCGAATCCGAGCTTCACCACGATTTTATTCCCAATGATCCGTTCCTTTTAGCCTGTACGTCCTTGGCAGTGTCGCTCGGCTGCATCCGATCCAATCCGGTAAAGTGATCCGGTTTGGACAAGGCGTACCGAGGGCGTGTTTCCCGGTAATTAAATCACATGATTAATTAGGTAACCCGGTTAACCCAAAGACGGGAGGACACTAGGTCACGCGGTTGAGTTATTGGCGTCCACGGTCGGTTGGCGACCCGCCACATCACGGAATTATACGTGTGCGACGGCCTACAATTCCGGGCAGTCTGGTGGGAGCTGAGATAGCTTCCCCCCCAAGTGGTCTTCTCACCCGACCCCCGGCCCGCAACAATAGCAACTGCAGATGGAAACGATGGTCGTGTTGCGATTCATGTTTAGAATTTTAAGTTAGTCCATACTCCATACTCGTCTAGATTTCAGTTAGGGTCATTGACACATGTCACTGTCAGTTTATGATGGAACTTCGAAGGATGATACTAATACTAAAGCCGCTGTCACACCTTGACGATTTAGCCAGCGTATGCTGATTTATGAAAAATTTGTCTTAAATGCTGGCACACGTCGAATACGTTATGGATACGTTTTGTGTACGTTAAGAGCACGCTGAAAAACACTGCCATACGTCGTAGTACGCTGGATTTAAACGTTGTACTTTTGAGTTGTCCTCAAATTTTTGCATGCTTGAAATTTTACGACGTATGCTGGCGTTTGACTCACACGTTCAGCTCGCTGGCCATAAGTTGTAGGCACGTTATGCGATCGTTGACACACGTCGACACACGTTGCTTGGAAGTTACTCATAAGTCGAAACACGTCGAGGTAATGTTTAGCGTACCCGAAACTTATTTCTAACCTATGAGTAACGTTTTGTAAGCACGCTACACGAACGTTGTTCACACTTCGCAACACGTTACTTGAAAGTTCCTCGTACGTCGAAACGCGTCAAAGTAATGTTTAGGGTACCCGTGACTTATTTATAACCTATGAGTAACGTGCTTGGGAATTGTTTGTAAAGCATGTCCTACACAGAAATACGTATTTGACGTCTTCTGGACGACCACAGAACTTACTGAACGTGTTTTAACTTACAGATACTGTATAATGGCGTATTGGCAGCGATTAGGGGAATTGGTATATAAAATGGGGCTTCGCAGGAGGAACTCGTCTTTTTTTTAGACTTCGTGGTGAGTATATGCCCATGTCATTCTGAGAGATGGAGGATACGGCAAGGCTGAGACGACAATACCTACCTGTTCTCGAACATCAACATGACCTCCGAGTTGACATTGCACCAGTTGCGTGCCAATAGAGCCGGGAGAAGAAGACGTGAACGGAGGAGAAGGAACTGGGTCAGACCATGGATCGGGAGGTGACGCCATTACGGCATATATGACCAGATCATGGTGGAACTCCGGAACGAGGACCATGCATCCTTCATCAACTTCCTGCGAATGCCCCCAGCGATGTTTGATGAGCTGCTAGCCAGAGTGGGTCCAAGGATAACCAAGCAGTACACCTTCTATAGGGATCCGCTTGAGCCTGGCATGAAGCTGGCACTGAGCCTGCTGCTGTTGGTGCCGTGACTGCAGTGCTGTGGAAGCGATTTAACTCGTTCAATGAAAACGATTTCAATTGCCGAGCATCAGTGTCCAAAAACAATAGGCGAGTGACAGCCATTTATTTAAATCGTTCAGTGTAAATCATTTCAATAGTCGAGTGGAAGCGATTTAGCTCGTTCAATGGAAACTATTTCAATTGCAGAGCACCAGCGTCCAAAAACAATAGGCGAGTGACAGGCATTTATTAAAAGTGAAGTTGCAGCCTATGAATAGAAAACCTCACGTAATCGTCGACGATACGCTGCCACGCTATGCATACGTTAGACTATCATTGGGCAAAGGTTGTGGACGCCTAAAACACGCTAATCAATCGTTGGTAGAACTTATCAATAAGTTATCGAAGCGTTCTGTGTTCATTCCGAGTACATTATGCATTTGTCCAAGTCGTTTTGAATACTTTTAAAACTGAAACAAAAAAATAGTTCATCGTGGGAATGAGAAAAAAAAAATTAGCCGAAAAGAACATCGAACAATGGTGCAAAGTAGTCTCCTATTCGTGGACGCAACGAGGATCCATCATCACCCACACCCTCCCTATCACGCTCACCTACTACTAATGACATGGACCTACTACTACTACCACCAATACTACTATTACTGACACGCTCACCTAATACTTCTACTACTGATACTACTGACATTGACATCTACTCAACATGGAGTCGGGAACACTGACGGGTTCCTCTTGTGAAGCCCATTTGTATATACCAATTCCCCGAAACGCTGCCAAATCACCATTGTACGGTAGATGTAAGTTATAAACACGTTCAGTAAGTTCTGTGGTCGTCCGGAAGACGTCAATCAAATTCGTCTACATACGACAATGTGCATTTGAGATCCGTTACACATAGGTTCAAAGCACGTTACTCATAGGTTAAAAATTAAGTTTAGGGTATGCTAAACATTACCTCGACATGTTTCGACTTATGAGTAACTTACAAGTAACGTGTGTCCGACATGTTTCAACGATCGCGGAGCGTGCCGAGAACTTATGCCAGCGTATGCGGAACTTGTGAGCCATACGTCGAGTACGTCGTAAAATTTTCATCATGCTTAAAATTTCACGACGTACTCGACGTACCACGGAATATGACAGCATACTTCATTGTTTTGCAGCATGCTCCCAACATATACACAACTTACCCATACCGTATTCGACGTGTGCCAGCGTTTTAGACACATTTTTCATAGGTCGGCATACGCTGGCTAAATCGTCAAGGTGTGACTGCGATGTTGACACTTCCAATTTTCAGGCGGTTATGATTTAAATCGGCGTGCGGCAGCTTTTTAACAGAGAACGCTACGAGTTCGTCGGCGAAACGTGCAGCACGCTATGCCTAAGTTAAATTGTCGTTGGGCATAGATTGTGAAAGCCGACAACAGGCTAAGCATTCGTTGGTATAAGTTATCTATAAGACAACGAAACGTTCTGTGCCCGTTACTAATATGTTATGCATACGACCAACACGTTATGAATACGACCAAAACTTTTTTTTAAAACTTCAGCGTACGCCAACGTTTTACATACATTTTTATACGTTGCCATTGCTGGCTAAAACGTCAAGGTGTGCCAGCGCCTTAAGTGATGGCAGAATTTAGAGCAGAACATCCAGGTGGATTCATGACAGTTAGATTCTATAGTGTAGTAATCACTGGGTATTAATTTTGCCCATTCTGTCAAAAATTAGTTAATGTTAGAAAGGAGATCCTACCTTCCAGATCCGTCACATTCATCATCCTCATCATGATCATCACTGGGCGAGGTATCGGCGGCTACAGCAGCTGCAGTCCCCACACCGAGCCTGTGCTGACTGTGGCGTACTTGTCGCGCCTTGACAGCGACCTTACTTTCAGGGCTTCCTTCCACAGCAATCCACTTAGCAGCACATTCCTGAAATTTCTTAATACTTTTCTCACTAAATGGAATTACTTTGCTGTGGGTGTTGATGACATGCATAAAACAGAACCCCGAAGAACTGCCTTCAGAATCTTCGGCAGCACTGGCATCAGACGACATGTATGCCGCTATGACAGCTCGTGAGTTTACAGCTTGCCTGAAACGAAGTGCGTGATTGGTTGATGATCATGGTGCTGTATGTCAAAAGCGCTGTGATTGGACGATGTTTATAAGAAAATTGTCACAATTTCGGGAGTTTTTTCCATATTTTGAAAAAATGTGCAAGTTTTGTGCTTGATGAGTTTCAGATATGATTTCTATAATATTTTCACACAACATATTATAAATACAGGTAGATACATGAGGTGGGTCACAAAACTAAACAAAACCGGAACTCAGCCCACGGTCTAATTGGCATTCTTTGCTTCGCGCATAGTACATGCAGCTTGAGTTCAATCTGTAGAGCTCGTTAAATGGTTCGAGTGGCACTCTCCTGTTGATGTACCCATGGGTGTTGACAGGCATGTGGGAGGTTCATAAATATGAACGCCGTCACGCGAATGGCCAACACGTCGAGCAAGTCGCCAGAGCTGCTCGCACGATATTGTGATTCGCTGCTTAAAAAGAGGTAAAATCAATAAAATGGAGGCACATGTGAGCATACTATTTATACTTGGTCTTGTTATTCAAGCTTAGTTTCCATGACAACTTTGATCGCTTAACCAATCTTGTCATTGTGTGTCTTACCTTGTATCCTTTAAACAAAAAATAAGTGCTTTGTAGCAGTTTTGTCATTTCATAGTTTGATTGGTAAAACAGAAGGTGCTTTAAATGAATTAATATTGATTCAATTTTACATTTTTCCTTTTATTTCCAGTTCAAAAAACCCAGAAGAAGCCGAACTTGAAGACACATTAAATCAAGTGGTAAGTAATCATTCATCATAACCTGTGAGTGTAAATTGCTGTTTGTGACATTTTTATCCAAGCATTTATTATGAGGTTTCCAAGCAATTTACATTGCTTGAAAACCTTTTGTTATTATTATTATTATTATTAATATTATTTATTGTAGTTGATATTTTTTATTTGTTAATTTATTTCTCAACTTTGGGTGAGACATCAGTTACAGCAAGTTACTTGAATTTTGTACTCGTTGGCCAACAGGCCTGTCCTCCTTCAATAAGTCTTTACTTATGGAATGATTAAAATAAAAAAATATACTTTACTGATGTTATTATGCATTGGGATGTTTTTATAATTCTTGCAGTACAGTAAGCACTCAAATATCGTACGTTTCGACCAATCGCCGGCAACCTATCGTGTTCTGATTTCGTTATTGCAGGATTTCATTTCGTCCAATCGTGTTTTTTGAGCTGAGATGAGTCATCGTTTGCAACCATCTAATGCGTATACGATTATCTCCCATTACAAGCCTTATGGTTTCTCATGCACTGTTTTTAATGAGCCCAAACATAAAGCGATGGACAAGGTTAGTTGTGCCAAAAGGCAGAGAAAGCTTATGATTTTTGGTGAAAAGATCGAGTTGTGTAAGATCAGTTGACTTGAGGTGAAAATGCGGCATTTATGGGCCACCACTACGGGGTCAATGATTGTTGGTAGAACCTTCCCCATTGTTCTATTCCTCTGCCCAAAGCTTCATTATCCTTCAAACCTCATTCCCATACCTTTATTTACCAACTCTGTATTCGAACCTTATTCCCAAGCCCTTATTTTCTGACACCCATACTTGAACCGCCATTCTCCAACCGTTATTTTCCGACACCCGGGCTCGAACCTCTGTTCTCATGCTTCATTCTCAAACATGTTCTCAATCGAGGCGAAGGGATTTATGCCAGAGCAGGTTTTTAATGCCGAAGAGACCAGATTATTCTGGCAGAAATTGCTATCTCGCACCTTCCTCTCCAAGCAGGGAAGGTCTGCTCTGCGTAAATGTAAGGTGGTTAAGAATCATCTTACCCTTCTCTTATGTGGCAATGCTGCAGGTGACTTCGTCGTAAAGCTAATGCTGCTCTTCTGATCGCTGAATCCCCACTTCCCCTCCCCCGCTCAATGTTCACCCTTCCACCGCTCACCGCCCACCTTTCCCCCTCTCCACCCTCACCCTCAAACAGCATCATTCCGAGCTATGTCTTGTGTTTTCTTTTTACGACAGAGTATAGTGTGAGTATGTAATGTTCTTATCCTAAACCACCTCGCTAGTTTGTAATAAATTTAAAAGGTAAAACTCTTGTGTTTTTGTTTAATTACCTCTTTTACTGAAGGTGGTTATGTTTTCACCCCCTTTCTGTCTGTTTGTTTGTATGCAGGATATTTTGAAAAAGTTGTGAACGGATCGGATGAAATTTTGTGGATGGGTTGGGTGTGTGACGAAGACAAACTGATTAGATTTTGGTGAAGATCCGGATCCAGATAAAACTACAATAATTTGTGATTCTTCACCATTAAGAGATAGGGCCAAAAACGATATAGAGCACGATGTATCAAAAAGTTGAGGATGGATTCGGATGAAACTTGGTGGGCATGTTGGGTGTGTGACAAGGAAGAATTGATTTAATTTTGGTGAAGATCTGAATCAGGATCTGGATACGAGAACTATTTAATTTCTAAAGTGATTCTTCACCATTGAGAGATTGGGTCAAAAACGATATAGTGCTGTATTCCGAAGGTCAAGAAGTTTTGACATTTCAAATATCAAAAGCATGATATTTTTAAAATGTATTTTTCTCGGGGATCAAGCATTACGTGGTGGAGGTATGCGCTCTACAGAGTGCCCTTCTAGTTTACACTGTCTTTATTGTATTTACATGTTTATTATCTTGCCAAAACGAAGTTTTTGCAAGATATGTTAGTCAGCTTGTATGTTTTTTTTAATTTACTTTTTATTTTTTTGTTTGTCTGTAATCACGTATAAGAAATTCTGCAGAGCACAGTTATCATTGGAAATGTTTGTAACTTCGCATATCAGAGGCCTATAGAGGTCCCTTTCAGCGCATAAAATTTTGAAGGTCAAGGTCAAAGGTCAAGGTCACTTTGTGGCAAATCAGGGGAGTCGACGAAACCCTTATTTTTTGAGTAATTTAGATCGTCTTCAAACTTCATGGGAATATAGTTCATGGTCTGCCGCTCAGCTGATTAATTTTTGGTGGCGATTGGCCTTGACCTTCATATATATATATATATATATATATATATATATATATATATATATATATATATATATATATATATATATATATATATATATATATATATATTTGTCTGTAATCACGTATAAATCACTCTGCAGAGCACAGCTATCATTGGAAATTTTTGAAACTTCGCATATCAGAGGCCTATAGAGGTCCCTTTCAGCGCATAAAACTTTGAAGGTCAAGGTCAAAGGTCAAGGTCACTTTGTCGCAAATCAGGGAAGTCGACGAAACCCTTATTTTTGAGTAATTTTGATCGGATCGTCTTCAAACTTCATGGGAATATAGTTCATGGTCTGGCGCTCAGCTGATTAATTTTTGGTGGCGATTGGCCTTGACCTTCATGGTTAGCGCCTGAGGTCAATCATATTTGACCCCAAGGTCAAATTTTCAAGTTTTAGGAACCATATCATGTAGTACCTCAAATTGAACACCTCGATGAGTGCTTTCTAGATATGTCAAGCTTGAGACATTATGATGTCATTTGGTGACGTTATGAGGCAAACGCATATTTTTCATGGTTACTCTTTAGAACGATTCTCATCGGAATCTCTCGTAGGCAGATATTCCTCAAGGATTAGCTCCTGGTGGATAGCAGCTCTGTTCACCTCAGTGTGACCTTAAAGAAGTCACACGTGGTCATCTTTTGCCAAGATATGGGTCACCCTGCGGGTGACATTAGTTTATTTCAATGTTAATGTGCTTTATATTTATTTTACATGTTTATTTCAATTGTAATGTGTTTATTTCTTGCTGCCGCTAATCTTCCTCTGTATTTTCTCGAAGCCCAGGAACTGAACCCCCCTTTTCCCATTGGCCCTTGGTTTCCACGGTCGTAGTTTTAACTATCGCGGCATTTTCCAGGAACCTAACCCCCGTGATTTTTGAAGGTTTACTGTGTTGTAGCACGACATGACTTTCGAATTGACTTAATTCATGATGCGCAAAACCCTTAAAAACGGATGTCATCGGGGTGGCCAAACATATTTTGTGTGTGCCAGACAAGGAGTGTAACAGAAATGGTTCACAAAGCTTCCAAAAGAAGCCGAAAATACTTGGAAACGTTTCTGTGAGAAAGAGCCTCTGCACAACAAAAGAGTTGGAGAACTTTCTGAACTTGCCCAAAAAGCTGATAGCTTGCAGCTCCCCATACTGCAAACACCTGAGGATGGGCTTGTGTAAAGCCTGTGGATGGGCTTTGGACTGGCGCATTTTATTTGGCTTGCCCCATGATCCCAGTCAGTGGGTGGGCTTTGAACCTAACCTTACGGGATTACTTCATGTGAACATGGCAGGCGAAGCTTGGTGATTTATTTAATGGAGTCTGCAATCGGAAAGACGATGCCGTCATTACGAATATTCAGGTCGACTTCCCAGAGGGAGACACCATATTTGGTTTGGTTCCTTCTTAACACTGATGGGAAGGTCAGATCTGGGGCTTGTTTGATAATGCACAGGGTAATTTTAAAATGATTTTATTTACTATTCATCATGTTTGGGAGGAGGGAGTGGGTGGGAGTGCGAGCTGTATGGGCTGTGAGTGCTGTTATAAAGAATGTCATGATTTTTTTAATTTACTCCAGGGGGAGAGCATGCATGGACACGTAGGTAACCCGAGGATCAGTTATTTCATTACTCTTTGCATAGATAGTCCTTGTTCCCATGTCTAAGGGTTGTTTGGTGGTATGTGTTGGCTAGGTTGATGTCTCAGTTGATTTTCCCAGTGTGATGTCTTCCCCCTCCACCTCTGTTACTTTTCATCTCTCCTCCTCCACACCATCAGTCTGTTACCTCCCCTTCACCAAACATTAATTCAACAATCCCTCCTTTTTCCAATCGGACCGTTACCCCCCCCCCACCTCCTCATCTGCTCCTTTCGACGATCCCTCATTCACCCCCATCGGTCTTGTTTTCAGCCCCGTGGCCATTCAGTCATCCCTCGGTCCGGCGGAATCCCTCTCCGTTTTTGCTCCATTCTTACATGTCTATTAATGGCACAACGCATGGTGGTTGGTGTTTGTGGTCTGTGAGGTGTAGCGCTTCTCGCAGGCATAGTACAGTGCAGAACTGTATGAGTGAATGCTTGCGCACGAAGCAGGGGGTGGGAACTTCCGTGGCGGCCTTGGGCATGTGAAAGGAGGGGCGGGGCTGTAGCGAACGTTTCCTCAGAATGACGTGGCATTTTCCACAAGTGACATCGTGGACCCGCCCCATCAGCTGCGGACCAATGAGACAGAGAGAAGATTCATGAGAGAAAAAGGAAAGAAAAGACAAAAGTGGACAAGGAAAGCTCGCACGATCCGGGACAAAAAGAGCTCATCAGCAGACGACTCAGAGATGCAGAAGACTCGAGGGAGAGAAAGAAAGAAGCTCATGCGAGGAAGGGGAAAAGCTCATGAGAGGAAGGAAAAGAGAGACACATAAATTGTAGAAGGCTCGTGAGGGGAGGAAAATGCATGTGAGGATAAAGAAAGAAAGGTTTCACGAGCAGTTGGTGTCAAGCTTCTGTGGAAAAAGAAAACTCCTTCCATGAGCGTCGTCTTGCAGTCTCGATCCTGTCAGCCACGAAGGACGAGGAGGGTGAACGGCAGCACCTAATCATTGGGAGGCCTGAGGAGGAAGAAGCTGAGGCATAGGAGGGCAAGTCACATATCGAGCTAGCATAATTAGATAGCCCAGAGAGATAGCCCCAGATAAAATTAGAGATAGCCCAGAGAGTTAAGAGGCAGTTGAGGACTAGCGACCTCTTTGTAACTGGCGCGGTCAGTGGACCGGCGCAACCCAAATGCTTAGGAAGGGGGGAGGAGGGAGGAAAACTTGAAGGTGTCTATGGTGTGGGAGTGAGAGGTGCGAGTTTAGAGCAGCGTGTCGTGCGGTGTGGTGTGAGAGGTGCGAGTCATTTTGGTCGCTCTGAAAAGAATGGTTGTTCGGGAGTTGCCCTCGCCGATTGCTCTTTGTGCGTCCACAGTGGATGACGTAAATGGAAGAGAAGATATGGAAGAGAAAACCCTTAATGGAATTGTATAAGAGTCTACAAGTGTGAAGTTTGGCTGCTGGATGCAGCCAAACTGGGCGTTGATGGCCTGGGGGTGGTCCCGGCTCATTCTGATAATGCTTAATCTGCTCCGATTCCTTGCTCGGCCGCACTGACTTGTGGCGTTATTCGCTCAGCACTGGAAAGCTCTTGTCCGGCTGCGTTGAGAAATAAAGCCTGCCCAGTCTGCCGAAGTCCGCCGTCTGCCAATCTTCCTCAAGACTCAATGGTAAGCCGAATTATTCCTTTACTAGGCCCTGAACAAGGGGAGGAGCCAAAAGTGGGATCAAACAATCTACCCCATTGGCGTACAGCAGTCGGCCCATGCCATAGCCATGAGACGCCTCACCAAGCTTCGGAATCGAAAATGGCCCCATTTGACCTTACGCCGGGCCATGCATTGGAGCTCCGAGATTAACATGGGGTGAGAGATTTCGGGAGCACTCTCCAGCCCTAAACATGCGCTGGCCTCCATTTAAACGTGGAATTTTAAGGATACCCCAGGGCTATCCGTACTTCTTCTAATGAACCCTAGCGCATGCTTGCACTTAGAGTTATACCCCAAAACAACCAGACTCTCGTTAACCTCAGCATCTTTGGCATCTTTTGAGACTGTGGTGAGCGTCCAATGGATACATGGCAGTTGCCGTGGTTGTAGAGAGGTAAGAGAAGCATTGTGGTGTTCATAATGAAGAGATTGGGAGAGGTGGTTGTCAAGGTGGTGTTGCTGTGAAGAGGGAGGAGGTGTTTGTCACTGTGGCATTTCGGCGAAGAGGGAGGAGGTGTTCGTAGCTGTGGCGTTTGTGTTGAAGACGTGGATGTTGGTTGTTGTGGAGATTTTTAGAGACATGTGGAGTAGTTATAGTGAGCGTTGTAACATTGTGGTGAGCATAATAAAGGTCTGAGATGAGACGGCAGTTAGATTTTAGTGTGCAGTTTTGAATGGAAACTTGCTTGCATACAGCAAAGGGACCTCCCTGCTCTTCACATTCCTGGTACCATTACTGTTCTGCATGCGTTCCTGCATGGCTTGTGTAACAGGTGAAATATAGTAAAGGAATGAAATATGAGAAAGAATAGAGGATTGAAGATCTAACTTAAAAGCCCTACATAACGCATCTTTCCAATTTACCCACTAGACATATGGAAAGGGCTAACTAAACACATGCAAATGAAATAACTGCCTGGGGATCGCTGTATGTTGTGTGCCATTTCCTCGGATTTTACAAAACCGCAACACGATATTGTTTGTTTGGTTCCGGGGCTACAAGGAACCTGAAGCTCGCATTTCAAGGCTTGCTGTATGCTTAAAAAAACAACAACATTTAAACAGATACGGAGGAAAATAATACAAGAACACATAGTCAAAGGTTCGGTGGGGGAAGAAACAAACTAAAATGGCAGGGAAAACAAACCTCTGTCTGCAGGTTGTAGCGACGCTTATCTAACCTCACAATTAATTACGTTATGCTTATTCTAAACAAATAATAATGAGATACCTGAAGTTGTACTATACAGTTGTACTCCCCAAAGAGTAATTTCTCACAACACTATTAATCATGTTTTGGATCAGGAGAAGTTAGAAGTGGTAGAACGAGGTGTTATGGGCTGTGAGTACCATTATAAATATATATTGTTTGCTAAATATTTGCATCTATTGGTAAAAGGAGTGCGTGCGCATGTTAGATACACTGCCACTGCTAGATTGTATAAACAGGAAATGGTAGGAACCCAACACCTCTCATCCACCGATGTTTATTTTTTTGTATATCCGTGAGTACTATTTGGATTCAGGAACAGAATAATTATCGTCAACCATCTTGAAATTGCCACTTTTTCGTCTGAATGCTTAAAATTTTGTTTTGAAAGATAATTTGAATTACAGATTTTGTGCGAGCAATGGAAGGTTAAAAGTGCCCGGTGAGCAGAACTGAGTAAGCCACTGTAACTATACACACAGAGCATGCGCAAAAGGCTTTGCTTAGCCTTAATACATCATTTGGAAAGTACTGCATTGCTGAAGCACATTTGTGGTAATGATGGTTTACCAGGAGTGGATTCCTTGAACTACAATGAGACAGGGGACACAGCTGGATTATATGTGGCCTGTTTATGTTAAATTTTCTGGAATAATCGTTTGTTGCTGGTGAGGCTCAGATGGCTGAGATAGCAAAGGACTTCTGATGAATAAGAGTTCTAACAATTAATTTCATTTTCAAAGTACAGGCGCTGAAATAGAAATGTGTAACGAACAGTGATGTATGTTTCACTCGAAGGGCATTCTCACCAGATATGCCTCTGCCCACATTTTTACATCGTTATACATCCTTTCACCAAGTTTAATTTCAATCCCAGATTCAATGTGTGTGTGTGTGTGTGTGTGTGTGTGCGTGCGGGCGCGCGCGATCTCCAAAACCATGAAACCTTGCAGCCTGAAACTTTGCATGCATACGAAGAAAACTCCAAGGAAGTGCATGAGTGAAAATTGGGTGTTTGGGTTAATTAAAAGACCCCTTTTGAAGATAATTCACACCCTTATTTAATTTTTCCTTTATCAGGCGCATCCTTGGCAACATCGCTCTCTCGGGTCTGAAGGCATATCCTGGGTTACCTCGCTGGGGTCTGAAGCCGCCATGTTTTCTGGCCTGCTCAGCCATGCCTTGACTTGGAACAGGCTGCAACGATTTCTTAACGATAGTTTTTTTTTTCACTTTCCTTACTCATATTGTCGAATGGCTGTTCATCATAGCTATGAATGGCTGTATACATCGCTTTTGTAAGTATTATAGTTTTCAAATTGGAGCTTGGAGTGATTTCATGCATGACATGATGCCATTTTCCACAAACGACTCTCATGGACTAATTTAAGTACATCATCGATATATTATTTCGGCTTTGAGGATCGGATATCATCCGGACTAAATAAATGTTGAAATCTGGAGTGAAATCTGATCATTTCGAGAAATAACGAGTCTTATAACCAAGCCAATATCCCTATTTACTTTAAGCAAGCAAGGCTATGTTCCCCCTCTATACATACAGTATAGACAAGAACATGTGAAATTTCCAAAGCATTAAATTTATCTTATTCTCCTGTTTGGAGAATTATATCGAGTGAACAAAGGATTTTGGAATGTGCCAAAATTTACCATCTTCATTGAGCAATATGATTTAATGCATTCACTGCTTGATCTTGTGCCCTGTCCCCCAGAGGGACTGTGCCTATCCATAGCGTCTGCCAGATCTGTGTCTATATTTTTGGATTGTTCTATGTCAAATAGCAACTCTTTTGTGGATAAAGTCATCATTTGAACGAATTCATTTACTTTCCTTAACTGTTGTGGGTGCGGTGAAGACTGGCTTTAAAGTTAAAGTGATCCTTTATGGAATGGAGCCACAGCCTCGCCAGCCATACCTTATCAACCATTTAATTGGAGTGCTTGATTGAGTGCTTAAACTACTTGCAGAGGGCCCAACAGTCAATAGCGGTGCAGTTTGTTTCCCGATCGGGACGTACATTCAGCATTTGCTACAAGGTAGAGGTACATGATTTACAAAGGTTATATACTGTAGTTTCCCTTTCTTTGTTTAAAAGCAAAATATATTTGACAACACCCGTTTTCCGAGCCGTTTGCCATATTGACTCGTTTTCTAAATTACAAAGCCAAATTTTTTTTCCACCCGTCACATGACGATTGGCAGCCGTTTATAAAGATTAATGTTTATGCCCATCTCCCTGAAACGTCTTTAAAGCAACGTTTTTTTTTTTTAATTGAAATTCCCCCAATACAAGGGTGAAAGCCACTCGAAGTTTTGTGGTTGTATGCAGTACACACTGGAGCGAGTAATCGCATTGACTCCAATCTGCCGATTCCTGAAGAATTGCTGATATCGACCAAGGTGTGTGTGTGTGTGTGTGTGTGTGTGTGTGTGTGTGTGTGTGTGTGTGTGTGTGTGTGTGTGTGTGTGTGTGCGTGCGTGCGTGCGTGCGTGCGTGCGTGCGTGCGTGCGTGCGCGTGTGTGTTTTCGTAAAGCATAACATTTTCTCTGCTAACTCTCCTCCCCAACCCATGCCTCTTTCTCTCATGTCCAGACGGCGTTTGTTTCAGGACGTGTTCGGGCAGAGTTTTTCTCCAGGCAGCCTAGCTCTGGATGGGAGTTTGTCTGTGGGCGGTGTTTATAATATGACCGGTAGAAAATGAATTTCAGACATTACTTTGTTTCCATCTTCACTGTTCTTTTCAGAAATATTTTGATGAGTCGAGATGCATCATCATTAACGCTCCACCGCACATCTGCCTTCCCTTCCTCTCACCTCTCCTTCCTCCTTCACTCCCCACCCCTTCTCGCTCCACCCCTCTCTCTCGCCCCCCCCTCTCTCTCTCTCTCCCCCACCCCTCTTTTCTCCCCCCCTTTTTCTCCCTCTCCCCTCTTTTTCTCCCTCTCCCCTCTTTTTCTCCCTCTCCCCTCTTTTTCTCCCTCTCCCCTCTTTTTCTCCCTCTCCCTCTTTTTCTCCCTCCCCCTTTCTCCCACCTCCCCCCCCCCCCACCACCTCAATATTCCCGTCAGCAAAGTGGCAGGTGGTATTTGCTGGTATTAGTTAATTCTGGCTGCCTGACCATGCATCCGATCAAGTTGAAATTTATAACTTGTATTCCCATCATGACTATGTCATAATTTTGATGTTTCATGTGAAGATGAAGCAGTTCAAGAGAAATAATTTTTTTGAAGATCGTCGTTCAATCCAGTGACCATGTGGCCTATTAATTATTCATGAGCACCCTGGTATCCCCAATAATTGGGGAATGTGGTTGAAGTTTCCCCTTGATCTGTCAAGCCATTCTGGAGAATATTTTTCAAGTTTTATTTTTTCAAAACGTCATCACTGTCGAACCATTTAACCTATGATGTCATAGTTGGAGAACTGTTTATTCCTCATGTATAGGTGATCATACATGTAAAGTTTCACCTCAATCTGTTCAGCTGTTTCAGAGAAGGTTTTTTTTTTAAAGGTTTTTATGTTCAAAGAAAATGGCTGCGGAAACACGTGACCGATGACTTCATAAATTTTTTTTTCCCCTTCATACAATTTAGCTCCAGATGACCTTCAGAAATTTTCATACTGATCGGATAAAGCGTTCGACATATGCAATTATGACGTCACAACGAAACCACCTTTGTCATCATCAAAAAATCACACTTGTTTCCCATGTGGAGTACTTGACATGTGCCAAGTTTCAATTATTTTCCATGGAGTGCTTTCAGAGATACAGAGGTCCAAAGTTTTACATTTTTTCCAACATGGCGGCCACACCCCATGATCTATGACATCATAATTATCATTAAAACATTCTACATGAGTATTCGCACCTGCTTTTTGTAACCCACGACTGGTCTCTTGCCTCTCCCAGATGGTTGTGTTTAAGTACATCGAAGACAAAGACGTTTTTCAGAAATTTTACGCCAAGATGCTGGCCAAACGGTTAGTAAACCACAACAGTGCGAGTGATGACGCCGAAGCCAGTATGATCTCCAAACTCAAGGTGAGTTGCTGTTTTTCATGGGCAGTTGCATTCATGTTGTGTCAGTTCTTTGCTTGACTGGATGGTGTGTACTTTAAGGCCTCATTCACCTTGAAAGCTGTTCTTGTGCTGGTACAGCTTAAGTATCCCTTTACCTTTTGCAAGAATCCCCCAGTCCCCCTTTCCCTTTCAACCTGGCCAGCAGATACTTTCCCATTTAAATGTAGCAGCAGGTGGAAAAGTTAATTGGTCAAGTAATGTCGACACCTCCTCCTCTTCCTCCTTCGTATGCAGCACAAGGCTGCGGGTAATATCATTGGCTGAGGGCTTGGCTGTGCCGCTGATGCAAAGCCCTCATTACCAGTCGACTGGTACTCATTTCTCCAACCTCGGAATGATGACAGGCTGAGGAACCCCCACCTGGTCTTAATTCAACGACCGACAGGGGCTCAAACTCAGGACTCTAAGGTCCCAAGCCAGCCACCTTAACCGCTGAGTCGACACATCCCAACCTCTTGTAACACGAAGGAATGTCGTCTGCAGTGAAGATCCTGTCTTCGCGTTCTCTTTACATTTAAGAGTTGTTGGCACTTTTGGTTGAAGAGAATACGTGGGCCAAATCGGTGTCAAGAGCGAGGGATGGAAAGGTGTTTAGACGCGTTTCAGTGCAGTGCAGTTTCAGTGCATTTCAGTTCATCTGCCTTTTGGTATCATGAAATCTGATCACTCATCGTCGATGAGTGCTTCAGCCTCTGACCCCCCCCCCCAACCCCTCCTCCAGTCGCATCTCCATGCTCCTCCAAATTGTCCTTCAGGAGAAGGACAATTTTTGGGGGCATTTAGATTCTGTCATTGAAAGTTGGGATTGGTTTTGTGTGTTCTTGTTTGTATGAGGTTTTTGGTTAAATGTGTTGGCTTTGATCTTGTTTTCTATCAATAAAGCAGATGATGTCCTGCCTTCAAGTTATTTTGAGTTTATTTGCTGTGCCATTGGAAATGAATGCCCTCTTTGCCACGGTCTCATAGTTGTACATTGCTGGACCTCCTGGTTGAAAAGTTAACGTATTCTGCTTTTGAAACATCTGTTTCTGATTTTATCTGATTATGCCCCCAGCAAGCATGTGGTTTTGAATACACCTCCAAACTACAGCGCATGTTCCAGGACATTGGAGTCAGCAAGGATCTCAATGAACAATTCAAGAATCACTTGAGCAACACAGAACCTCTTGATTGTAAGGTTAATATGGAAGTGGTTTCTGTAATCCTCTATAATGGTTATCGTGCATCTCATCTTTCTGATTTCTGCAAGTCTTTGATAGTATTTCCCCCCCCCCCCCTTTCCATTTATTTTGTTTTGGCAGTGGATTTCAGTATCCAGGTGCTCAGTTCAGGTTCGTGGCCATTCCAGCAATCTTGCACCTTTGCTCTACCCACAGAGGTAAAGCTGCCACTGCATTCAATAACATCATTGTGACAATTATGCAAAAGTATGTCAATTATAACCAATGCTAAGAAACTACATTGTCAACTTTAAACTCAAATGTCCCCCCCCCTGCCCTCCCCCCTCACTTCAATCTCCAAATCCCTGTTGTATTCGTGTTCCACACAATTTTAATTACTCTGCACATGCTCGATTCTCTGCAGCTGGTCCGAAGCCATCAACGCTTCACGACATTCTACGCGAGTCGGCACAGCGGCAGGAAGCTTAGCTGGCTCTACCAGCTGTCAAAAGGTGAAATTGTCACCAATTGCTTCAAAAACCGTTACACGCTGCAGGTACGTCACCTGGCTGCCCTGAAAAGCCCCGATGAAACTACAGCCTTGATGTGATTTGTGCTACGGCTGATAATTATGTATCTCTTTTACTTACTTTCCATATTTCTGGCCAAATTTGTGTCTGGGTTTTTGTGTTCCGCTGTTAGCTTTATCTGAATCATCAATGCAAATTTACCATATTATTACCTGGGAAAGTCTGAATTTTATCCTCCCGGTAATAAACTGATGTCATTAAGCTTTTATAGTCAAACGAATCTTCATGTGCCATTTGCTCTTTCCACATTTTGTAGGCGTCGACTTTCCAAATGGCAGTTCTTCTGCAGTACAATACCGAAGATGCTTACACCATCCAACAGCTGCATGAAAATACCCAAATAAAGATGGTACTGCCTCTTCTTTACCTGCATTGTCTTTCATGGCAGGCTCTTCACTTTTTGCTTTCTCCTGTATTCACATTCCAGAATATAGTTTTATGCTTGCAGCATCATAGGACAAGTTACTTGACTGAAATACCAAGCAGGCCACCCATCTGGGCATAGAAAATTGAATTTGTGATTTAGAAAGAAATAATGCTTTTGCTGTGACACCTTATGGTGAGACGGGTTTACCTCGTCTTTGCAGAACAGGATAGCTTTACAGTGAGAGTTGGTAGCTATAATTGCTGTTGGTGAAAGTGTTGATGAGCCTAGTAATGGAAAGGAAGATATCTCCCCCGTCATAACATATACTTATCGTGTGGAACCATCATTCTCTAAAAACGATGTTGCATCCAAACCCTGATGGTTTATTATTTTTCCACAGGATATTCTTACTCAAGTTTTACAAATACTGTTGAAATCCAAGTTGCTGGTAAGGATTTTGTTGAAAGCTTATTTTCTGTTGGAATAAGTTGCAATAAAGGCCTGTTTTTGGATTGAGGCCTTTGCCTTTATATGAATGCAACCTTTTTCACATTTATCAAACTGCATCCCTTGAACTTCACTTCTATCAGGTGCTGGAGGATGAAAACGCCAATGTGGATGAGATAGACCTAATGCCAGAGACGTTGGTTAAACTCTTCCTTGGATACAAGAAGTGAGTAACTTTCCCTCTTGTTATTGTTTTTTATCTTGCCAAAACGAAGTTTTTGCAAGATATGTTAGTCAGCTTGTATGTTTTTTTTTTGTTTGTTTGTCTGTAATCACGTATCGATCACTCTGCAGAGCACAGTTATCATTGGAAATTTTTGTAACTTCGCATATCAGAGTCCTATAGAGGTCCCTTTCAGCGCATAAAATTGTCAAGGTCAAACGTCAAGGTCACTTTGACACAAATCAGGGGAGTCGACGAAACCCTTATTTTTTGAGTAATTTTGATCGGATCGTCTTCAAACTTCATGGGAATATAGTTCATGGTCTGGCGCTCAGCTGATTAATTTTTGGTGGAGATCGGCCTTGACCTTCATGGTTAGCGCTGGAGATCGAAAGTTTTTGACCCCAAGGTCAAATTTTGAAATCTTAGATACCATATCGAGTAATACCTCATATGAAAGCGATTGATAAGTGCTTTGCAGATCAGTCAAAAGTTTGACGCTATGACGTCATTTGATGACGTCATGATGAAAAAACGGATTTTTCATGAAAATTTTATTTCCTCAGTTCTCATCAAAATCTCTTTATATTTCATGTACAACAGTCCTGGAGAGATACCATTAACCGTACGAAAATATAAAGGTCAAGGTCACAAAAAGGTCAAGCATCAAGGTCGACGAAACCCTTATTTTTTGAGTAACTTTAATCGAATAAATAAGTCACTCATGTTCACGTTTTGGCAAAATACTGGTCACCCTGGGGGTGACATTGGTTTTTATTTTTATATCAATTTGTAATAGTTTGCAACAATTGTGGCTTCCACAAGAGTTGATCAGGCCAAAATCTCCTCAGATTGTATTGCTCGAGAAAGCTACTGATTTATCCATGGCATATCTGGAAATCATGATCGTACTGCAGAGTAGGGCTGCGCGATATCTCAATATTATTGGCTTGATAAGATATTGAAAAAAATATTGTCAATGCGGTACTAAACTTTTCAAACTGTCGATATCGCGCCACATTTGATAATGGAAAAAGCGGCATGCGGCATCGTAAACTGACCATTTTGAGACATATTTTCATTGATTTTAGTAACGCTAGCAACATGAAGGACTCGTTTATTCACAACACAATAGTGCCAGTAAAACAAAAAAAAACAAGATATATGCAACATCATTCTCTCTCGCCTTTCACGTGAATGGTGAGAAAACGTTGGCCCATCTCAGTTGCCAGTTATCCTACCTAATCATCCTCATATTCCGTTGATCATCTTGAGGAGGAGGGGGGGGATTATTTGTTATTTGAACCTGTAAATTACCGCATCTGAAGACCCCATGCAGGAGAGCTTTTAACATGATGGCGAAGCATCCACACAAAATTTTCTGCCCCCAAAACGACGAACACTGTAATCGAACACCACAGTCATCTCCACCATCGCGGTCGATGCACATTTCATCCCACTATGCGTGTGTCGCAAACAAAGAAAAAGCTTTAAAGAAGTAGATGAGCACTTAACCAATCCTGTGCTTAACCTCGTCTGGAGAAGCTTAGCCGAGTGCGAGACGTAATGATATCTCAGTGAAAAGAGCGTGACAGGCAGAGGGACGGAGGATGGAGAAATTTGGATACTTTCTTATACATAATACAGTGTTGGTGAAGCATCACAAGGACACGTTATTTATCAGGTCAGGCTACAGTGGCTTCTTCACCACTCTGCGAAAGTGCAATTATTGTTCAAACGTACCCATTAATATGATGCTGTGTTTGGCAATGATACAAACACTGCTTTCAATGATACAAACACTGCTTTCAATGAAAGTACACAAAAGTGTTCACATCAATTTCAGGACAGCTTAAGTGGCGATTAACAGCCATATCATTGAGCTATTGGGCAGGAGGTCATCATGAGACTTGTATAAACATCGACAGTGTGTACCACCCCTCCCCCCCCCCCAGCACAGTGCCGGCTATCGCCACCGAGTGGTCAGGCTACGTTGGCATAAGTGATTGCGCAATGTCGATATATCGCTTTATTGTCGATATTTGAAGGGACGATAATCGACGAGCAAAAACTCAATGTCACCCAGTCCTACTATGGAGCTCTATTCATCTTAAGAATGCTACAAAGTCTGTGTGAATGATAGCCGTGTCGCTCCTCTACATGCAGTGTTCTCCACTTCCACATTCCTTACCCATTTCTGAGTGATCCTGAGACTAAATCGAACTATAGCAGCCTTGTACATGTATCCCTCGATTTACGAAAGGGATGCGTTCCTGAAGAATGCAATGTTGTTATGGCCCTCTTCATGTCCAGCTTAAAAGCCTGGCAATAACTTTCACTCAGGCAGCAGTTGAGCTTGAAGGTCTCTTGCTAGACATCTTGAGGGATGAGCAAGATGATGTCCCATTTTAAATGATGGTGCACTTTACAATGAGACGTACAAGATGGCGAACAAAGGTAGACTTTTGCGAGATGCGTCATATGCACATATGTGTGGCTGTAATGTGACTCATTAAAAAAGTAGAGCGCAGTTTGAAATTTCCTCCATAGTCCTCTACTGTACTTTATAGTATTTGAATTTTGTTGCAGGAAAAAATGTGACCAAATCGAAAAACATGCCAGAAAAGTCAGTTTTGTTATGGTGGAAAAAACGCAAACCGGGCATTCATAAATCAAGGGACATCTGTACTTTAAATTATCGGTCGGTTATTACTGCAATAGTTTTACCGCAACTTCAGAGTGAGGATGTTTATTTTTGTTTTCATCAGCATGCATTTTTAAATAAGCAGAACTTTATTTTGGTTCTTCACTCTGCGTGTTGCTTTCTCTTTTTGTGATGTGTTCATATTCAACAGTAAGAAACTTCGAGTGAACATCAACGTGCCAATGAAAGCTGAGCAGAAACAGGAGCAGGAAACTACTCACAAAAACATTGAGGAAGATCGCAAGCTTGTAATTCAGGTGAGTTTATTTTTGAGCCGTCCAACATGATCGAATCAAAAATAATCCAGGTGAATCCATGTACGTTTCCTATCTTGTGCACGGGTGGCTTGCGTTTCACCATCGGATGATATGGTATACTTGAGGTGCAAAGTTGAGTGAGATATCAACCAGAATTTTCTATCCCATGTGCGTAAAGTGAAAAGTGGGGTAAAGCAGTTGGTTCTCTCTGTCTGTCTGTCTACAAACGTCAGTTTATGATCAACGAACAACTTGATTTCAATCGAATGTTATATTTTGAACATGAATCGGAACCCGAGCTTGTAGTTTCGCAGCACTTTGGCTCTGAATTTGGCAAATTGTACGGAATCACGTCCCGATCGCTTACACAGAGAGGAGTGAGATCTTTTTTCTTCTTTTTTTCTTTGTCTGCCTGTCTGGGAGTCGAACAAAATTGAAAATCATTCCAAACTGGAAACTTCGTTTTTTTAGCGACATTATAAAGGACAAAACAGGCACGAAAAACTGATGTAACATGTTAAATAAGGTGGCGTATAAGACTGCTTTAACGGCGGTAAACTTCCGAAAAAAAAAAAAGAATTTTTTTTTTTTACAACCTTTAAAATATTTTTATTTCAATTGAATTAAATATTTCAACACTGTAGAACACAAATCGCCTTCTTGGTACTTTCAAATACCTTTCGTTTAGCAGTACTTGGACAAAATATTGTAGCATTTTACATCATCATGACCAATCAAATTTGCCACTCACAGATCCCGCCATTGTCCTTGTTACTCAAGACTGCACGGGGTAAGGTGTTCCATTATGAAGTCTCCAGTAGTGGTATTGTTATGTACAGTATGTCACTATCAACAGATATCCACCTCTCAACTGTTATGGAGCTACGAATCCCTGTACCACATGCCACACCAGCCAGGTTTCACTTTGCATACGTTGCATTTTACGGCTCCATTTCAGAAACTTCCTTGACTGGATGCCTAAACAGGATACACGCATGGCAGGCGCACCCCCTGTTGGTCAGTTCCCTTGCAGCAAGTACCTTTGTGGCTTATGGGTTCATGGCTCCATAATGGTTGAGCGGTGGATATTTAAATATAATCCCTCATGGGACAGCTTGCCCGTTCAACTTTTCGAAGGAATCCACTCCACGCTGATGACTGCAAGTCAGCCAAAAACATGTCTGTGGATTGAGTTCCTTTCTCAGGTCAGATGTGTAGGTGCTGGCATTACCATAAAAGTTTTTGTTTTTCTTTAAGATTTCATTCTGACTGATGCTGGCGAACACTGTGAACATTGACACTATGTAGCTCTGTCTTTTTATTTTTCACAGATTGTGACTAAAGTAGAAGCTGCATTGATTAATTTTGTATAATTAATTGGTTTGCAGAAGCATAAGCTCATGAAGGACCTGAATGAGAAAGAGAAACAGGTTCACATTTCTTCACTGTTCTTTTCAATGATTGCTATAATGCTGTGGTGCACCACGTCAACCATCGGCTGCTTGTGCACATGTGGCTCGCATGTATGTTTGTTGAATGGCCTTTGCCATTTCTTGTAAAATCCATAATGCAGGAAATTTGTTTAATGTTGAAAGGATATAATTATGTGAGTGAATATAGTGTCCTCACAATAAATAATAAATAAGTAGACATTGCACCTCATTCTATTCTGCAACTTCCTTTTATAGGCAGCCATTGTGAGAATCATGAAGATGCGGAAGGTTTTGAAACACCAGCAGCTCCTAGCCGAGGTCCTCAATCAGCTTTCATCGCGGTTCAAACCACGGGTGCCAGTCATTAAGGTAAAGCTTGATCTCAATCACAGTACTGCATTCATTTTGTTGATAGAATGATGTGATTTAATGTTTTTTTTTATCTCCATGCTTTTAAAGATCCTCAATGCCAGCCATGAAAGCAGAACCATCTCTTTAGACACATTGTGTGCTTTCGATACAGTCTGGCACCCTGCCCTGCTCACCAAACTCTCTTAGTATGATATCTAAGGATATCTCCACTCGTGGCTCACAGACTTCCTCTCCCGTCGCAGCCAACGTGTGGCCCTTAATGGAGTTCTCTCATCCCCTTTTCCTGTCCAGGCTGGAGTTCCTCAAGGCAGTGTTCTGGGCCCTGTTCTTTTTACCCTGACGTTTGACTCTGTCAATCGGAGGGGTTTTCAAATTGTTTTCTCCTCCTCATCCTCCTCACATTTATGTCATTGCTGTGATCGGTTGGCAGATTGGTCATCAGACCATCCACGAGATCAGTAAACAATCACAGCTCGAGTGCTTCAGTGCCCCTGTCAATCATAGTTAGGCCACGCGCAGGCATGTGGTCAGTTCGTCTTCACCGTTTAAACAGTAATGCATAAAGGACATGTCTTCGTTAAGATATGGATAGATTTGTGTTTCTGTCATCTTTAATTGCAATGTCACCTTACATTGTTTCGTCAAGTTGATAGGAATTTGTATCTACATTTATTTTATCGAAGAAATCGACGTCATGACATACAAGGGGTGGGGGTCACACATAGTCACCATCTTGTTGCGTTTGGTAATCGGCTATGTAAGTTTTATCAACATACTTTAGTAATCGGCTTTTATTTGACCTCGCGATCATTCATGGTATTCAGCTTGTATTGTCTGGTAATTGGCTGCGCAAGTTTCATCATCATATAGTAATCGACTTTTATTTGACACCCATTTTATTTTTGACTTTTATTTTTATTTGACTTTTATTTGATATTTTATTTATATTTATTTATTTGACATTTTATTCATGGTATTCATTTTGTTCTGGTTTTCATCAATGATCTCTCTGACTCTGGAAAATCCTCTTTATCTCTTTGCTGAAGACTCCACCCTCTGTCGCACTATTTGTCATTCCTCAGATCCGCAAGCAGCAGCCTCTTCACTCTCTGCAGATCTCGATAAAATCACAAGCTGGTCCAACACGTGGAACATGTCTTTTAATCTTGACAAATCTCACACTCTCACGATGAATCTCCGAAAAGACCGTCTGGCAACCCCCCCCCCCACCCCCCCAATCTACTTTCTCAACAATCCTCTTAAAGAAGTCCTTTCATTCAAGCTTCTGGGTCTCACTATCTGCCATGATCTTTCCTGGGAAGGCCACATTCCCAACCTGGCCTCCAAAGCCAGTCGCCGACTGGGAATCCTCTGTCGTGCAAAGTCCTTCCACGGCACACCTGAGCTCCTGACCACATACAAAGCTTTCATCTGCAGCCTGATGGAGTACTGCTCTCCCCTCTGGGTTGGTGCTCCTGCCTCTCACCTTTCTCGGCTTCACGCTGTGGAAACCAAGGCATTTTAGATCATTGGTATCTCCCGCGATGAGGCTGAGCCTTCGAATCTCTCACTCTCTCTCACCGCAGGTAGGTCGGTGGTCTTTCTGTCTTCTACCATCTCCTCTCTGGTCTCGCCCCCCCCCCACTATGTCTGAGATATGTCCCCCTCTCCCCCCCCCAATATTTCCGCGGGGGGATATTGCAATCGGCTCTGTTTGTCTGTCAGTCGGTCTGTCTGTCCATCATGCTGTCATCTCCTAAATGGTTGTGCAGAAATTCACCAAACGTTGTGGTTATGATCACCACATTGCAAGAAGGTGTGAGAGCAATATTTTTGGCCCCACCCCCTGGCACTCTGGAGCAGGGTCAAATACCAAAAAAATGCAATTATGGGCACATTTAAAAATATTTCTAAATGTAGCTTTGGAAATGCAATCGATATTGGGGGAAGCATGAAATTTGTAATGATTTTTGTGATTTGACTTTTTGGTTCATGCCACACCGTGTGGGGACTTAGGGTCACAGCAATCAAAACAATTAATTTTTTTAACTCAAAATTTGATATTGGGTCATTCCTGAAGTTGAGGAACTTTTTGCAATCTTTCAAGAGCGCCATCGACTTCACTCTCGTGTTTTCTTCTTTCAAGCCATGTGGCTTTGAGGACTTGTAAAAATGTAGTGGGAATAAATTTGCTTGTGTGATTCTTTTTCTTTGAATAGTTTGGGGACCGATTAATCTCAAGGTGTGGGGTGTGGGGTTAGGGCATCGACTTATGAGGGTGGTTGAAGGTTATTTTGCACTTTTTATTTCTTGACAATTATATAGGCATGACATTGCTGAAAGTTTGTATTATGGCAGTGCACTTCCAAAACTGAAACCAGTTCTTCTGGAATATCAGGCACATTGATGCTGCAATTACTCAAAATCAACTCCTCAACATGGGTGATGTTTGCAGGAGTCCCAACAGGTGGTTGTGTGTGTTCATCATTCATTACCGGACTTTAAAATTCACGGATTAAAAAAAATCTTTTAGCACCAAACGCGCTACTGCAAGAGAGACACTTCACACCAAACTGTGCCAGCTATTCTAAATTTTAACTGGTTAAGTATTGTTAAGGCTGTGGAAATTCACATTACACCATAAAGGGCCCGTAGGTGAGATATCTCGAAGTACATGTGTTGTTAGCCCAAACCCGTTGTAAAGAGGGAATTTATGTGATTCATCCGGGCTGCGACGCTTTGAGTTAGCGATATATTTTTTTTAAATTTATTTATTTATTTATTTTTTCTGTTCTAACTTTATTTTGAACCAACCACGTCTCAACCGCCATCACACAACAACCACGCCACCGACACCATCTACGCTCCCACATTATCGCATCACCGCCATTCCCAAACAGCACCATAACCATCAAACCACCACCGAAAACCCTCCACCACCTTCACCTCTCTCCTTCTATGGCCATTCCCGCACCACCTGTGAACACTGAGCGTCGGGCTGTCTCGGGCCCGTTCGGCGTTTGGTGCCGAGCGCACCGAGCCGCGAGTGCAAATGGCGGCCTTTCCGAGGGGAAAATTCGGATCAAAAACGCTACACGCCCACTTCTCCTCCGTCCAATTAGCGAGCGCGGGGCGGCTTGGCCCCGCCTCCAAGTGTGTGTATGTGAAGTCCGTATATGCAAATTTTAGGATCAGGAGAGGTTCACGCCCATTTTTGCCCGACCAATGGCTGACCGGGGGGGCGACGTGGGCCCGCCTCCAATCGCGTTCTGATCCTAAAATTTGCATATTGGCTGCTCCTGCCCGCCTATAAAAAGGCGAGCGCAAGGCGAATTGAGAGTCGGTCGGGTGAGGAGAGTGCGGAACTGAGAAGAGTTGCAGGAAGAGTTGAGTTCTGGAGTTGCCTGAAGAGGGTCGTCGAGAAGTGGCTGTTGGGGACGCGTTGCATTGCGTTGGTGAAGTTGAGGCGAGTGCGCGCGGTGGAACTGCAGGCAAGGGAGCTCGGGTCCGAGGCAAGAAGGACGGCGGTCGGCGACGAGGTTGCGGTGTGGGATCGCTCGTCTCGTCGCGGGACCCAAGCCAGCCAGCCACTCCCCTCCCCCAGGGCATCAACAATCTCCCTTTCCCCCATGCTGAGATAGTGCAAAAGGGGGCCCCGTTCCCACCCCCCCCCACACACGTGGTGCCAAGGACCACGGAGTCGGGGCACAGCCGTGCGGCCACATTTGCGGCTCGCCCGCCAACGCGTCACGAGGACGCGGGTAGGACCCCCCCGGTCTCGCAGACCTGGCCGCTCCTCTAGGTCCCGCGCACATTTGGCCTACAGGCCTGTCTGCCTCCTTGTCTATGAGGGTGGCTTCTTTCCTTTGCTTTT
Organism: Eptatretus burgeri; assembly: GCF_056783735.1. Classification (NCBI taxonomy): domain Eukaryota; kingdom Metazoa; phylum Chordata; class Myxini; order Myxiniformes; family Myxinidae; genus Eptatretus; species Eptatretus burgeri. The sequence continues at coordinate 64,310,347 of NC_140964.1, read as the reverse complement.
GTGTAAATGTGTGTTGGCGCCGTCTGTGAAGTAAAACTGTATGTGTTGCCGTGTGTGCGCGTAGTCGGTTTTAACTCTGCGTCGTTGCTTTTATTGTTTTGGTTGCTTTATGTGCATTTTGACTGTCTGGCTGTATATACGTGCCTTCCGTGTGCCGGGAAATAAATGTGCATTGTGTGAGCTGTTTTCTCGTTTCGCTTCGTCTTTTCTCTAATTGAATCTCCATCCTGCTTCACATAAGGGGTTCGTAGTGGGTGCAACATCCCGGTAAGTAATCCGAACCATCGAGGCCGACGATAACACCGCTCGGTTATCACTGTAGCACGGAACGGACCGCTTAAGCGGTTCGTATCCGGTCGGCCTGTGGCGTGGTACGATCGCCTGGTCGACCATTCGCGCAGGTACTTAGGTAGATCGAATTTGGCGAGCAGCCCTATCCTGCGCGGGTGGGCAATTGGCACGATCGTGGTGAGGTTAAACCCCCACCCGTGACTAGCTCCCGGCGTTGGTCCGAGAGGGTCACGACTGAATTGTCCGTCCGGTGGGCGACGTGCCACGATTCGAGTTACGTGGCCGTCCGCACGCCGGCGGGCGCGAATTCGCAACAGTATTTTCATTCACCAGAACCATCAACTCAATGCTGTCACTTCCAGAACAGGAAAGGCTTTTCACTGCTCTCTTGTAAATATACAGAATGCTTTGCACAGCTGTGACATTGCTTCATATAGGAGTTTCTAGATGTTAAATTTTTTTTTTTTGTTGTTTACTTTTTAGCATCTGAAAATGTAAGTGCCAAGTGGGTTCCAAAATACATCTTGTTTGTTAATCTTTGATATACAGTAATCCCCCGTTTATCGCGAGGGTTACGTTCCAAACCCTCCCCCCCCCCCCCCCCCGTTCCAAATAAGTGAAAATCCGCGAAGTAGCGACCATGTGTTTATTTTATTATTTATATATATTTTAAAGCTTTATGACCCTCCCCACACTCTTATTAACCTTTCCCACACTCTTATTAACCTTTCCCACACTCTTATTAACCTTTCCCACACTCTTATTAACCTTTCCCACACTCTTATAAACACTTACTATACTCTTAAACAGATTCATTGATGCCGTAATGGCGGCCTACAGCAGCGAAGCTTCACCCTTGCTTTAACATGTCAAGAAGTTGCACTTTTTCTACGATGGTTAGCATCTTCTTCTGCCGCTTAGGTTCAGTGCCAGATACCTTAGAAGGTGCAGAACGTTTGGGCGGCATTGTAGGGGTTGAAATAAATAAAAAACTTTCACGGATAATTCACACAAACACAACACCGCAGAGTAACACTACGAGTAGCGATCGCACGTCGATGTGAAATGGACAAGGCGAGATGCTGAATGCATGCTATGCGCGGGAGATGCATAGAATGATGCTACGGTCGCTGAGCCAATCAGAACCCAGGATACAGAACACCATGCTCTGGTTGGTCGCCTCTCATCCATCAGCCAATAGCGTGCCGTGTACGATCTCACGTGGGTAAACTAGTGCAAGTGGAAGCGGCCGCATCTGCGTTTTCCATACGCACGACTCTTTGTCTACTCTTCTACTGTACACTATGGTATCCATGTACACACTACACTTCTACTGTACACTGTACAGTATTTTACAACTATAACGAACAGCGATCCGTCTTCCGTTACAAAATTTTGTTACAAAGTTCTTAAACGGACTTACGACTATTGATTCTTAACAAAAGTAAAATTTTCCATCTTGACTTATAGCATACTGCTCCATGAACACTACTAAATTCAGTTTATATTGATGGACTACTACTATATATCTAAGATGTGTATACTTTCATGCTTTACCCTCTGTATGCGATGGTGGTCAATAAATAATAATATTGGACAGCGGCAGTATGCTTTAGCATATTGTGATGTAGGCGTGACATTTTCGATGCTGACTGCAATCAACGGCACTTTTATTTGGCACAGACTTGCCTCTTCCCATTTCAGTTTGCAAATCGAGAAAATACTGACAAGTATGGGCTCCAGTCGAAATTCTGCAAAGTCGGTCTCGTAGATTTTAAAGATATTGGAGAAAAACGCGTTTGAAGATTGAAAAAGTAGTTCATTATCATTAAATAAATTACATATATATCATAATTACACCATATTGTCATCAAAACACAAATTGATCTTGACAGTTAGATAATATATACATTTTACTTCGCAAACCTGGAAAGAAAAAAAATCGGTTAGTTTGACCCTCAATGAGCGCCCCCTAGCGGATAACGCCTAAAAACGAACATGGATGATGGGCCAGCAAACATTTTCGTGAAATATAGGTTATTTCTCACCAAAAAAGTAAGGTCTTCCTTTGCCCCAAATTTGATACTGAATTTTTGTCTAGCTCACAGACTAATAGGCGTTGTCCGGGCGGGCGTCCGTCTGTCAACTTTTGGTTTCCGTCAATTTCGAGGAGAACGCCTTGTCCGATTAAATCCATTTTGGCAGGATATGTTGGGGTTGAGTGGAGGAAGGTTCCTTTCGAAAATGGGCGCGCTGCGATTTTCAATGTGGCCTCCATGGCAGCCATCTTTAAATTGGTTTCCGTCGATTTCGAGGAGAACGCCTTGTCCAATTAAATCCATTGCAGGGTGTGTTGGGGTTTACTGGAGGAAGGTTCCTTTCGAAAATGGGCGTGCTGCGATTTTCAATGTGGCCGCCACGGCAGTCGTCTTGTAATTGGTTTTCGTCAATTTTGAGAACGGCTTGGCTTGTCCGATTAAATGCATTTTTGAAATGGGCGTGCTGCGATTTTCAATGTGGCCTCCATGGTAGCTATCTTGAAATTGGTTTCCGTCGATTTCGAGGAGAACGCATTGTCCGATTAAATCCATTTTTGCAGGGTGTGTTGGGGTTGAGTCGTGGAAGGTTCCTTTCGAAAATGGGCACGCTGCGATTTTCAGTGTGGCCGCCACGGCAGTCGTCTTGAAATTGGTTTTCGTCAATTTCGAGAACGGCTTGGCTTGTCCAATTGAATGCATTTTTGAAATGGGCGTGCTGCGATTTTCAATGTGGCCTCCATTGTATCTATCTTGAAATTGGTTTCCGTCGATTTCGAGGAGAACGCATTGTCCGATTAAATCCATTTTTGCAGGGTGTGTTGGGGTTGAGTCGTGGAAGGTTCCTTTCGAAAATGGGCGCGCTGCGATTTTCAGTGTGGCCGCCACGGCAGTCGTCTTGAAATTGGTTTTCGTCAATTTTGAGAACGGCTTGGCTTGTCCGATTAAATGCATTTTTGCAGTGTGTGTTAGGGTTTAGTGGAGGAAGGTTCCTTTCGAAAATGGGCGTGCTGCGATTTTCAATGTGGCCTCCATGGCAGCCATCTTTAAATTGGTTTCCGTCGATTTAGAGGAGAACGCCTTGTCCGATTAAATCCATTGCAGGGTGTGTTGGGGTTTACTGGAGGAAGGTTCCTTTCGAAAATGGGCGTGCTGCGATTTTCAATGTGGCCGCCACGGCAGTCGTCTTGTAATTGGTTTTCGTCAATTTTGAGAACGGCTTGGCTTGTCCGATTAAATGCATTTTTGAAATGGGCGTGCTGCGATTTTCAATGTGGCCTCCATGGTAGCTATCTTGAAATTGGTTTCCGTCGATTTCGAGGAGAACGCATTGTCTGATTAAATCCATTTTTGCAGGGTGTGTTGGGGTTGAGTCGTGGAAGGTTCCTTTCGAAAATGGGCACGCTGCGATTTTCAGTGTGGCCGCCACGGCAGTCGTCTTGAAATTGGTTTTCGTCAATTTCGAGAACGGCTTGGCTTGTCCAATTGAATGCATTTTTGAAATGGGCGTGCTGCGATTTTCAATGTGGCCTCCATGGTATCTATCTTGAAATTGGTTTCCGTCGATTTCGAGGAGAACGCATTGTCCAATTAAATCCATTTTTGCAGGGTGTGTTGGGGTTGAGTCGTGGAAGGTTCCTTTCGAAAATGGGCGCGCTGCGATTTTCAGTGTGGCCGCCACGGCAGTCGTCTTGAAATTGGTTTTCGTCAATTTCGAGAACGGCTTGGCTTGTCCGATTAAATGCATTTTTGCAGTGTGTGTTGGAGTTGAGTAGAGGAAGGTTCCTTTCGAAAATGGGCGCGCTGCGATTTTCACGAGCCGCCACGGTAGCCATCTTTAAGTCTGATTGATTTTCGATATGACGTCCAACATGCTCTAACTGACTGCATCATCGTGATATCACTGCTTCCTTTTACAATGCATGGGCTGAGGGGTTACGCCCGCTTTGCGGAGATATTTTTCAACCATAGATTGGTTATGTCGGTGTTGTTTTCATCTCTTTTTCGCAACTCTGTTGGTCAGAAATGCATCGACATGCTGATTGAGAAGGAATACCTGGAGCGTGTGGATGGAGAGAAAGACACTTACAGCTACCTGGCCTGATCTTCCATCATTAGCACCTGGTGACCATGGAGCCCTTTACATGTCCATGAAAATGCTATCCCCTCGGCCACCCACAACTTCGATCCATAACAAACTTTCGTAACAATCTACAGTGACGCATGTCCTCGGATCAAACATTTCTGTTTAATCAGTTATTTTCTTTTTCCTACCTCCCTTCCCTCAGCTTCCTTCCTTCTCTCTTTCCAAGCTCCTGCTCTCATTGTCTTCTCTCCATGCCCGCTGGTTTTTGCATGTCCAGTCCACGTTTGTATTTGCACATTTTCTTCATCAGGCACTTCTACATAACTTTGTTTGATGCTGTTTGATTTTACGTGTGCCTCTCCCATATTTCAATAAAATAATACACTTTTTATTTTCTGCCGAAGTAGTGAAGATACTTCCTTGCTAGTTGTGAACCCTTTTTATTTTTGAGGGGGTGGAGGGCTGGGGGTGTTAGTTTTGTATATTGGCAGCTAAGTTTTGTAACATACATGAATAATTTTCCACTCCCCCTTCCCCCCTCCTTTTTCATCCGGTGCTTGGCTATATTACGTAAAGTGTGCTTTCCATCTTTAAAAAAAAAAAAAAAACTATTTCCTTTTTGATGACATTTTACAGGATTGGAATCCATGCTTATGTGCTGTTTAGCTCATTTCATGATGTGACCTTCTATTACTAGTTCCATTTTTGCTGTACGTTTGACCTCTGAGCTTCCTCAGAATGTTCCTTCGTAAAGCGGTTAAAGGTCTGCTTTCGGCTAATCCATAATAAAATGTGTACATAAGTTGAATTGTATTTGATGATTCTGCAATTTATCATGAAAGCGATTTATTTTAATTTGGTGTTGTCAAATACATGGTAAAATTGCACAATAAGTTTGTAGTTTCCTCGTCTTGAGGATAAAGGCTCTCAAAATCGGGGGTTTCAGTCTGAGTAAAGAAGAAGAGTTAAGACCAAGATCTTACACTCAGAGAATAGTTAATGCATGAAATGGTCTTCCTGCAAAGGTGGTGACAGCAGAAATAGTAAATAGCTTTAAATTTGAGTTAAATGGGTACCTACAAGCATTAGGCATAAAGGGGTACATGGAGATTGATAGGTAGTTATATGCTGGCAAGATAGCCTGCAATATACACTCCTCAAAACTGTCTAATCTGGGTTTGAATCCAGACCCAGCTATAAACTGTTATCCCGGTGTTTTACAGTCAGGGTGATTTGTTAATGTGTCGTCCCTCAGATGGACATTAAACTGGGGAGTGTTTTCCATGAGCAAAAATGCTCAAAAAAGCACTTTAATGGAACATCGTGCTTGGAACGGATTATACAACATGGCGGTCTCCATATCAATAATACGATCGTGGTACTCCAGCAAGTGCGTGCTTTCCAGGCGATCGTTTTCAGTTTTACTCAATCTTGTGGCAACTTCCCCAAAACGAATTTATTGTGTTAGCAGGGACTACAGAGTATGAGGACGAGGGAAAGCATGATAAATAAATGGGCAATCAGAAGGAGGAGCCCCCTGCCAAGCTTATTGGTGGACCCTACCACTGCATTTTGAGGGAAATGGGGGGGGGGCTAGTTTTGCATGTTCGCATATCTTTAAGAATGAGCATGAAAATTAGAAATAATAAAAATTTGAAATGCGCACTTCAACAAGGAGAAAATAACATAAAATGTCATAGCCCCCATAGTTTTAGTGATTTTACTGAACGGAGTTTAAAGGCGAGCCAATATTTACAAGCTTTACGTGATTGCATAACTGACTTGACTGGTCATGTGACATGGAATATTGTGTACGATTTGGTTATTTGGTCATGAATATTAATCAGATGGGTCACCGAGTTATATTGTGTAAGATAGTTGGTCACATGACGTGCATGATGTTTTCGATTGGGAATGCAAATTTTGCATAGAAGGGATTCAATGAGCATTTATTTTGGGGGAGACATACTAAAATACATAAACAGTACAACAAATAGTAGTTTTTGGACAAAAGAAATTCTATAGCTGTAGGCATAAGAAAATTATCATTCAGTTGAAAATGATGTCTGATCAGCTTTTGAAAACTGTACTTAAAGGGTGGTTATGGTGAAATTGAAGAGTAATCAGAATTTTTGTTTTTAATTTTCATGAAAGATTCTTCATTGTATAGGTAAGAAAAAATAGAACAAAACAAATGTGAACAAGATGGTAAATGAATGTCCACAAAATGGTTGAGGATGTGTTGAATACCATGTTTCTTTGGGGGGTTTTTTGCAACTGAAGTTACCGCCAGTCTACAAGTCGGCCATCTTTCATCAGATCGTAAAAATAAAGTGAGGTGCATATGTATGCATTCACATACTGTGCTTGTGCAAAGGTTGAACAAAATCAAGCCATGCATGTCAGAGAAATAGTGGGGATACGTTTAAGTAACAAAATGGCCGCTAGTCGACCATCTTGGATCTTATCTTGACCAAAAACGACATGCTTATGTAAACCAGCATTCATTATCTGTGTGCAAAGTTTGAACAATATCTGAGAAGTAGTTGAGGACGTGTTCAATATCGAGTTTTTACAACTAAAATGACCACCAGTTGGCCATCTAGATAGAGTTGAAAAACAAAATGATGTGCCTATGTATAGCATCATCTATTATCCTTGTGCCGAGTTTGAACAAAATCGGTCCATACATGTTCAAGATATGGTTGCGGACAGTCGTGTAAAAAGGGAGCGTTTGACACAGTAATGTGTCCATTTCTCCTTTTCAAAATGTAACACATTACTTCGTTAAATACCTCCCTTTTAACACTACTTTCCCTGCAGGGTTGGGCTTCGCCTTCCTTTCATGTGATCATTTATTTAACCAAATTGATTAGTCAAATAGTGATCCTATAAATATTTGTTTGTGTTTTATTTTTAGGAGTAACTTAATTTATTCATCAATTTTTTTAAAAGGTGGCGGTAGCTTGTTAAAACACCCAACCCCATTTTTATTAATACTTATACTTAAACCCATAAGGTAATGTATTTATTCCATCACTCAAAATATATCTTTTATCATCAAACGCTGTTGGAGCTTTCTTACAAACAGTCTCTGAGAATATTTCATGTTTATAATTTCCAATAAGATTCCTCTCTATAAACATCTTTTCTCTTCCATATACATTCAAGGTGATGTTGAAAGTTCATGGTCTCTTTTAATACACTCTTATTTCGAACTTTAAGTTTATTTTCACATTTGAATTAATTTAACCCTCTCGTTAAATATTATAAGCATATGCCTTTGATCTAACACCTACAAATTCACTTCATATCTTTTCACCTTATTCATCTTCAAATTTACCAATAACCTTTTTATTGTTATTCGAAAAGAGTGGGTTATTAGGATAATAATTACTTTTATCATAAATATCTTCATCTTCTTTCATATCCTTATAAACATCATCTGTAGTTATCTCGAGTATGAAGCTATCCGTATCCATATATAGCAATACAATATTCTCACCATATCTTTTCTGTAGATTATTATAAAAGTAACCATACATTAAATACTTTGAAAGAGCTAAAACAGATGTTCTCACATAAATCAGTTTATCCATCTTTATACTCTTTTTTTTTTATTATTCAAATGAACAGCACAAAAATTATCTGTATACATTTCTACTCTTTTAAAGCTTGGTTTATTTAACAACTTCTCTGCCTGCTCACAAGTTGTAGCAAGTCTTACATTTTGTCTATTCCTTATATTTTCCATTGTTTTACCAAATACAGAATTATTCATCAACTTGTAAAAGTCCTTCTCAAAATCATTATTGCCCTTTGTTCACATCCTCATATTATAATCAATATTTTACCTAACCAATGACTTTGACTAAACTGTAGTGCCCTCTGTACCTTTTTAACTTGTACCTATAAATTGCTTTCGATTTCTTTGATGTAAAACATACTTCTATTTATCAAACAATGTTGTTAGTTGTTTTGTTTTCGGAATATAAACTCATTTGAAGAATTCAAGAAATGTTGATAACCACCGAATAGCTCTTCATTGGGGATCTCTTTTTCAGCTCCATAAGGAAGGTTTTCATGTTTGTTATGAAGTTTTCCAGGATACTTTAAATCTACTTCAAAATAATTGCCGTTTATCGAGATCTTCTTGGCTTGTGGAGATTATATCATCTAAGATAGATTTGAACTTGTATTCTTTTACCCATTTTAAATTACCATAGGGTTGAGATTCGGACATTGCCCAGCCATACAAGTTATTAGCATCAAAATACATTAAGTAAAATGGGGGCTTATCAGATGAGAAGTCTGGAAGATATTTATTATTTGCCTGAGCATATCTCTTTGAACAAACTTGTGAAATTCTTCCTCTTTTAGCCTTCTCAATCCTCATGAGATAACTTTGCTTAAGTATGACTTGATAAATATACTTTAAATGTTTATCAAGTCTTTGTTGAGATCGAAAGATATTTAGACATCTCTTACAAGGATATGATTTATGCTTTGATTTATAAACTTGACTACTTACCAATATTGAAATGTTTTTGATATAAGCATAATGAGCAGTTTCTTTATTAGTGAAATAAAGGAGATCTCCATGCCGGTCATCTGTCGAATTATCACTTAATATAGTATTACTAACTCTTAGAATTTGGACTTTGTTTTTATGAGTTAAACCATAAACATTTATTGATCAATTATTCGTATTCTCAAGCTTTGTTATATCTTTTAAGCTCATGGATTCTCCTCTAGAGATGCCGAGATCCCCACTTTATTCTCATATTTCTTATACTTTGAAACTCTTTCACAGTCCCTTTCCTGTGGATAAAGATGAGCTAAGATATTCCAGAAAAAGCATTTATTATCAGTATTTTCAATATTAATTATTGCCTTTTTATTCTTTATATCCTTAGGTAAATCAATATATGAAGAAGCTTTTAGCGGAGTGCATTTAAGAATATTAAGATTGACATATGAAACATTCCCAATATTGAACCCACTACCTTTTGTTGTTCTTCTGATTCAAATCTAATAAGTTATTCAAAGATAGGAGATTTAAGGAAGCTATCAATTGATGTAATAAGGTGTGATGGATTCGTTCTCATATATTTTTCTTCAATAACATTATCTTCTCTTGAGAAGGTCAAGGAGGCTCCAATATATATTTTGAATGATTTATGCTTTTTCAACATTATTCCTTGATAATTGAATCCTTTGAGATATGAATCGCTTCCCAAATGGATGTGACACGAATATTAAATCTTATAAGTTTTACCTCTATCCGATCTTTAAAACATCTTTGAAGAGTTGTTATTTCAAATGGTTTTGTCTCAGTGACATCTCACTCTTATCCAATTTTCTTCTTATTTCTCTTCAAGATTCTCTCAATATTGTTTACGTGTTTTTGTGATTAGGTGTTTTTTATAACTCTCTTTTAAGACATCCTTAGAACAGACATCACAATGTTTTGTTTCTCATTCAAATGGAGATATTTTTCTGAAAATATTGAATGTGTGTTTGTTGGTTTGAAGGTGTTTTTTTATAACATTTATATTCATGATTCCAAACGTTGCAGTGCGTTGTATTCACCATATTTATATCGAAAAACTTTGCTTAAAATATAATTTTCCTGATGAAAATCTCACGGTAATTTATAGATGCTTTTTGTTCAAACTAAAATTTACTTGATGAAAATTCAGTATTATTTACAGGTGAATCTGTGCTTTAAACTATTTTGCCCACCAACGTTTTTCACTTAATAAATACAATGTATCAAGACACAAAAAACAAGTTTCACTCAATCTCTACATTTGTAAAAGATACTGAGAAATAGGTCGAGGATGAAAAATTGAATAAAGATAAATATAACAACTATTGGATAAAAACAATTATATGGTTGATAATGAGTTCTTCAATTTCCTTCAGTGGAAGGGCTTTTAGTACATCTGGAAGAACATCAATTAAAGTTGCTCCAACAAAAGTTTCTCCTCTCCAAGCAATATATTCAAAGCTAGAAAAAGCAATGAAACAAGAAAAAGTATAAAAACAGAAAGACCTGATGGATGAAACTTTAGAAAGAAAAGAAAAGACCATCAGCAATAAGCAAGGAGAGATTTGTATTTTTTTCAACAACCCAAAAGATGTAGAAAGATGTTAATATATCAGGTGAAATGACATTTCGTTAAGTCGTAGTTAAGGACCATTTTAAAATGACCTTTTCATCTAAAAAATGTAGTCGTTGAATCTGTTAATGAAAAAAAAAGTACATGGATATAAGTGGTAATGTTTTTAGCTGCGTCGCGTTGCGAATGTTGGCTCTAAGAGAGCTCTGCGTTGTTGTTCTTCTACTTCATCTGGTGAAGACAAAACCTTTCTGATGTGGCTCTTGGACACTTTTGTCCTTGTTCATTATGCAAGTGAAGATTTTGAAGATTATGAGAGTGACGATAGTATCTCTGTTGGAACAGAAGACAGTTATGATACCGAGAGTTTGTCTTCAAACGATAATATGAAAGTAGTTTTATAGTTGATTGTGAAAGTAACCAAGATGAATCTTATTTGAAGTAAAGTTTTACTCTAAATATGAAGAATATGCGAGATCTTGAGCCTCTTGCATTCTCTGATTCTCCATATGACAAATTTGAGAAATCTCCTGCATGTGATAGTGGGATTAAACACAAAGTCCAAAGCCCATAAACAATTTATATTCTGTGATTATATTCTAATTAATGAAAATAAAAAATACCAAAAGGAACATAACTTTCAAAATTACACCAAAAATGAATTACTTTACAAGATTAATAAGATAAATGAATGTTAAGTACGAGGGTGATAATACACCTTTTCTTACAAGAGAAGAAACTGAACAATGACGGTAATGTTTCATGGATTGATGATATATTTTTTCACGATTGTGATTTTCAGAGAAATATCAACACAAGATATTATATAAATAAAATAATGGATTATCTTGAAATTAAACTTGAACTCAGGATAAAGCATAGATTTTCTTTTAAAAGCCTATAAAAATTTAAATAATTTATTTTCTGAATATGTAAATTAATGATTCTTTTTTTTTTACCCATTCGGAAAAATAAAAATTTAACAAATAAAAATCTTCCAAATTAATTAAGATGTCTCAGTTGGTTCAAGTGGATGTGGAAAAACCTGCCTGCTTTTAAAGATGCTCCTTACTCCCAACGTTTTAGATTTTGATTAATTTATGTTCACAAAGTGAAGTTTTCAACCCAAGTATCAACGACTCTCACAAGGTTTTAATGCAGGTCTTCAAAAAGAAGACATCATTGGTTTATTTAAACTTCAAAACAAACTAAATTATTACAACTGAAGATATCCAACGATTTTGTGATGCACAGAAATGTAAAAAGAAATCAAAAACTATAACTTGTATTCTTAGTGATGATATAGATGATATACCTTCACCCCAAGATTTAGATAAATCAAAAAAGAATCTCATCATCTTTGATGATTGAGTTAATGAGAGAAACCAAATGGTTATGGTTAGCTACTACACAAGAGGTAAACATTCTTCTGGTCATTGTATTTATCTCAGTCAGTCTTACTTTCAACTCCCTCGTCGCTCTAAGAAATAATCCTCATACTTTTATTTTATTCAAGTTAAATTCAATTGATATAAATAATTTTGGGAGAAACAATTGTTCCACATTCTGTAGTAAAAAAAAAGAACTTGAGGAGTATATGAAACACATGACTGGAAAATATAAATATTGGTGCAGTTCTCAGAACCACATGCATCCAACAGATAGTGGTCCCAAGACAGTTATTCCATTAATATACGTGTAGATAGTCCCTTCCCTTTTGCTAGTGGGACAACAGGGGCGTGCGTTGCGAGGATCTCATAGCTCGGATTGCTTACATCATTTCTTCTTCATTTCATTTCTAACGTCATTTCTACTCTTCTGATTATTCCTCAGGTAAATCTGAGCCGCGGGTGGTTTAAAGGTATTCCTCAGGTAAATCTAAGGTTTTAAGAATTTGGAAAGAATACAACATCAAATGTAGAACTTGCAAAATATTGTAAGAAATAAAAAATTGGTAATGTGGTTACTTGTAGGAGAGATTAATTTACAAACTAGTCTGAATATACAAAGAATGTTATTATGAATTTTGAAGATAATAATGGGAACGGTTCTCATTGAGTTTGTATTTATAATAATCAGGGAAAATGTTATTTTGATAGTTATCATCTTCCACCACCTGTTGAAGTAATGAAATTCTTACAGAATGGGTTTTATCAAACATTTCAAGTCCAATAATTAAATTCCAAGTGTTGTGGTCAATTATGTCTCCATGTGTAATTTCAACTCAATAATAATGAAAAAAAATTAGGATTAAAAATTTGTTTTTAATCTCATATAAATGACATGTTGGAAAAGATTATTCTACCTTTGGTGTATCCCAAGAACTGGGTATTGATTTATCAAATTATTACACAAAGGCACAGGCTGAACGACAAAAATATAGTAGAACAAAAAATATTAATATGAAAAATGCTTATAAATTAATCAATTAACCAAGTCCGGCTGATGTGAATGACGGTGAGATTATGAGATTTATCACAATCTATAATCCTTAAATAAAATGGCTGTGTATTCCAAAGATATAGAAATCTTGATTTTATCTCCAGGTCATACAGAATTCACAGTTCCAACTGAAATAAAATTTTATAAAGAAGGGTGTATCGTTTGTATGAAAATAAAACCTTGGGGATATGAGATGAATGATTTAGGGTATAATTGGTCATTTGAAATAAACCTACAAGACCTGAAAGAATTAAATCAGTCTTGTAAGGAAGAATATTATGCACTTGGTGACGATAATGAGGTTTGTGGAAGCACGATTAGCAAACAACCAATAATCAAATTTAATAAGGCTAAAATCAATAACAGCTTTGCCTTAGTTTATATCATGAAAACACAAAGAACAGGATTTTATATAGTAAGTAAGGGAATACAAACCTGTTGTCATATTCATGTCATATTTTGATATATATATATATATATATATAAATGACAGCAAGAAGGCTTCAAGAAAATTATCATTTCTGTGTCCAAGCAAAGCTACAAGAAAAGGGTATTCATTATTTTAATAAATATGTTCTACATCATAAGAATGGGGGGGGGGGGTTTCAAGAAAAGATTGGCTTTATACTGATGTTGATAAACCAACAAGTTTGGATTTAACTAGAATGTTAAATAATGAAAAGGTTTTAACGTTGATAAAATATAAAGCTCTTTTAGAAATTCAGAAGAAATTTCATTGGTTTCCTGTTGTAAAAAAAAAAAAAATTAGATACAGGAATATCAAGAAATCCAGATGAATATATGAACAGTATGATATTCTATCGGATGAAAGTGGTTTAAGGGTAATAAGGGATGAGGAAGGACTTCAAGAAAAAGAGGCAAGAGAGAAGGAGGAGAGGGAGAAGAGAGAGAAGAAGGCAAGGGAGAAAAGAGAGAAGGAGGCAAGGGAGAATAGAGAGGGAGGCAAGGGAGAAAAGAGATAGAGAGGAAAGAGAGAGAATGAATAAATATAAAAATATGGAAACCAGTGAGATTAGAAAAGGATTTGAGGTATTACAGAAAATAAATAAATCTCAACACACTGAGGAGGAAACAAAGAATTAACAAGTCTATCAAAAATACATGGGTCAAGAGTATTAACATTGATTTCAGGGAGTATATTTAAATGAGAAAGTGGAGATAAAAAGAAAAAGATTATATTATTAACGATGTGGTGTAGTTGACTTTGGTTGACGTTTTACATTTTTTTCTTAAATAAATGGAGGAGAGAGTGAAGGCATTTCTAAGGATTCTTTGTATTGTAAAAATTAAGATTCAAATGTATATGTTAGAAACTAAAAAGGTTTTCACACTCGAGAGGAATTTTTCTCATAAATAAATGAGTTATTGTCTCAAATATATAAAGAAAACCAACACCAAAATATCTCGTATGTTCAAAGTAAAAATAATAGGGTTATACAAAAAGGGATATGTTCGGTGTGTGGCTCCAAAAAAGAGTAATTTCATCTCCAAACAAAAACGTGGGGGAGATATTCAAAAGTTTTTATCGGGGAGGAAATTTACAACAACTGGAACACCAGGGGAATTACATCAACCAGGGTATTCCTTATGTGGTCCAGGAACAATCTTGGATAAAAGATTAGATCAGGCTAATAATCCTCAACCTTGGTCTCAACCTCTAAATAAGGTTGATGAAGTGTGTATGAAGCACCATATTGATTATGGAAATAGCACGACGTTGGAAGAAAAACAAGAAGCGGATCGAGAAATGTATAATTTGTCTTTGATACAAAATCCAACCTTAAGAGAAAAAGTTCATAGGTTCACCGTGAATAAGTATATCAGTGCTAAATTGATACTTGGGCTGGAAATTCAAAAAACTTATCGGCACGAATGATGTCATTAAGACTGAAGAGCAATTAGCTGATTAATTACATAAACCAATAATCACAAAGTTTAAAAGAAGGAAGGTTTATTCCAAAGAAGTTGATTATTATTTGGTCTGCTGACTTGATTAAACTCAATAATGATAAGGGTACAAGTATGCTTTAACCATTATTGATTTGAAGAGTTGATATGCGTAGGTTGTTCCTTTGAAAAACAAGAGGTAATAATACTCTTTCTTACTAGCCAAACCCACGTTCCGCGCGAAGTTTCTAAAATGAGGGTTCGTTAGGACGTCAATATATCCAGTGTTCACAATGTGATTTATAGAATTTCTTTATATACAATGTTTCTTGTTACATTTTTTGTGCCAAATGCACCTTCTAAGGTAGTCAGCATTTGCAGAAGAGGGTTTTACATTGCATACGTTGTTTTCTAGGAGTGACATTACGCCTCTCAGCGGTCACGGTCTGTCGACGACAGATGTAATCACATCAGCGAATGACCAATGATGTCATGGCGTCATTATGCCTCTCGGTGGTGATGTCACACGTCGCCATGCAAACGAATGTAAAAATTAGAAAATCGCCAAAAATTCCCCAACCTCTCCATCTGGCACGATCTCACATAGCCTATGCTGTACATTAGACCACAGAGCACCCGCACGCTGAAAGTGGCAACAATCCGTCTGGCAGTTTCGGAAGAGATACGTCCACAAAATATGGCTTCGCGTATTAATATAATAATGTTAGCCTTCCACTAGATATTTAGTATAAGCAAGAGAAAACCTAAAAAATTGTGGACTGATGAGGGCACAGAGTTCTACAACAACACATTTATGAATTTTCTGAAAGATAATGGAATTACATTATACAGCATCTCTAATGAAGGGAAAGCAGTTGTTATTGAGCATTTTAATTGCACTTTAAAAGAGAGATGATATAAAAAATTCACTCAACTTGGTTCTCAACAATGGGTATCTTTAATTCAGGACATCGTAGATAATTACAACACAATTCATACCCCAACAAAATCAAAACCATCAGAGACATTTAGAAAATTAAAATATGAAAGGGAGATTAATCTGAGAAATCCAAAGTTTAAGATTGGTGATGTTCAAAGAATATATCGGTGGAAATCGCATTTTTGTAAAAGGTTACACTAAGCGATGGCCAAATGAACTTTTTAAAATCGTTGATGTAACTAGTGCGAGCCTGTAGGTGCGTGCCCGTAGGTGCGTGCCAGTATGTGCAGCTTCGTTCCTTCGCTCTCGTAAACGACGACTGGATTGGGGCATTGTTTCAATTAGATCGGACCAACCATATCATAAATGGCCATAACTTGGGAAACACCTGGGAAACATACTCAGGTCCCCAGTGTCAATTGTGACGTCATATCAAACGAAGAAGAAGAATTGTGACGCCCCTCTCTCTTGCCCCCTCTCTCTCGCCCCCCTCTCTCTCCCCCCTCTCTTGCCCCCCTTTCCCCCCTAGTCTCGCCCCTCCTCTCTCCCCCTCCTCTCTCCCTCCTCCTCTCTCGCCCCTCTCTCTCCCCCTCTCTTGCCCCTCCCCTCTCTCCCCCTAGTCTCGCCCGTTCTCTCTCCCCCTCCTCTCTTGCCCCTCTCTCTCGCCCCCACTCTCACCCCTCCCTCTCCCGTCCCCCTCTCTCGCCCCCTCCTCTCTCCCCCTTTCTTGAATTGTGACGCCCCCTCTCACTCACCCCCTTCTCTCCCTCCCCTCTCTCGCCCCCTCTCTCGCCCCTCCTCTCTCCCCCTCCTCTCTCTCCCCTCTCTCTGTAAATGTATTCACAAATGTCGACCAAGCACAACAATTAATTCAAACCTTGGGAAAAAAAAAACAGCTTTCAAACCCTTGGGAAACAGCTCTTTCCCTTGGGAAAATTCAAACCTTGGGATTAATTAATAATTTGAACAATTAATTCAAACCTTGGGAAAAAACACCTTTCAAACCTTGGGAAACACTTGGGAAATAGTTGAAACTGATGAAGAACGATATCAAATCTTGAAAAGGCACATACTCGGGTCCTCAGGCACATACTCGGGCACATACAAAAAAGACGTCAATCGTGCAAAAGAAACAAAAAAAAACATTAATTGTGACGTCAATCGTGCGAAAAATAAAAAAAATAAACATTAATTGTGACGTCATTCGTGATGTCATAGCACCGTGTCTTGTCATTGGTTGACAGATTAATGGCCGTAACTTGGGAACCGCTTGTCCGATTAATATCAAACCTTGAAAATGCACATCCGTGGGTCCCCAGCAATATTCCTGGCAAGTTTTAATCAGATTGGACTGGTGGTCGTCGAGAAACGGCGGTCGAAGACAGACACACATACAGACACATGCACACACACAGATTGCTGGAATTATATAGAGACTAGTACGTGCCTGTAAAAAAAAAAAAAAATTAATGAATAAATATTCAAACCGCGTACAACAAACAACAACCACACAGGCCATTTCTTCGCGCTCGCGTGCCCGTACGTGCGTGGCCTGGAAGTTCGCATATTATTCGCAGTTACGATTATTCGCAATTTAGTTTTAATACCCATTTATTCAATTAGCGCCAACGTATTTTACCTTTTCGCAATTTCGTGGCAAGGAAAAACAAAAAGAGAAGAGAGAAAAAATTTACTGCCTGGTTTGGAGCATACCAGCACTCTGATGTTACCGAAATGTATGCACCGTCTAATATGAAAACGATCATAACTTGGGGCATTGTGTTTATCTATAAATGCGCAAAAGAAATCGAGAAATTATTAGAATACACGACGTCATCATTATCCGGAAGCCCGTATGTTGTAACCTGTAATGGGGAATGCGGCTGAGCTTCCCTTTCCCATCGGCCACGCCCAAGCAACAACGTGTCTTGTCATTGGTTGATAGATAAATGGCCATAACTTGGGAACCGCTCGTCCGATTAATATCAAACCTTGAAAAGGCACATCCTCAGGTCCCCAGCAATATATCTGGAAAGTTTCAATTGGATCGGACCAGTGGTTGTCGAGAAACAGCGGTCACACACACACACACACACACACACACTGCTGGAATTATAGATAGATGAATACATTTCCTTGGACTTATAAATTATATGATTTAAAAGAAGAAGAGATTTTAGGTTCATTTTATTCACATGAATTACAAAAGATAAAGATGATAAATAAATAAATTCACTCCACCCTCACAATTCACATCCATACGCCATATCCACATCCACATTCATACTTCCTCATACAATGATTAGTTTATTAGTTCCCCAAACACAACATGTTTATTTAATTAAAAAATCACTCCGCCCCCTTTTTTGTCTCCACCCACACATGCCACACCCACGCAAGCCAAACCCACGCAAGCCACATCCATATACCCCATTATCCTCTCCCATGTGTGCCCCCACCCTTGACCCCACTCTCCATCCTTCCCCACGCACGCACATGGAGGGGGAGAGGGTGGGTTATTGGTGAGGGCACACCTCCTTCTTTTCCCTTTATTCTTTTCTTGTAATTTAAATTAAATAATTACAAACCAAACCGATATAATTAATACTTCAAACATACAATATATTACACATTAAAATATCTACAACAGATTTTATTATGTAATGTTTGTTTGAGTGAGAGAGTGAGGGATCTTGAATCATCTGAGTGTTTCTTTCCTGTTAAAACACACACAGGTACTAATATTGTTACGGATTTTAGAATCCGGTCTGATGAATGCATCCACACATCCAGGTCCTCAGACAGTTATTTCCTTAAATGCATGTTCAGATTAGCCCCATCCCCATGTCTAATGGGATCTTAAATGTGATGTGTTGAAAAGGGTAAACTATAGATCCCTCTCTTATGGGAAGCTTTTTTTCTCTTTACGACAGACACGTTCACACACATTTCTTTCACAAGCCCTGAAGCCCTCCCTCGTTTTTCCTCAGCAACATTCTTTCGCGAGCTCCGACATCAACATTTTTTGAGCGCACGGGTCGTCATGGTAACCGTACCCCAGTGGGGTGGGGTGAGCTTGGGGTGGACGGCACCCCGTATAGGCGCCCGGAAGATATAAAAAGACGTTCTGTGAGGAGAGACGTTGGGAGAGGAAAAAGCGAAAGCGATAAGTTCTGAAGAAGAAAGAGATACGTTCTGAGATCATAAAAAAGCGTGAATGAAAGAGGTACGAGAGAGAAGCGAGCAAGAGGCGGGTGTAGGTGCACAAAAGAGGAGAAGGAAGCACGCGTGTGGGTGTCTGGCCAGCGCCAACAGCAAGACGGTTCGTCTTGCCCAAAGCTTCGGCAAGCAAGCGTGTGGACCGGCGTTCAAGGCTGCCCCGCGAGAGGCTGTATGACAAAGCTGGGTGCTGGCGACGGACGTGACACGCACGCACGCGTTTCAGAACGTTTTTGCTTCACGGACGACTTTCTGGTGAGCGAGATGATTCTCCTCATTCCCTCCCCCTGAATGATCCGTTGGGTATCCTTGTCTGTGTTTAGCTGAAAGTAAGTGAACCCCCGAAAAGCTTCTGCTCTTTGTCTCTTTCCTGGCATTTTGATTGATTTTGCTTTGAAATTCTTTATTTACTTCAGCAAATAAAAAGTTTTTTTATGTATTTATTTTATTATAATAAATTCTTTGTCGATTTCCAACCTGTCCGTGTTTGTCCTTTCCTTCCATTGGTCTAGCATTGTTCGAACCGAGATAGACTGGGAGGTAATTACCACAGATTTGACCAAAAAATCGTCGGCACGCACCAGCGGTTAAAACGCTCGGCTGCCCCAATTAAAATCTAATCAGATAATATTGGTGCTTTACCGAGGGTGCGCTCCCCGCTCAGGTAACCACATGGCCTCTAGTTAAACGGAATAATTAGACGGAGGACACTGGAACTTATGGTTGACTGGGTGGTGTTCGTGGTTTTAAAACAACCCACCGTACCACAACGTTAATCGTGAGCGGTGGCCCCAGGTCCGGCTCCACCGAGGACAACCGGGGATTAATCCCCCTGAGTGACAAGCTGGTGTCTTGGTATCCAGCACTGTAACAATATTATATGACACACCTGTGAATAACTAAGGAGGTGCCGGTGTATATCGTATTGTCAATACGTATATCGCATAATATACTGGAGTATATCGTAAATCCTCATTCTCATCTATTAGTTTCAGTCAGAGAGATGAATAATTCATTACCTGGGGTAGTCTGTGATGACTGTTTGGAACAAGAGGCAACATATCTGTGCTTTCTTCATGATTGACACTGTAAAAACAGCAAACACAGAGTTCGAGAGAATAAACAGTGTGTTGAAGAAAACAGGCAGTCTCATTTAACATCATCGTGTTTTATAATGTGTAATACCTTTCAAGTAAATCTTCAAAGAACATTGAAACTCCGAGGGAGGTTATTCATACACATATTTAGGTCGTTGTGAAATTCCTGCCGAACGAACTGAAATTTTGTCAGGACATCATTCAGAGCTTTCCATTCCTTGTGAAGATCATAAGCATAACAATCCACCCCATCGATGAGTGCGTTTGAAATTCTGTAATAAAAAGGAAAACAAAAAAATTAGTTATATAATTAATCATATACAATCAAAATGAAGACCAATTACTGCACCATAGTTCCAAGAAGGAAGCCATACTTAGCAATACACACACACACCCACAAACACACACACACACACACACACACACACACACACACACACACACACACACACACACCTCATTTTTCATTTCTGTTCCTCAATTCTATCACACATACATACATACACACACACACACACACACACACACACACACACACACACACACACACACACACACACACCTCATTTTTCATTTCTGTTCCTCACAATTCTATCACACATACACACACACACACACACACACACACACACACACACACACACACACACACACACACACCTATACATATATATCCATATACACACATACACAAACGGGTCAAAACTAAGATCCAGGCTTTCAATGACATCTTGGATGCTGCTGTCCTGTCTGTGTCTGTTTGTGGTAAGGATGTTGAGGTCGTGGAGGGATTCACTTACCTTGGCAGTGATATTCATGTCTCTGTTGGCTGTGAGTCAGAGGTCAATTGACGTCTGGGTCGGGCCTGGGGAGTCATGGATTCACTGGATCATGGGGTGTGGCGCTGCCGGTACCTGTGCGGGAGGACGAAAGTCCGAGTCTTCAGGTCCTTGGTGCTTCCAGTCTTGCTCT